>NC_082668.1:100249347-100863505 GCF_025265405.1 Mesoplodon densirostris | reverse complement strand
CCCTGATTCAAAAATGGATAAAAGACTTGAATATATGGTTCTTCAAAAAGATGTACAAATGACTAAGCACTTGAATAGATGCTTCATATCACTAAATGCATGTTTATATATTTGTGTGCATGCATGCACACACAAGCACACACACACATACACAAGCAGAAAACAAGTATTGGTGAGGACGTGAGGGAGTTGGAAGCATTGTGCTCTGTCAGTGGGAATGTAGAATGATACAGCTGCTTTGCAAAAGAGTATGGCAATTTTTCAGATATTGAAAAATAGTATTACTACATGATCCAGGAATTGTACTATGAGGTATACCCAAAGGAATTGAAATCAGGGTCTTAAAGAAATATTTGTACTCCAGTGTTTAGAGCAGTAATTATCACAGTAGCTAAAATATGAAAGCAACCTAAGTGTTCATCCACTAGTTCCTGGAAAAGCAAAGTGTGGTATACCCATATAATAAAATATTATTCAGTGTTAAGAAGGAAAAGATCTATGAATATGCTACAACATGTATGAATCTTGAGGAAATTTAGCTACCAAAATGCAATTTTTGTGACTTTTACTGAGTCATAACAATACAACTACTTATTTCAATTATATGGGGTACTTAGTGTAGTAAAAACCATAGAAATTGGGAGGGTAATGATGCTTTTCAGGTGGTTATGGGACAAAAAGGAAAGTTACGTTTAAAGGATATAGAATTACAGTTTTAAAACGTAGAAAAGAATTAGAAAGATAAATGGTGATGTTGATCGCCCAATAATATGAATGTATTTAATATCACTGAATGGTGCACTTTATAATAGTTAACATGTTATATTTTATGTTATTTGATTTTACTAACATACGGAATTGGGAAAGAATGTAATATCAGGAAAGGGAGTGGCCCTGGGATAGAGCAGAGAGTAATCAGGAGGGTGAGACACTGCATATGTTGAAGAAGAAGAGCTGAGAGTCTTCATTGGACAGAAGAGACTTTATAAAAAAGAAAAAAAAATATTTACTCGGAGGGTTTATTAAATAGATATCTGTGGGTGTACTGCTATCTCCCATGGGTTATCTTAAAGAGTCTTTAATAAAGTCCATAAGGCTTGCTGAGGCTTTTTTAAAAACTGGATTCCCTAGGAGATAATTAGAGGGTGGTACTTATGTCTATGTCTAGGTTGACAGATTTTGCAGGGAAGATGAACCTGAGAACAGTGGAGGTCCTGAGAGTGTAAGTACATGGAAATTAGAAAAAAATAATAAAGGGAATTAGGAAAACTTTGGACTTCGAAGGTCGTGTATTACTGAGTCAGACCTGAGGTTTCTAAGGAGTTATATACACAGTTGCTCTTTGGATTACTTGTTGATAAAGATAAGTGGAAAAACTAGAGTCGTTTCCAAGTATAGGTACGATATAATGAGAGGATGGAGGTGGAAAGTAGGGAGGCCCAGAGAAAAGTGGGAAGGTCATATTGGGCCAAGATGGTGGTAATATCCAGCAGAATGGATGGTAGGGCAGACTATGGATTCATCTTTTTTATTTCGGCTCCCCGCCTCATCCTTAATAATTCTTTGGGAATATTTCATTGCTCTGTGATGCAGGTACAGAATTCGAGTGAGGAGACTACACCCTCAGTGTCCAGCTGTCTGAGTCCACAGTGTGCTTCAATGATGGGAGAACTATTGCTTCTTTATGAGAAGAGTTAGTATCTCGTAGCTAAGCTTAAGCTGGAGCTTATGTAATATTGATTCCATTTTATATATACAGTTGGCGTGGAGGTTCCTCCTTCTCTTTTCTTGACCATTATGAAATGAATCTATATTTCTCAATATTTGGGTATATCAGATATATACATTAAGTAAAGGAATCTTATATATTGCTCCCTGCATAGTTTGCTCTTTCTTGTTTCTCTTTTACCTTTAGGAAATTAGCACAGGGAGAGATCGTGAAATGTTCTGATCAGGAGAGATTAGAACATCATATTTCTAGAGAGGTTGCTTGGACAGAGCAGGGGTCCCAGTGAGAATCAAAGCTTCTGTTTCTACTTGGAAGTGTACCTGTATAGAGTAGAAGGCTCCAGGAAATATCCTAGAATATTGCAATGTCCCTGCGGGAGATCATTAAGAGAGGCAGGATCCGGTACGAGATCAGTGTACTATGACATGTTTGTCAGTCATCTGATGTGAGATTCTCAGAGCCAATCCCATATGGTAGGGCTGAGTGCAGAGTGATGAAGAACCTGTGAAAGCCTCTGATTGCATGTTAAAGATGAAGCTCTGATTTTGGGGAGAATTTTCTTACCTGACTGAAGGTCACCCTTCTGTGGGGATGCGATTCTGTGCTTTTCCTCTCTTGATGACCACTGACTGAAAATCATTAGAGCATCATGTCTAGAAAGCATTCTTCATTTAATTTCTTAAAGAAGAAAACATAGAAAACATTTTTATCCACTTTCAAGAGGATCAAGGGGAATGACATCAGTGAAAATGTCAGAGCAGGGAGCTCTGGCTTGCGTCCATCGCCAGAAACCCTGACATACGTGGTAAAACCTGTCAGAATGATCTTATCAACACATGTAAGTTTTCTTTTCTTTTCTCCCTGTAGATTTATCTTTCATTGAAACTTAACTTACTACAGGATGTGGAGAATAAACAGGGAAGTAGAAACTGTATTTCCTGATGAGAGAATCACTAAGTCACATTAGCTGTTCTGAGCTATGTCTTACTCTCCGTGACTGTAATTAAAACAAACAAACAAACAAAACACTTTTCTTTTTGTAAGTCAGTTCTGACATTTCCTCGTTAAAGACAAGGTAACAGATACAGACTTAGATCTACCAGAATTGAGCAAAATTTTGATTGTACCTGTGTTGAATATTTGAGCATGACCTGCTACAAATCTTCATTATACTTATTACCACAACTGACAAACTCCCTTTTTCCACTCCTGTTATGTTGCATGTAAGGAATGCATAGGACACCAACCCCAGCTGGTCGCAGGTAAACTCTGCCACATGGATTACTGCATGTTTCCTGCTGGAAGACCACACATTCTCGAGTGTCATGCCTGCAGAGTAACTGGGCTCTTCTTTTCTCTGGATAAAGGTTAGATAATCACCTAATTTTATGAGAAATATATAAATTGTATTTGCATATTTTCAGGTTTTTATTTATCCATTCTCTTTCAAGTCCTAAGTGCAAATATTAAAGTGATTTCCAAGAGGGTGGTACATAAGACAGCTACATTTATGCTGCAAAATTAGCAATAGAGCATAATACAATTGTAAATGCATTAATGTGTGATTAATATGTAGATACTATGTAAATGCAATTTTAGTAATGCTTTGTGGAGAGCTTCAGAATCTAGGTATTAAAAAAAAAAGAAGAAGGAGTTCTTGAAACTCTCAGGGAATTATAGAGAAGTCTTTGTGTCTATAAATATCAATCTGAAATAATGCATATTCTCAGAAATAAACTAGGCATAAAATTGTAGGAAAAATCTTCATGAAATGAAAGAGCATGTGATGGCCATACAAGAAAAAGAATATTCTCAGAGAATAATGAACAGTGTGGAGTTCAGCAGAAGTGGAGTTCAACAGATTCAGAGAGTAATACTTTGGAGAGCCTAATTATGAGTTCCTCATATTTCATCTTTGGAGAGACGGTAGTCATTTGAAATATGATGTTATGAGATGACGTTAACATACTTAAATACTTTCGTTTAGAAATGACCACTTAGAACCAGAGTAAATGAAAGAGAACACAAAATTATGTTTTTGTTGATTTTTGAAGACCTCAGGTGAGTGCTGATAATTTAAAAATACATGATGTCTTTCACTGCAAAGTAAAGGAGCTCTTACAGTGGAGGATTCCTGGACTGAATGTCAATATTATGACATAGTGTGAGTGTGTTTCGTGTTTGGTAATTGCAATCTTTGTTGCTTTTGTTGTGGTCATCCATTTACAATGCTTGGTGTCAGTTGATTTATCTCTTGTAAAAATAAAATACAGTCTGTGTGTGTGAAAAAAACATACATGATGTCTGGATAAAGTTGTATGAAATTTGACATCTGGAAAAAAGCATTTCTTTTCTGTGATGCTAATTGGACATTTTTGCAAGAAAGAGATTTCAGGATGCAAATCTCGTGTCTCTAAAGTAGGAAGTCAGTTCATGGTGGAACATTCTATTAAACTTGTGTGAGTGCAGAAATATTTCTTTGGAAGGAAGAGGTCACGAATCCCTTTTGAATAGTTAGTGGTTTATAGTATACCAAATGAGCAAAATGGCTATTTCTGAACTTTAGAAAAAAATAATATAGTTTTTCTGCATTTATATTATGAAGCTGATGTAGAATATCAAAAATTCTTTATTTTGAAAAACAATGTAATCAATTTGACATAATTCATATATATTGAACTTGTGGTACACACACACAGTAAAACTTACATCCAAAAAAATTTTTGCAATTAAGAAATATTTTCTAGTGTAGTTGATTTACGATGTTGTGGGTTTTTTAAATACGTGTTTATTGGAGTATAATTGCTTTATAACACTGTATTAGTTTCTGCTTTACAACAAAGTGCATCAGCTATATGTATACATATATTCCCCATATCCCCCCCTCTTGAGCCTCCCTCCCACACTCCCTATCCCACCCCTCTGGGGGACATAAAGCACTGAGCTGATCTCCCTGTGCTATGTGGCAGCTTACCACTAGCTCTTTTACATTTGGTAGTGTATATATGTCAGTGCTACTCTCTCACTACGTCCCTGTCTTCCCTTTTGCCCTGTGTCCTTAAGTCCGTTCTCTACATCTGTGTCTTTATTCCTGCCCTGTCACTAGGTTCGTCAGTACCATTTTCCTAGATTCCATATATATGTGTTCACGTATGGTATTTGTTTTTCTCTTTCTGACTTACTTCACTCTGTATGACAGACTCTAGGTCCAACCACCTCCCTACAAATAACTCAATTTTTGTTCCTTTTTATGGCTGAGTAATACTCCATTGTATATATGGGCCACATCTTCTTTCTATATTCATCTTTTGATGGACATTTAGGTTGCTTCTATGTCCTGGCTATTGTAAATAGTGCTACAGTGAACATTGTGGTACATGTATCTTTTTGAATTATGGTTTTCTCTGGGTATATGCCCAGTAGTGGGATTGCTGGGTCATATGGTAGTTCTATTTTTAGCTTTTTTTTTTTTTCTATTCCAGCCTATGTAGAATAGTTTGCTTCTGCTATTCCAAAACTCCCAATCTTTCCTTCACTCTCTCCTTGACAACCACAACTCTGTTTTCTATATCTGTGTGTTTGTTCCAGTTTCGCTAACATGTTCATTTGTGTCCTGTTTTCGATTCCACATATAAGTGATATTATGTGGTATTTGTCTTTCTCTTTCTGACTTACTTCACTTAGTATCATTATCTCTAGGTCCATCCATGTTGCTGCAAATGGCATTATTTCATTCTTTATTTCTGTCTTTCTCTGTGTTTTTTTTAAGTCTTTACTGAATTTGTTCCAATATTGCTTCTGTTTTATGTTTTGGTTTCTTGTTTGTGAGGCATGTGGGATCTTAGCTCCACCATCAGGGATTGAACCTGCCCCCCCTGCACTGGAAGGCGAAATCTTAACTGCTGGACCACCAGAGAAGTCCCCATCTGTTTTTTTCTTTGTTTGTTTTTTAGTAAATTTCTTTCTTTATTTATTTTTGGATGCGTTGGGTGTCCGTTGCTGTGCACGGGCTCTCTCTAGTTGTGGCGAGTGGGGGCTACTCTTCATTGTGGTGTACAGGCTGTTCATTGCCATGGCTTCTTTTGTTGCAGAGCATGGGATCTAGGTGCGCGGACTTCAGCAGTTGTGGCTATCAGGCTCAGTAGTTGTGGCTCGTGAGCTGTAGAGTG
Source organism: Mesoplodon densirostris (assembly GCF_025265405.1). NCBI lineage: Eukaryota > Metazoa > Chordata > Mammalia > Artiodactyla > Ziphiidae > Mesoplodon > Mesoplodon densirostris. The sequence continues at coordinate 100,857,607 of NC_082668.1, read as the reverse complement.
CAGGCTCAGTAGTTGTGTCACACAGGCTTAGTTGCTCCACGGCATGTAGGATCTTCCCAGACCAGGGCTCGAACCTATGTCCCTTGCATTGGCAGACGGATTCTTAACCACTGTGCCACCAGGGAAGTCCCCGCCCCCCGTCTGTTTTTGATATCAGGGTGATGGTGGCTTCATAGAATGTCTTTGGAAGTATTCCTTACTCTTCAATCTTTTTGAAGAGTTTGAGAAGAATCAGTGTAAGTTCTGCTTTGTATATTTGGTAGAATTTGCCTTTGAAACCATGTGATCCTGGACTTTTGTTGGTAGGGAGTTTTTTTAAATTATAGATTCTATTTTGCTTTTAGTGATCAGTATGTTCAAGTTATCTATTTCTTCTGGATTCAGTTTTGTTCAGCTGTAAAAAAACAACATATATTTTTAGGTTATGTTAGCACCTAAATACTTACCATGTATTAGACCACAAAAGAGCAAAGAAAAAAGTATTAAAATATTTTTTCAAACAGAAAAAGTATTGAAATATTTTTAAGAAATTGGGATAATAATACTAATTACAATAATGACAAATTGTTCTGAACTTAAAGACTATTTTATCTAAGATGCTTATTATATGCTTATTATAATAATGATATTATATGCTTATATATGCTTATATATTATATGATATTATATATGCTTATTATATGCTTATTGTTTTATTGTTTTTAAATACATGGAATGTTTTCTCCTTTCTAATGTAATTCTTTTATTTTACCTGCATATTGTGAAAAAAATTTAGTTGCACAGAATATTAAAAATTACACTTTAATATTAATCCATTTACATCTACTATAGTACTGAAAACACTTAGATTTAGAGTTACCATGTTATTGAGTGCTCTCTTTTATTTATTTATTTTTTAAAAAGATTTAATTTGGGAGGGCATAAATTATTTATTTGTTTATTTTTATCATCTTTATTGAACTATAATTGCTTTACAATGGTGTGTTAGTTTCTGTTTTATAACAAAGTGAACAAGCTCTACATATACATATATCCCCATATCTCCTCCCTCTTGTGTCTACCTCCCACACTCCGTATCTCAACCCTGTAAGTGGTCACAAAGCACTGAGCTGATCTCCCTGTACTATGCAGTTTCCTACTAGCTGTCTATTTTACATTTGGTAGTGTATATATGTCCATGCCACTCTCTCACTTCGTCCCAGTTTACCCTTCCCCCTCCTCATTTCCTCAAGTCCATTCTCTATGTCTGCGTCTTTATTCCTGTCCTGCCCCTAGGTTCTTCCAAACCATTTTTTCTCTTTTTTATTAGATTCCATATATATGTGTTAGCATAGAGTATTTGTTTTTCTATTTCTGACTTACTTCACTCTGTATGACAGACTCTAGGTCCATCCACCTCACTACAAATAACTCAATTTCATTTCTTATTATGGCTGAATAATATTCCATTTTATATTGAAGATGTGCAACATCTTCTTTATCCATTCATCAGTTGATTGGACACTTAGATTGCTTCCATGTACTTGCTATTGCAAATAGAGCTGCAATGAACATTTTGGTACATGACTCGTTTTGAATTATGGTTTTCTCCAAGTATATGCCCAGTAGTGGGATTGCTGTGTCATATGGTAGTTCTATTTTTAGGTTTTTAAGGAACCTCCATACTGTTCTGGATAGTGGCTGTATCAATTTACACTCCCACCAACGGTGCAAGGGGGTTCCCTTTTCTCCACACCTCTGCAGCATTTATTGTTTGTAGATTTTTTTGATGATGGCCATTCTTACCTGTGCGTGGTGATACCTCATTGTAATTTTGATTTGCATTTCTCCAATGATCAGTGATGTTGAGCATTCTTTCATCTGTTTGTTGGCAATCTGTATATCTTCTTTGGAGAAGTGTCTATTTAGGTCTTCTGCCCATTTATGGATTGGGTTGTTTGTTTTTTGATATTGATCTGCATGGGCTGCTTGTAAAGTTTGGAGATTAATCCTTTGTCAGTTGCTTTGTTGGCAAATATTTTCTCCCATTCTGAAGGTTGTCTTTTCGTCTTGCTTACATTTTCCTTTGCTGTGCAAAAGCTTTTAAGTCTCATTAGGTCTCACTTGTTTATTTTTGTTGTTATTTCCATTTCCCTAGGAGGTGGGTCAAAAAGGATCTTGCTGTGATTAATGTCATACAGTGTTCTGCTTATGTTTTCCTCTAAGAGTTTTATAGTGTCTGGCCTTACATTTTGGTCTTTAATCCATTTTGAGTTTAGTTTTGTGTATGATGTTAGGGTTAGACCTAGGGTTAGGTGTTAGATCTAATTTCATTCTTTTACCGGTAGCTGTCAAGTTTTCCCAGCACCAATTATTGAAGAGGCTGTGACTTCTCCATTGTATATTCTTGCCTCCTTTATCAAAAATATGGTGACCATATGTGTATGGGTTTATCTCTGGGCTTTCTCTCCTGTTCCATTGATCTATATTTCTGTTTTTGTGCCAGTTCCATACTGTCTTGACTACTGTAGCTTTGTAGTATTGTCTGAAGTCAGGGAGCCTGATTCCTCCAGCTCTGTTTTTCTTCTCAAGATTGCTTTGGCTTTTCGGGGTCTTTTGTGTTCCCATACAAATCGTGAAATGTTTTGTTCCAGTTCTCTGAAAAATGCCATTGGTAGTTTGATAGGGATTGCATTGAATCTGTAGATTGCTTTGGGTAGTATAGTCATTTTCACAATGTTGATTCTTCCAAACCAAGAACACGGTATATCTCTCTATCTGTGTCATCTTTGATTTCTTTCATCAGTGTCTTATAGTTTGTTGAGTAAACGTCTTTTGTCTCCTTAGGTAGGTTTATTCCTAGGTATTTTATTCTTTTTGTTGCAGTGGTAAATGGGAGTGTTTCCTTAATTTCTCTTTCAGATTTTTCATATTTAGTGTATAGGAATGAAAGAGATATCTGTACATTAACTTTGTATCATGCAACCTTACCAGATTCATTGATTAACTGTAGTAGGTTTCTGGTAGCATCTTTAGGATTCTCTATGTATAGTATCAAGTCATCTGCAAACAGTGAGAGCTTAACTTCTTCTTTTCCAATTTGGATTCCTTTTATTTCTTTTTCTCCTCTGATTGCTGTAGCTAAAAATTGCAAAAGTGTGTTGAATCACAGTGGTGAGAGTGTGCAACCTTGTCTTGCTCCTGATCTTGGTGGAAATGCTTTCACTTTTTCACGATTGAGAACGATGTTGGCTGTGGGTTTGTCATATATGGCCTTTATTATGTTGAGTAAAGTTCCCTCTGTGCCTACTTTCTGGAGGGTTTTTATCATAAATGGGTGTTTAATATTGTCAAAAGCATTTTCTGCATCTACTGAGATGACCATATGGTTTTTTAACATGGTGTATCACATTGATTTGCATGTATTGAAGAATCCTTGCATCCCTGGGATATATCCCACTTGATCTTGGTGTATGATCCTTTTAATGCGCTGTTGGATTCTGTTTGCTAGTATTTTGCTGTGGATTTTTGCATCTGTGTTCATCAGTGATATTGGCCTGTAGTTTTCTTTCTTTGTGACATCTTTGTCTGGTTTTGGTATCAGGGTGATGGTGGTCTCATAGAATAAGTTTAGGAGAGTTCCTCCCTCTGCTATATTTTGGAAGAGTTTGAGAAGGATAGGTGTTAAATCTTCTCTAAATGTTTGATAGAATTTATGTGTGAAGCCATCTGGTCCTGGGGTTTTGTTTGTTGGAAGATTTTTTTTTTTTTTTTTTGCGGTACACGGGCCTCTCACCACTGTGGCCTCTCCCGTCATGGAGCACAGGCTCCGGATGCACAGGCTCAGCAGCCATGGCTCACGGGCCCAGCTGCTCTGCAGCATGTGGGATCTTCCCAGACCGGGGAACGAACCCGTGTCCCCTGCATTGGCAGGCGGACTCTCAACAACTGCACCACCAGGGAAGCCCTGTTGGAAGATTTTTAATCACAGTCTCAATTTCACTGCTTGGGATTGGTTTGTTTATAGTTTCTATTTCTTCCTGCTTCAGTCTTGGAAGGTTGTGCTTTTCTAGGAATTTGTCCATTTCTTCCAGGTTGTCCATTTTATTGGCATATAGTTGCTTGCAGTAATCTCTCATGATCCTTTGTATCTCTGCAGTGTCAGTTGTTACTTCTCTTTTTTCATTTGTAATTCGATTGATTTGAGTCTTCTCTCTTTTTTTGCTGAAGAGTCTGGCTAACGGTTTATCAATTTTGTTTATCTTCTCAGAGAACAGCTTTTAGTTTTTTTGATCTTTGCTGTTATTTCCTTCATTTCTTTTTCATTTATTTCTGATCTGATCTCTATGATTTCTTTCCTCTGCTGGCTTTGGGTTTTTTTTTTTCTTTCTCTAATTGCTTTAGGTATAAGTTTAGCTTGTTTATTTGAGATGTTTCTTGTTTCTTGAGGTAGGATTGTATTGCTATAAACTTCCCCTTAGAACTGCTTTTGCTGCATCCCATAGGTTTTGGGTCTTCATGTTTTCATTGTCATTTGTTTCTAGGTATTTTTTTATTTCATCTTTGATTTCTTCAGTGATGTCTTGGTTATTAAGTAGTCTATTGTTTAGCATCCATGTGTTTGTATTTTTTTACAGATTTTTTCCTGTAATTGATATCTAGTCTGATAGCATTGTGGTCGGAAAATATACTTGATACAATTTCAATTTTCTTAAATTTACCAAGGCTTGATTTGTGACCCAAGATATGATCTGTCCTGGAGAATGTTCCACGAGCACTTGAGAAAAAGTGTATTCTGTTATCTTTGGATGGAATGTCCTATAAATATCAATTAAGTCCATCTTGTTTAATGTATCATTTAAAACTTGTGTTTCCTTATTTATTTTCATTTTGGATGATCTGTTCATTGGTGAAAGAGGGGTGCTAAAGTCCCCTACTATGATTGTGTTACTGTCGATTTCCCCTTTTATGGCTGTTAGCATTTGCCTTATGTATTGAGGTGCTCCTATGTTGGGTGCATAAGTATGTACAATTGTTATATCTTCTTCTTGGATTGATCCCTTGATTATTATGTAGTGTCCTTCTTTGTCTCCTGTAATAGTCTTTATTTTAAAGTCTTTATTTTCTGATATGAGAATTGCTACTCTAGCTTTCTTTTGATTTCCATTTGAATGGAATATCTTATTCCATCCCCTAACTTTCAGTCTGTATGTGTCTCTAGGTCTGAAGTGGGTCTCTTGTAGACCGCATATATACCGGTCATGTTTTTGGATCCATTCAGCCAGTCTATGTCTTTTCGTTGGAGCATTTAATCCATTTAAGGTAATTATTGATATGTATGTTGTTATTACCATTTTCTTAATTGTTTTGGTTTTGTTATTGTAGGTCTTTTCCTTCTCTTGTGTTTCCTGCCTAGAGAAGTTCCTTTAGCATTTGCTATAAAGCTGGTTTGGTGGTGCTGATTTCTCTTAGCTTTTGCTTGTCTGTAAAGGTTTTAATTTCTCTGTCAAATCTGAATGAGATCCTTGCTGGATCGAATAATCTTGGTTGTAGCTTTTCCCCTTTCATCACTTTAAATATGTCCTGCCAGTCCCTTCTGGCTTGCAGAGTTTCTGCTGAAAGATTAGCTGTTAACCTTATGGGGAATCCCTTGTATGTTATTTGTTGTTTTTCCCTTGCTGCTTTTAAGATGTTTTCTTTATATTTAATTTTTGATAGTTTGATTAATATATGTTTTGGCATGTTTCTCTTTGGGTTTATCTTGTATGGGACTCTCTGCACTTCCTGGGCTTGATTAATGATTTCCTTTCCCATATTAGGGAAGTTTTCAACTATAATCTCCTCAAATATTTTCTGTCTCTTTCTTTTTCTCTTCTACTTCTGGGACCCCTATATTCAAATGTTGGTGTGTTTAATGTCGTCCCAGAGGTGTGTCAGATTGTCCTCAATTCTTTTCATTCTTTTTTCTTTATTCTGCTCTGCAGTAGTTATTTCCACTATTTTATCTTCCAGGTCATTTGTCCATTCTTCTGCCTCAGTTATTCTGCTACTGTTTCCTTCTAGAGAATTTTTCATTCCATTTATTGTGTTGTTCATCATTGTTTGTTTGCTCTTTAGTTCTTCTAGGTCCTTGTTAAACGTTTCTTGTATATTCTCCATTCCAGTTCCAAGATTTGGTATCAACTTCACTATCATTACTCTGAATTCTTTTTCAGGTAGACTGCCTATTTCCTCTATATTTGTTTGTTCTGGTGGGATTTTACCTTGCTTCTTCATCTGCCGTGTGTTTCTCTGTCTTCTCACTTGGCTTTGGGGACTGTGTTTGGGGTCTCCTTTTTGCAGGCTGCAGATTCGTCGTTCCTCTTGTTTTTGGTGTCTGCCTCCAGTGGCTGAGGTTGGTTCAGTGGGTTGTGTAGGCTTTCTGGTGGAGGGGACTAGTGCCTGTGTTCTGGTGGGTGTGTCTGGATCTTGTCTTTCTGGTGGGCAGGTCTGCATCCAGTGGTATGTTTTGGGGTGTCTGTGGCCTTATTATGATTTTAGGCAGCCTCTCTGCTAATGGGTGGGCCTGCATTCCTGTCTTGCTAGTTGTTTGGCATGGGATGTCCAGCACTGGATCTTGCTGGTCTCTGAGTGGAGCTGGGTCTTAGCATTGAAACGGATATCTCTGGGAGAGCTTTCTCTGTTTGATATTACAAGGTCCTGGAGGTCTCTGGTACACCAATGTCCTGAACTCGGCTCTCCCACCTCAGAGACACAGGCCTGACACCTGGCCAGAGCACCAAGACCCTGTCAGCCACATGGCTGGGTGTGGGAGCAAGAGGTAGCTTTGGTATATCTCAAAGACCACCAATGAGAACTGACCATTTTCTCTCCAGAAGTGAAGAAAACAAAATTCAGTCTTCGGCTAGTCAGCCACTTAGGTAGCCAGCCTCCAAGATGGCCCTAATTATCCCCTAATTATCTTCCAGTCTTCATGTACCTGTGTGGCTCCTCACCCTTGAAAAGGGCTGACTGTTTAACAAATAAGAAATTGCAGAATGACAGAGTGCAGCTTCCAAAGTTATAAAAGACATTGCAGCTTCTGCTTTGGTTTCTGCTAGATCGCTCATCCTGGGGTAAGCCAGCTGCCATGTCATGAGGACACTCAAGCAGCCCTAAGGAGAGATCCATGTGGCAAGGAACTGAGGCTTCTTACCTACAGCCACGTGAGTGAGTCATCTCAGAAGTGAAAAGAGTTAATTTTATTTATTTTTGGTTGTGTTGGGTCTTCATTGCTGCACAGGGTTTCTCTAGTTGTGTCAAGCAGGGGTTACTCATCGTTGTGGTGCACGGGCTGCTCCTTGTGGTGGTTTCTCTTGTTGTGGAGTATGGGCTGTAGGTGCATGGGCTTCAGTAGTTGTGTCATGAAGCCTCAATAGTTGTTGCTTGCAGGCTCTAGAGCGCAGGCTCAGTAGTTGTGGCACACGGGCTTAGTAGCTCTGCAGCATGTGGGATCTTCCCAGACCAGGGCTTGAACCCCTGTCCCCTGCATTGGCAGGCAAATCCTTACCCACTGTGCCACCAGGGAAGTCCAGTGTGCTCTTTTTTAAACCTATTCTGTTTTCATTATTTTCTATCTTAACGATTCTGAATTAAATTTAAAAAATAATACTCCTTTCTACCCCTCCTCTTTGAGGATTATATATGAAGAAGTATGTCTTTTTTATTAATCTCAAATTTTCACCTTTTAAGAAGTAATCACAATGTCAAGTATTTAATACCTTTCACTTCCACCTTGAAAAGCATGGATATTAAAGTGCTAATATAATTACCTTCCCTACTCTATCTTTTTTACTTTTTGTTATGTATAAAAAAACAACTAGAGACATGCATGGTTTGTAAGGAAATGACAAATTTCAGAAAATTCAGAATCTGAATACACTCTGTACATAGCTTCTAGATAAAGACACAGAAAATTGCCAGATACTCAGAGGCCCCGTGGTCCCATTCTAGTGACTCCCCTTAAAGTTTAATATTGCTCTGGTATCTAACAAAAAGATCACGTTATCTGTATTTTGTATTTTATATAAATGTTATGGCACAGTAAAATCACTTTTGGATTGGGCTTTTTTATTTTTTGTTGCTTGTGAATATGCCTATATGGTTGCCTATTGTTGTGATCATGCATTGCCACTGTTGCATAGGATTCCATAGAGTAAATAAATATTAATTAATTTATTCCAATGTGTATTACAATATGAGTGATTTTCAGTTTGTGTCTACTGAGAATAGCACTGGTATATAAATTCTAGAACTTGAGCTTTGGTGGTGTGTGTAAATTAGTGTTCAGTATACATGTAGTAGTAAAATTTTCAAGTCATAGCTTTCATGTGTTTATCTTTTTAGATATTTCTAAATATTTTCAAAACATTTGCATGATTTTTCATGCTCAGCAGCAGTGAATGAGATTCAAGAATTATACACATTCTTGTCAAACTTGATAATACCTGTCATTTTCACTTGAACTTTCTGGTTGGTGAGTGATAATTCCAGGTATCACTTTTTTGCATTTAATTGACTACTAAGAAGCCAAGCATCTTTTGATATGTTTACTTAACATTCTGTACTCTCTTTTTTGAAATATCTTTTGGTATATTTTCCCCATTTTTGCTATTACATTATCTTCTTATTGAAGACTTCTTTTTTTAACATCTGAAGACTTCTTATTTAGGAGTTTTTAACATATGCTTGCTATGAGTTCTTCTCTCTTTCTGTCTCTCCTCTTTCTTTAGATGAGTGTCAGTTTTTAATGTTAATAACATCTAATTTGTTATTTTCCTCTTTATTTATTTAGCCTTATTTCTATTTATTTATGTAATCTCCTTATCTGTAGCAGAACACGTTATTTATTGTAAACCACAAATATGTTTTCATTTCTTCAGTACATCTAATTATTAAGCTTTAAATTTAAGTTAACTTTCTAAACTAAATATGTTGTATCATAGTGAGTTATTAATTTTTCTATGACAGCTGAAAGGTTACATTTATTCCGAAAATGTTGTATTCAGCTTTCTTTTCATCTGCTCCTACTTCTCATTGATTCACAGAGGTAAACATCACTTCATCCATGGATCTGACTTTTCTGATTTCTCATGGTCATTCTCACTAATTCTTCTTGCCCCCTGAAATCTTTAGCAATCCCATTATTCCAGAGAAGCAAAAACCTTCCTTGGGCCTTTATCCTCAGAAGATTGATTATTCCCTCATTTTAAATGGGAAATTGCAATAAGTTAGGAGAAAATGCCACAAGGGTCTCTCATTTATTTTTTTTCACATCTGGTATCAGCCTCTGCTTGCACTCTGTGTTCAAAGATTTTTGTACAACACATTGATGGAAGTTGCCAGTTGTTTCTCTCCTTGGGGCAAAAGACAGATTAATTACCTGACAAACAAAATAAAGACAGTGTCTTGCTCTGTTCAAATGTTGAACAGGATTGCTTCCATCCTAATTTAAAAGTTTCAGGTGACTGAGGCTTAGATTCCTAAGCTTTAATCCATACTTGCACCATGCACAGCACCCAACAGGACTACTTTACATAACCCCATGAGACTTTTGTGTGCAAGTGGAACAGACAAAAATATAAAACTATTGCTGTCCTTTTGTGTCAAAAAAATTATTTTTTGTCTCATTTAAAATATATTTTTCTAAAATCCAAAAACATGTCAGGCTAAAATATTGGAATTTCAAATACAGTAAAGTCTAAGACCCTTCAAATTTCTTTCCAGTTTTGTTGATTATGGGATGCCATCAGAGATATGACTTCATTAAACACAATAGGTAAGATTCCTTCATAGGCCTGATAGGGGAATATGAAAATAATCCCCGGGAAAATCTGCACATTTTCTAGTTCTCAAGTATTGGCTAAGATGGTAGAAAGTGCCCTTCATTGTCCTATATGTGAATGCAGATCAGTTGAGAGAGGTGGGGATAAAACAAGCAGACTAAATATCCTTTATGTTTGTTGTACTACTAGTAGAAAGAGGAAGGGTCAACATGTCACCATGGTTGATATAGCAAATAAGCTGCTTGAAACTACACAGAAATGTACCTGCTTGTATTTTCTGTGCAGTTACCCTCTCTTTTGGTGTATCCTGATACCTCCCTCAACTTATGTACCAACTCCATCAGCATTAACCCGAAATCCAAAGAAATCTATTCTTTGGAATTATGAGGAAGGGAAGACTCAAAAATTTTATAGCATGCTCTATACAAGTCTACACGTCACCATCCTTATCTATGTCATGCCATGCATGGAGGGTCAGTAGGTTTAGGGGGTTCTGGAAGCACCAAGGTCTGTGGGGTTCATCACGGGTGCATTCATGGGCAGGAAAAGAGAAGGGCCTTATCTTGGTCACTTTCTCGATGCTAGTAGCTACAAAAAGAAGAGGACAGCAGACATCTTAGGGAGAAGAGTCAACATTAAATGAAATGTCCTAATTACTCTAGGCAACCTCTCATGATAGCCTCCCATAGCTACTCAAATCCCTACATACTTGCACAAGGGATAGTGTAATATTACTGGAGTGTGTGACTGCAGATTAACATTATTTTTGTTGAAAAAAATAAAAATAGGTTCAAGTGATAGTGTTTGAAAAGGGTTCACAGTGTGAGGGAAACTATTGTAACAATGTGGACAGAATCTTTGGATGGATTCATCATGTTTTTGTTTTTTTGCTGCTTCAGAATCTGTAGTAGAGATTGGTGTGTTCCATGATGCACTCCCGCTTCTTATAAGTTTTAGATGGAATACCCCATTAGGATGAAGTGCATGTAAGGAAGATTAGTGAGTCAAACTCCTCTGCCCTCTGTCAGCAGTGGGTGCAAAGGGATTTAGACCAAGTGCTTTCATCCTTTGATGTGCAGAGTTTTCACTATATGAATGATGTTTTGTTTGTTGGCAGGTCAGGAGCCTTGGTCTCAATATCCCTGTTTAATAAGTGTTATCACATGTCTGCCAGAAAGAATTGATGATGATACTGGAAAAAATTGAGAGTTATCCTTAACAATTAAGGGTTTTGTAGCAACATGGGTGGACCTAGAGATTGTTATACTGAGTGAAGCAAGTCAGACACAGAAAGACAGATATCATATGATATTGCTTATATGAGGAATCTAAAAAAGAAAACAAAGGTACAAATGAACTTATTTACACAACAGAAATAGAGTCATGGATATAGAAAACAAACTTATGGTTACCAGGGGATAAGTGGGGAAGGGATAAATTGAGAGATTGGGACTGACATATACACACTACTATATATAAAGTAGATAAGTATTGATAAGGACCTGCTTCATAGCACAGGAAACTCTACTCAATGGTCTGTACTGGCGTATACAGGAAAAGAATCTTAAAAAAAAACAACAGGGGTTTTGGGATTATATAATAAATATAAATGTGAAAACCTTTAACATGAAAGGAAAAATCAGTTAACTCTGTGGTCCTTGTTACGGTGTAAGCATTTTGTACCTCTAATTTTATTTTTATTTTATTTTATTTTATTTTTTTGCGGTACGCAGGCTTCTCACTGTTGTGGCCTCTCCCATTGTGGAGCACAGGCTCCAGACGTGCAGGCTCAGTGGCCATGGGTCATGGGCCCAGCCGCTCCACGGCATGTGGGATCCTCCCAGACCGGGGCACGAACTCGTGTCCCCTGCATCAGCAGGCGGACTCTCAACCACTCCGCCACCAGGGAAGCCCTGTACCTCTAATTTTAAAATTTTGAAACCCAGCTCCCATGTTGATGGTATTAGGAGGTGGGGCTTTTGGGAGGTGATTAGGTCATGAGGGCAGAGACCTCAAACATGGGGTTAGTGACCTAATAAATGTAGCACACAGATCTTATGCCCATTACATGATTTCATTGCCGAGCGAGAAGACCCACATTATGAACCAGAAATTGGTCCCTCACCAGACACTAAGTCAGCTGGCAACTTGTTCTTTTTTAAAATAATTAATTAATTAATTAATTAATTTTTTGGCTGCATTGGGTCTTTGTTGCAGTGTGCAGTCTTCTCATGGGGTGGCTTCTCTTGTTGCGGAGCAGGGCTCTAGGCGTGTGGGTTTCAGTAGTTGTGGCACACGGGCTCAGTAGTTGTGGCCTGTGGGCTCTAGAGCATAGGCACAGTATTTCTGGTACATGGGCTTGGTTGTTCCATGGCATGTGGGATCTTCCCAGACCAGTGCTCGAACCCATGTCCCCTTTATTGGTAGGCAGATTCTTAACCACTGCACTACCAGGGAAGCCTCTGGTAACTTGTTCTTGATTTTTTCAGCCTCAGCAATTATGAGGAAACAAAAATATTTTGTTGCTTATAAAATACCAAGTCTCTCGTGTTTTGTTTTAGCAGTCAAAGAGGTGGCTGAGGAGAAATATCTGTGAGCTTGAAGACATATCAAGAGAAACCTTTAAATCTCAAAAGAAAAGAGAAAATGGGCAGGAAAGAAATCAACAGAACAGAGTAATCAATAATTGTGGAACAGTGAAAATGCTGTGACCTATACATAATGGGTATAGCAGGAGTAGAATAAAGATAACAAAGAACAGAAAATATTTTTTTAAATGACTGAGAATCTCCCCAAATGAATGTCTGACACTAAATTCACAACATCCAAACTTAGAGGAACATATGAATAGTAAAGAAAACTGACCAGTATCTCTCAGGGACGTCAATATGAAAATCCTCAACAAAATATTAACAAATCGAACCCAACAATATTTTGAGAGAATTTTATATCATGAATGAGAGGGAATAATCCCAGGTATGCAAGGCTGGTTCAACATTCTAAAATCAAATAATTATATCCATCATATCAACATCCTAAAGACAATCATTAGCATATCAATAGATTCAGAAGACCTCTGAAAAATTCTAACACCCATTCTTCATAAAAACTCTCAGTTAAAGAAATAGACTGGAGGGCTTCCCTGGTGGCGCAGTGGTTGAGAGTCGGCCTGCCGATGCAGGGGACACGGGTTCGTGCCCCGGTCCGGGAAGATCCCACATGCCGCGGAGCAGCTGGGCCCGTGAGCCATGGCCGCTGAGCCTGCGCGTCCGGAGCCTGTGCTCTGCAATGGGAGAGGCCACAACAGTGAGAGGCCCGCGTACAGCAAAAAAAAAGAAAAGAAAAAAAAAAAAGAAATAGACTGGAGCTTTCTCAAGTTGATAACAAAGATCTACAGGAAACTTTTTAACTTACATCATGATTAATGGTCAACAACATGAAGCTTTCCCACTAAGTTCAGGTAAAAGCAAGGATGTCCCCTTTCATGACTCCTTTTCCATATTTTACTCCAAGTGCTTGCTAATGCAATAAGGCACGAAAATAAATAGAACACATACAGATTGGGTAGAAAAAAATGAAAGCAGCCTAAATAAAATGTGGACCAATATACTTTATGGACACCTCACCAAAGAAAATAGACACTATGCATATAAGTATACAGAAGAATAATCCAGATTACATGCTGTCATGAAAAAGCAAATTAAAAATACAATTACATACCACTATGTAACACTTAGAATGGCTAAAATGTGAACAATGACAAGAACAAATTCTGTAGGGGATGTGGAACAATAGGAAATGTCATTTGTTATTGGTGGAAACGAAAAATAGTACAGCTACTTTGGTAGTCTGATTGACACTTGCTATAATAGTGAACATTCCCTTACTGTACAATCTGGCAAGTGTTCTCATGGATATTTACTGAAAGTAGTTTAAAACGTACTTCCAGACTGAAAACCTGCATATGGATATTTATAGCACCTAATTCAATATTGCCAAAATGTGAATGAAACTAAGGTGTCCTCCAATAGGTGAATGAAATGATATAGTATTAATATATTCTGGGAATGGGATAATATTGAGCACTAATAAAGTAATCTATCGAGCCATAAAAATATATGGGAATTCTTTTTTTCTTTTGAAATATAGGTGATTTTCCTTATTTTGTAATTTAAATTTTATGGGAGTATAGTTGATTTACAATGTTGTGTTCATTTCAGCTGCACAGGAAGTGATTCAGTTACACATATGCATATATTCATTCTTTTTCAGATTCTTTTCTGATAAAGGTATTCCCAGAATACTGAGTAGAGTTCCCTGTGCTATACAGTAGGTCCTTGTTGCTTATCTATGTTATATATAGTAGTATTCGTATGTTTACCTCAAGTTCCTGATTTATCCCTACCCCCAACCTTTCCCCTTTGGTAACCATATGTTTGTTTTCCAAGTCTGTGAATCTGCCTCTGTTTTGTAAGTTAGTTCATTTGTATCAATTTTTAGGTTCCACCTAGAAGTGATATCATACAATATTTGTCTTACTGTGTCTGACTTACTTCACTTAGTACAGTCATCTCTAGATCCATCCATGTTACTGCAATTGGCATTATTTTCTCCTATTTTATGGCTGAGTCATATTCTATTATATATATGTATCACATATTCCTTACCTATATTCATATGTTGATGGACATTTTGGTTGCTTCCATGTCTTCGCTATTGTAAAGAGTGTTGCAGTGAACATTGGGGAAGATGTGTCTTTTCGATTTATGCTTTCCTCCAGATATGCACACAGGAGTGAACTTGCTGGATCATCTGGTAGCTCTATTTTATTTTATTTTATTTCATTTCGTTTCAGTTTCAATTTTTTTGGAGTATAGTTGATGTACAATGCTGTGTTACTTTCTGCTGCACAGCAGAGTGAAGCGGTTATATATATATCCAGTCCTTTTTGGATTCCTTTCCCATACAGGTCATTCATTACAGAGTATTGAGTAGAGTTCCCTGTGCTATACAGTAGGCCCTTATTTGTTATCTCTTTTATATATAGTGGTGTGTATATGTCAATCCCAATTTCCAGTTTATCCCTCCTGCCTCCCCTTACTCAGGTAACCTCCATTTTGTGCTCCATAGTGGCTGTTACCAACTGGCATTGCCACCAATAGCATAGTATTGGTGGCACAGTGGTTAAGAATCTGCCTGCCAGTGCAGGGGACACAGGTTCGAGCCCTGGCCCAGGAAGATCCCACACGCCGCAGAGCAACTAAGCCTGTGTGCCACAACTACTGAGTCTGCACTCTAGAGCCCACGAGCCACAACTACTGAGCTCACGTGCCACAACTACTGAAGTCTGTGTGCCTAGTGCCTGTGCTCCACAACAAGAGAAGCCACCGCAAAGAGAAGGCTGCGTACCACAACGATGAATAGCCCCCGCTTGCTGCAACTATAGAAAAGCTGCGCGCAGCAACGAAGACCCAACGCAGATTAAAAAAATAATAATAAGTAGTAGGCTTCTCTTTTTTCCACACACTCTGAAGCATTTCTTGTTTCTAGACATTGTGAGGATGGCTATTCTGAGTGTTTCCAGGTGATACTTCTTTGTACATCTGATTTGCATTTGTCTAACATAAAGCAATGGTGAGCATCTTCATATGTGCTTTTTTTTTCTTTGAACAGTGTGAGTAAAATTTACCCCTTGAAAAAGGGTTATTGAAAGGTTGCCTTGTTGTTGTTTTTTTTTTTTGCGGTACGCGGGGCTCTCACTGTTGTGGCCTCTCCCGTTGTGGAGCACAGGCTCCGGAGGCGCAGGCTCAGTGACCATGACTCACAGGCCCAGCCGCTCCGCGGCATGTGGGATTTTCCGGGACCGGGGCACAAACCTGTGTCCCCTGAATCGGCAGGCGGACTCTCAACCACTGTGACACCAGGGAAGCCCAGAAAGGTTGCATTGTTTGAAGTCTATTTCAATTACCTACACCAAGACTTTTTTTGAGGGCTGTTGTCATTTACAGCTCCCCAGGCATTGTGAATATGAAGTGCCTATAAGGTCCAGTTTTAGAATTGTTGTTATGGGAAACAGAAGGCGGCAGGATTTCTACTGTCCCTCTCTGGTTACTGACACAACCTTAGATGTAGGGAAAGTCCTGTTCCTGGGTTTTAAATTAGAGTGGAATGTGCCTGACCAAACATGTAAGGGCTTCTGTCCCATTCCTTCTTCCCCCTTACCCTTCATCCCCTGAACAAGTATAAACCCCTGCAAAATCACTTCTTGAGGGTGCTGTCTTGTAGAGTGGGATGACCCTAACGAAGGAGTCGGGAGGTCGGAACCCAAACACCAGGATATGTTGAGACCAGGTGACTTTCCAAATGTCATCCAGCCCAGAGAGTCCACCATCCTTTGGGTGTCAGAGGGTTGGTTTAGTAGTATGAGGGCACACTTAGATCTGGAGATTGTGATCCCATGCAGAGGGGACCAGGTACTACATGTACAAGGGGTCGAATTAGCTGACATATCCTCGTGAGGTCCTCAGACCCACAACAGTCCAGCCTTGGGACCAAATTGGGTCTGTGTCCAGGGATGTGACACTAGCATGTTCACCGTGACTAAACGAATTTAGTGATCATTTTTATTTTCTATAATTTAATTTTAAATTTATAATGGAGTATAGTTGATTTACCATGTTGTGTTCATTTTTTGATACACACCAACATGATTCATTTATACAGAGATGACTATATATTCTTTTTGGAATTATTTTCCCATTGAGGTTTACTAAAGGGTGTTGAGAAGAGTTCCAAGTGCTCTACAGCAGGTCCATGTTGATGACAAGTTTTCTCTCTGTAAATATGTATATACTAACTCCAACCTCATGATTTATGCCTCCAACACACCTTTCCAGTTTGGTAACCATAAGTTTGTGTTCTAAGTCTGGGGCTCTGTTTCTGTGTTGTAAGATAGTACCTTTGTATCAATTGTTAGATTCCACCGATAAGTAATATCATATGATATTTATCATTGTGTGATTTATGACACTTAGTATGAATGTATCTAGGTCCTTCCGAGTGACTGCAAATGGCCTTATTTCATTCATTTGATGGCTGAGTAATATTCCATTGTAGATATCTACCATAATTTCTTTATCCAGTCTTCCTTCCAAGGACGTTTACGTAGCTTCCAGGTAGAGGCTATTGTAAACAGGGCTGCATAAATTTTGGAGTGCCTGGGTCCTGTCAATTTACGTTTTTTCCAAGATACAGGCCCAGGAGTGGAAGCGCCATATGCTCTGAAGCTCTGTTTTTTAGATTTTTAAGGAATCACTACCCACTTCTCCACAGTGGCTGTTAGCAATTTACATTCCCACCATCAGCTTGTCAGGGTTCCCTTTTCTCCACGCCCTGCCCTGCATTTCAGGTTTTACACTTTGTGAGCTTGGTCATTCTGACTGGTGCGAAGTGATACCTCTTTGTAGTATTAATTTACATTGCCTGCCTGTTTTATTGGCCAAAAATGGAGTAAGGGTTTTTCCTGAATATATTAAGGAATAACGCATACGGCCTTTTTGGCAAAGTGCATCATTGGCGATGTTCAGCAGCTTTGCATGTGCTTTAATGGCGAGTGCAAACTACCTCTTGAAATCCCTTTCCTGCAATTCTGCCTTGCTTACAAGGCCTTTACGAATACTTGGCTCAAGAAATGACTCCATTAGAGGTGTCAATTACAACTCTGCATGTTTTTGAATTGCAGTGCCCCTGAGCACCAGTTTTCAATTTGTTTAGGGAAGCAGCCACAAAGGGGCAGGATTTCTACTGACCCATTCTGGTTACTGGGGCACCTGAAGGATAGGGAAATTCTTCTTCCAGATTAGGAAACTAGAGTGGCATATGCCTGTCCAAACATCTAGGGCTTGTGTCTCAGTCCATCCCCCCATTCCCCTTCTTCACACGGAAAATTCCAAGCTGTGCAAAAACCGGCTGTTGAGTGTGCTGCCTTCCCAAAGTGGGGAGACTCTAAGGAAAGGAGCTGGGGAACCCGAATACCAGAAGTGGAGATGAGGTGACTTTCCCAGACTCTTCCCGATCAGACAGTGTACCATCCTCTGGATGTCCCATTCATGCTTTAGCTGTAGGAAGGGTCCCCTGTACCTGGAGATACGGGACCCATGGAATGAGTGCCAGGCAGTATTACTCTAAAAGTGCTGCATTTGCTGTCCCATCCTCACCAAGCCTCTCAGACCCATGAGTGTAGAGCCTTAGGTCCCATCCATCTGTGTGTCTAGATGTGTTCAGTCCAGGTTGCATCACAGCCCTTGAACAAATTTTGTAAGAATTTCGGTCTCTCTCATTGTCTTTTTTTGTTGTTCTTCTTGTTATTTAATTTTATAATAGGGTACAGCTGATTTTCAATACTGTGTTTCTTCCCGCTCTACATCTATCCACTTGATTCACTTAAAGAGAGACATCAATAAATTCTTTTACAGATTCTTACCAGTCTTATATATCCTTTTCTGGTGACAACAGTGTGCTGGGTCCAGCTCTTTGAGCTATACAGTAGGTACTGTCAATTACCTATTTTGTTTCTGGAACAGTATCTATGCTAATTCCAACCTCCTGGTTTATGCATCACCCCACCCCACCATTCTCCTTTAGCAGCCATAAGTGTGTTTTCTAAATGTGTGACTCTGTTTCTGTTTTGTAATTGAGGTCATGTGTAGCCATTTTTAGATACCATCTATAAGTGGTACCTTATGATAAGTCTCTTTTTATGTCTGACTTATGTCACTTAGAGTGATCATACCTCAGTTTCCACGAGTTGCTGCAAATGGCCTTATTTCACTGATTTAATTGCTCAGTAATATTCCATTGTACGTAAGTACCACATCTTCTTTATCCATTTTTTACTTCCAAGGACATGTAACTTGGACCCAAGTCGAGGCATTTCTAAACAGAGCAGCATGAAACGTAGGGGTGCCTGTGTCCTGTCGATTTTTGGTTTTGCCAAGATATACGCACAAGAGTGGAAGTGCCATATGCTCTGTAGCTCTGTTTTAGATGTTTTAGGAAACACCATACATTTCTCCAGAGTGGCCGTTGGCTATTTTCATCCCTCAAATCAGTGTAACAAGGCTCCCTTTTCTCCATGTCCTGTGCTGCATTTCTGGTTTTACACTTTTCCAGGATGGCCCCTTTGTCGAATGCGAAGAGAGACTTCTTTGTAGTGCTGATTTGCATTTCGTGCTCGTTTGGGTGGCCAAAAGGGCGTATGCATTTTTCCTGAATATATTTATTTTTATGATGGGGTTTAGCTGATTTCTACTGCTGTGTTTATGCCGCTTTACACCCACTTGATTCACTTACAGAGAGATATCAATAAATACATTTTAAGATTCTTACTAGTCAGATATATTCTTCTGCGGTGAATAGGGTGTGTTGAGTCCAATTCATTGACCAAGGAGTAGGACTTGTCTATTACATATTTGGTTTATGGAATGGTATCTGTGCTAATTTCAAACTCTACTTTTATGCATCACCCTACATCACCTTTCCCCTTAAGCAGGCATAAGTGTGTTTTCTAAATGTGTGACTCTGTTCTGTTTTGTAATTCAGTTCATGTGTAGCGATTTTTACATTCCCTCTATAAGTGATATATTATGATAGGCTTCTTTTTCTGTGTGACTCATTTCACTTAGAATCATCATACCTAAATCCAGTCATTATGATGCTACTAGCCTTATGACATTGATTTCATGGCTGAGTGATATTCCATTGTACATAAGTACCACAAATTCTTTATCCATTTTTCTCTATCCTGGGATATTTAAGCTGTCTTGGAGTCGAGGTTCTTGTAAACAGAGCAGCCCTAAATTTTGGGGTGGCTGTGTCTTGTTGATTTTTAATTTTCCCAAGGTGTACGCCCATGAGTTGAAGTGCCCTAGGCTCCTTAGTTCTGTTTGTTAGATGATTTAGGAAACACCGTAGACTTCTCCAGAGTGGCTGTTGGCAATTTACATCCCACCCATCAGCATAACAGGCTCCCTGTTCTCCAGGGCCTGTCCTGCCTTTCTGGTTTTTACACTTTTTTCGGATGTCCCTTTGGACAAGTGGGAAGGAAGACTTCTTTGTAGTGCGGATTTGCATTGCCTGCTTGCTTGGTTGGCCAAAAAGTGCGTATGCATTTTTTCCTGAATATATTCAGGAAAAAATGCATACGCCCTTTTTGGCAACCCGCATCATTGTCGAAGTTCTGCTGCTTTTCATGTACTTTAAAGGCGACTCCAATCTATCTACTGAAATCTGTTTCCTGCAATTCTGCCTTGCTTTCAACTCCTCTTCGTTGCCTTACCTGAATATATTTTTGGATGATAGTTGTCCTTTATAACTCTGCAGGTTTGTGAATCGCAGTGCCCCTGATCTCCATTTTTCAATTCGCTTTTTTGTGAGCTGGCTGCAACACCGCAGGATTGGTTCAGGCTCTCTTCTTGTTCCGGGGCAACAGGCTGAGCCTTTGGTTAATTCTTTTTCCTGACGGAAAATTAGAGTGACATGTGCCCGTCCAAATGCATACAGCTAGTGTCTCATTGGTTCCCCCTCTTCCCTTTCATCCTCTGCGCAAATTGAAAACTGTGCGAAACAGGAGGTTAAAGGCGCTAACTCTCCAAGTGGGGAGATGGACAGTAAAGCGGCTGGAATGGCAAACCCGAGCACCAGGAGAGGAAAAATGAGGAGCGTTTTAGAAACCTTTTCCGATCACACGGTGTCCCATCCTCTGGGTTTCCCATGCATGTTTTAGCTGTAGTAAGATTCCCTTAAACCTGGAGAGTTGGGACCCATGGAATGGGTAGCACGCAGTATTGCTTTAAAGGGTCAGCATTTCCTCACGTAACCTCACTAGTTCTCTTAGCATGAACAGTTTCCAGCCTTATGTCTCATCCTGCTGTGGTTCTAGATGTGTTCATCCATGTTGCATCACAGCTGCTGAGCAAAAGTTGTAAGAATTTTTCTCTGTCTCACTGTCTTTTTAAAAATTTATTATTATATTGGTTACAGCTGTTTTTCAATGCTCTGTTACTTGCTGCTCTACAACCACTTGATTCACATACACAGAGACATCAATAAATTCTTTTTCATATTCTTACCAGTCGTATATATTGTTTTTCGGTGACTTGTGTCTGCTGAGTGCAGTTCTTTGAGGTACAGTGTAGGCCTTGTCGATTATCAATTTGGTATTTGGAATGGTATCTTTGCTAATTTCAACCTCCTGGATAATGCCTCACCCCTCCCTACCTTTCCCCTTTAGCAGCCTTATGTGTGTTTTCTACATATTTGACTATGTTTCTGTTTTGTAATTTATTTCATATGTAGCCATTTTTGATTCCACCTTTAAGTGATATCTTATGATGTGTGTCTTTTTCTTTCTGACTTATGTCACTTAGAATGATCATATGTAACTCCTCCTGAGTTGTTGCAACTGGCCTTATTTCATTGATTTCCGGCTGAGTAATATTCCACTCTACATAAGTACCACATCTCTTTTATCCATTTTTTCCTTCCAGGGACATTTAGGTTATATCCAAGTCGAGGTTTTTTTAAAGAGAGAGGCGGTAAACGTTGGGGTGCCTGAGTCCTGTCGATTTTTGTTTTTCCCAAGATATACGCCCATGAGTGCAAGTGCCCTATGCTCTGTAGCTCATTTTTTAGATGTTTTAGTAAACACAATACACTTCTCCAGAGTGGCCGCTGGCAATTTACATTTCCACTATCACCCTCACAGGGCTCCCTTTTCTCCTCACCCTGTCCTGCATTTCTTGTGTTTAAACTTTATGAGGATGGCTCTTCTGACTGATGCAAAGTGATACATTTTGTAGTATTGATTTCCAGTGCCCACTTGTTTGGTTGGCTAAAGAGGGTGTATGGCCTTTTCTTGAATATATTCAGAAAAAACGCATATGCCCTTTTTGGCCAACTGCATCATTGGCAATGTTCAGCCCCTTTTCTTGTGCTTTAATGGCGAGTCCTTTCTACCTCTTCAAATCCCTTTCCTGCCATTCTCCCTTGCTTCCAAGTCCTTTTCAGTGACTTACCTCAATTCATTTTTCGACGATAGATATTTTCCACTCTGCAGTTTCATGAATTTTAGTGCCCCTGAATTCCATTTTTCAACTTGTGTTTTTGGGAACTGGCCACAAAACAGCAGTATTTCCTCAAGCCCTATTCTGTTTCGGTGGGCAATCCTAGCCTTTGGTGAATTCGTCTTCCTGATTGGAAATTAGAGTGACATGTGCCTGTCCAAACACCTAGGACTTGTCTCTCATTGTTTCTCATCCTTCCGCTTCATCCTCTGGACAAATTCCAAACTGTGCACAACAGGATGTTGACGGTGCTGACATCCCCAAGTGGGGAGATTGTTAGGAAAGACGCTGGAGGGGTGAACCCGAGCACCAGGAGATGAGGAGATGAGATGCCTTTTCCAAACTCTTCCCAATCAAACGGTGTACCATCCTCTGGGTGTGACAGGCATGTTTTAGCAGTAGGAAGGGTCCCGTGCATATAAGGAGAACACCAGGGATTTTTCCAAATCAGTATCTCCCCGAACCTGAAACTGGGGAATTTTTAAGCTACGGCTACACGTATGTTCATTAAGGGCCTTGGGAAGTAGGCAGAGTCCGAACTTTAGATGATTGAAGTCTTCAGGGTCAGAAGCGCTCACCATCGGCTTCCCTTAGGTTACATTTTATCTGTCGTTGATAGATGATTTCGATAAAAATATCTATTATTTTTCAGATTATTTTTCCCTTATAGGTTATTGCAAAATATTGAGTGCAGTTCCCAGTGCTATACAATAGTTCCACGTTGATGATCTATTTTGTACATAGCAGTGTGTATGTGTTAATCCCAAACTGTTAATTTATCCCTCCTCCCACCTTTCCCTTTTGCTAATAATAAATTAGAAGATTTTATACTTCTCAGAAATGGGGGAGCTGAAGGAGAGGTATCATTTTCAATGGAAAAGCATTCAAAACAAGATTGAAGCTTCAGCCAAGATTATTAGATGTACATCCTTGGAAAGAAATCACGTCATTTCTCTAATATTGACCTGACAAATAAGACAAACACATCTACTGACCTTGCTTATAATAAAGTGATGGAAATATCAAATGGAAGTGTTAGAAACATCTTATGTTACCCGAGCCTTATACACTGCTCTATGTTAATTATAGTTTGGCTCACACATCTGTTCATTGAAGTTACAATGTTCTCCATTTCTGTTACTGATCCTCCAGAGTGGGCCCCAACAAGGGTCCCCCTGCCCAGTGTCATTGGAGCCAACAGATCGAGACCGAGTCTGGTTCAGAAGCAAAAGAAACTTTATATTTTGATCAGAGAATGGAGAGGTGAGAGCGTGCGCTCCCCCGTGGGCTGTGGGCGGGGCTGCTTTGTAGGGATCGTGGCAGCGTCAGCGGGAGGGAGGGGGCGGAGCTCTCGAGGGCCGGGTTGGCTGAGGCTCTCCATCGAGGAGTCTGCATGGGGCCCCGCGAGCTGAGGTGTCGGCCCAGCCACTCTGCACTAGGAAATCGGGTCTGAAGTGCTGGATGTGGGACCTCTGCATGCGGAACCCTAGGAACATGTGAAATTAGAAAAAGCACAAAGGAAAAAAAGGTTAGACTTTATTTTATTGCCCAGATTCTATTTTTATCTCCCAGGAATTTTTAATGGGCTTTGCCGGTGACAAAACCCTCCTTTGCCTTTTGTCCCGTTCCTCATTCTTGGGGTGTTGAGGGTGCAGACCCCTCTTCTGTAACTGCTTCATTCTGAGTTGGGTGTCCTCATACCCGGGGGGGAGGGGCAGAACTTCCCCCCAGCAGCCTCCGGGTGAGGTTGATTGTCCCCAGACCTCCTGCCTCACTGCTTGTCCGCCTGAGCACCAGCATTGGAAGTGTTATAGATTCTAATGACCTTTAAGGGTCCAGGAAAGAGATGCGCAGAGACGCTGGGGGGGACTGGTTTTACCCCACCCCACATTTGTTCGTTCACCTTAGGCTGACGGTTTCTGCCAGCCTAGATGCTCTGACCAGTAATCTGCACTTTCTTCAGTTAGGCCCCTGAATTAACGTACAAACAGCACCAGGTGTCAGAGCCCTGCCTGGTCAACTCCCAGACAGTCCAGGGCCGGTGGTGATCCAGGACTATGACGGCCACTGAGTCACTGGCCTTTTGAAGTAGCCAGGAGTCCAGCCGGTCTTATTGGCCGCCATCACCACGGTGTCTGTAGGCTTTTCTATGGTGACAGTGTGATATACGGTTCCCCTGCCAAGCTTATTAGCTCCCCTCTGGGAGCAGTAAGTCCTGCAAGCAGTAGTCTGCTCGTTTGGGGTACACTCTTGTTTTCTGAGAGAAACTCCAGGTCAAGTGATGGTCACACAAGTCGTCATGGGGGCCCGTTGCCCCCGGTTGTCTCTCTGGAGGTTGGAGTTGGAGGGCCTCCTCACTGGAGGTCTGTGTGCCCACAGAACGACCCCTGCAACTTCAGGGCATGGTGGGTGGTTAGGATCACCACGTGGGGTCCTTTAACCTTGGGAGGGAGCTGGCCTAGCGGGCTGCTGATTTCCAGGTTTTTAGATACCCCCAGTATCCTGGCCGGATGGGGCGGCGGGCCAAGCCCTTGGTGACCGTAGTTTATCTTACCTGGAGGGCATTCTTGTGGTTTTCCATTTCAAGTGGTCCCAGTTTTTGCACTAATACTCCAAGAGCAATTCACCTTTGACCGGGAATGTAAAGGTCAAAGGGTTTAGCTAAATTAGGGAGTTCCAGGGCAAGGGTCTGAATTGACTGTTCTTTCCATTCTTGAAAGGCTGCTTGTGGATTCTATTCAAAAGAATCATCATCTTTTCCTTTCAGTGTTTCATATAGAGCCCAGCTATTAAACTGTAATTAGGGATCCAGATGCAGCAAACCCCGGCCTCCCCAGGAACCCGTAAGCTGTCTTCTAGTTTTAGAAGGGGTAAGGCTGCAAATGGCTTCTTCCCTTTCCTGGGATGGGCTTCTCCGACCTTCTGTGAAAATGAAGCCCAGGCAGGTCACCTTAGTCTGTGATATTTGATCCTTTTTCTTGGACACGTGCTCTCCTTTATTGGCTAGGTAGTTCAGAGGCCTCCTTAGTAGGGCTGGCGATCAGAATGTCGTCTGCATATTGAAGGAGGGTTCCCTTTTCCAGAGGTAGAACTTTCAGGTCTTTAGCTAACGTTTCTCCAAAGATGGTGTGGGGATTTTTGAACCCTTGGGGCAGGACAGCCCCAGCAGTATTGTCTTTGTTGTATGTTGAGTCCTGCCAATCACAAGCCAAAATTTCTTGTGACTCTGGGACTAACGGAATACAGAAGAAGGCATCATTGAAGTCTAATACAGAATACCATGTCCTGGTGGATGGTAGAATGACCAGCAGGGTGTAGGAATTAGGAACTACTGGATGTATATCCTCGGTGGCTTCACTGACTGTCCTGACATCCTTTACTAGGTCCCCAGCAGCTCATGGGGCTCTCATGGTCAGGTCAATCCCAGGATATGGAGCTCACCTGGGCAGGCCCCCCCACCCACTCACAGCCCATGGGGCTCTCGTGGTCAGGCCCCTCCCAGGATATGGAGCTCACCTGGGCAGGTCCCCAGCAGCGCACGGGGCTCTCGTGGTCAGGACACTCCCAGGATATGGAGCTCCGCTGGGCAGGTACCCCGGCAGGGCTGGGCACACAGGAACGGTGCACATAGCCCTCATTTCAGAGCACCACCAGCTCACCTGTCGCTCAGAGCTGACACAGAGCACCTCAGAGCAGGACTTGAACTAACAAACAGCAGCTCCGACAGGTCTGTGACCCTGATCATCACTCTGTGAGGCCTCCCTTTGCCTGGTCTTCCAGAGACTTCCACTGCAGCCGGGCCACCAGGCCTCTGTCTCCACCCACCACCCCTCCTCTCCCTGACACCTGGGTTCTTCTCATTAGGAGAGGGTCTTCTTGAAGTTGTCTCCCACTCATGGGCCAGATAAAATGATTAGAAAACAAGCCGGAGCTGCAGCCCCTTGTCTATCCTGACTCTCAGGAGCCCACACCTGTTCCTTGGACCTGGCCGGTCCAGCGAGGTCCACTTTCTGCAATGTGAGCCCCTGAGGTTTGAGGATTGGCTGACCTGGGCAGCCTGACCCTGCCGGCCAGCCCTGCCCAGGTGTGCCTGTGTTGAGGTCAATATAAACACCACTCCAGGCAGCAAGAGGCACTGCAGGTATGCCTGACGCCATATTCTCTGCCCCGTCAGCAGTCTCGAGGCTGTGCTGGTGGGAGGGAGGGAGGGAGGGGCCACGGCTTTGTGGGTGGTCCGGTGTGAGTGGGGCTCTGCTGGAGATTCTGCAGGAGTTGCCAGGCTGCCACCTGCTAAAGAAGAGGATGTGTCACCCATACCTTCCGCTGGAATTTCTCCCCGGGCAGAGGTGAGGAAGGAAAAAAGCAGTGGGGGCCGGGACAGGAGGGGTATCTCAGGCAGGGAAATGGAAAGCTTCCAGAAGAGCGCCCGGGGCCAGGAGCATCCTGGCTGGCCTGCAGGCACCAAGTCGGCCTGCGTGCTGTCGCTGGTGTGGCTCCACGGCCCTTCCTCTAGGCTTTCAAGTCCTTGTAAATATTCAGGAGTTTTACCTGGGAAGGGTGGGAACAGTTTAGCAGCAGCTGGCCTGGGGCTCAGCTCACATTTACTCACAGAAGCCTCGGCAGAGTCCCCCAGCTTTGCAATGAGGACGCTCCGTGCGGGGGAGCTGCTGGCTGCATGGGAGATGATTCCCCACCTCTGACCAACTTCAGAATCATTTACCACTGGAGCAAGTGCCCTGATAAGGTTTTCCTCTGTATAACTGGTGGGTTAGGTTTTTCTTTTTTTTCTTTTTTGGTTCAAGGTAGATTTTATTCCTCTTTTTTGTATTTATAGATA
Source organism: Mesoplodon densirostris (assembly GCF_025265405.1). Classification (NCBI taxonomy): domain Eukaryota; kingdom Metazoa; phylum Chordata; class Mammalia; order Artiodactyla; family Ziphiidae; genus Mesoplodon; species Mesoplodon densirostris. Next base: position 100,830,845 of record NC_082668.1, on the reverse strand, counting down.
TAAGCATGGAAATAATTCATTCATATAAATACATCTATGTGAAGGGAAGAACTTTTTCTTCTGTTTTTTTAATTTTATTTATTTAAAAATTTTTTGAATTTTATTTTATTTTTTATACAGCAGGTTCTTATTGGTTATCTATTTTATACATATAAATGTATACAGGTCAATCCCAATCTCCCAACTCATCCCACCACCACCACCCATGGCTTTCCCCCCTTGGTGTCCATACGTTTGTTCTCTACCTCTGTGTCTCAATTTCTGCCCTGCAAACCGGTTCATCTGTACCATTTTTCTAGGTTGCACATATATGCATTAATACACAATATTTGCTTTTCTCTTTCTGACTTACTTCACTCTGTATGACAGTCTCTAGATCCATCGACATCTCTACAAATGACCCAATTTCATTCCTTTTTATGGCTGAGTAATATTCCATTTTATATATGTACCACATCTTTATCCATTCGTCTGTCTGTGGGCATTTAGGTTGCCTCCATTACCTGGCTATTGTAAATAGTGCTGCAGTGAACACTGTGGTGAATGTGTCTTTTTGATTTATGGTCTTTTCTGGGTATATGCCCAGTAGTGGGATTGCTGGATCATATGGTAATTCTGTTTTTAGTTTTTTAAGGAGCCTCCATACTGTTCTCCATAGTGACTGTATCAATTTACATTCCCACCGGTAGTGGAAGAGGGTTCCTTTTCCCCACACCCTCTCCAGCATTTGTTGTTTGTAGATTTTCTGATGATGCCCATTCTAACAGGTGTGAGGTGATACCTCATTGTAGTTTTGATTTGCATTTCTCTAATAATTAGTGATGTTGAGCAGCTTTTCATGTGCGTCTTGGCCATCTCTATGTCTTCTTGGAAGAAATGTTTATTTAGATCTTCTGCCCATTTTTGTATTGGGTTTGTTTGTTTTTAATATTGAACTGATGAGCTGTTTATATATATTGGAGATTAAACCTTTGTCCATTGATTCGTTGCAAATATTTTCTCCCATTCTGAGGGTTGTCTTTTCATCTTGTTTGTAGTTTCCTTTGCTTTGCAAAAGCTTTTACATTTCATTAGGTAACATTTGTTTAGTTTTGGTTTTTATTGCATTACTCTAGGAGGTGTATCAAAAAAGATATTGCTGTGAGTTATGTCAGAGTATTCTTCCTATGTTTTCCTCTAAGAGTTTTTTACTGTCCGGTCTTACATTAAGGTCTCTAATCTATTTTGAATTTATTTTTGTGTATGGTGTTAGGGAGTGTTCTAATTTCATTCTTTTACATGTAGCTGTCCATTTTTCCCAGCACCACTGAATGAAGAGACTGTCTTTTCTCCATTGTATAGTCTTTTCTCCTTTGTCATAGATTAGTTGACCATAGGTGTGTAGGTTTATCTCTGGGCTTTCTTTTTTTTTTTTTCATTTTACACCTTTACTGGAGTATAATTGCTTTATAATGGATTGTTAGTTTCTGCTGCATAACAAAGTGAATCAGCTGTACATATACATATATCACCATATCCCCTCCCTCTTGCATCTCCCTCCCACCCTCCGCATCCCACCCCTTTAGGTGGTCACAAAGCACCGAGCTGATCTCCCTGTGCTATGTGGCTGCTTCCCAGTAGCTATCGATGTTACATTTGGTAATGTATATATATGTCCATACCACTCTCTCACTTCATCCCAGCTTACCCTTCTCACTCCCCATGTCCTCAAATCCTTTCTCTACGTCTATGTCCTTAATCCTGTCCAGCCCCTAGGTTCTTCATAAACTTTTTTTTTGTTTAGATTCCATGTATCTCTGTTAGCATACAGTATTTGTTTTTCTCTTTCTGACTTACTTCACTGTGTAGGACAGACTCTAAGTCCATCCACCTCACTACAAATGACTCAGTTTTGTTTCTTTTTATGGCTGAGTAATATTCCATTGTATATATGTGCCAGATCTTCTTTATCCATTCATCTGTCCATGGACACTTAGGTTGCTTCCATGTCCAGGCTATTGTAAATAGAGCTGCAATGAACATTGTTGTATATAACTCTTTTTGAATTATGGTTTTCTCAGGGTAAATGCCCAGTAGTTGGATTGTTGGGTCGTATGGTAGTTCTATTTTTCATTTTTAAAGGAACCTCCATACTGTTCTCCCTAGTGGCTATATCAATTTACATTCCCACCAACAGTGCAAGAGCATTCCCTTTTCTCCAATAGATGCCTCTCCACCATTTATTTTTGTAGATTTTTTGATGATTGCCATTCTGACTGCTGTGAGGTGATACCTCACTGTAGTTTTGATTTGCATTTCTCTAATGATTAGTGATTTTGAGCATCCTTTCATGTGTTTGTTAGCAATCTGTATACCTTCTTTGGAGAAATGTGTATTTAGGTCTTCTTCCTATTTTTGTTTTGGGTTGTTTGTTTTTGTGATATTGAGCTACATGAGTTGCTTGTAAATTTTGGAGATTAATCCTTTGTCAGTTGCTTCATTTGAAAATATTTTCTCTCATTCTGAGGGTTGTCTTTTGGTCTTGTTTATGTTTTCCTTTGCTGTGCAAAAACTTTTAAGTTTCATTAGGTCCCATTTTTTAATTTTTGTTTTTATTTCCATTTCTCTAGGAGGTGGGTCAAAAAGGTTCTTGCTGTAATTTATGTCATAGAGTGTTCTGCCTATGTTTTCCTCTAAGAGTTTTATAGTGTCTGGTCTTACATTTAGATCTATAATACATTTTGAGTTTATTTATTTATTTATTTATTTTTTGCAGTACATGGGCCTCTCACTGTTGTGGCCTCTCCCATTGTGGAGCACAGGCTCCGGACGCACAGGCTCAGTGGCCATGGCTCAGGGGCCCAGCCACTCCACGGCATGTGGGATCTTCTCGGACCAGGGCACAAACCCATGTCCCCTGCATCGGCAGGCAGACCCTCAACCACTGTACCACCCAGGAAGCCCTTGCATTTATTTTTGTGTATGGTGTTATGGAGTGTTCTAATTTCATTCTTTTACGTGTAGCTGTCCAGTTTTCCCAGCACCAATTACTGAAGAGATTGTCTTTTCTCCATTGTATATCCTTGCCTCCTTTATCATAGATAAGTTAGCCATAGGTACGTAGGTTTATCTCTGGGCTTTCTATCCTGTTCCATTGGATGAGTTAGCCATAGGTACGTAGGTTTATCTCTAGGCTTTCTATCCTGTTCCATTGATCTATATTTCTGTTTTTGTGCCAGTACCATATAGTCTTGATTACTGTAGCTTTGTAGTATAGTCTGAAGTCAGGAAGTCTGATTCCTCCAGCTCTTTTAATTTCTTTTAATTTCTGCTTTGGCTATTCAGGGTCTTTTCTGTTTCCATACAAATTTTAAGATTTTTATTGTTCTAGTTCTGTAGAGAATGCCCCTGCTAATTTGATAGGGATTGCATTGAATCTGTAGATTGCTTTGGGTAGTATAGTCATTTTCACAATATTGATTCTTCTAATCCAAGAACATGGTTTATACCTCCATTTGTTTATATCATCTTTGATTTCTTTCAGCAGTATCTTATAGTTTTCTGAGTACAGGTCTTTTACCTCCTTAGGTAGGTTTATTCCTACATATTTTATTCTTTTTGTTGCAATGGTGAATGGGATTGTTTCCTTAATTTCTCTTTCTGATCTTTCATTGTTAGTGTATAGGAATGCAAGCGATTTCTGTGCATTAATTTTGTATTCTGCAACTTTATGAAATTCATTCATTAGCTTTAGTAGTTTTCTGGTGACATCTTTAGGATTCACTATGTGTAGTATCGTGTCATTTGCAAACAATGACAATTTTACTTCTTCTTTTCCAATTTGTATTCCTTTTATTTCTTTTTCTTCTCTGATTGCTGTGTCTAGGACTTTCCAAACTATGCTGAATAGTAGTGGTGAGAGTGGGCATCCTTGTCTTGTTCCTGATCTTAGAGGAAATGCTTTTAGTTTTTCACCATTGAGAATGATGTTTTCTGTGGGTTTGTCATACACAGCCTTTATTATGTTGAGGTAGATTCCTTCTATGCCCTCTTTTTGGAGATTTTTTTATCATAAATGGGTGTTGAATTTTGTCAAAAGCTTTTCCTACATCTATTGGGATGATCATATTTTTATTCTACAATTTGTTAACATGGTGTATCACATTGATTGATTTGTGTATATTGAAGGATCCTTGCATCCCTGGGATAAACCCCACCTGAACATGGTGTATGATCCTTTTAATGTGTTGTTAAATTATGTTTCCTAGTATTTTGTTGAGGATTTTTACATTTATATTCATCAGTGATATTGTTCTCTAATTTTCTTTTTCTGTAGTGTCTTTGTCTGATTTTGGTATCAGGGTGATGGTGGCCTCATAGAATGAATTTGGGAGGGTTCCTTTCCCTGAAAATTTCTGAAGAGTTTGAGAAGTTTGGGTGTTAGCTCTTGTCTAAATATTTGATAGAATTCACCTCTGATGCCATCTGGTTCTGGACTTTTGTTTGTTGGAAGATTTTTAATCACAGTTTCAATTTCATTACTTGTGATTGGTCTGTTCATATTTTCTATTTCTTCCTGGTTCAGTCTTGGAAGGTTATACCTTTCTAAGAATTTGTCCATTTCTTCCAGGTTGTCCATTTTATTGGCATAGAGTTGCTTGTAGTAGTCTCTTAGGATGCTTTGTATTTCTGTGGTGTCTGTTACAACTTCTCCTTTTTCATTTCTAATTTTTTTGATTTGAGTCCTCTCCCTCTTTTTCTTCAGTCTGGGTAAAGGTTTACAATTTTTTTTAATCTTCTCAAAGAACCAGCTTTTAGTTTTATTGATCTTTGCTATTGTTTTTATTTCATTTATTTCTGCTCTGATCTTTATGATTTCTTTCCTTCTACTAACTTTGGGTTTTGTTCTTCTTTCTCTAGTTCCTTTAGGTGTAAGGTTAGATTGTTTATTTGAGATTTTCTTATTTCTTGAGGTAGGTTTGTATTGCTATAAACTTCCCTCTTAGAACTGCTTTTGCTGCATCCCATAGGTTTTGGATCATCGTGTTTTTCTTGTCATTTGTCTCTAGGTAGTTTTGGATTTCCTCTTTTATTTCTTCAATGATCTCTTGGTTATTTAGTAACGTATTGTTTAGCCTCCATGTGTTTGTGTTTTTTTACGTTTTTTTCCCTGTAATTGATTTTTTTTTTTAAACTGTGGAAACTGGGTAAAGTATTTTGAACAGTCCTCCAATAATTGTAGCCTCATTTATTGATAAATAATATACATATGCAAGACTATTAGGGTGTTATGTACATTATGAAACATGCCAGGAGGGGAATTTTTTAATGAGAAGAAGAAATATAAATAGACTACAGAATAGTAGAAGTAAAACAGTGTTAACCTTGTTGGACTTTATAGATGTAGGTTCGAGTCCTGTTCCACTTATTACCACAATCTGGCTTTTTTTTTTATCTTTATTTTTTTTTGCTTTATAACAAATTTAATCAGTTATACATATACATACATTCCCATATCCCCTCCCTTTTGCGTCTCCCTCCCACCCTCCCTATCCCACCCCTCCAGGCGGTCACAAAGCACCGAGCTGATCTCCCTGTGCTATGCGGCTGCTTCCCACTAGCTATCTACCTTACGTTTGGTAGTGTATATATGTCCATGCCGCTCTTTCACTTTGTCACAGCTTACCCTTCCCCCTCCCCATATCCTCAAGTCCATTCTCTAGTAGGTCTGTGTCTTTATTCCTGTCTTACCCCTATGTTCTTCATGACATTTTTTTTCTTAAATTCCATATATATGTGTCAGCATACAGTATTTGTCTTTCTCTTTCTGACTTACTTCACTCTGTATGAAAGGCTCTAGGTCCATCCACCTCATTACAAATAGCTCAATTTTGTTTCTTTTTATGGCTGAGTAATATTCCATTGTATATATGTGCCACATCTTCTTTACCCATTCATCCGATGATGGACACTTCGGTTGTTTCCGTCTCCGGGCTATTGTAAATAGGGCTGCTATGAACATTTTGGTACATGTCCCTTTTTGAATTATGGTTTTCTCAGGGTATATGCCCAGTAGTGGGATTGCTGGGTCATATGGTAGTTCTATTTGTAGTTTTTTAAGGAACCTCCATACTGTTCTCCATAGTGGCTGTACCAATTCACATTCCCACCAGCAGTGCAAGAGTGTTCCCTGTTTTCCACACCTTCTCCAGCATTTATTGTTTCTAGATTTTTTGATGATGGCCATTCTGACTGGTGTGAGATGATATCTCATTGTAGTTTTGATTTGCATTTCTCTAATGAGTAAAGATGTTGAGCATCCTTTCATGTGTTTGTTGGCAGTCTGTATATCTTCTGTGGAGAAATGTCTATTTAGGTCTTCTGCCCATTTTTGGATTGGGTTGTTTGTTTTTTTGTTATTGAGCTGCATGAGCTGCTTATAAATTTTGGAGATTAATCCTTTGTCACTTGCTTCATTTGCAAATATTTTCTCCCATTCTGAGGGTTGTCTTTTGGTCTTGTTTATGGTTTCCTTTGCTGTGCAAAAGCTTTTAAGTTTCATTAGGTCCCATGTGTTTATTTTTGTCTTTATTTCCATTTCTCTAGGAGGTGGGTCCAAAAGGATCTTGCTGTGATTTATGTCATAGAGTGTTCTGCCTATGTTTTCCTCTAAGAGTTTGATAGTGTCTGGCCTTACATGTAGGTCTTTAATCCATTTTGAGCTTATTTTTGTGTATGGTGTTAGGGAGTGATCTAATCTCATACTTTTACATGTCCCTATCCAGTTTTCCCAGCACCACTTATTGAAGAGACTGTCCTTTCTCCACTGTACATTCCTGCCTCCTTTATCAAAGATAAGGTGACCATATTTCCGTGGGTTTATCTCTGGGCTTTCTATCCTGTTCCATTGATCTATCTTTCTGTTTTTGTGCCAGTACCATACTGTCTTGATTACTGTAGCTTTGTAGTATAGTCTGAAGTCAGGGAGCCTGATTGCTCCAGCTCCATTTTTCGTTCTCAAGATTGCTTTGGCTATTCAGGGTCTTTTGTATTTCCATACAAATTGTGAAATTTTTTGTTCTAGTTCTGTGAAAAATGCCAGTGGTAGTTTGATAGGGATTGCATTGAATCTGTAGATTGCTTTGGGTCGTAGAGTCATTTTCACAATGTTGATTCTTCCAATCCAAGAACATGGTACATCTCTCCATCTATTTGTATCATCTTTAATTTCTTTCATCAGTGTCTTATAATTTTCTGCATACAGGTCTTTTGTCTCCTTAGGTAGGTTTATTCCTAGATATTTTATTTTTTTGTTGCAATGGTAAATGGGAGTGTTTCCTTGATTTCACTTTCAGATTTTTCATCATTAGTATATAGGAATGCCAGAGATTTCTGTGCATTAATTTTGTATCCTGCAACTTTACCAAATTCATTGATTAGCTCTAGTAGTTTTCTGGTAGCATCTTTAGGATTCTCTATGTATAGTATCATGTCATCTGCAAACAGTGACAGCTTTACTTCTTCTTTTCCGATTTGGATTCCTTTTATTTCCTTTTCTTCTCTGATTGCTGTGGCTAGAACTTCCAAAACTATGTTGAATAAGAGTGGTGAGAGTGGGCAACCTTTTCTTGTTCCTGATCTTAGTGGAAATGGTTTCAGTTTTTCACCATCGAGGACGATGCTGGCTGTGGGTTTGTCATATATGGCCTTTATTATGTTGAGGAAAGTTCCCTCTATGCCTACTTTCTGCAGGGTTTTTATCATAAATGGGTGTTGAATTTTGTCGAAAGTTTTCTCTGCATCTATTGAGATGATCATATGGTTTTTCTCATTCAATTTGTTAATATGGTGTATCACGTTGATTGATTTGCGTATATTGAAGAATCCTTGCATTCCTGGAATAAACCCCACTTGATCATGGTGTATGATCCTTTTAATGTGCTGTTGGATTCTGTTTGCTAGTATTTTGTTGAGGATTTTTGCATCTATGTTCATCAGTGATATTGGCCTGTAGTTTTCTTTCTTTGTGACATCCTTGTCTGGTTTTGGTATCAAGGTGATGGTGGCCTCGTAGAATGAGTTTGGGAGTGTTCCTCCCTCTGCTATATTTTGGAAGAGTTTGAGAAGGATAGGTATTAGCTCTTCTCTAAATGCTTGATAGAATTCGCCTGTAAAGCCATCTGGTCCTGGGCTTTTGTTTGTTGGAAGATTTTTTATCACAGTTTCAATTTCAGTGCTTGTGATTGGTCTGTTCATATTTTCTATTTCTTCCTGATTCAGTCTTGGCAGGTTGTGCATTTCTACGAATTTGTCCATTTCTTCCAGGTTGTCCATTTTATTGGCATGGAGTTGCTTGTAGTAATTTCTCATGATCTTTTGTATTTCTGCAGTGTCAGTTGTTACTTCTCCTTTTTCATTTCTAATTCTATTGATTTGAGTCTTCTCCCTTTTTTTCTTGATGAGTCTGGCTAATGGTTTATCAATTTTGTTTATCTTCTCAAAGAACCAGCTTTTAGTTTTATTGATCTTTGCTATCGTTTCCTTCATTTCTTTTTCATTTATTTCTGATCTGATTTTTATGATTTCTTTCCTTCTGCTAACTTTGGGATGTTTTTGTTCTTCTTTCTCTAATTGCTTTAGGTGCAAGGTTAGGTTGTTTATTCGAGATGTTTCCTGTTTCTTAAGGTGGGATTGTATTGCTATAAACTTCCCTCTTAGAACTGCTTTTGCTGCATCCCATAGGTTTTGGGTCGTCGTGTCTCCATTGTCATTTGTTTCTAGGTATTCTTTAATTTCCTCTTTGATTTCTTCCGTGATCACTTCGTTATTAAGTAGTGTATTGTTTAGCCTCCATGTGTTTGTATTTTTTACAGCTCTTTTCCTGTAATTGATATCTAGTCTCATAGCATTGTGGTCGGAAAAGATACTTGATACAATTTCAAGTTTCTTAAATTTACCGAGGCTTGATTTGTGACCCAAGATATAATCTCTCCTGGAGAATGTTCCATGAGCACTTGAGAAAAATGTGTATTCTGTTGTTTTTGGATGGAATGTCCTATAAATATCAATTAAGTCCATCTTGTTTAATGTATCATTTAAAGCTTGTGTTTCCTTATTTATTTTCATTTTGGATGATCTGTCCATTGGTGAAAGTGGGGTGTTAAAGTCCCCTACTATGATTGTGTTACTGTCGATTTCTCCTTTTATGGCTGTTAGTATTTGCCTTATGTATTGAGGTGCTCCTATGTTGGGTGCATAAATATTTACAATTGTTATATCTTCTTCTTGGATCGATCCCTTGATCATTATGTAGTGTCCTTCTTTGTCTCTTCTAATAGTTTTTATTTTAAATTCTATTTTGTCTGATATGAGAATTGCTACTCCAGCTTTCTTTTGGTTTCCATTTGCATGGAATATCTTTTTCCATCCCCTTCTTTCAGTCTGCATGTGTCTCTAGGTCTGAGGTGGGTCTCTTGTAGACAGCATATATATGGGTCTTGTTTTTGTATCTATTCAGCCAATCTGTGTCTTTTGGTAGGAGCATTTAGTCCTTTTACCTTTAAGGTAATTATTGATATGTATGTTCCTATTCCCATTTTCTTAATTGTTTTGGGTTCGTTATTGTAGGTCTTTTCCTTCTGTTGTGTTTCTTGCCTAGAGAAGTTCCTTTAGCATTTGTTGTAAAGCTGGTTTGGTGGTGCTGAAGTCTCTCAGCTTTTGCTTGTCTGTAAAGGTTTTAATTTCTCCATCAAATCTGAATGAGATCCTTGCTGGGTAGAGTAATCTTGGTTGCAGGTTTTTCTCCTTCATCACTTTAATTATGTCCTGCCACTCCCTTCTGGCTTGTAGAGTTTCTGCTGAGAGATTAGCTGTTATCCTGATGGGGATTCCCTTGTGTATTATTTGTTGTTTTTGCCTTGCTGCTTTTAATATGATTTCTTTGTGTTTAATTTCTGACAGTTTGATTATTATGTGTCTTGGCGTATTTCTCCTTGGATTTATTCTGTATGGGACTCTCTGTGCCTCCTGGACTTGATTAACTATTTCCTTTCCCATATTAGGGAAGTTTTCAACTATAATCTCTTCAAATATTTTCTCAGTCCCTTTCTTTTTCTCTTCTTCTTCTGGAACCCCTATAATTCGAATGTTGGTGCATTTAATGTTGTCCCAGAGGTCTCTGAGACTGTCCTCTGTTCTTTTCATTCTTTTTTCTTTACTTTGCTCTGCAGCTATTATTTCTACTATTTTATCTTCCACCTCACTTATCCATTCTTCTGCCTCAGTTATTCTGCTATTGATCCCATCTAGAGTATTTTTTATTTCATTTATTGTGTTTTTAATCGATGCTTGATTCATCTTTAGTTCTTCTAGGTCCTTGTTAACTGTTTCTTGCATTTTGTCTATTCTATTTCCAAGATTTTGGATCTTGGAAATAGAATCTTGGATCATCTTTACCATCATTATTCTGAATTCTTTTTCAGGTAGACTGCCTATTACCTCTTCGTTTGTTAGGTCTGGTGGGTTTTTATCTTGCTCCTTCTCGTGCTGTGTGTTTTTCTGTCTTCTCATTTTGCTTATGTTACTGTGTTTGGGGTCTCCTTTTTGCAGGCTGCAGGTTCGTAGTTCCCGTTGTTTTTGGTGTCTGTCCCCAGTGGCTAAGGTTGGTTTAGTGGGTTGTGTAGGCTTCCTGGTGGAGGGGACTAGTGCCTGTGTTCTGGTGGATGAGGCTGGATCTTGTCTTTCTGGTGGGCAGGTTAACATCTGGTGGTGTGTTTTGGGGTGTCTGCGGACTTTTTATGATTTTAGGCCACCTCTCTGCTAATGGGTGGCGTTGTGTTCCTGTCTTGCTAGTTGTTTGGCATAGCTTGCTGGTCGTTGAGTGAAGCTGGGTGCTGGTGTTGAGATGGAGATCTCTGGAAGATTTTCGCCATTTGATATTATGTGGAGCTGGGAGGTCTCTTGTGGACCAGTGTCCTGAAGTTGGCTCTCCCACCTCAGAGGCACAGCACTGACTCTGGGCTCCTCAATTTGGGATGATTTGTTGTCTATTCATGTATTCCACAGATGCAGGGTACATCAAGTTGATTGTGGAGCTTTAATCCGCTGCTTCTGAGGCTGCTGGGAGAGGTTTCCCTTTCTCTTCTTTGTTCTCACAGCTCCTGGGTCTCAGCTTTGGATTTGGCCTCGCCTCTGCGTGTAGGTCATCGGAGGGCGTCTGTTCTTTGCTCAGACAGGACAGGGTTCCCTGTAATTGATTTCTAATCTCATAGCATTGTGGTCAGAACAGCTGCTTGATATGATTTCAGTTTTCTTAAATTTACTGAGGCTTTATTTGTGACCCAAGATGTGATCTATCCCAGAGAATGTTCTGTGAGCCTTTGAGAAGAACATGTAATCTGCTGTTTTTGGATGTAATGTCCTATAAATATCCATTAAATCTATCTGGTCTATTGTGTCATTTAAAGCTTGTGTTTCCTTATTAATTTTCTGTCTGGATGATCTCCATTGGTGTAAGTGTGGTGTTAATGTCCCCCGCTATTATTGTGTTACTGTCGATTTCCTCTTTTAGAGCTGTTAGCAGTTGCCTTATATATTGAGGTGCTCCTATGTTGGGTACATATCTATTTATAATTGTTATATCTTCTTGGATTGATCCCTTGATCATTATGTAGTGTCCTTCCTTGTCTCTTGTAATATTCTTTATTTTAAAATCTATTTTATCTGATATGAGTATTGTTACTCCAGCTTTCTTTTGATTTTCCTTTGCATGGAATATATTTTTCCATCCCCTCACTTTCAGTTTGTATGTGTCCCTAGGTCTGAAATGGGTCTCTTGTAGGCAGCATATATATGGGTCTTGTTTCTGTATCCATTCAACAAGCCTGTGTCTTATGGTTGGAACATTTAATCCATTCACGTTTAAGGTAATTATCGATATGTATGTCCCTATTACTATTTTCTTAATTTTTATGGGTTTGTCTTGGTGGGTCCTTTTCTTCTCTTGTGTTTCCCACTTAGATCTAGAAGTCCCTTTAGCATTTGTTGCAGAGCTGGTTTCATGGTGCTGAATTCTCTTAGCTTTTGCTTGTCTGTAAAGCTTTTGATTTCTCCATCAAATCTGAATGAGATCCTTGCTGGGTGGAGTACTCTTGGTTGCAGGTTCTTCCCTTTCATCACTTTAAATTTATCAGGCCACTCCCTTCTGGCTTGTAGATTTTCTGCTGAGAAACCAGCTGTTAACCTTATGGGAGTTCTGTTGTATGTTATTTGTCATTTTTCCCTTGTTGCTTTCAATAATTTTTCTTTGTCTTTAATTTTTGTCTATTTGATTACTGTGTGTCTCAGCATTTTTCTCCTTTGGTTTATCCTGCCTGGGACTCTCTGTGCTTCGTTGACTTCGGTGGCTATTTCTTTTCCCATGCTAGGAAAGTTTTTGACTATAATATCTTCAAATATTTTCTCGGGTCCTTTCTCTCTCTCTTCTCCATCTGGTACCCCTATACTGCAAATGTTGTTGCGTTTAATGCTGTTCCAGAGGTCTCTTAGGGTGTCTTCATTTATTTTCTTTCTTTTTCTTTATTTTGTTCCATGGCAGTGATTTCCAGCTTTCTGTCTTCCAGGTCACTTATCCGTTCTTCTGCCACAGTTATTCTGCTACTGATTAATTTTAGTGTATTTTTCATTTCAGTTATTGTATTGTTCATCTCTGTTTGTTCCTTAATTATTCTAGGTGTTTGTTCCTTAATTATTCTAGGTCTTTGTTAAGCATTTCTTGCATCTTCTCGATCTTTGCCTCCATTCTTTTTCCAAGGTCTTGAATCATCTTTACTTTCAGTATTCCGAATTCTTTTTCTGGAAGGTTGCCTATCTGCACTTCATTTAGTTGATTTTCTGGGGTTTTATCTTGTTCCTTCATCTGGTACATAGCCCTCTGCCTTTTCATCTTGTCTATCTTTCTGTGAATGTGGTTTTCCTTCCACAGGCTGCAGAATTGTAGTTCTTCTTGCTTCTGCTGTCTGCTCTCTGGTGATTGACTCTATCTTAGAGGCTTGTGCAAGCTTCCTTATGGGAGGGACTGGTGGTGGGTAGAGCTGGGTGTTGCTCTGGTGGGCAGAGCTTTAATCTTCTTGTCTGTGGATTAAATAAAAGTTTAATAAAAAGTTTAATCCACCTGTCTGTTGATTCATGGGGCTGGGTTCCCTCCCTGTTGGTTGTTTGGCCTGAGACAACCCAGCACTGGAGCCTACCTTGCTCTTGGTGGGGCTAATGGCGGACTCTGGGAGGGCTCACGCCAAGGAGCATTTCCCAGAACTTCTGCTGCCAGTGTCGTTGTCCCCATGGTGAGCCACAGCCACTCCCCGCCTCTGCAGGAGACCCTCTAAAACTAGCAGGTAGGTATGGTCATTTGCCTACGGGTTTACTGCTACTTCCCCTGGGTCCTGATGTGTACACTACTTTGTGTGTGCCCTCCAAGAGTGGAGTCTCTGTTGAGACTCTGCGTCTCTGAGTGCAGTTGAGACTCTGAGACTCAGAGTGGAGTCGCACAGACTCTGGGTCCTGTGAAGCTTTGATGCTTTGTGGTTCTAGAAATCCTATAGGAGACAGTCCACAGCAGGTGAAGCTAATGTTGTCAGTAGAGGTGGTGAAGCCAAAGATCTGCAGTTCCGACTAGAGGTTCCAATGTACATACAGGACAAAATCATCTCGTGTGAATGTAGTTCAGGCACGTTTAAGATGAATGCAGTCATGTTAATGCCTAACATCTTCTATCTTGTGCCTCTCCTCAACGACCCCCTTCTCAGCTCCTGAGGCTCCTGTAAGTCATGTACAGGGGAGTGGAGAGTGGGCTATGTCCAGTCTGAGTCCTGAGTTACCCTGTGTGTATCTTAGGATACTTTGTATTTCTGTGGTGGCTGTTGTAACATCATCTATTTCATTTCTGATTTATGTGAGCCCTCTCTTTTTTAAAAAAACATACTACTGTTGTCTTTTATTCTTTACAGAAGTTTAATAAGTGTTTGATCTACTACCCTTACTCTATGTATACTTTTTGCAGTGAGATTTTTACTTTTGTTTGTTTTCTTGTTACTATCAATCATTAGTGAGACTTCTTTTAAGCTACCTTCAACATTGCTTATAAAGCTGCTTTATTAGTGATGACAGAGCTTTAATTGAAGTCATGTTCTGGTTGTAAATTAGAATGCAATGTGCCATCAAAAAGCCCCTTAAGTTTATGTCTCATTACTTCTTGTTCTTTTTTTAATTTAATTTTTATTTTTTATCATAGCAAATTTGGTTAAAATGTTTTTGTTCTGGGTGTGCAAGATGTGTTTCTTTTACACATATACACGTATCTATACTTCTTCAGATCGTTTTCTCATGTAGGTTATGACACAATGTTGAGTAGTCTTCTCTTGGTATTCCGTAGGTCTTTGGTGATTATATATTTCACATGTGTTTCTATATCTATGTTAACCCCAATATCCTAATGTATCCAATCCTCACACCTTTCCATTTGGTGAATCATAACTTTGTTTAATGAATCTGTGATTGCCTTTCTCTGTGGAAATACCTTCATTGGTATAAATTTTTAGCTAACACCTATAAGTGATATTATAGGATTTGTGTCTTTTGTTGTCTGACTTAGTACAATTTTCCTGATTACCTCTAGAATCATCTATTGTGCTGCAAATGGCATTGTTTCACTTTTTTTCCCTAGCTAATATTCCATCTGTACATGTACCAGTTCTTCTTTGTCCACTCACCTCTTGATGGATTTTTGGTTGCCTCCATGTCTTGGCTATTGTAATACTGCTGCAATGCACATTTGCCTGCCTATGTCTTTCCAGTTCTGTCTTATTATGTTATAGGCCCAGGAGTGGGCCTCCAGTGTCATATGGTGTCTCAGGGTTTACCTTTTAAATGCACCACAATTCTGTTCTCATTAGTGGCTCTGTCCAGGTTACATCCCACTTACAGTTGAAGGTATGCATTTCTCCACAACACCTTCAGCGTTTATTGTTTGTAGTTTTCTTGCTGATGGATATTCTGACAGGTGTGAGCTGATAGCTCTTTGTGGTTGAATTTGCATGTGACTCATAATCCGTTGAAATTGAGCTTTAAGGCATGTCCTTTTTATTTTTCAAACTGTGATTACAACTTAGTTCTTCAAAGTGTTTTCTGAAAGTATGTGTCACATTTTGAAATTTATTGGCCATTACCTCCCTCAAGACATTTTGAGGGCAGGATTCATTTACAGCCCTGCAGTACTTGTTCACATGAAGTGACCATTAGCACAGGCTTTAAAGCTGCTTTTTCATGTACTGGCCAGAGTGTGGCAGCCTTTCTTCTTTCCCCATGCTAGTACTAGGGAAACAGACCTTCCGGCCAGTGGTCTTCCTCGGTTATAAATTAGAGTGGAAAGTGCCTGGATAAACCCCCAAAAGCTGATGTCTCCTTACTTTTGTTTGTTTTATAAATTTAATTTATATTTTATTGGAGTAATATTCCATTGTGTATGTGGACCACTTCTTGGTGCATTCCTCTGTTGATGGACATTTTCGTTGCTTCCAAGTGTTGGCTATATTAAATATTGCTGGAGTGCAAGATTCCCAGCCTGTGAATTTTTGAATCTGATTTTCTCAGGTGATAGTCCCAGCAGTGGGTGTGACTGATTGACTAGTAGCTCAATGTTTACCTTTTCAAAGCACCTCCATTGTGTTTTCATTAGTGGCTCTTACCACATCCCCCTTACAACCGAGGGTACGAATTTCTCCACAATCCCTTCAGCATTTATTGTTTGCAGCATTTTTGCTAATGGCAATTCTGACTGCTGTGAGCTGATAGGTTTTTGTAATTTGGGTTTGCATGTCTTTAAAAATTCCTAAAATTCATCATTTTTTCACACCTTTTTCTTTTCTGTTTAAAAATAAAAGTGTGAGTACAATATATCTCTTGAAATTATCTTCTTGGAAGGTTGCCCTCTTTTGAATTTTTGGTCAATATTCGACCCCAGGATTTTTTTGGAAGGCAGGTGTCATTACAGAACTTCAAGTTTGGTGAATATTTAGTGACCATTAACACTGGGTTTAAAGCTGCTGTTGTGGGAAACGGCCACAGGAGGCAGCATTTCTCCATTCCCAAATCTGGGTACTAGTGCAGCAGAGCCTTTCTGGAAGTCGTGTTCCTAGATTGTAAGTTAGAATGGAATGTGCCAGGAGAAATGCCCATAAGTTTATGTCTCATTACTTCTTCTTGGTTTTTAAAATTTATTTAATCGGGATAATGATTAGATATTGTTTGTCCAGGTGTACACAGTCTGGTTCATTTGTACAATATATATGTCTATTCATGTTCAGATCCTCTTCCCATGTAAAATATTACAGAGTGTTCCATAGACCTCCCTTGCTATATGGTTGGTCTTTTTGATATATGTTTATAATATGTATTTGTATATGTATGGTAATGCTAATCTTAATTTATCCATTCCGCCCCCCTTTCCTTTTAGATAAGCATACTTAATTTCTAAGTCTGTGAGTGTCTTTCTCTGTGGAAATATGTTCATTTGTATTAGTTATTAGATAACGCCTATAAGTGATATCATAGGATATAGGTCTTTTGCTTTCTGACTTACCTCATATTCTGTGATTATCTCCAAGCTCATCTATGGTGCCTCAAATAGCAGTGCTTCATTGTTTTCCATGGCTAATATTCTATTGTGTACGTGGACCACTTCTTCTTTATCCACTCATTTGTTGATGGACATTTTGGTTGCTTCGCTGTCTTGGCTATTGTGAATAAGGCTGCAGTGCAGCTTTTGCAGCCCTGGTCTTCTCGATTCTGGTCTTCTCAGGTGAGAGGCCCAGTGGTGTGACTGCTGGATCGAATGGTACCTCAATTTTTACTTTTAATCGCAGCTCCTTTCTGTTCTCATTATTGGCTGTTACCACTTTACATCTCAACAACAGCTAGAGGGTACACTGTTCTCTAAAACCACTTCAGAATTTATTGTTTGTAGACTTTTTGCTGATGGTCAGTTGACTGGTGTGTGTTGAAACCTTTTTGTAGATTAGATTTGCATGGGTCTAATAATTCCTGAGGTTGAGCTTTTATCCATTTTCCTTTTTTTTTTTAAAGAGAGTGAGTCAAACTTACCTCTTCATACAATCTTCTTGAAAAATTTGCCAATTTTGAATTTTATTGTCCATTCCCTACCTCAGCACAATTGTTTAGGGCAGGTGTCTTTACAGCCCTGAGTCCTTGTGAATGTTAAGAGACCATTAGCTGTGGGCTTAAAGCTGCTCCTGTGGGAAACGGCCACAACGCGGCAGAATTTCTACATTTCCAACTCTGGGTTTTGGGGCAGCAGATCCTTCTTGGAAATTGTGTTAGTAGGCTGCAAATTAGAGTGGAAAGTGCCAGGGCACATCCGCAAGAGCTTATATTTCCTTACTTCTTTTTTGTTTTTTAAGTTTAACTTTTATTAATTATCACAGCAAATTTGATAAAAATATTTTGTTTCTCCTAAGTGTACAGAATCTGGTTCATTATATCAATGTATCTGTCTATTTATCTTTGGATCCTTTCCCATGTATGTTATTACAGAGTGTTGAGTAGACCTCTGGTATTCCATAGGCATTTTGTGATTATATATTTCATATGTATTAGTACATGCCTGTTAACCCCCATATCCTAATTCATACATTCCTTACACTTTTCCATTTGGTGAAACATATTTTTTTCTTAATATATGCTTTTCCTTCTCTTGGAAATAAGTTCATGAGTATCAATATTTAGGTAACACCTATAAGTGATGTCATAGGATATGTGTCTTTCACTTTCTTTCATTTTTTTTTTTTTTTTTTGTGGTACACGGGCCTCTCACTGTTGTGGCCTCTCCCGTTGCGCAGCACAGGCTCCGGACACGCAGGCTCAGCAGCCATGGCCCACGGGCCCAGCCGCTCCACGGCATGTGGGATCTTCCCGGACCGGGGCACAAACCCGTGTCCCCTGCATCAACAGGCAGACTCTCAACCACTGCACCACCAGGGAAGCCCCTTACTTTCTTTCTTACTTCAAGTTGGGTGATTATCTCTAGGTCCTTATATGGTGGTGCAAACGGCACTGTTTCATTGTTTTCCATGGCTAATATTCCATTGTTTAAATGGACCACTTCCTCTCTGGGCATTTTTCTGTTGATGGACATTTTGGTTTCTTCCAAATCTTGGCTATGTTAAATGTTCCTGCAGGGCTTCCCTGGTGGCTCATTGATTGAGAGTCCACCTGCCGATGCAGGGGACACGGGTTTGTGCCCTGGTCCAGGAAGATCCCACATGCCATGGAGCTGCTAGGCCCGTGAGCCATGGCCGTTGAGCCTGTGCGTCTGGAGCCTGTGCTCCACAATGGGAGAGGCCACAACAGTGAGAGGCCCACTTACCGCAAAAAAAAAAAAAAAAAAAAAAAAAAAAATGTTCCTGCAGTGCAGGATTGCCAGCCTGTGTCTTTTCCATTCTGCTCTGCTCAGGTGATAGGGGCATCAAAGGACCTACGAGATCCCATGGTAGCTCAATTTTTACCCTTAAACTCACCTCCATTATGTGCTCACTACTGGCTATTTATTACCAGTTTACATCCCCCCAGCTGCTAGAGGGTACACAGTTCTCTGAAACCCCTTCAGCATTTATTCTTTGTAAACTTTTTGCTGAAGAACATTCTGACGGCTGTGAGGTGAACATTTCTGTAATTGGATTTGCATGGCTTTATTAATTGCTGATGTTGCACATTTTTCAATTCCCTTTTATTTTAAAGAAAAAAAAAGAAAAGCCAAAATGTGCGTAAAATATGCCTCTTGTAATTGTCTTCTTGAAATGTTGACGTCTTTTGAATTTTCTGGTCGATTTACGACCCCAGGATATTTTTTGATGGCAGGTGTCATTTACAGGCCTGCAATTATTTTGAATATTAAGTGACCATTACCGCTGTTGTGTGAAATGACCAGAAGGCGGCAGTACTTCTCCTTACCAAATATGCTTATTAGGGCAACAGAGCCATAATGGAAGTTGTGTTGTAGGTTGTAAATTAGAATGGAAGGTGCCAAGAAAAGCCCCTTAAGATTATGTCTCGGGCCTCCCTGGTGGCGCAAGTGGTTGGGAGTCCGCCTGCCGATGCAGGGGATGCGGGTTCGTGCCCCGGTCTGGGAGGATCCCATGTGCCGCGGAGCGGCTGGGCCCGTGAGCCATGGCCGCTGAGCCTGCGCGTCCGGAGCCTGCGCGTCCGGAGCCTGTGCTCCGCGACGGGGGAGGCCACAACAGTGAGAGGCCCGCATACCGAAAAAAAAAAAAAAAAAAAAAAAAGATTATGTCTCATTACTTCTTGTTCGTTTTTTAAATTTAATTTTTATTCTTTATTACAGCAAATTAGATTACAATGTTTTGTTTGTTCTAGGTGTGCAAGATGTGGTTCTTTTACACATATACATATATCTATTCTTCTTCAGATCCTTTTCCCATGTAGGTTATGACACAATGTTGAGTAGTCTTCTCTTGGTATGCCGTAGGTTTTTCGTGATTATATATTTCACATGTGTTTGTATATCTCTGTTAACCCCAATATCGTAATGTATCCAATCCTCACACCTTTCCATTTGGTGAACCATAAGTTGGTTTAATGAATCTGTGATTGCCTTTCTCTCTGGAAATATCTTAATTGGTATCATTTTTAGGGAACACCCATAAATGATATGATAAGATATGTGTCTTTCGCTTTCTCACTTACTACCAGTTGCATGATTACCTCTAGACTCCTCTATGGTCCTGCAAATGGCATTGTGTCCTTTTTTTCCTTGGCTAATATTCCATCTGTACATGTACCAGTTGTTCTTTGTCCACTCATCTCTTGATGGACGTTTTGGTTGCTTCCATGTCTTGGCTATTGTGATACTTCTACAGTGCAGATGTGCCTGCCTGTGTCTTTCCAATTCTGTCTTCTTAGGATATAGCCCAAGAAGTGGGCCTTCTGGATCATATAGTAGCTCAAGGTTTACCTTTTAAAGGCACCTCCATTCTGTTCCCGGTAGTGGCTCTTAGCAGGTTACGTCCCACTTCAATTTGAGGGTATGCATTTCTCCAAAACTTCTTCAGCATTGATCGTTTGTAGTTTTTTTTTTTTGCTGATCGTTATTCTGAGTGGTGTGAGCTGATACCTCTTTGTGGTTGGATTTACATGTGTCTCATAATCCCTTGAAATTGAGCTTTCATGCATGTCCTTTTATTTTTCAAACTGTTATTACAGCTGACTTCTTCAAATTGTTTTCTTGACGTATGTGCCACAGTTTGAAATTTTTTGGCCTTTACCTGCATCAAGACTTTTTAAGGGCAGGTTTCATTTGCAACCCTGCAGTACTTGTGCATATGAAGTGCCCATTAGCACGGATTTCAAAGCTGCTGTTGCAGGTATCGGCCAGAGGATGGCAGCATTTCTACGTTCCCCACTCTGGTACCTAGGGAAACTGACCGTCCTGCCAGTGGTGTTCCTCAGTTATAAATTAGAGTGCAATGTGACCTGATATACCCCCAAAAGCTTACGTCTCCTTACTTATGTTTGTTTTTTAAATTTAATTTATATTTTTTAGTGGAGTAATATTCCATTCTGTACATGGGCCACTTCTTCTTTGTGCATTCCTCTGTTGATGGACATTTTCGTTGCTTCTAAGTGTTGCCTATGGTAAATATTGCTGGAGTGCAGTATTGCCAGCCTGTGACTTTTGATTCTCATTTTCTCAGGTGATAGGCCCAACAGTGGGTATGATTCATTGACTGGTAGCTCAATGTTTACCTTTTCAAAGCACCTGCATTGTGTTTTCATTAGCAGCTCTTACCACGTCCCAATTAACACCTAGGTTATACATTTTTCCATACCCCCTTCAGCATTTATTGTTTGAAGAATGTTTGCTCATGGCCATTCTGACTGGTGTGAGCTGATAGGTTTTTGTAATTTGGATTTGCATGTCTTTAATAATTCCTAATATTCAGCATTTTCCACACCTTTCTCTTTTATTTAGAAAAAAAGTGTGAGTGCAATGTACCTCTTGAAATTGTCTTCTTGGAAGGTTGCCCCCTTTTGAATTTTGTGGTCATTTTTCTACCCCAGGATTTGTTTTGAGAGTAGGTGTCATTTACATGCCTGCAATGATTGTGAATATTTAGTGACCATTAGCACTGGGTTTAAAGCTGGTGTTGTGGGAAACGGCCACAAGGTGGCAGCATTTGTCCATTCCCAAATCTGGTTACTAGGGCAGCACAGCCTTTCTGGAAGTCCTGTTACTTGGTTGTAAATTAGAATGGAATGTGCCAGGAAAAAGCCCCTGAAGTTTATGTCTCATTACTTCTTGTTCGTTGTTTTAATTGTTTTAATCAGGGTAATGATTAGAATACAGTTTTTCCTAGGTGAACACAATCTGGTTCATTCATACATGATATATATCTATTCATGTACAGATCCTTTTCCCATGTAAAGGATTACAGAGTGTTGTGTACACTTCCCTTGCTATGTGCTTGGGCTTTTTGATATATGTACTTAATCTGTATTTGTATAGGTATGGTAAACTTAATCTTAATTTATCCATTGCCACCACCTTTCCTTTTAGATACACATAGTTTGTTTTTTAAGTCCGTGTGTGTCTTTCTCTGTGGAAATATGTCCATTTTTGTCAGCTGTTAGGTAACACCTATAAGTGATATCATAGGATATATGTCTTTTGCTTTCCAACTTACGTCATGTTCTGTGATTATCTTTAGGCTCATCTGTGGTACCTCAAAGAGCAGTGTTTCATTGTTTTCCATGGCTAATATTCCATTGTGTACATGGACCACTTCTTCTTTATCCGCTTCCATGTCTTGGCTGTTGTGAATAAGGCTACAGTGCAGCTTTTTCAGCCTCTGTCTTCTGGATTGTGGTCTTCTCAGGTGAGAGGCACAGCGGTGGGCCTGATTCATGGAATGGTAGCTCAATTTTTATTTTTAAACACAGCTCCTTTCTGTTCTCATTATTGGCTGTTACCACTTTACATCTCACCAGCAGCTAGAGGGTACACAGTTCTCAAAAACCACTTCAGCATTTATTATTTGTAGACTTTTTGTTGATGGTCAGTCGACCTGTGTGAGTTGAAACCTTTTTGCAGATTAGATTTGCATGAGTGTAATAATTCCTGAGGTTGAGCTTTTATCCATTTTCCTTTTTTTAAAAAGACAGTGAGTAAAACTTACGTCTTCATACTATCTTCTTGAAAAATTTGCCTGTTTTGAATTTTGTTGGCCATTCCTTACCTCAGGACATTTTGTGTGGGCAGGTGTCCTTTACCGCCCTGAGTCCTTGTGAATGTTAAGTGACCATTAGCTGTGGGTTTAAAGCCGCTCATGCGGGAAATGGCCACAGGGAGGCAGCATCTCTACATTTCCAGCTCTGGGTTTTTGGGTAACAGAGCCTTACTGGAAATCGTGTTAGTAGGCTGCAAATTAGAGTGGAATGTGCCAGGGCACACCCCTAAGAGCTTATATCTCCTTACTTGTTGTTTGTTTTTTTAATTTAATTTTTATTACGTATCAGAGCAAATTTGATAAAAATATTTTGTTTCTCCTAGGTGTACAGAATCTGGTTCATCATATCAGTGTATCTGTCTGTTCCTCTTTGGATCCTTTCCCGTGTAGGTTATTACAGAGTGTTTAGTAGACCTCTCTTGGTATTCCGTACGTATTTCGTGATTATATATTTCATATGTGTAAGTACATGTCTGTTAACCCCCATATCGTAATTCATTCATTCCTTAAACCTTTCCAATTGGTTAAACATAATTTTATTTTCTTAGTCCATGCTTTTCCTTCTCTTGGAAATAAGTTCATGGGTATCAATTTTTAGGTAACACCTAGAAGTGATGTCATAAGATACCTGTCCTTCAGTTTGGTTCTTACTTCAAGTTGGGTGATTATCTCTAGGTCTTTATATGGTGGTGCTTATGGCACTGTTTCATTGTTTTCCCTGGCTAATATTCCATTGTGTACATGGACCACTTCTTCTTTGTGCATTTTTCTGTTCACTGACATTTTGGTTTCTTCCAAGTCTTGGCTATGTTAAATGTTCCTGCAGTGCAGATTTCCAGCCTGTGCCTTTTTCTTTCTGGTCTGCTCTGGTGATACGCACATCAAAGGACCTACCAGATCACATGGTAGCTTAATTTTTACCTTTAAACGCACCTGCATTATGTTCTCACTACTGACTGTTACCAGTTTACATTCCCCCAGCAGCTAGAGGGTACACAGTTCTCTCAAACCACATCAACATTTATTCTTTGTAGACTTTTTGCTGATGGTCAGTCAACTGGAGTGAGTTGAAAACTTTTTGTAGATTAGATTTGCATGAGTCTAATAATTCCTGAGGTTGAGCTTCTATACATTTTCCTTTTTTTTAACAAGAGAGTAAGTCAAACTTACCGTTTCATACTACCTTCTTGAAAATTTTGCCTTTTTTGAATTTTTTAGGCCATTCCTCACCTCAGGACATTTTTTGAGGGAAGGTGTCCTTTACAGCCCTGAGTCCTTGTGAATGTTAAGTGACCATTAGCTGTGGGTTTAAAGCCGCTCTTGCGGGAAACAGCCACAAGGCAGCAGCATTTCTCCATTTCCAACTCTGGGTTTTTGGGCAACAGAGACTTCCTGGAAATCGTGTTAGTAGGCTGCAAATTAGAGTGGAATGTGCCAGGGCACACCCCTAAGAGCTTATATCTCCTTACCTCTTGTTTGTTTTTTAAATTTAATTTTTATTTATTATCAGAGCAAATTTGATTAAAATGTTGTGCTTGTTCTAGGTGTACAGAATCTGGTTCATTATATCTATGTATCTATCTATTCATTGTTGGTTCCTTTCCCGTGTAGGTCATTACAGAGTGATGAGCTCAAGTTTTAACTTTAAATGCACCGCCATTCTCTTCTCACTACTGGCTGTTACCAGTTTATGTCCCAGCAGCAGCTAGAGGGTACACAGTTCTCTAAAACCCTTTCAGCATTCATGTTTTGTAGACTATTTTACTGTTTATCATTCTGACGGTGGTAAGGTGAAGAACGTTTTTGTAGATTGGATTTGCATGGCTTTATTATTTCCTGATATTGAGCATTATTCCATGCATTTTTTTAAACAAAAAGAAAAAGAAAGAAAAGACTACATGTGCGCAAAACATGCCTCTTGACATTGTCTTTTTGAAAGGTTGATGTCTTTTGAATTTTCTGGTCGATTTACGACCCCAGGAATTTTTTGAGGCCCGGTGTCCTTTAGAGTCCTGCACATATTTTGAATATTAAGTGACCATTAGCTCTTGGTTTAAAGCTGCTGTTGTGTGAAACAGCCACAAGGAAGCAGCATTTCTCCTTTACCAAATCTGGTTACCAGGGCAACAGAGCCTTAATGGAAGTTGTGCTGTAGGTTGTAAATTAGAACGGAAAGTGCCAGGAAAAGCCCCTTAAGATTATGTCTCATTCCTTCCTGTTCGTTTTTTAATTTAATTTTTATTTTTGATCACAGCCAATTTGAATACAATGTTTTGTTTGTTTTAGGTGTGCAAGATGTGATTCTTTCACACATATACATATATCTATTCTTCTTCAGATCCTTTTCCCATGTAGGTTATGACACAATGTTGAGTAGTCTTCTCTTGGTATGCCATAGGTCATTGGTGATTATATATTTCACATGTGTTTGTATATCTCTGTTAACCCCAATATCGTAATGTATCCATCCTCACACCTTTCCTTATGGTGAACCCTAAGTTGGTTTAATGAATCTGTGATTGCCTTTCTCTGTGGAAATATCTTCATTGGTATCAATTTTAGCTAACACCTATAAGTGATATGATGGGATATGTGTCCTCGCTTTCTCACTACCAGTTGCATAATTACATCTAGACTCATCTATGGTGCTGCAAATGTCATTGTTTCATTTTTTTCCTTGGCTAATATTCCATCTGTACATGTACCAGTTGTTCTTTGTCCACTCATCTCTTGATGGACTTTTTGGTTGCTTCCATGTCTTGGCTATTGTAATACTGCTGCAGTGGAGATTTCCTGCCTGTGTCTTTCCAATTCTGTCTTTTTAGGTTATAGGCCGAGGAGTGGGCCTGCTGGATCTTATAGTAGCTCAGTGTTGACCTTTTAAAGGGACCTCCATTCTGTTCCCATTAGTGGCTCTTACGAGTTACGTCCCACTTCAAATTGAGGGTATGCATTTCTCCACAACCTCTTCGGCATTGATCATTTATAGTTTCTTTGCTAATGGTTTTTCTGAGTGGTGTGAGCTGATACCTCTTTTTGGTTGGATTTCCAAGTGTCGCAAAATCCTTTGAAATTGAGCTTTCAGGCATGTCCTTTTATTTTTCAAACTGTTAACGGTACGAAAACATGTTAGGTTAAGGTACGTTTTAGGGTACATGTTAGTGTTAGTGTACGTGTTAGGATTAGGGTACGGGTTAGGCTAAGCTTTAGGGTTAGGGAAAGGGTTAGGTATAGGGTTAGTGAACGGGTAAGGTTTAGGGTACAGGTTAGGGTGCGAAAACGGGTTAGGGTTAGGGTACGTGTTAGGGTACGGTTTAGTGTTAGTGTACTGGCTAGGATTAGAGTATGTGTTAGTGTAAGGTTTAGGGTTAGGGTTAGGGAATGGGTACGGTTTAGGGTACAGGGTAGGGTAGAACAAGAGGTTAGGGTTAGGGTATGTGTTAGGGTACAGGTTAGTGTTAGTGTATGGGTTAGGATTAGGTACCGGTTAGGGTAAGGGTTAGGGTGAGGGTTAGGATTAGGGTTAGGGAACGGCTACACTTTAGGGTACAGGTTAGGGTATGACAACGGTTTAGGATTAGGGTAACTGTTAGGGTACAGGTTAGTGTTAGTGGAAGGTTTAGGATTAGGGTACGGCTTAAGGTAAGGGTAAGGGTTAGGGTTAGGGTAATGGTTAGGGAATGGGTACGGTTTAGGGTAAAAGTTAGGGTATGAAAACAGGTTAGTGTTAGGGTACGTGTTAGGGTACAGGTTAGCATTAGTGTACAGCTTAGGTTTAGGTTACAGATTAGGGTAAGGTTTATTTTTAGGGAACGGGTACGGTTTAGCGTACAGTTTAGGGTACGACAACAGTTTAGCGTTAGGGTACTTGTTAGGTTATGGGTTAGTGTTAGTGTATGGGTTACCATGAGGGTACGTCTTAGGGTAAGGGTTAGGGTTAGGGAACAGGTAGAGTTTAGGGTGCAGTTTAGGGTACGACCACGTTTTAGGGTTAGGGTACATGTTAGGGTATGTTTTTGTGTTAGTGTATGGGTTAGGATTAGTGTAGGTGTTAGGGTAAGGGTTAAGGTTAGTGTTAGGTTTAGGGTTTTGAGTTAGATTTAGAGTTAGGGTTAGTATTAGGCTTAGGGTTAGGGTCAGGGAATGGGTATGGTTTAGGGTACAGGTTAGGGTATGACAACTGTTTAGGGTTTCGGTACGAGTTAGGGTATGGGTTAGTGTTACTATATGGGTTAGAATTAGGGAATGGGATAGGTTAAGGGTTAGGGTGAGGGTTAGGGAATAGGTACGGTTTAGGTTATAGTTTAGGGTGTGACAACGGTTTAGGGTTAGGGTACCAGTTAGGGTATGGGTTAGCGTTAGTGTAACAGGATTAGGGTATGGGTTAAGGTAAGGGTTAAGGTTAGGGTTAGGATTAGTGTTAGGGAACGGGTACGGTTTAGGGTACAGGTTAGGGTACGACAGGTTTTAGGGTTAGGGTACGTGTTATGGTACAGGTTAGTGTGAGTGTACGGGTTAGGTTTAGGGTACGGGTTAGGGTAAGGTTTAGGGCTAGGGTTAGGGTTAGGGTTAGGGATGGGTACGGTTTAGGCTACAGGTTAGGTTATGACAGTGTGTTACACTTAGGGTACTTGTTAGGGTATCTGTTAGTATTAGTGTATGGCTTAGGATTAGGGTACGGGTTAGTGTAATGCTTAGGTTTAGGGTTAGGATTGGGCAATGGGTAAGGTTTAGGGTACACGTTAGGGTACATTTTAGGGTACAGGTTAGTGTTAGTGTACGGGTTAGAATCGAGTAAGCTTTAGGGTAAGGGTTACCATTAGTGTGAGGGTTAGGGATAGTTTTTGTGTTAGTGTTAGGTTTAGGGAACAGGTACGATTTAGGGTAAAGGTTAGGTTACGACAATGGGTTAGGGTTAGGGTACGTGTTACGGTAAACCTTAATGTTAGTGTACAGGTTAGGATTAGGGTATGGGTTAGGGTAAGGTTTAGGGTTAGGGTTAGGATTAGGGTTAGCAAACAGGTAAGGTTTAGGGTACAGTTTAGGGTATGAAAACAGGTTAAGTTTAGGGTACGTGTAAGTGTACAGGTTAGTGTTAGTGTATGTGTTAGGATTAACGTATGGGTTAGGGTAAGGGTTAGGGTTAGTGTTAGGTTTAGGGTTAGGGTTAGCGAAAGGGTAAGGTTTAGGGTTCAGGTTAGGGTACAAAAATGGGTTAGGGTATGTGTTAGGGTACGGGATAGTGTTAGTGTATGTGTTCGGATTAGGATATGGTTTAGAGTAAGTATTAGGGTTAGGGTTAGTGAACGGGTAAGGTTTAGGGTAGAGGTTAGGGTACAAAAATGGCTTAGGGTTAGGGTATGTGTTAGGGTAACCCTTAGTGTTAGTGTAAGGGTTAGGATTAGGGTATGGATTAGGGTAAGGTTTAGGGTTAGTGTTAAGTTTAGGATTATGGTTAGCGAATGGGTAACGTTTAGGGTACAGGTTAGAGTACAAAAACGGGTAGGGTTAGGGTACGTGTAAGGGTACGGGTTACTGTGAGTGTACGTGTTAGGATTAGGGTACGGTTTAGGTTAAAACTTAGGGTACAACAATGTGTTAGGTTTAGGGTACATGTTAGGGTATTGGTTAGTGTTACTGAATGGGTTCGGATTAGGGTACGGGTTAGGGTAAGGGTTAGGTTTATGGTTAGGGTTAGGTTTAATGTTAGGATTAGGTTTAGGGAATGGGTATGGTTTAGGGCACAGGTTAGGGTACAACAACGGGTTAGGCTTAGGGTATGTGTTAGAGTATGGGTTAGTGTTAGTGTAAACGTTAGGATTAGGGTACAGGTTAGGGTAGGGATAGGGCTCGGGTTAGGGTTAGGGTTAGGGTTGGGAATGGGTAAGTTTTAGGGTACAGGTTACGGTACGACAAGGCATTAGGGTTCGGGTACGTGTTAGGGTACACGTTAGAGTACATGTTAGTGTTCATGTACGGGTTAGGATTAGGGTACGGGTTAGGGTAAGGTTTAGGGTTAGGGTTAGGTTTAGGTTTAGGGTTAGGGTTAGGGTTAGTGAACGAAAATGTGTTAGGCTTTGGGTATATGTCAGGGCACGGGTTAGTGTTTGAGTACAGTTTAGGGTTAGGTTATGTGTTAGGGTAAGGGTACGTTTTAGGATTAGGTTTAGGTTTAGGGTTACGGTTAGGGTTAGCGAACAGGTAAGGTTTAGGATACACTTGAGGGTACGAAAACATGTTAGGGTTAGGGTACGTGTTAGGGCATGGGTTAGTGTTCGTGTAGGGGTTAGGTTTAGGGTACTGGTTAGGGTAAGGTTTAGGGTATGGTTTAGGGTTAGGGTTAGCGAACGGGTAAGGTTTAGGGTACATGTGAGGGTATGAAACGTGTTAGGGTTAGGGTATGTTTTAGGGCACGGGTTAGTGTTAGTGTACGGGTTAAGGTTATGGTACGGGTTAGGTTAAGGTTTAGTGTTAGGGTTAGGGTTAATTTTAGGGTTATGGTTAGGTTTAGGGTTAGGTTAGGATTAGGGTACGGGTTAGGGTAAGTGTTCGGGTTAGGGTTAGGTTTAGGGTTAGGGTTAGGGTATGGATTTGGGCACAGGTGAGTGTATGAAAACGTGTTAGGGTACGTGTTAGGTCACGGGTTAGTTTTCGTGTACAGGTTAGGATTAGGGTACGGTTTGGGGTAAGGGTTAGGGTTAGGTTTAGGTTTAGGGTTAGCAAATGGGTAAGTTTTAGGGTACTGGTGAGGGTACGAAAACGTGTTAGTGTTAGGGTATGTGTTAGGGCATGGGTTAGTGTTCGTGTACGGGTTAGGATTTAGGGTACAGGTTAGGTTTAATGTTAGCGTTAGCGAACGGGTAAGGTTCAGGGTACAGGTGAAGGTACGAAAACGTGTTAGGGTTAGGGTATGTGTTAGGGCACGGGTTAGTGTTAGTGTACGGGTTAGGATTAGGGTATGGGTCAGGGTAAGGGTTAAGTTTAGCTTTAGGGTTAGGGTTAGGATTAGCGAGTGGGTATGGTTTAGGGTATAGGTGAGTGGAAACGTGTTAGGCTTAGGGTACGTATTAGGGCATGGGTTAGTGTTAGTGAATGGGTTAGGATTAGGGTACGGGTTAGGGTATGGGTTCGGATAGGGTTAGTGTTAGGGTTAGGGTTAGCGAACGGGTAAGGTTTAGGGTACAGGTGAGGGTACGAAAACGTGTTAGGCTTAGGGTACGTGTTAGGGCACAGGTTAGTGTTCGTGTATGGGTTAGGATTAGGGTACGGGTTAGGGTTAGGGTTAGTGTTAACAAATAAAATAAATTTCACTTAACTAGAATTCAACCTGGGCTGGGCTTCCATCCCTCCCTCCCTCCCTCCCTCCCTCCTTCCCTCCTTTCCTTCCTTCCTTTCTTTCTTCCTTCTTTCCTTTCTCTCTGTCTTCCTTTCTTTTTGAAATCTGGCTACAATATTATGCTAGTGCACATATTTTAATTTGTTTGAAGGCATGCATAATAAAATAAGTGAAAAGCTATAAATGTTAGAGAGCACGTATTTATTCCAGTGACTAAGGAGTAATAAATCGTTTTGTCAAGTTGCACTGTAGCAGTCAAGTTTCATCTCAATTATGGCTAATTGGACAGGAATTTGTATCTCCATAGAATGGAAAAAAAGTGTATTAACTTGTAGCAATAGATCATTGAACTTATTAAATGTACCTTTCCTAATTCATACTTTCTTATGCTGAAAAAAATGTACCTTTCTCAAATATATAATTTTTACAGGTCATTGGAAAAGAATGCTGTACAACAGGATTATTATAATGTGCTAAAAATGGCACTTGTTTCTCATTGGCACGTAGAGAGCTCATATGAAACCTCTTTTTGATCTTTGCTGGCTTTTTAGCTGAAAAGATTTGGAAATCTTTTTGGCACTGGCAAAGATAGCATTCTCGTGGCTGTTGGTCGATTTTTAGCAACAGATAAGATAGTCTTTGTTGAAGCCAGTTGATTAATACATAATAGGCAATACGTCGCCTTAAAAGCAACTGCATATTTTTCTCATATCAAAAATTTCCCCAGGTTTGCCAACACTCAGCGATATTTAAAAGGGGTCTACATTTTCTTTTCCAGTTGGGCTTATGTTGAGAAATAATACTGCCACCCTCTGAGTTTTAGCAGTTTTTTAGGTAAAAGGAATTGTTCATGATGTAATTGATATTGTAACTACTCAGCTGGACTCCAGCTTTCAAGGGCTAAATGCATTTGTTGATTTGTTTGCATTTCCTACTCCAGCTAAAAGAATTCAAAGACATGAAAAGTCTATTGTGAAAAATACATAAATAACGCAAAAGTCATCCTCAAGTGGGCTATAAGAAAGGATACAAAAGCACTTATTGCTTTCTAACACAATTATGAAAAACTTAAACTGAAAAAAGTATAACCATCTCAAATTTGTCAAGGCAGTTATAAAAGAGTACATAAGGGAAGGTTTCCCCTAAAATGTTTTTTTAAATTTAATAAAGTCTTTTCCCCCCAGCTTTATTGAGGTATAGTTGACATATAACATGTAAGTTTAAGGTGTACAAAGTATTGGTTTGATACACATATATTGCAAATATATATATTGCAAAATGATTACCACCAGAGCATTAGCTAACATCTCCATCATGTCACATAATTACTACTTCTTTTTTGTGGTGAGAACTTTTAAGATCTACTCTCTTAGCAACTTTCAAGTATGTAATACAGAATTTTTTTTTTTTTTTTTTTTTTTGCAGTACGCGGGCCTCTCACTGTTTCGGCTTCTCCCATTGCGGAGCACAGGCTCTGGACATGCAGGCTCAGCGGCCATGGCTCACGGGCCCAGCCGCTCCGCGGCATGTGGGATCTTCCCAGACCAGGGCACGAACCCGTGTCCCCTGCATCAGCAGGCAGACTCTCAAACACTGCACCACCAGGGAAGCCCCAGAAGCTTTTTAGCTTGATATAGTCCCACTTATTAATTTTTATTTTTGTTGATTGCACTTTAGGCATCATATCCAAAAAATCATTTCAAAGGTCAATGTCAAGGAGTTTTCTCCTTGTTTTCTTCCAGACATTTTATGGTTTCAGGTCTCCTGTATTTGTGAATGGCATAAGATAGGGGTCCAGTTCCATTCTGCGTGTGGTTATGCAGTCTTCCCAGCACCATTATTGAAGAGACTATTTTTTCTTCATTGAGTGTTTTTGGTTCCCTTGTCAAATATTAGCTGACCATATACACAAGGGTTTATTTGTGTGCTCTTCTGTTCCATTGGAATTTATGTCAATACATACTGTTTTGATTATAATAGCTTTGTAGTATAGTTTGAAATCAGGAAGTGTGATGCCTCCAGCTTTGTTCTTCTTTTAATTGGTGCTTTGGCTATTTAACATCTTTTGTAGTTCCATTCAAATTTTAGGATTGTTTTTCTATTTCTGTGAAAAATGCCACTGGAAGTTT
Source organism: Mesoplodon densirostris (assembly GCF_025265405.1). NCBI lineage: Eukaryota > Metazoa > Chordata > Mammalia > Artiodactyla > Ziphiidae > Mesoplodon > Mesoplodon densirostris. Next base: position 100,799,088 of record NC_082668.1, on the reverse strand, counting down.
AATAAGGATTGCATTGAATCTATAGATGACTGTGGGTGGTATGAACAAGTTAATTTTAATTCTTACAATGCATAAATACAGGATATCTTTCCATTTATTTGCATTTTCTTTAATTTCATCAACGTCTTATGGTTTTCAGTGTACAGATCTTTCACCTTCTTGGTTAAATTTATTCCTAAGTATTTTATTGGTTTTGATTCTATTGTGAATAATATTGTTTTCGTTGTTTTTCATTGTTAGTGTATAGAAATGCAACTGACTTCTGTGTGTTGATTTTGTATCCTGCAATTGTACTGAATCCATTGATTAATTCTGAAAGTTTTTGGTAGAGTCTTTGGGATTTTCTACATCAACAAACAGAGACAATTTAAATTTTTTTTCTTTCCAATTTGGATGTCTTCTACTTTTTTTTCTTGCCTGATTACTCTGGCTAACACTTCCAGTACTATCTATGTCAAATATATTGCGAGAGTGGGCATCCTTGTCTTGTTCTTGATCTTAGAGAAAAAGCTTTCAACCTTTCACCACTGAGTCTGCTGTTAGCTGTGTGCTTGCTACATATGTCCTTTACTATGTTGAGGTATTTTCCTTCTGTACCCAATTCGTTGAGCATTTTTATTGTGAAAGGATTATAGTATTTTGTCAAATTCTTTTTCTGCATCTATTGAGATGATCATATGATTTTTATCTTTTATTCTATTAATGTGTATCACATTTATTGACTTTCATATGTGAACCATCCTTGCATCCAAGGGATAAATCCTTCTTGATCATGGTGTATGATCCTTTTAATGTGGTGTTCAATTCAGTTTGCTAGTATTTTGCTGAGGACTTTTGCATCTACATTCATTGGGGATATGGTCTGTAGTTTTCTTTTATTATAGTATCCTTATCTAGCTTTGGTGTCAGAGTAATGCTGGACTTGTAAAATGAGTTTAAGAGTCTCCTGTCCTCTTCAATGTTTTAGAAGAATTTGAGAGAAAGCTTGGTCTTAAGCCTTCTTTAAATGTTTGGTAGAATTCACAGTGAGACCATCTGGTCCTAGGCTTTTCTTTACTGGGAGGTGTATGACTACTGGTTCAATCTTCTTAGGGAATATGGGTCTGTTTAGATTTTCTAGTTTTTTACAATTCAGTCTTGGTAGATGTATGTTTCTAAGAATTTATCCATTTCTTCTAGGTTAGTCCATTTGTTGGCATATAATTATTCACAGTAATCTCTTATTTGAGTCTTCTCTCTTTTTTCTTAGTCAAGCTAAAGGTTTGTCAATTTTGTTTATCTTTCCAAAAAACTAGCTCTTATTTACATTAATCTTTTCTAGTGTTTTTCTGGACACTATTTCATGTGTTTCTGCTCTGATCTTTGTTATTTCCTATCTTCTTCTAATTTTGGGCTTAGTTTGTTCTTCTTTTTCTGGTTTCTTTAGGTATAAAGCTGGTTATTTGAAATCTTTTTTCTTAGTGTAGGTGTTTATCACTATACACTTCCCTCTTAGAACTACTTTTGCAGCATCCCATGGCTTTTATATTGTGTGTTTCCATTTTCATTTGTTTCAAGATAATTTTTTCCCTTTTGATTAATTCTGTGACCCATTGGTTGTTCTGAAGTGTGTTGTTAATTTCCGCTATTTGTGAAATTTCCAGCTTTCCTCCTATTATTGATTTCTAGTTTCATACCATTGTAGTTGGAAAAGATACTTGGTATGATTTCAGTCTTCTTACATTTGCTAAGACTTGTTTCATGACCTATCATATGATCTGTCCTGGAGAATGCGTTCTGTGCACTTGAGAATAATATATATTCTGTTGCTGTTGGATGGAATCTCTTCTATATGTTTGTTAGATCCATTTGGTTTGAAGTATGTGCCAAATCCCACGTTTCCTTGTTAATTTTCTGTCTGGATGATCTATTGTTGAAAGTAGGGTTTTGAAGTCTAGTATTGTACAGTAAGTCCCCTACAAACAAACGAGTTCGGTTCTGAGTGTGCATTCATAAGTCCAATTTGTTTGTAAGTCAGAGTTAGCCTAGGTACCCAACTAACACAATCGGCTATATAGTACTGTACTGTAATAGGTTTATAATACTTTTCACACAAGTAATAAATAAAAAACAAACAGCAAAAAATAAAACATTTTTTTAACTTACAGTACAGTACCTTGAAAAGTACAGTAGTACAGTACAACAGCTGGCATACAGGGGCTGGCATCGAGTAAACAGGCGAGAAGAGTTACTGACTGGAGGAGGGAAAGGAGGTGGGAGATAGTAGAGCCGAAGGATCGTCAGCGATAGAAGATGGAAGGCAAGCTGCAATTTCACTCACACCTGACGTTGATGGCACAGGTTCTGGTTCCTTGCTGGATTCAATTCTATCTACCCTCTTAAAAAAAGATCCAGTGATGTCTGGGTAGTAGCTCTTCTTTTCTCATCATGGATGACATGGTAGCACTAGATTGCATTCTGAATTGCTGCTGCACCCTTTGGGTACCATTCTGCATTCGGGTCCTGTGCCTCAAAAACTAACAGTGCCTCCTCAAATAAAGAAAATCCCCTTGCCATTTCTGGCACAACCACTTGTAGAGGGTGCACACACGTGACAGTATATGCCAGACACGTGAACTAACTTATGTGATTGGACATGCAAAAGCACTTTCGAATCTTTGAAAGTTCGCAACTTGAAGGTTCGTATGTAGGGGACTTACTGTATTGTCTATTTCTCCCTTTACATCTGTTAGTATTTGCTTACTATAAGTGCTTCAGTGTTGGGTGCATACATATTTATAACTGTTAAATCTTTTTGATGAATCAACTGCTTTATCATTGTATAATGACCTTATTTGTCTCTTGTTACCATTTTTGGCTTAAAGTCTATTTTGTCTGATACAAGTATAGCTACCCTTTCTTTTGGTTTCTACCTTGCATGGAATATATTTTTTCATGCCTTCACTTTGAGCCTTCCTGTGTCCTTAAAGCTGAAGTGAACCGCTTGTAGGCAGCATATAGTCAGGTCTTATTTTTTTTTAATACATCCAGACACTCCATGTCTTTTGATTGGAGAGTTCAATCCGTTTACATTTAGATTAATTATTGTAAGTAAGGCTTTACTAATGCTACCTTATGAATTGGTTTCTGGGTGTTTTGTAATTCCCTTGTTCCTTTCTTCCTCTCTCTTGCTGTCTTCTGTTGTAAATTAGTTATTTTCCATAGTGGGTATGCTTTGATTCCCTTCTCTCTTTTTTTTTTTTTTTTTTGGCTGCACCATGTGGTTTGCAGGATCTCAGTTCCCTGACCAGGGATTTAACCCAGGCCACGGCAGTGAAAGCCCAGAATCCTAACCACAAGGCCACCAGGGAACTCCCCCCTCTCTTTATCTTTTGTGAATCTGCTGTGGGTTTTTGCCTTGTGGCTATCATGAGGCTTACATAAAACATCTTATACATACAACAATCTACTTTACATAGATAAAAATTTAACTTTGATTACCTATAAAAACTCTACATTTTACTCCCCCTTTTATATTTTTGATGTCACAATTTACATCTTTTTATTTTGTGTATCCATTAAGAAATTATTGTAGCTATAGCTTTTTAAAAATACTTTTGTCCTTTAACTTTTATACTAAGGTTAAGTAGTTAACATACCACTATATTACAGTACTAGAGTATTCTGAATTTGACTATATGCCAAATTTAACCAGTGTGATATATATTTTCATATGTTTCATGATACTAGTTATCATCCTTTCATTTCAGCTTGAAGAATTCCTTTCAGCATATCTTGTAAAGTAGGTGTAGTGGTGAAGAACACCCTCAGCTTTTGTTTGTTAGGGAAACTGTCTCACCTTCACTTCTGAAGGGCAGTTTTTCTGGGTAAATTATTCTTGATTGGCAGTTTGTTTCTTTTAGTACTTTGGATATATCATTTCATTCTCTCCTGGTCTGTAAGGTCTGTGCTGAGAAATTTGCTCTTAGCCTTATGGAGGTTTCTTTGTTATGTATTTCTCTATTGAATTCTTCAGTTCACTCTGTATTCTTCAGCTCCAAAATTTGTTTGGTTCATTTTTATGTTTTCTATCTTTCTGCTGAACTTCTCATTTTGTTTTTCTGTTGTGTTCCTAATATTGTTAAATTATTTATCTGTGTTCTTGTAGTTCTCTAAGCATCTTTAGAACAATTATTTTGAACACTTTGTTGGGCAATTCCTGCATCTCCATTTCTTTGGGGATCATTACTGATGGCTTACTGTATACCTTCAGGAGAGTCGTGAATCCCTGATTCCCTGATTCTTCATGATCCATTGTAGCCTTGCATAGATGTCTCTACATTTAAATAACTAGTCACCTCTTCTGGACTTCATGGACTGATCTTAGCAAGGAAAGACTTTCACCTGTGGTTTGGGACATGCTGGAATGTGCTGTGACCCTGGTTCTAGTGGAGGAAGGTACCAAGTGTGGGGACATATGGTGGCACTGGGTCCAGGGGTGCATGATGTCTCCTAGGCTCATGCTGCTGAGGTCCACGACATCAACAACTGTGTGGTCCTTAGGAGCACTGTGGGAGTCTACAGTGGCTGTAAGGGCTGTTGGGGTCCTCAGTTTTGCCTCTAGGTTCAGCAACTAGTGACCAGGCCAGACAGTGATGGTGGCTAGAGCCAGTAGTGTACATACACTTGGCTATGGGGCCTGCTGCAGGTGCCTGTGTGGTAGCTTGGATCAGCTGCAGACACATGCACAGTGGTGGGGGCCAGGGTAGGCAGCAAGGACTGGGCCAGTTGTGGGCTCACAGGCAGCTGTGGGGGCCCTGGCTGTTGGTGTGCTCTCCTATGACTGCATCGTCTCCCTCTGTGTGCGCACTGCAGGGGAGGCCAGTAATGGAGGTCAGGCCAGGAGTATGCAGGTGCACAGCTGGAGGCCTTAATTGCAGGTAGTGTGGTGCAGTGGTGCAAGCCAGTGACAGAAGACAAGGCCTGATCCAAGCCCACAGGCAGTTATGGGGACCTTGGCTGTCAGCATGCTCTTCAGTGGCTGTATTGTCTTCCCCTGGGTGTGCACACTGCAGTGGACACTGGTGACATGTATCAGGCTAGCGGCGTGCAAATGCACATCTGTAGGGGCTATGTCAAGTACACACTAGGAAGTGGATGTCAGCTGTGGGGGTCTAGGCTGGCATCTAGCACTCATGTAGCCACAGAGGCCTGGGCTGGCCACCAGTGCAGTTCCTGGGGTCTGGCATGGGTGAAGAAGGAGGTAGCAGGGAAGGACTCAGGTGGCTGGTGTCAGTAAATACAAATACCTGTGGGGCAAAAGCTGGTGAAATTCCCAGGGGGTCTTTGGCAACTGTGCTGGTGTTAGTTTCTTCAGTGACAAAATCTTCTGGATTTGTCTGCAGAGCAAGTCACAAGTCACTACAAACCATGATTGTTATTGGTAACTCCTGCTTTTCTTCCTTGTTTCTGTCTCTCTGTTTCTCAGCTTTGCCAGTCTCTGGGTGGGGTGAAACTGTAATGGGGCCTTCAAATGGTGCCCCAAAGGCTTGGGAAGCTGGTTGCTCACTCCATCCACTCTTCCTTTCCTGGCTAGGGGAGCTCTTTCTAGCTGTGAAGTTCTCTCTTGACCCTGAGCAGTGCTGGCTTGAGGGAATGGGTTAATGCAGGCAAAATGACGCTTTCTCCCTTCTCTTCTCATGAGGTTATTTTCAGATTTTTGTTCCACTGTGTTGCTGAAGATTCTTAAGTGGACTCGAGAGCTCTCCAGAGTTGTTCTTATTCATGGAGAGCTGTCTAATTGCTGATCTTTACTGAGGATGGAGGGCAGGGTTTTCTCCCATCACTGTTTTGGCAATATCACTCCTGCCTCCACTTCAGGGAGTTTGTGACAAAGGCTCTGTACTTCCATATGTGTATGCTTTTTCTTAGGGAAATAATTCATATTGTTCATCAGAGTTTCAAAGAGGCTAGGGAAAAGGTTAAGAATAATTGCACCATATGACATATATAAAAATTTGTTACATGAATGCTTGCATTGGACTGTATTTCTTCTTGAAAGATTTCTTTTAATATGTACTATTTCTTCTTGAACAATATCTCCTTTAGAAACTCCTCAACTAACAAAGGTAAATGAGTAAACAGCAAATGAGTAAACATTTAAAACAAATTCTTTCCTTTCCCAGAGCTCCCTGATCCCCTTTTCTGGAATCTTTCATATTTGAGAGGCAAAGTACTCCTGAACGTCAGAGAAGCTACACAGACAAGTTGTGGCCCGAACACTTGGGAGCCATTTGTTCCTCCAAATATAAAGTCCTGGCTGTGGTGCAGCCAGAAACAACACAGCCGTCCATGTCTTCAATTAGCACAGGGCCCGGCTCTCATGGGGACACTGCATCCCATTCTGCCTGTCTCTGTTCCTCAGGCTGCAACGCTGTTTCTTGGGCTGAGGAAGGCACTGGTGAGAGGTGGGGGAGGAGATGGCATAGCCTGAAAACTTGCAGTTGTGATCACCTAACTTTGAATTGATCTAGAATGAAGCCTTTTTTTCCCTCCTAAGCTGCAAGTATTTGAAGTACTCAGTGGCGTCTTTGGGGTGGGAAATTAGCATAACTTCCTTCTCTCACAGTCAGGTCTTCCACCCTCCCAGCGGGGTTTCTCTTTGAAATAAGAGTCGTGTGTGTGGAAAGGATTCAGGAGCAAGGCTTGGAGAACCAAGAAGAAAAGCAACCGGCGTATTTCCCATCCAAAGAGTAACCAGATACAGCTGTAACTTTAGACTGAGGTGCTTGGGAAAATGATTTTTATTATTTATTATTTTTTAAGAAGCAAGTGTATATTGCTGAGGAAAGGGCCTAAAATGTGGCTGAGGAAATCTAGCCTTGATGATATAGTCCAATATACTATGTAAAATTTAACAAGCTAGTTGATATATTTTCTTAAGGAAAAAACTCTTAAAATTAATTTTTTAAAAAGACAAAATGATTACATATCAATTTAGAAATACAAACCAGAGATTCTCAAACACCCAGAGGATACGATAGACTTACAGCCCATTCTTATTTCCTTCCATATTAGCTACATTCAAGTTTGAGCAATTATTGAAGGAAGTTAAAATTCTCTTGTGTTTTGATGACCTGTGGGAGCTATAATAATATCTCAGCTGAAGCAGGAAACCTACAATAAATCCTTCTTTTATGGCTGAATTGAACATATTTTATGGTGTTCGCAATAGTCATGTAACTTTGTGGGGGAAACAAGTAAATTACATTGTAAGTTATGTATTGCTAAATAGCCTCTGCTGAATAATAACCTTTTTTGTATATTTGCCACCTCTTTGTAATAGTAGCTTGTGTCTGCACTGTAGGTAGCACGTAATCAGCTGTGATATTGAAATGAAGAGAAAAGAGGCACTTGACACTGGGTTTGTGAAAGGTTATATGTAATGGCATTTCCCATGAGCAAATTAGACCAAGGACTTCCCTGGCGTCACAATGGTTAAGAATCCGCCTGCCAGTGCAGGGGACACAGGTTCGAGCCCTGGTCCGGGAAGATCCCGCATGCCACAGAGCAGCTAAGCCTGCGAGCCACAACTACTGAAGCCCCTGCGCCTAGAGCGCATGCTCCGCAACAAGAGAAGCCACTGCAATGAGAAGCCCGCACACTGCAATGAAGAGTAGCCCCCGCTTGCCACAGCTAGAGAAAGCCCACACGCAACGAAGACCCAATGCAGCCAAAAATTAATTAATTGATTAATTAATTTTAAAAATTAGACCAAAAAAGATATACTACATTTTATTAGTTTGAATAGAAAAAAGGTGACTTAAAAACTAGGAATTATGTCAAGCACATGGTTTATTGGCTCAATATATTTTTTCAAGGAGTCATTATTTATAAACCTGAATGGTACCCATGCCCTTTCTTTTAGCCCATTCAAGAGAAGTTCAACATAGTTATTCTTTAATTACTGTCACCAGAAAACTAACCTTTAAAAAAGAAAGAAAAGGATAAACAATTGTATTTTTTTGAGTCCAGTTCATTTGGAAAGCCTATGTTGGAGGCACCATATATGTGGGTTTGAACCAAACTTTTTGTTCAAGTAAGTCTATGCACCTCAGATCCAAATTTGGTGGTGTTCCAGGATACCTGCAGCACCACTCCCGTCTGACTTTGCATCTCCAACCTATGACCTCAGCAAGAGTGGATGTAATTGAGATGAGACTTGTAAGGTGTATCCCTTACCTCGACACTGTGCAAGATTCCAGTTTAACTCCTTTGAATTCTTGAGGTGTCTGGGCTCCATGTATCTCTAGTATAAGGTTTCATAGTGGTAGTAGTAATCAGTCTCGCTGCAACCAGACTGTTTTTCTGAAGGAAAAGAGACATTTCTTCATACAAATAGAAGACTAATTCTGCCATAGAATGCATTCATTTGAAAAGGGATTGATGGGCAAGTGGAAATTAAGAATTTCAGTATCAAATGCATTGAAACTCAGATTCAACCTTTTAACAATCTGCATCTGTTTTCATTCATGGTCCTTGTTCTGAATATTGTGATTGTGGCTACAATTCTAGCAAAGCATGTTTGTGAGTCAGAGAACAGACTACAAAGTCCAGAAACTGCAGGACTATTAACTAAAGGGTTCAGACTTAAGTGAAATGCATTTCTCCTGAGTGTCGAAGAAGTGGTACCTCGTGGCTAGATACATTAGGAATAAATTAAGAAGGGCCCCATAAAAGAGGGGGGAAAACCTACAAACCACATTCAAGAAAATTAAAAAATATAAAAGAATCTCCTTCCATGAGACCTTTACACTGAACCTTTTAGGATATATTCATTTCTACTCTATGTGCTATTTTCTGGAGTATACCATAGCTTAAATAATAATGCAAAAATGGATTCATTAATGATTCCTATATTTTACGTGTACAACACTTAGGCCTCTGTCATCATCGGGTTGAATCCCAATCTTCTATAGCTGAAAAATGACATTTCCATATTTATTTCTTTAACGCCTTCATCTTAAAGAGCCGGCATTCTACAGGGAGGATATTATACTAGGACTACTCTAAGGTGGTATTTCCTTGTGGAGGTAACCACATTTCCTCCTTTGTTATTAAACTGGGGAGGCAGTCTTAGATAGATAAAACAAGAAGGAATTGGATGCTAAAACAATTTTCCCTGTACTCCTCAGCCATCAGTACGTAGGTTGACAGGTTAGCTACCATTTTGCTTGCCATGTAAAGGTACAGTGTGGAATTAGGTTCATCTTCACTTCAAAAATCTGAAGATGTTTCCCAGATGAATTTAGAGTACATTAAGCAACCATTAAATGCCCTTTTATCATGTTTCAGATTATGGGAGGCTCACTGCCCTCAAATTTGTGTGAAAAGTCAGTAGCCTCAGGTGTTCCTAGGAGTTCAAAAGCTGTAAGTGCAAGTGTTCCCAACCCAAGGCCTGGGATGGCGGCTGTGACTTGGTTCCCATGTCACTAGACCCTACAGCACAGGAGATCAGCTCTGCCTGCCACAAAGCCTAAAGGGCATGAGACTACATTGATAGATTTGGGCTTGGAAAGTGTAAACACATAAAAATATGCATTTTTTTCTTTGAGTATGATATAGTCTTTTTTTTTTTAGATATTTGGGGTAGGAGTTTATTAATTTATTTATTTACTTTTGCTGTGTTGGGTCTTTGTTTCTGTGCGAGGACTTTCTCTAGTTGTGGCAAGCGGGGGCCACTCTTCATCGCAGTGCGCGGGCCTCTCACTATTGTGGCCCCTCTTGTTGCGGAGCACAGGCTCCAGATGCGCAGGCTCAGTAGTTGTGGCTCACGGGCCTAGTTGCTCCACGGCACGTAGGATCCTCCCAGACCAGGGCTCAAACCCCTGTCCCCTGCATTAGCAGGCAGATTCTCAACCACTGTGCCACCAGGGAAGCCCTGATATAGTCTTTTAATTGGTTAATATATGAGTTTTTTCTTCTAGTGTCATCCACTTAAATAATTTTTCCATGTTATAAAGTAATACTTGTTTATTGAAGGAAACATATATTTACTGAAGAAAATCCATATTTATTCAGGAAAAATACAGACAAGGAAATAACACAAATGTTAAATCACCCCAAATCCCATCTTTGTTAACATTTTATCTAGATACAGGTAAAAAGATATCTATATAGAGATTGAGATTGACATACATACACTATTGATACTATGTATAAAAGAGATAGCTAATGAGTTGTAAAGGTATATACTTTGAACCACATGGTAATAAATACCAGTTCTTGTAAATCTTGAAAAAATAAATCATTCTTTGAAAAACAATCAAAACAAAAAAAGATGTATATCTAAATATATCTATAAATATAGATATGTACACATACATATATATATATATATACATTCTAGAGCTATATGCATTTCTGTATTTACATTTATATCTACATCTACCCCGTACATCTGTCTATTGATCTATTGATCTACTTATCTATTTCAGCATCTATATCTATATATACTTGAGATGATACAGTACCACTGTTTGATAACTTTTTAAAACTTAACATATATCATGAGCATTTTCCATGTCATTTTCTTCTACTACAGTATAGTCTACTAAATCATTTTTTTTTTTTTTTTTTTTTTTTTTTGCGGTATGCGGGCCTCTCGCTGTTGTGGCCTCTCCCATTGCGGAGCACAGGCTCCGGACGCGCAGGCTCAGCGGCCATGGCTCACGGGCCCAGCCGCTCCGCGGCATATGGGATCCTCCCAGACCGGGGCACGAACCCGTATCCCCTGCATCGGCAGGCGGACTCTTAACCACTGCGCCACCAGGGAGGCCCATACTAAATCATTTTTAATGGTTTAATGCATAGTATTCCATGTGCCATACTTTTACCAGTCCCCTATTGTTTATTAAGATACATTCGCAGAAGTAGAATTATGAGCCAAAATTGTAAGGTTTCTGCTATTCAACAACACTGTCTTCCAGATGGTCTGTTCCTATTTCTACTTCCTCCGGCAGGGTTTGAGAGGGCCTGCTTCCCTGCTTCATTACCAAACATTACTTTAAACTCTTATAGGGTAGTCTTTATCTGAACAGCTCAAAGTTTCACGCAGACATCCACTTAACAATTTATTCTCTACTAGGCAGGGGAGTGAAAAGGGTTGTTATACTTGGTTTAGTGAAAAACATTCAGTATTTGGCTGAAGTAGGAAACTAAGATTAGGTCAAGCAAAGACCAAGAACAGACTCCTGGTCAGCAGAGTTCCCAGTTATATTTCTTTTTTTTTTAGCTATATTGCCAGAATTTCATTTAACTATATATTCAAAGAACTGTTATTTTAGTTGAGTGGCATGGTTCGTTTTTTAATAGTAATAAATTTTTTTCAGATCAGAGTTTCAAAATGAATTCTAATATATGAGAGTTTAATTCAGGGCAACTTCAGGACATAATAGGTTTTTTTTTTTTTTTTTTGCTGTACGCGGGCCTCTCACTGCTGTGGCCTCTCCCGTCGCGGAGCACAGGCTCCAGACACACAGGCTCCGCGGCCATGGCTCACGGGCCCAGCCGCTCCGCGGCATGTGGTATCTTCCGGGATCGGGGCACGAACCCGTGTCCCCTGCATCGGCAGGCGGACTCCCAACCACTGCGCCACCAGGGAAGCCCCATAATAGGTTTTAAAGATATCTGTAAAAGGGAGATAAGTTCGGTGCTTTGTGACCACCTAGAGGGGTGGGATAGGGAGGGTGGGAGGGAGGAGCAGGAGGGAGGGGTATGGGGATATATGGATACATATAGCTGATTCACTTTCTTATACAGCAGCAACCAGCACAACATTGTAAAGCAATTATACTCCAATAAAAATGTAGAAAAAAATTAATAAAATGTGTTTAGAGTTCCTAAAAAACAAAAGAGACTTGTAAAAAGGAACTAAAATAAATTCCTGGATTTCAAAATATCCTTTAAATAGAGTTGGTGAGTAAAGTTAAAAAATAGATTAAATTTTCTGACAACACTCATTGACTTAAGAAAATTATACTGGTTGGAAAATACATTTTGCTAAACACAAAATATTTGAAAAAGAAGTTTTTGTGCAGTCTACGATATGTCAGAATTTATTCAACCCTAGTTTTGTTGCATTTTCAAATATTAACCTATGGTATTTAAGAGCATCTTCACAAACTAAGAGGAACTAGCTCTAAGGGGCTGCTGTATAAAACGTGTAATACCAATGCTGCATACTTAAGGATAGATGTACTCTAGGAGTTACTGTAAAATGGGATAATCTGCATTGGATTCATGTAGAATATCAATGAAAACACATGAAAATGCAATTTGGGAAGAAAGTACTTAATGATAGAGGTAGGCACGGTCTGGGTAGAGATAGGTGTCCCAAGACTCTACTGCCCCTGTGTAGCATCTGCCATTTTCACATATGCACCTACCTCTACTCACTTTGTCTTCTTGCACACTTATCTCTGACTTCCTTCTTTTATTTCCCCTTTTCTATATATTTCAATCTTTTCTTGCTCTTTTATCTTCTCCTTTTATTTTAGGTTATCAAGGTTTCCAAAGCCTTGTCCAGTGAAGGAAAAAGAGGGAATCTGCTTCTAATTATGATTCTTTATATTGACTCCCTTTATCTCCAATGGAACATCCCTGCGTGTTTTTCTAATATAAGACAGGTAAACATATAATGGAATGGAACCTTAGTACCATTTAGCCTGCAGCATCATCCTTCAGCTGTAGGTGGTAAAAAGAGAATACTGTCCTGGAATTGGTGATATTAAATGGACTGGGTCAGGGGTCTGAAAGCCCTGGGTTCAAATCCAAATCTACTACTCACCAGCTCTTTGCTATTGGACTGACCTAAAAACTCACAGTGTCTTAGTGAAGATTAAATGAGATAACTTAGCTCCAGCATTTAGCACAAGCTTGGCCTACAGAAAAACAGTTTTTAGGAGGTGAGGTGAGATAAACAATCATTTGGGACTCTATTAAGTATGTTGGCTCCACTAGGTGTTACTGGGGGTTACTTTGCCCTCTTAAGTGTTGAATACCATTCCACTAACTGCAGATAATCCAGTGTTTTCCCAACAAATGACAATGAATTCCTGAGGAGCTTATGGTCATGGTCACCTATGGCTCCCGTCTCCTGCTTCTGCCAAATTATTTGTTAAGGGACTGTCTCACCATGCCATGAATGTGTCCATGTTTTGTGCCACTTTGACCCTGACATGTCACCCAGTGATTTTATTTTGCATACATACACAAAAAGTACTCACAAAAGATATTTATTTGTATGTAGAAAACTTGACTGAAGTTTCAGGTAGAGGAATTTATTTTACAGACATGTTAACTTACAAATTAAATGTTGGTTATCCTTGATTTTGAAAGTACCTTGGCCATTTTTTTAAAGCAGGCTCTAGTTTCTATAAAATGATAAATAGCAATACCTAAGTCATAGGATTGTTGTGAGGGTGAATAATGTAAACCATGAAAAACACTTAGAACAATGCCTGGCATGAAGTGGTTAGCCATTCCTTCTACTCTTAACTATCATTATCGCTCTTATTGTTATCTGCCCTGCCACTATGTGGCCTGGCGCTCCTCTCCCTTCTTTATCTCTTCTCTTTCTTCTGCCACCCACATTTCTGTTTGTTGTCTTGGCAGCTGCTGAACTTTAGCTCTGGCATTCATCCAAGGTGTTTATGAAAACATTTCCTAAACTGAGATAGTTTCCTTTCTAAGGAGAATTCTGCTGCTAGCTGTTAAGATAAAACATGTTGGCAGCTTTTTCCCCCACTGCTTATATATTTTAAGCATATAAATTTATTTAGGAAGGTAGGTTCCATATGTATCTTATACTGAGATCAGATGAATCCCTGTTTCTTTAAACAATTTATACCTACTAACTACCTGGTTTATTTATTGACCCAATAGTGTTTCTCATCTTTGTACAAGGGTGTATAGTCTTTGATGGCAAGATTGTGTCTGACACATTTTGATTTGACCCAAAGACTTTCATGTAGTGGATGTAATAAATAATAACTGATCGACTCCTTTCTCCACCATTGTGGTATGTGCGGTTGACTCCTTTCCTTGTCATGTCTTCTACACGACTTTCAGGATCAGGTGATTTCTGGCTAAGAAACAAAAGCAGAGTCATTTCATTCCCCAAAGACTTCAAATGAAAATTCACAATACAGTCAGGTACAGCTGCAAGAGGAGACACTGGCGAGGAACCAGGCTGTGTCTATAAGGAATCGCACATCTGAGGCTCACATTTATGCTGTGTAAAGGTCACTAGCATTTTACCCTATCAAGCTGAAAAATTGCCACTACCGGTCCAGTTGGACATATTTTATTGGGAAAATATTTTTTTTTCTTTATGCTTCTGCACTAATAGGTTGGTTCAGCAATAAATATGTGAGACCTTTTGTTTTAAAAACAATAGCTGTTGAATGAATAGATGGAACAATATTGGGTATATTCAATTCCAAGGAAGAAAAGTATTTTATTTATTTATTTTTTTAAATTTATTTTTGGCTGCACTGGGTCTCCGATGTGGTGTGCGGGCTTCTCATTGCAGTGGCTTCTCTTGTTGCGGTGCGCAGGCTTCAGTAGTTGTGGCACACGAGCTCAGTAGTTGTGGCTCGCAGGCTCAGTAGTTGTGGCCCACGGGCCCAGTTGCTCTGCGGCATGTGGGATCTTCCCGGACCAGGGCTCGAACCTGTGTCCCCTGCATTGGCAGGAGGATTCTTAACCACTGCGCCACCAGAGAAGCCCAAGAAAAGTATTTTTTAAAAGAGCAAGCAATTTTTTTTGTTTCTTTTCTTTCTTTTTTTTTTTTTTAGCTGCTTTAGGTCTTTGTTGCTGTGTGCGGGCTTTCTCTAGTTGTGGCGAGCGGGGGCTACTCTTCTTTGCAGTGTGCAGGCTTCTTATTGCTGTGGCTTCTCTTGCTATGGAGCATGGACTGTAGGTGCTTGGGCTTCAGTAGTTGTGGCATGCGGGCTCAGTAGTTGTGGCTCGCGGGCTTCGTTGCTTCACGGCACGTGGGATCTTCCCAGACCAGGGCTTGAACCCGTGTTCCGTGCATTGGAAGGTGGATTCTTAGCCACTGTGCCACCAGGGAAGCCCCTGGCAATTTTTTTTAGGGTAGCTTGGGGAGTTTTAATTTAATCCTTCTCTCACAGAAGGAGCGGAAGAGGTGAAAATGTTTATGCAGAGAGACCACCAGTCTGCCCCAGCTGAGCCCACCCGCAGAGGGCATTCTACGAATGCCTCACTGCGGCTCAGCTCCCAGCAGTATAGGTGCTAAAGAGACCTGTGTGGGAACAAGTGGTCTATAAGGTTTGCAGTGTGTGCACATGTCTGGTTGTGTGAGTCTGTGTGGATGGGTGTATCTGTATGCAATGTGCAGCAGCAGGGGGCCAGAGGGGTGTTGAGGAGGCAGGGTGGGGGTGCTGCTCTTTTCATCCTTGTGTCCAGCTGAGCCATTTTTGGACAGCTTTGGATGCCTTTGGCATTTAAAAAATCTTGTAAGTACCCTACCAACCTCGGGCCTAACACAGTTTAGGATGTTTTACATGAAAGAGGACATTTACATAATTCTTAGAACTCAAAGATTAATCTTTATCATCTGCAAAAACCAGGGATTTGACACCTATTCTGCTCTTCCTGATGTTGCCTGAGATATTGCTGTATTTCACCTTCCTTGAAAGGAAGGAGGAAAATGAATGATATTTATTAACTTAATAAACTGTAATCTCTTAGTGTTTATTGAAGACCAACATCTCTAGGATGCAAGGGCAGCCCCACCCCCTGCCACCTACACCCTACCTGGGCAGAGCTCATCAGCTCAGTTATTTACACTAGAGCTGAAAAAGTCTGTTCCATTTAGAACTGGCTGGAAAAAAAGTAGAATGAGGGGTGAGTTATTCGTGTGGTGTTTAGTAAGGTAGAGTAAAAAACAGCACTGATGAGGAGGAAAGTCAAGGAGAGAACATAGAAAGAAGGGAAGAAGGGAGGAAAGGAGACAAGGAGGAAAACACTTTCTTTTTTTTTTTGGTTGAGGTATAATTGACATATAACATTATATTAGTTTCAGATGTACAACATAATAATTGGATATTTGTATATATTACAAAATGGTCACCACAATGTCTTGTTAACATCTGTCACCATAGTCAAGGTTTTTTTTCTTGTGATGAGAACTTTCTTTTAGCAACTTTCAAATATGCAACACAGTATCATTAACTATAGTACCATGCTGTACACTACAGCCCCATGATTTACTCATTTTGTACGTGAAAGTTTTTACCTTTTGCCAGACACTTTCTAATTATGGCATTGCTTCACTGGATTCTGAGGGTCACAGAGCCAGCTGTTATGTCTGATCTGTTCATCACTGTAAACTCAGGGCCTAGAACAGTGCCTAGGATTGAGCAGATACTTCATAAATATTTGTTGGATGAACAAACTCATTATCTTCCTAAAGACAGATCACTTTCTCTTTGTTTCCCATATTTAAAATAAACAGTTATTTTCATCCAGCATGCTAACTTGTGACTAAAAGGTCCACAGCAAGGGCTGAGCTGACCTAACTTTTCAGGAATCCCAAACCAGGGAGGGTAGCTAGGACCAGCCTGGGCTCCACCTAGAGGGGACACAGATCACAGACCCATTTACCTTTTCCAGTCCAGGAGAAACAAACAGCAGAAAGTCTTAGAGTGAGAATTTCCAATTTAGCTGTGCAAATCCCTCCACACACCCTTTGTAGAAAAGGGTACCACTGGGTGAGCTGACTCATTCAAAGCCAGAAATCGCCTCATTGACAAGCATTGGAACTGTTATTACATGGAAAAAAATCTGTTGTTAGTTCCCTAAGCTTCTATAGAGATAATAAGCTCTTACACAGATAAGGATGAGCAATTATTAATTACCTATTTCCTTTGATGAGAAAATACAAGTAATGCGTTCAGAATGGGGAAGGTGGGGGAAATGTCCAGGTTATGTGTAGGAAGAGCAGGTACCATTAAAAGAGAGATGCTTGGATAGGTAATATGCCCACCTGACAAAGG
The DNA here is from genome assembly GCF_025265405.1 of Mesoplodon densirostris. Classification (NCBI taxonomy): domain Eukaryota; kingdom Metazoa; phylum Chordata; class Mammalia; order Artiodactyla; family Ziphiidae; genus Mesoplodon; species Mesoplodon densirostris. The sequence goes on along the minus strand of NC_082668.1, from coordinate 100,782,025 downwards.
GGAGGGAATTTTTAGGATGGGGAGAGATGCTTTCACAAATAATACTAATACTAATACTACTAATAATAGTAACAACAGCTAACACTGATCAGGCCAGGCACTGTTCTAATTGTTTACACATATTATCTCATTTAATCCTCACAGCAACCTCATGAGGTCCAGTACTGTTATCATTCCACTTGACAGAGGTGGAACTGAGGCTGAGAAGGGTTGAGACACTTGCTCAAGATTACACAGAGAGTTGGTGGCCTCCTCTAGTGATGGATGGGGGAAATAGCCAATTTGGTAATCTCCAACCCCAGAAAAATTAAAATGAAGGGCTAAAATCTTAGGGGCTTCTGCTTCTATTCCAGAAGTACGTTGGCAAGCATAAACCTGGGAGCACGACTCTTAGCAGTTGCCAACTTTGTAACTTCTGATGTTGGCTATCTTTGTCATTCCTCTCATTCCCTGTCAAAATGCATTTTACAATTTTAAGTGAAATGAACTGGAGTGCTTATACCTGGGAGCAGTAAGGAAAATTGAGCATGGGACCAAGAGACAGGTCAGGGTTGGTGGCTGGGTCCCTGGAGTCTGTTGGAAAGAGGAAACCACAGGCACAGGCACATAAAGAGTCCTTGGAGATGAGCAGATAATTCCAGGATATGCAGACTATGTAAATTATGGAAGCAGACTCAGGCACCATTGAGAGAGGTTGTGGAATATTCTTTTCTGAAGGTGTTTAGATTTGGGGCTTGTTTTCTAGATCTGTTTTTATATTATCACTAAAAAGGAGACATGGTCTCCTGTGTCCTGCCACAGCATCTGAAATGTTCTCTGTCCCCCACCCATGCCAACAAATCAGACCTAGGAGGCTGCTTCCCCTAGACTCACTTCTGAAGCATTGCCAAGAGTGCTTGAAGAACTGTGGAAACAAGTAATTTTTTTATTAAAAATTTTATTTGAAAAATGATGGGAATACAACATAAACACCACTTATCCCGTCTTTTTTATCATCATGGCATAAAGTAAGTGGCTAAATTCCTCCTCCCTCTGCTTACACACACATTTAATTCTGCTCTCCAGGGGAAAGTATACCTTGCTTATCCTTTCCAACTTGTTTCTTCAGAGACATGGATGTTTTTTGTAGACCTTATCTTATTTTACCCTAAAACTGCCTTTTGATGTCAAATGAGAAGGAACTATTATGCCCATTTTACAGATCACAATACTGAGGGTCAGAGAAGTTCAGTGATTTACACAAGGTCAAAATATTAGTGTGAGATGGAACTAGGACTCAAACCAATTGTGCCTTGCTAGTCTTCATATTTGGTGAGGTTGTCATAATGAATAACTTCTCAGTGTTGCTGTTCCTTCCTATAACCATCAGTAAAGACTCTTCTTCACAGTCACTCATTCATTAATTCATGCAACAAATATATATATATATATATATATATATATTTTTTTTTTTTTTTTTTTTTTTTTTTTGCGGTACGCGGGCCTCTCACTGTTGTGGCCTCTCCCGTTGCGGAGCACAGGCTTCGGACGTGCAGGCTTAGCGGCCATGGCTCACGGGCCCAGCCGCTCCACGGCATGTGGGTTCTTCCCGGACCAGGGCACGAACCTGTGTCCCCTGCATCAACAGGCAGACTCTCAACCACTGCTCCACCAGGGAAGCCCAATGCAACAAATATTTTTGAGTGCCTTCTAGTTGTCTGTTTTAGGCGCTAGAACAAATGGTCAAATCACTATCTGCATTGAGCTTACATTCTAGGGAAAGAAGATACATAATAAAATAAATACATATATTATAGAGTATATTACAAGGTGCTGAGTTAGGGAGAAAAATAAAGCACTGGAAGAGGAGGGATAAAGAGGGACACAGGATTGGGCATTTGCCTTTTTAAATAGGGTCATCAGGGAAGTCTTCATTAAGAAGTTAACATTTGAGCAAAAATTTGAAAGAGGTACAGTACTGAGTCGTATGGACATCTGGAGAAAGAGTACTCCAGACAGAGGAATGAGCAAGGGCAAAATCCATGAGTTAGGAGCATTTCCACTCCCAGTATGTTCAAGAGCCAGCAAAGGAATGTATGTGGCGTAGTGGAGTGAAGGAGGGGAAGAACAGTAGGAGATGAAGTCATAGGGGAAAGGGGAAGGTAGATTCAGCCGGGTCTTATGGACCTTGTAAAGACTTCGATGTTTGCTTTAAGTGAAAATGAAGGCCACTGGAGGAGTAACGTAATCTGACATATTCATAAAGGATCACTTTCACTGATGTGTTGTGATTAGACTGTAAGGAACTGCAAATGGAAGCAGAGGCACTGGTCATGAGGCTTTTGTGATATCAGACTTGTTCCACTGTTTTAACAGTTGAGGTGATGAGATATGGTCAGGTTCTTCATATATTTGGAAGGTGGAGCCAAAAAGTAGAATGATCCCCCAGGATTTTGGCTTGAGCAACTGGAAGGATGGAGCTATCATTAACGGAGATTGGAAAGGCTGCAAGTAGGCCAGGTTTTAAACTTTTTATTCTTCCCTTTTCTTTCTTTCTTTCTTTTTTTTTTTTTGGCATGGTGGTGGTAAAAGATCAGGAGCACAGTTTGGGGCATGCTAAATTTGAGGTGTTTATTAGATATCAAAGTGGAAATGTTGAGTAGGAAGTTGAGTACATTTCAGGCTCAAAGTCTGAGCTAAGAGACATAAATCTGGGAGTCATCAGTTTCGAGATAGAACATAAAAGTTGTGAGATTGGATGAAATTGCCAAGGGAGTCAACACAGAGGAAAGAAGAGGATCAGGGACTGAGCCCTGAGGCCCTCCAACATTAAGGAAATGAAGGAGATGAGGATTTTAAGGATCATTTTTTAAGTAGAAAATACACCAGGACTCTCTTAAGTGTCCAAATAGTCTGTCACCCCACCACCACCATGCCCTGCACCATCATCACTTCCATGACCACGTAACTGTTATATGATGTCGATTATGTGAACTGGATCTGCCATAGCAGTGCTATGCAGAGCAAGTCTACATCTCACCTCTTTGCATATCCAGGAGAGTGGTAAATTTGCTGGGTGGAGAAATTCCTTAACTGTCATTCACATAACGAGGGACGCCTCTTATTGTACTGCTGTCATGTGTTGGTGCAGAAAGTGCTTGCTCTGGATTAACTTGCCTCAAATAAAGAAGCTAATAGAAAAAAGAGGCGATTCTCAATTAGATTACAAATTCTAATCATCTACTATGGGACCAGCATACTACAAGGTATAGTGGGGCACACAAGAGTTACAATATGGCCCTCAACCTTGAGGCATCACAAGTTGTAACATGCCTCTATAACAAGGGGTATTCTGATTAAGCGATATAGTGGTGAATAAGTGTAGTCACTGCAGCCTGCCAAGATTGGGGAAGAGGTCATAAAGGTCATGCTTATCCAACAGCCTGCCTGGAGCAGAGAGTATTTATTGAGAAACAGCTGTGTGTTGGCTTGGATGGAGGAGTGGGATAAGGTCTATGTAAGGGACATGAAGAGGCCAGGATCAAGGGAGCCTTGGCGTGGTGGTGGTTGGTGATGGGAGTGTGGCCTGAGTTGGGGGAGAATGTCAAGGGTCTGGCTATCCTAGGCCAGGTTCCAAAAGTAAGTTTTGACAAAAACTTCCAAGGGTAAGCCTCAGCTGCAGCTCTCTTCTTATGCCACTCTGAAGAGGCATGAGTTTGGGGAAGGCTGGACAGCAGGACTCTGGGAAACTCCTCATGCTGGACATGGAGGCTGAGCAGGCCCACTGACCTCCTGGTTCCTCCCTAAAGCTCAGCGTGAGGGGCACAGAGGGTGATGTCCAAGGACTGCTTTATTTCATCCCTTCACCCCCACTTGTGTTAGATTTAACCTCACTAGGAAAATGTGTCCTTAAATTTAAAAAAACATGATTTTTTATATCAAAACATTTTTGAAGGATAAAGTGTTGCTATACTAGACAAAATGACACATATTCTTATGTTTACTTATTTATTTTTATTTACTCACTCTCACAACCTACATTTATTGAGCAGCTACTATGCAAGATACCGTGCTGAGCACACACAATGGATGGAGCACAATTCCCTGCCTTCTCTGGAGGTCCCTGACTTAGGCTCACATCATGTTATGTTATAGTTGGAATACTTTCTGGTAGAAAAAAACTCATTTGCATATGTGCCCTATCACATCCATGCTTCATAACCTTAAACAGGCGTTCAGTTTAATTCGCCAACTCCCTGCACCTGTGTGCCTCAAAGGAAAAAGTAATGACCAAACATTCTGTTGAATAAAGCCAAACTGTTCTTTTTGATGCAGTCCGTCACAAGGCTGAGATTGCCCATATGCTCACCCTGAAAGTTAATGGCCTACAGAAAAAACTAGTGCTAAACTGATTTAGTTTTATAATTTTATTCCAATAACAAGGGATGTTTTCCACTGAGTGGGAAAGATGCATAAGGCATTTATTTGGTGGGATAGGTGGTTTCAAGACTTTTCTAGTCAGAGCATTTTTGTTCCATGATTAACAACATCAGATTTTCTTCTGAAAGCCTTCTTTTGGAAAGACCACGCTGAACTTCAGAATATATTTTAAGTACAGTACTTGCTCTAATAAAAAAAGATAAACACTCTGACCATTTCATAAATTTCAATGTTCACTTCATGTCTTTGCCACCCAACAAAGACAAAAGGGAATAAATGAGCTCCAGAACTTTTGGCATAGTTCACCTAAAATGTTTTTTGTTTGCTTTCTTAAAACTCAGGGCCATAACTCCTATATTGTCCATTTAGGAGTGGGTAAATGCAGTGACCCTGACTTTGGCAAAAGCTCATTCTTTTTTTTTTTTTTAATTGAGATTTCTGGAACATTTTCAAAACGTTACACTAAGGAAACTTTAAATGGTAGCAATAAGGTTTTGTTTAAGTTTAGCCATTTGACAGTTCCTGTTTGTCTGAAAAAGACTGCCTAACATGCATCTACCATCAAATACACAAAGTAAGTTAAATTTGTAGTTCAATATGCTGTCTTGAAACAAAATGGCAGTCTAGGAGAATTTTCAAGTCAATGTAACATTTTATGGGTTTCTAGAAAATGTTAATATAAATGAGTTATATAGAGGCTTCAATTTTAGATTGGCATATTAATCAAACTGTAATGGAAAGTCTAAAGTTTTTCTAATTAGTTTACTTTAAATCAAATGGATTTAAAATTTGTTGCTGGTTTGAAGAGCTGTATAAATTACACATTGAAAATTCTGTTCTTTAAAATAGAATAGAATGCCTTCCCAAAGAGTTGTATTTTGTTCATGTTTAATCCAATTTCAAGGCCTCCTGTCTTGCTGCAGAGATCAAGGCTCTGGGCAGCTCTTAGCTATAGTTGATGGCATTATTCACAAGTAGACACTGTCTTGTCTTTTCTAGAGGCCACAGTAATGAGACACTGAATCTAATTCTAACCTTATGGTGCTTCACTTGTCAAATCAGAGCCATCTCATCAGAGCTGGAAAGAGGGAAAGAGATGGTATTGATAAATGGCTGATGAAATTGGCCGGGAAGTTTCTTACCCTCTATCTGCTAGTGCAACTGATTCCCAGCCCTGGATGGTTTCTCTGTGTATCTCAATGACCGGTTTTTTTCTCCTTCCTCCTTCTCCCCTAAATTATCATTATCATTGAAACAATTAATATATATACTTTGGAGCGAATGGAACAATTTAAGCTATATAAATTTAATTGAGAGCTGGTTTATCATTGAAAAATAGGTTCAAAAAGCCCTAACACCACCACCAAACAACCAGATAAGTCAAAATTCAATTATATTCAACCTGGCTCTTTGTTCTTAATTAGTCAAATTTCTTTATTAATATGTAGGTTCAATCTAAGGGCTTAAGAAGTAGACATAATATTGATCTAAAAATAAATAGAGGGCCTCCCTGGTGGCGCAGTGGTTGAGAGTCCGCCTGCCGATGCAGGGGATACGGGTTCGTGCCCTGGTCTGGGAGGATCCCATATGCCGCGGAGCGGCTGGGCCCGTGAGCCATGGCCGCTGGGCCTGTGCGTCCGGAGCCTGTGCTCCGCAACGGGAGAGGCCACAACAGTGAGAGGCCCACATACCGCAAAAAGAAAAAAAAAATAAAAATAAAAAAAATAAAAAATAAAAATAAATAGAGAACATAAGAATTAAGTATACAAATATAAGTATACAAATATAAGTATGTGTATGTACAATGAGAGAAAGAAAGGGAAGAGGAGGGAGAGAGAGAGAGAAGAGAGAAGAACCTTGGGTTTGGTGAGAAAGTGGGGTTTGAAGGTTGCAAGGTGGAGGAGTTATGTATCCGCTAGAATATTTGCAAATGTAAACAATTTCAGACCATGTCTGGTCTCAGGTACAGCGATCCATTTTGAGGTTTTTAGTTTCATTTTCATCTCTGCTTCTCTTGTGTTTTTCCCTTCATTAGTTTGAAAGTTATATGCCCTATTGCTATTTTTGTAGTGGTTACCTGAAATGCTTTAAAGGATACATTTAACCTAACACAGTCTAATATTAATAATTAGACAATCAAAGTATCCTTCCAAATGATAAAAGATTTTGGAATATCTTAGCACTACTTACCACTCCCTTTGGAATTACATGCTATTGTTATCTAGTAGATAAGTATTTATGGGTGGACATTCTTTAAAAAAGAAAAATTGGGGGAAATTAGTTAAGGATTCAACAGATGCGCATTTTTTATAAACAATTTATAAACTAATTAATAGTGAAACTGTATAGGAACTGTTACCTCTCAGGCATAAATATTTTGTAATCATTATGTCTTCAGTTGAGTCTTAGTTCACAGACCCATATGAATATGCTTGGAATTCATTACTTTTATCAGTGGGGAGTTGCAAGTAAAAGGAGCAGGGGAGTCTTGGTGACAGTAAATGATAAACTTGGTGGGATATATGTTGAATTACAAGCAGATTTACACAGAAGCTCAGCAGTTTTCATGGATCTTACCCCAGAATCTTATAATATTTTATGGCTTTAGCCACAGTACAGATCAGATTCCCGAACACTACTCTTATCGTAAAAAGATGTAACACAGTTTTGGCCTTATAAAAACATACAGTATGTCAAAAGCACCTTTAGTCCTGGGTTTTCTCGAAGGGGCAGGGAAAGGGTTATTCAGCACAACATCTGTTCCATCTTATATTTCTGTAGCACTTAATCTCCAGGGCATTTTTGTTTATAGATAGGCAAAGAACAGGCAATATGAGAGGAAAATTGGTTGGGGGTCGTGGCACACATGAGAAAAATTAAAATGGTGGGAGTTGAAGTCCTGGTAAATATTACTTTATACTTATCATCTGCGACCTATTTGTTCTTTGTAATTGTTTTTATAAAAATAAACAATATTATTAATAAAAGTAGTACTTTGGCATCAAATCGTCTTTTTGAAATTGTATCCTTTGTGGTGATGTAGTGCTGAGGCACTGCACAGAGGTCTCGTTACTATCCCTATTATAAGGGAACTAGACCCTAGGGACATAGTCATCCCCGAGGCCAATGGGATGAAATTAGACTCCTGGTAAACCTTGAAGGGGTTTAGTAAACAGAGACCTCTCTTACCAATCCAAATTAGGATTCCAGTTAGAAAAAAAGTTATAGCAGACCAACTGATGGATACGATCACTAACAAAGTTGATTGGAGAAAGTGGCTTTAGATGTATGGCTAACAGGACTTGCTAACTTTTGACCCCAGGACTGAGAATTAAGTACCCAGTCACAGGAGTGCTGGGCCATCATAAGCCTTCCTTTCAGTGGCTGCACTACCTCTAGAAGTGACCGCAGTGGGCACCAAAGAGGGCTTGAAGACCTCCAAAGGAGAGGGAAAAGCCCAGTAGCTTTCTGCACTCAAGTTCACAGGCCGGAAAAGTGGCTCTTCCAGTCAGGTTCCTCCCATGTATTTAGTCCTGGGGAGGAGTGGACATCTCCTCCTCCCTGTGGAATTATCTTCTTGTTTCCCCACTAGCATTAAGTTCATCCCTAGCATCCTTCCAACCTGTTTTTGCTGCACCTCTTTTCATTTCCTTTGTTCTCTCCTTTGTTCTCCTTCCCTGCCTGGGGTGGGGGAGGGGGACTTCCTGAGCAGCCATCAAACATTTTTTTGTCCTAATAATTTATTTTAATCATATATCATGGCCTTAGGGATATATACTATTTGTTATACCTATTTATAAATGCAACAATGGAAACATATACTTCGTATATTTTGAGATCTATATATGAAATGACACAAATATTAATTCTCTATAGTCAGGAAAGAAAATGTAAATTTTTACTGAGGTTGAAAACATGGAATGCGTGAATACCTTACATTTGTTAAAATATAGAATAAGTTCATTCATAGGAGAACCTACAAATTTGTGTTTCCCTGGAGGCAGCAATAGCTAGATAGAAACAATGGACTGGCTGTCTATTTGGATACTTTTTTCTTTTCTAAATGTGATTGAACTCTTTTCTAGTAAAGTAGTTTCTTGATTGCCTTAGTCAAAGTCTTACTATCATCAAGTGTTACAACTTTATGGTTTTCTATTTGGTTGTTCTTAAATACTTTAGGGAAAATCTTAGCGTGTTGTTGGCTTGACCACATTCTTCAGAGAAAAGTGAACTCTTAAACAAAATGCATAGCAGATGTAAAGCACTGCAAAGTTCCCAAACTAACCTTCACCATAAATGATATTTTTAACACTAGGCAGCACCCACTGAGTGGCTTATGTGGTGCAGTGTGACAGGGTTCCTTGAGGGCTGCACCACCCTGGCTATTGTGGTCTTACAGATACTTATAGTCAAAATTTTTTTATACCTAGAAAAGGAAATGCAATCTTCTGCAAAAAGCATGTCCATGGGTGATGTGGGGAAGAAGCAAAAATAAAAGGAAAATATGGACCTATAATTTGGTGAAATGAAACATGTCACCTGCATGACAAAGAATCATTTCAGATGTATACACTTAGGCTCTTATTATATGAAAACTGACTAAATAAATATATACCGCGCTGAAAATATGTTAGGGAAATGTAAGCAATTTTTCAAGAGCAGTTTAGAGGTACTATCAAAAATGCCAACTTAACCATTTTTCCACCTGCCAATTCTTTCAAAGCCTCACCTCCCAGGGCCTCCTCCTTCCACTTTAAGTTTGGGGCCCATCTGAAGAAAACAGTGATGCTTGTGACCATGCTTGTAGGGTGGTATCATCTAAACCCTTGGAAGAAAAAGGTGTTCTCTCTTTCTACACTAATTTAGTTTTTAAGGGAACAATTTCAGGAATTTATCAACCTCAATGGAGAACATCCTTCAGATCTAGTGTAAATCTTCTTTGCTGTAACATAATGTTGTAACTTAGTCTTTTCTCAGTTAAGATATAGGACCAACCATTATACAGTTCTTTCCATTTTGTAGAGAAAACTTATAACAATGTAAGTTTTATGATGGCTCAGACTTTGTTGTGTTATCTCCACAACCTAAAACTGGCACTTAGAAGGTAGCAATATGTGCTCAATGAATGAATGGATGAATAATCTTTTCCAGGATAACAATATTCTTTTAAACTCTCTTCAGAGATTATATTCCACCACCTCACCTCCACCAAAGAGAAGTTTCATTGTTTCCTCTGTATCCTCTTCACTTTGGTCCTATGAGACAGAATATTCTAGACCTTGATAGCTATGTTGTCATTGTGTTAATCACCATCACTATCATCATAATCAAAAACATTAATATTGTTTATAAAACAGTATAAATGGACTCCAATGGGCACTCTACTAAAAGGTCCTCTTAAAGACTTACTTGTTTTCATTCCAATCTTACAAATTTAAATGGTTTTCGTTTCAAAATTGGGAAGAAAGGAAATCTAAGAAAAGGGATGCTATTTCTCACTCTTGCAAAATATTTAAAGAATTCAAATTGTTTTTGTTTGGTAATTACTAGTAAGAAGTCAAAATCTGAATGTCTATCAAGAGAGGAGATGAAGGATTTATAAAAACTCTATGCTTAAAAGTATCTGAATGGCCTGAACTGATCTTCATGTGTGTTGTTTCCATAACTTTGTCAGTTTTTTATCTTTACCGGCGAAGGGAAAGAATGGCAGATTTTCTGTTCCTATCTCTCTTTCCACTTCGGATGGAATAATTCAGTGATGTCACTCTATATAACATATTTCCCTAATTCTCTCTCTGGGAATCCTTCCCATGCAATGTGTTACCTTTGACATGACGTGTAACTAGGGGGGAAGGCGTGGTTTTCCCAGATGACCTATGTGCAAAGTCCTATTAAATTTTGAACCACATTAGGTCAAGCAAGGAATTGGAGAGACTCATTTCTTTTTCCTTTTAATAATGTACTTTAATAATAATCCTTTAATAATGATCAGACTGGCAGCTAATAAATGGAATCAAAACAAATATTATTTTTTATAAATTATACTCATTTCTGAATAGTCCTGGAATTTATTTCTTATGAAAAAAATAAATAAAAACAAGGTTTTATTTGGAGATATAAGATATAATTTTCCACTAGAATTATTCCAGAGACTGTCATGTATCATAATGTCATTGTAATTAACAGGTTTGACCAGATGTCTTTCCTTTGGGTTCAAGAAATTATTTACCCTTGAGGAGGAACCAAGATGGCAGAGTAGAAGGACGTGCTCTCACTCCCTCTTGCGAGAACACCAGAATCACAACTAGCTGCTGGACAATCATCGACAGGAAAACACTGGAGAACTCACCCAAAACATACCTTACATCCAAAGACAAAGGAGAAGCCACAATGAGATGGTAGGAGGGGTGCAATCACAGTAAAATCAAATTCCATAACTGGTGGGTGGGTGACTCACAGACTGGAGAACACTTATACCACAGAAGTCCACCCACTGGAGTGAAGGTTCTGAGCCCCACGTCAGGCTTCCCAACCTGGGGGTCCGGCAACAGGAGGAGGAATTCCTAGAGAATCAGACTTTGAAGCCTAGTGGGAATTGATTGCAGGACTTAGACAGGACTGGGGGAAACAGAGACTCCACTCTTGGAGGGCACACACAAAGTAGTGTGTGCATCAGCACCCAAGGGAAAGAGCAGTTACCCCAGGGGAAACTGAACCAGACCTACGGGCTAGTGTTGGAGGGTCTCCTGCAGAGAAGGGGGGTGGCTCTGTTTCACCTTGGGGACAAGGACACTGGCAGCAGAAGTTCCGGGAAGTACTCCTTCACATGAGCCCTCCCAGAGTCTGTCATTAGCCTCACCAAAGAGCCCAGGTAGGCTCCAGTGTTGGGTTCCCTCAGGCCAAACAACAGGGAGGGAACCCAGCCCCACCCATCAACAGTCAAGTGGATTAAAGTTTTACTGAGCTCTGCCCACCAGAGCAACAGTCAGCTCTACCCACCACCAGTCCCTCCCATCAAGCCTCTTAGATAGCCTCATCCACCAGAGGGCAGACAGCAGAAGCAAGAAGAACTACAATCCTGCAGCCTGTGAAACAAAAACCACATTCACAGAAAGATAGACAAGATGAAAAGGCAGAGGGCTATGTACCAGATGAAGGAACAAGATAAAACCTCAGAAAAACAACTAAATGAAGTGGAGATAGGCAACCTTCCAGAAAAAGAATGCAGACGAATGATAGTGAAACAAAGACCTAGAAAAATTAAAGAACAAACAAACAGAGATGAAAATACAATAACTGAAATGAAAGCTACACTAGAAGGAATCAATAGCAGAATAACTGAGGCAGAAGAACGGATAAGTGACCTGGAAGACAGAATGGTGGAATTCACTGCTATGGAACAGAATAAAGAAAAAAGAATGAAAAGAAATGAAGACAGCCTAAGAGACCTCTGGGACAACATTAAACGCAAAACCATTCGCATTATAGGGGTCCCAGAAGGAGAAGAGAGAGAGAAAGAACCAGAGAAAATATTTGAAGAGATTATAGTCGAAAAATCCCTAACATGGGAAAGGAAATAGCCACCCAAGTCCAGGAAGCGCAGCGAGTCCCATACAGGATAAACCCAAGGAGAAACACGCCGAGACACATAGTAATCCAACTGGCAAAAATTAAAGACAAAGAAAAATTATTGAAAGCAGCAAGTGAAAAGCAACAAATAACATACACGGGAACTCCCATAAGTTTAACAGCTGATTTCTCAGCAGAAACTCTACAAGCCAGAAGGGAGTGGCATGATATACTTACGGTGATGAAACGGAAGACCCTACAACCAAGATTACTCCACCCAGCAAGGATCTCATTCAGATTCGATGGAGAAATCAAAGCTTTACAGACAAACAAAAGCTAAGAGAATTCAGCACCACCAAACCAACTCTACAACAAATGCTAAAGGAACTTCTCTAAGTGGGGAACACAAGAGAAGAAAAGGACCTACAAAAACCCAAAACAATTAAGAAAATGGTCATAGGAACATGCATATTGATAATTACCTTAAATGTGAATGGATTAAATCCTCCAACCAAAAGACACAGGCTTGCTGAATGGATACAAACACAAGACCCATATATATGCTGTCTACAAGAGACCCAGTTCAGACCTAGGGACACATACAGACTGAAAGTGAGGGGATGGAAAAAGGTATTCCATGCAAATGGAAATCAAAAGAAAGCTGGAGCAGCTATAATCATATCAGATAAAATAGACTTTAAAATAAAGAATGTTACAAGAGACAAGGAAGGACACTACATAATGATGAAGGGATCAATCCAAGAAGATATAAAAATTATAAATATATATGCACCCAACATAGGAGCACCTCAATACATAAGGCAACTGCTAACAGCTCTAAAAGAGGAAATCGACAATAACACAATAAGAGTGGGAGAATTTAACACCTCACTTACACCAATGGACAGATCATCCAAAATGAAAATAAATAAGGAAACAGAAGCTTTAAATGACACAATAGACCAGATAGATTTAATTGATATTTATAGGACATTCCATCCAAAAACAGCAGATTACACTTTTTTCTCAAGTGCACATGGAACATTCTCCAGGATAGATCACATCTTGGGTCACAAATCAAGCCTTAATAAATTTAAGAAAATTGACATCATATCAAGCATCTTTTCTGACCACAGCACTATGAGATTAGAAATGAGTTACAGGGGAAAAAATGTAAGAAACACAAACACATGGAGACTAAACAATATGTTACTAACTAACCAAGAGATCGCTGAAGAAATCAAAGAGGAAATCAAAAAATACATAGAAATGACAATGAAAACATGACAATCCAAATCTATGGGATGCAACAAAAGCAGTTCTAAGAGGGAAGTTTATAGCTATACAAGCCTACCTCAAGAAAGAAGAAAAATCTCAAATAAACAATCTAACCTTACACCTAAAGAAACTAGAGAAAGAAGAACAAATAAAACCCAAAGTTAGCAGAAGGAAAGAAATCATAAAGATCAGAGCAGAAATAAATGAAATAGAAACAAAGAAAACAAAGATCAACAAAACTAAAATCTGGTTCTTTGAGAAGATAAACAAAATTTGTAAACCATTAGCCAGACTCATCAAGAAAAAGAGGGAGAGGACTCAAATCAATTAAATTAGAAATGAAAAAGGAGAAGTTACAACAGACACCGCAGAAATACTATGCATCCTAAGAGACTATTGCAAGCAACTCTATGCCAATAAAATGGACAACCTGGAAGAAATGGACAATTCTTAGAAAGGTATAAACTTCCAAGATTGAACCAGGAAGAAACAGAAAATATGAACAGACCAATCACAAGTAATGAAATTGAAACTGTGATTAAAAATCTTCCAACAACAAAAGTCCAGGACCAGGTGGCTTCACAGGTGAATTCTATCAAACATTTAGAGAAGAGCTAACACCCATCCTTCTCAAAGTCTTGCAAAAAATAGCAGAGGAAGGAATACTCCCAACTCATTCTATGAGGCCACCATCACCCTGATACCAAAACCAAACAAAGATACTACAAAAAAAGAAAATTACAGACCAATATCACTGATGAATATAGATGCAAAATCCTCAACAAAATACTAGCAAACAGAATCCAACAACACATTAAAAGGATCATACACCACGATCAAGTGGGATTTATCCCAGGGATGCAAGGATTCCTCAATATATGCAAATCAATCAATGTGATATACCATATTAACAAATTGAAGTATAAAAACCATATGATCATCTCAATAGATGCAGGGCCTCCCTGGTGGCGCAAGTGGTTGAGAGTCCGCCTGCCGATGCAGGGGATACGGGTTCGTGCCCCGGTCTGGGAGGATCCCATATGCCGCGGAGCGGCTGGGCCCGCGAGCCATGGCCGCGGAGCCTGTGTGTCCGGAGCCTGTGCTCCGCAACGGGAGAGGCCACAGCAGTGAGAGGCCCGCGTACAGCAAAAAAAAAAAAAAAAAAAAAAAAAAAAAAAAAAAAAAATAGATGCAGAAAAAGCTGTTGACAAAATTCAACACCCATTTATGATAAAAACTGTCCAGAAAGTGGGCATAGAGGGAACCTACCTCAACATAATAAAGGCCATATACGACAAACCCACAGCAAACACCATTCTCAATGGTGAAAAACTAAAAGCATTTCCTCTATGATCAGGCATGAGACAAGGATGTCCACTCTCACCACTATTATTCAACATAGTTTTGGAAGTCCTAGCCGTGGCAATCAGAGAAGAAAAAGAAATGAAAGGAATACAAATTGGAAAAGAAGTAAAACTGTCAGTGTTTGCAGATGACATGATACTGTACATAGAGAATCCTAAAAATGCCACCAGAAAACTACTAGAGCTAATCAATGACTTGGGTAAAGTTGCAGGATACAAAATTAATGCAAAGAAATCTCTTGCATTCCTATACACTAATGTTGAAAAATCTGAAAGAGAAATTATGAAAACACTCACATTTACCATCGCAACAAAAAGAATAAAATACCTAGGAATAAACCTTCGTAGGGAGACAAAAGACCTGTATGCAGAAAACTATAAGACACTGATGAAAGAAATTAAAGATTATACCAACAGATGGAGAGATATACCATGTTCCTGGATTGAAAGAATCAATATTGTGGAAATGACTATACTACCCAAAGCAATCTACAGATTCAATGCAATCACTATCAAATTACCAATGGCATTTTTTATGGAACTAGAACAAATCATCTTAAAATTTGTATGGAGACACAAAAGACCCCGAATAGCAAAAGTCTTGAGGGAAAAAAATGGAGCTGGAGGAATCAGACTCCCTGACTTCAGACTATACTACAAAGCTACAGTAATCAAGACAATACAGTACTGGCACAAAAACAAAAACATAGATCAATGGAACAAGATAGAAAGCCCAGAGGTAAACCCACGCACCTATGGTCAACTAATCTGTGACAAAGGAGGCAAGGATATACAATGGAGAGAAGACAGTCTCTTCAGTAAGTGGTGCTGGGAAAACTGGACAGGTACATGTAAAAAAATGAAATTAGAACACTCCCTAACACCATACACAAAAATAAACTCAAAATGGATTCGAGAGCTAAATGTAAGACCGGACGCTATCAAACACTTAGAGGAAAACATAGGAAGAACACTCTTTGACATAAATCACAGCAAGATCTTTTTTGATCCACCTCCTAGAGTAATGGAAATAAAAACAAAAATAAACAAATGGGACCTAATGAAACTTCAAAGCTTTTGCACAGTAAAGGAAACCATAAACAAGACGAAAAGACAACCCTCAGAATGGGAGAAAATATTTGCGAATGAATCAACAGATACAGGATTAATCTCCAAAATATATAAACAGCTCATGCAGCTCAGTATTAAAGAAACAAACAACTCAATCCAAAAATGGACAGAAGACCTAAATAGACATTTCTCCAAAGAAGACATACAGATGGCCAGGAAGCACATGAAAAGCTGCTCAACATCACTAATTATTAGAGAAATGCAAATCAAAACTACAATGAGGTATTACCTCACACCGGACAGAATGGCCATCATCAGAAAATCTACAAACAACAAATGCTGGAGAGGGTGTGGGGAAAAGGGAACCCTCTTGCACTGTTGGTGGGAATGCAAATTGATACAGCCACTATGGAGAACAGTATGAAGGTTCCTTAAAAAACTAAAAATAGAATTACCATATGGTCCAGCAATCCCACTGCTGGGCATATACCCAGAGAAAACCATAATTCAAAAGGACACATGTACCCCAGTGTTCATTGCAGCACTATTTACAATAGCCAGGTCATGGAAGCAACCTAAATACCCATCAACAGACGAATGGATAAAGAAGATGTGGTACATATATACAATGGAATATTACTCAGCCATAAAAAGGAACGAAATTGGGTCATTTGTTTAGATGTGGATGGATCTAGAGACTGTCATACAGAGTGAAGTAAGTCAGGAAGAGAAATACAAATATCGTATATTAACGCATATATGTGGAACCTAGAAAAATGGTACAGATGAACCGGTTTGCAGGGCAGAAGTTGAGACATAGATGTAGAGAACAAACGTATGGATACCAAGGGGGGAAAACTGTGGTCGGGTGGGGATGGTGGTGTGCTGAATTGGGCAGTTGGGATTGACATGTATACACTGATGTGTATAAAATTGATGACTAATGAGAACCTGCAGTATAAAAAACAAACAAGCAAAAAAAAAAACAACTAGCACTAAATTTTCTTTGGGTTATTTGTATGGAAATATGTTAATATAAATATTTCAGACATTACATGAAATTTCTAAAAATCTTATATATTTTAGTATAATGTTCTAAGTAATAATTCTAGTTATTTCTTTAAAATGTATATCTCAGAAATAAGTAAATTTCTTTGTCAATTGCATTTTTTTGAACTTTCAACAAATCTTCAACCGTGGTCATTTTTAAGTCTTTTGTCATTTGCAGACAGTTCTGGGTGTACTCTGATGCTTTTGCAAAAATGTTCCTATAAAAGGGTTTCATCTTCAAGGAATTCATGGAAAAGACTCTTGACAAGTACAGGTTTCTGGTAACTGACTCTACTGCTGAACTGAATGAATAAGCATTTTGAGAACTCTAATGGAAAACTGATGAATTCATAAAAGTGCTAACAAAAGATCAAGATAAAAAAAATAATTACATGGGAGTGAGTGAACTGATGAGGATGATTATAATTTTTGTGACTCTCTGTTTGAATAAAAAAAAGAAATTATTTACTCTTATTTACATAAGCTGTTAACCTTATGTTCAGTTAATAATATTGTATCAATCAGTCATACATTCAGGGTAGGTATTTGGAAATTATAATCTTCCTGTCTTTCTTTTTCATTTCTGAGAGATTCCTAAAAGGAGACAGGTTTTACAAGACAAATTTCCTAAGATAAAACCAATCTTGGTGTTAAGATCTTCACTAATTATCATCAGAATGAATCAAGATATCGAGGGAATCAATGGAATAGAATTGAGAGTTCAGAATAAACCTTTACATTTATGTTTAAATGATATTTGACAAGAATGCCAAGACAGTTAAATGGGGCAAGAATAATCTTTTCAATAAATAGTGCTGAGACAACTAGATAGCCTCATGCAAAAGAATGAAGTTGGACCTCTTCCTTACACCATGCATAAAAACTAACTCAAAATAGACCATAGACCAAAACACAAGAGCTAAAAGTTCTTAGAAGAAAACAGGAGTAAATCTTTGTGACCTTGGGTTACTCCAGTCCTTCTTAGATTTGACGCTAAAAGCACAAAAGACAAAAGAAATATTGAACTTCAACATTACAAACTTTTCTGCTTCAAAGAACACAATTAAGAGAATAAGAAGACAAACCATAGAGCGAGAAAAGGTATTTTCAAATTATATATCTGATAAGGAACTTGTACCTAGACTGTATTAAAAACTCTTACAAATCAAAACAACATAAAACAAACAAACCAAACCAACAATGACAAACAACCCAATTAAAAAGTGCAAAGGATCCAAAGAGAGATTTCTCCACAGAAGATATACAAATACACAGCCAATAAGCACTTGAAGATATGCTCAACATCATTGGTCATTAAGAAAATACACATCAAAACCACGAGATGCCACTTCACAGCCACTAGGATGGCTGTAATAAAAAAGACAGATGATATTAAGTGTTGGGAAGGATGTAGAGAAACTGGAAACCCTTATATGTTGCTGGTAAGAATGCAAGATGGTGCAGCCACTTTGAGCAAAGTTTGGCAGTTCCCCAAAGGTTAAACATAGAGTTACCATGTGATCCAGCAAGTGCACTCCTAGGTATATAGCCAAGAGAAATGAAAACATATGTTCACATTAAAAACTTGTACAGAAATGTCATAGCAGCTTTATTTATAATACCCAAAGAGTGGAAACTTCTGAAATGTTCATCAGCTGGTAAATGGATAAGCAAAATGTGGTATATCCATAAAACGGAATATTATTCAGCAACAAAAAGAAGTGAAGTACTGACGTATACTACAACATAGATGAACCCGAAAACATTATGAAAGGTGAAAGAAGCCAGTCACAATGACCATATATTGTATGATTGCATATATATGAAAAGGTACATGTAAGTCCAGAATAGGCAAACTATAGAGACAGAAGATAGATTAGTGGTTGTCTAGGGCTAGAAGGCTTGGGGGAAATGGGGAGTGACTGCTAATTGGAATGGGTTTCTTTTTGGAGATGATGAAAATGTTCTAAAATTGGTTGTGATGGTGGTTGCTCGACTCTGAATAATCTAAGACCCACTGGATTGTATACTTTAGAAGAACGAAGTTTATATAATTTATGCAAATTATATCTCAATACAGATGTTATAAAAAAATCTGGGGGATTGGCATGATACTTAGTAGGTAAGGTATTTATATTAAAGCACACCCCACTGTCCTAATGAGCACTGTGCCAAGACTGCAGGAGTAAGTTTTCATGTG
Source organism: Mesoplodon densirostris (assembly GCF_025265405.1). NCBI lineage: Eukaryota > Metazoa > Chordata > Mammalia > Artiodactyla > Ziphiidae > Mesoplodon > Mesoplodon densirostris. Next base: position 100,763,074 of record NC_082668.1, on the reverse strand, counting down.
GAGGCAATTCAGGGCCAAGAGGAAGAGCACAGGTCTTACAGCTGGATTGTCTGGATTTGAATCCTGACGTGACCTCTTATTAAGTCATGGGGTCTTGGGAAATTATTTATTTACTCTGTGGCTCAGCTTCCTCATTCCTAAGTGAGAATAATGTTACCATGTTATCAAGTCGTTGTGATGACTGAATGAATTAGATGTTTTTATGGTGCCTGGCACATAGTAAATCATAGTAAATGCTATATAAATATTTATTATTATTATATATAGTCCACAAAATACAAAACATAACTTTTTGGTACTGACTGGATTCCAACTCTTTCTGCTTCCAACTTAGTGAGTAAACGTATGAACAAAGGAGCCAAAGTTGGAGTAAGGAAAAATGGATTTTTAAGGGACAGATTTCAGACAGATAATAACAACAACAACAAAAACACAGAGGAAAAGGAAAACACCATCCTCATGCTGCTACATTCTAAGAAATAATACCTTGTTTCTGTGAAATGTGATTAAATATATCTCAAGAAAGAGGCAAAATATCTGCATTTACCTTTTGAGAGCTTCAATTAGGAAATTCTCTAACTACTAAACTACTGAGTTACTAAAGTTGTTAGCATTGGGTGGTTCCCACGATTCTGGCCTGAGCTGCACTATAATGATCCAGTTCTTTATGATGGAAGAATGGAGAGAAAGATTGAAAGAGTATTAGTCAGAGGTGGAGTCATTAAGAGGTGATGGGAAGAGTAAGATAGCTGAGGGCCAACCTGAGGGTCAAGGGCCTCAATTAGAAAGGATAATGGAGGAAAATGGCACAGGGTAATTAATGGTCTTGGATTGGCAAGAAGTTCAACAGGTCAGGATTCTCACACGGGGCAAATTAGTTGATTAGTGATATAAGGGTAATAAGCCTAGTCCCAGGAAAGGTCCTGTTAGCACCAGGAGGATCCATGTTAAGATTTAGGATCTTTACACTGGGTAATTTATTTTGAAGTCTCTCAATTTTTTTTAAAGTGTTTACAGTAATCATATTGCTGGTTGTACTGTTATTTTTATTCTAAGAGCATTGTATGTATGCTGTGGGATAAAGCAGATGAGTATTTATTTATTCATTTATTTGGCTGTGCTGTGAGGCATGCAGGATCCTAGTTCCCCAACCAGGGATTGAGCCCGTGTCCCCTGCACTGGGAGCTGGACCGCCAGGGAGGTTCCTGAAGTCTCTCACTTTGAATGTAGAAATCTTTCAATACCTACTTCTGATATTCTGATGAGCATTATTACTCTTCAAAACTGAAAAAAATTTTTTTTTAATTCATTGGCTTTAGTAATTGATATAGTTGCCAAGTTGGCAGATTCATTATATAACCATGGAAGAGACCAAATCATCTTCCAGGTTAAATATGATATGTGTGACTCACATTTAACAAATCACAGATGACAGAAGACTAGCTGGGTTATCTGACCACGAATTGAACCCGCGCCCTTGGCAGTGAAAGCAAGGAGTCCTAACCACTGGACTGCCAGGGAATTCCCGGGTTATTGCTTCTTATTGATTTTTTTTTTTGCAGGATTTTTAATCTTGTGGGGATCATTTTAATGCCATTTTCTAATGTGGCCTTGATGGTCACCGTCAGTTGTTCAGTTGTTTACATCATAACTCAGGTTGGGATGACCTGTGTGTTACTTGACTTCTCCTCTGGCACCATAAGAGGGGGAACTGAGGAGTAAATCAAGACTTCCCCACATATGATAAGATGAAAGATGCAGCAAAACATGGAGGTCTATTCTAGAGTAAGATGATAGAAAGGGTATTCTAGAAATCATCTGCAGTTAAATCTTGTCAAAGGGAGATTAGAAAGAAATCCAGAATCATCTAGGTTTCAATTGACATTAGACACAGGAAGTGCCACAGGGCGAGGTTTCCTTGGATGTGTCCCATACCTTCTCTTCTGGATTCCCAAATCCTTTTAAGCTGTTTGGAAGGTTTGCAAGATTTTAAGGGATGGTGTAAACTGAACACCATTATGTTTAATTATCATATAAACTGTATATAGACATTGGTGTTTCCAAATGGATTAAAACACACACCTTCAACAGAGAAGGATGGTGTAAATAGAAAGAATATTGAACTGGGAACCTTTAACTACCATTAACTGACTTCATGACTTTACATAAGTGATTTTAACTCTGAGTTTTCTCTTCAAATTAAGATATGGACGGCTGGGAGGTGAGGGAGGGGAAACAGGTGGGTGGGCTATATTGCTGAGGTTCATGTCTTTACTAAGATACTATGGTTCTTTCTGGAACTTCTTTGAAGCTGGATCTATTGTTCTTTGTTGCAATGGGGGTGGAGTGGTGCTGTTTTCCTTTAGAAAAGTACATTAGGGTCAGAGAGCCAGCTGATTTTATTGTCAGGCCTCACTGGGGCTCTGAGGACGACCTTTGAATAACTAACAGAGGCATCTAGTCCTCTCTTCTTTCCTACGTCTTTCAGAGTGTCATTTAGCTGTTAGGCTGCTTTACTGAAATTTTGTTTCAAGTAAGAGAAGATAACCAGGAGATAAAATCATGAAATCTTTATAGCATGTAAAGAGTTTACTAAAGGTAAATCACAGTTTAATATCTAGTTGGTGATACTCCAAGTGTCCCTGGACAGCAGTATCAGCGTCACTTGGGAACTCATTAGAAATGCAAATTCTCATGCCCTACCCCAGACCCACTACATTAGAAACTCTGGATGAGGCCCAGCAATCTGTGTTTTCAGAAGCCTTGCAGGGGATTCTGCTGCACATTACAGTTTGAGAATCACTGCCCTAATGCTGATGTAGCTAACAGGTGGGAAGCTTTTGTTGGATTGCTTGGAGACTGGAAACGTGAGATCTTCCTAAAGAGGAATTACTAGGTCTGCAGAATAGCTTGGGTAGAGGCCGTGAAGCAGGAAGGTGTCCCTGTTTGGAGGGCAAAGCTTTGCATTCTATTCCTGGGTAGCAGAGCCAGAGGCTGACCACCAGTGTGGCCATGTTCAGAGACCCAGTCTCACAGAGAGCCCTGTTTCTCCCATTTCCCAGCTCCTTTCTGCCCAGGAAGAAGTGTTATTGTTGTAATTGTGAAGAGAGCATGGATTCAAGTCCCACTTCTGACAGGCCATTAGCCAGCTGTGAGAGCTTTGGGAAATGACTTCATTTCTCTGAGCCTCAGTTTCTTCATCTTTGTAACCAATACCTCTGGCAAAGCGTGGTGCAGTTTATGTGCCTCACACATAGTAGATATTCAATAAACACTAGTCCCCCTGCTCCCCGGGTACTTAGGGCTGATGCTCAGTTGTTGCAGAATGAGATTGGCTGCAGTCACTCTGACTGGTCAGTGTCTGAACCGCCCTAGTTGTTAGTTACTTCACACGTCAACCCTGCACATTTCCTTATAGGACAGAGGTGGACTGTCTTACAAACCACTGCTGGGGTAAGTTTAAAGTGTATTTAACAGATGGAAATTATGTTAATGTTTAAATTGACAAAACAAGACATTGCAAATTTTTTTTTAATTGGTCAAACTTAAATTTTGGAAATATGGCTATTTCACAGTGATAACCTCTAGCAAGATCTTTTTTTGATGTCTCCACAGGAACCCTTATCAGGAACTTAAATGGAATGGTACTTACCATGGTGCCATGAGGCATTATAAGAAGACTGATTGGCCATGCCCTGGTCTGGGTGTAGTTCCTAAGCAGCTGTCGAGCCCAGAATTGACCCACAGTCCCAACTAGGTGAGTTTTAAAAGATCACTATAGCTATGCCCATCAAAATATCATTTAAAAGCTCCAATTCTCCAGCCCCTTCTGTGTGGCCTACAGATTATCTACTTTGAAATTTCTTCACCAGATAGGGAGAAATGTCTAAAGCAATCAGCTGTCTTTCATGTAGCCCAGGTGCAGTTTTACAAGAAGATCAGTGTTCTGTCAGTTAAATGCTGGTTAAATAAAGTGGTGTAAAATAGAACATAAGAGAAACAAATTACCAATGACCTATTTCCTCTGGGGCACCCGGTTTCAGCCTTCCCTTAACTTTCTCTAGTGTGGGCCTGTTTGAAGGCACTCAGTTTTGAGGGTACAGCTCATCTACTAGTGGAAACTATGCCATATCTCATTTGTGTTTCTTTCATGATTGTATAGTCTACTTTTCAAACTTGGCTATCATAATTTACTCAGTTTGTATTTTACTTCTCTTTAAGATATGTATATTTTAATATTTAAAATATTGCATTCCAAGTTCCATCAGCCAACATTTCTCAAATGACTATTTCAAAGGAAATAGAAGATGAAGTCTCTTCTTTAAAAAAAAAAATCATACATGCTATTTAGGAAGGCACAGCCCACCCAGATGAAATAATGAAGAATTTTTTTTGAAGCAGTAAATCGGCAAGTGCTAAAGAATAATTTGCAAAAATGAATGATGTTCAAGGGGAACTAACTAGAAAAATGATCAGAACCAGGCAGAGTACTCAAAAAGGCTTCTGGTGGCCAATAGGCACATGAAAAGATGCTCAACATCACTAGTTATTAGAGAAACACAAATCAAAACTACAGTGAGGGGCTTCCCTGGTGGCGCAGTGGTTGAGAGTCTGCCTGCCTATGCAGGGGACATGGGTTTGTGCCCCGGTCCAGGAAGATCCCACATGTCGTGGAGTGGCTGGGCCCGTGAGCCATGGCCGCTGAGCCTGTGCGTCTGGAGCCTGTGCTCCGCAACGGGAGAGGCCACAACAGTGAGAGGCCCGTGTACCGCAAAAAAAAAAAAAAAAAAAAAAAAAAAAAAAAAAAAAAAAAAAAAAACCTACAATGAGGTACCACCTCACACAGGTCAGAATGGCCATTATTAAAAAGTCTACAAATAACAAATGCTGCAGAAGGTGTGGAGAAAAGGGAACCCTCCTACTTAAAAAACTAAAAATAGAGTTACCATATGATCCAGCAATCCCACTCCTGGTCATATATATATCTGGAAAAAAACCTATAATTTGAAAAGATACACAAACCCCTCTGTTTATAGCAGCACTATTTACAATAGCCAAGACATGGAAGCAACCTAAATGTTCAACAGATGAATGAATAAAGAAGATGTGGCACATATATACAATGGAATACTACTCGGCCATAAAAAAGAATAAAATAATGCCATTTGCAGAAACATGGATAGACCTAGATATTATCATACTAAGTGAAGTAAGTCAGAAAGAAAGACAAATACCATATGATATCACTTATATGTGGAATCTAAAATATGACCCAAATGAACTTATTTACAAAACAGAAACAGACTCACAGACATAGTGAACAGACTTGTGGTTGCCAAGGGGAGGGGGCTTGCAGGAGGGATGGATTGGAAGTTTGGGATTAGCAGATGCAAACTATTATATATAGCATGGATAAATAACAAGGTCCTACTGTATAGCACTGGGAACTATATTCAATATCCCATAATAAATCATAATGGAAAAGAATATGAAAAGTAATATATATATATGATGGTATCACTTTGCTGTATACCAGAAACTAACACAACATTGTAAATCAACTATAGTTCAATAAAGAAATAAATTTTTAAAAAAACCCAAAAAGGCTTCTGGGAGGCAGTGAAATTTATTTTAGGTTTTGATAAAGAGAAGTTTGGATTAGAGAAAAGTCGTGAGGGTACATGTTAGACAAAGGGGATATTTGACTTATGTGCAGGGGAAGGCAAACACACTTTATTTCAGATAATTGTAGAACCATTAAAACAACTGGCTCATTTTTTCCCCCTGATGCTGTTAAGATTTAAGATGAACAGGAAAATATATTTATCAAACAATCTATTATATCTACTCCTCACTTCTTCCTTCTAGTTTATTGAAAATTCCACCTACATTTTCTTTACAGAGCCCCCCCAAAGGCTCTATTATTAACTGTTTTATATTTATTGTTTTCCCTAAATTTTACTAGCTAAATCATTTTTCATCTAATTCACTTATATAATTTTTGGCTTTCTTTTGTTAAATGACACTAAATAATTGTAGACCAGGCAAAGTTGGTATACTCACTTAAATGACTCCCTGTCTGCCATCTGTTGTTTTTATCTTTTCTCCTAAGTGGAAGAAACTTCCTTCTGAAATAATTTACTGCAGTCCCAAATGGCTGTTTATGGTCATCTTAGAGATAAAATTCCATAAACTCAGGTTAGCACTGACATTTTATAAGTGCTGTCAAGTCAATGCTGGGGAATGGAAACCATCTCACTTGGTGCTCTAAAGTGGAAGCATCTTTTGTCTGCTTATTATTGACTGTGAGAAATGGCTGGATTAAAGCAGCGAAATGTTTCATTGATGCAGAGCAAAGGTGACTTCCTGTTTTGTTTTAGGGTTTGTTTCCTTCTCTTCTCAATGAAGGCTGTGTTTTCTGACATTCTGCAATCCTTTTGCTCAGTAATTTCCCATTGAAAGGGCAGGGTAGGAGTGCCTCTGCAGGTCATTCATTTACAATTTGCCCTGAAAAGGGAGGAAGCGGGAGAGGGAGGAAAAGAGGCGGCTCATTAGCGGAAGGAGCAGACCAGGAGGGGATCTGTTTTCCATTTTCTTTTCTAGACTGAGCTCATTTGGATGAAAAGGGTTTTATTGTTGTCATTATCATCATTATCATTACCAGTGTGGTGTAATTTTCCTACACATCTCTCAAGTGTTAGGTGAAATTATTGGTGAGAAGAGTTAATAAATGCCATTTTATTTTAGTAAGTAAAATCAGAAAAAAAAATGCCCAAGTACTTTAAAGCAGTTTTCAATTTGAAACTTAAAAAGCAAAACTCAAAAGTTTTAATTCTGCAGGGCAAAGGAAAAACAAAATAACAACAACAAAAAACCCACCCGTATCTTGCTTCTGGTGGCCTATTTGTAATTATATAGTGTTTCTTCTCCTTGTATGAAAAGCAATTTCCCTCCACCTAGTTATTCAAAATGCAGACCTCTGTAGTCAGGAGCTCTGGGTTGATAAGACTCCAACACCGCTGCAGGGGTCCCTGTTTCCTGCGACTTGGACATTGAGTGACGCTGCTTAAGTCTTCCCCCCTCAGGTCTGACTTTCTGCAGAGCCGGTGATCACAGAGGTGAGGCTATAGTTCGCTTAAAGGAAATATCTCCAGGGAGCGTGGGGCTCGGGTGGGTTCCCACGTGGGGAACTGGGGGCACTCCTTCATGGGGATTTGGGGTGGGCTCTTCAGTGAGAGGCCGGGGGCTCTCCTTCGGAGCCGGGGGTGGGGGGCTGACGGGGTGCTCCCCCGTGTGTGGGTGGGGAAGAGGTGGTCGTCTCAAGTCCGCTCTGTCTTGGGTTCTCGCATCCTCACTGCTTCTCCAGGCTTCCCTTTCCTCCTCCTCCAACCCACAGACCTCTCTCCGGACCCCTCACTCCCTTCCCGGGAAGGGGAGCGAGCGCTGGAGGGCTGGGACTGCACCGGGGCGGAGCTGCCTGTCGGGTCAGTAGGTAGGAAAGTGAAGAGCAGAGGGTCGGAGCCACAGACCTCCTGTCGAGGCTCCTCCTGCTGGTGCCCTCCTGCCTGCGGCTGGCTGGCCGCAGCTCACACCAAAAATTGGATTTTCTGCTCAGCCTACAAGACTTGCAAACTCTTCCTGCACCGTCCTCCCGCATTAGGAGTCTTTGCCCTCTGGTTCCCCCCTTCCCCAACCCCCCTCCGGTCCTCCTCCTCACTTGGGAGAGTTTCATGCTTCTTTTAGCACCTTTTTGTAATCCAGGGGAGGTGACACCCCAAAGCTCCAACTACCTCAGCTGAATCTACTTTTGTTTTTATTTCTCCCTCGCTTCCTCTTGCTTTCCTCTCATCTGATTCATCTGCGAAGTCCGATGCTTCTGCCAGAGGGAGCGAGGAATAAATAGACGCTGCGGCCCCAGAAGGCTTAGACGTCGGGAAAGAGCAGCCAGAGCTGCAGGAGCGGCAGGGGCGGCGGCGGCTGGAGCTCGGCGAAGCTCGTGGTACCCCATTGGGGGAATTTGATCCAAGGAAGCTGTGAGATTGCCGGGGGAGGAGAAGCTCCCAGATAATTGTGTCCACTTCCAGGGGGGAGGAGGAGACGGCGGAGCGGGCCTCTTGGCGTCCTCGGCACTGCTGCACCCTGCCCCGTCCCGCCGGGATCATGGTCTGCGGCAGCCCGGGAGGGATGCTGCTGCTGCGGGCCGGGCTGCTCGCCCTGGCTGCGCTCTGCCTGCTCCGCGTGCCCGGAGCGCGGGCGGCAGCCTGTGAGCCCGTCCGCATCCCCCTGTGCAAGTCCCTGCCCTGGAACATGACCAAGATGCCCAACCACCTGCACCACAGCACCCAGGCCAACGCCATCCTGGCCATCGAGCAGTTCGAAGGTCTGCTGGGCACCCATTGCAGCCCGGATCTGCTCTTCTTCCTCTGCGCCATGTACGCGCCCATCTGCACCATTGACTTCCAGCACGAGCCCATCAAGCCCTGCAAGTCTGTGTGCGAGCGGGCCCGGCAGGGCTGTGAGCCCATCCTCATCAAGTACCGCCACTCGTGGCCGGAAAGCCTGGCCTGTGAGGAGCTGCCGGTTTATGACCGCGGCGTGTGCATCTCTCCCGAGGCCATCGTCACTGCAGACGGAGCCGGTGAGTCCTGACACTGCACAACCTGCGGCGCCACCCCACCCCCACCCCCGCCGCCCCACGCCCAAGCGCGTCCTCCAGCCGCTTACTTCTTGGAGTCCTTGTTACTCGCCTTTACTCTCTGATTTCTGTCTTTTCTCTTTGGATCACTTCTCTTAATGTCTCTCTTAATTACTGCTCTGTCGAGCACCATGCCTTTTTTTCCTCTCACCTCATCAGCCTTCCAACGGATGCACTCTATTTCAATAGGCGATCTGTCTTTCTAAAACACTCAGTTCCCTCCACTCCCGTTACACTTCTACTCAACACTGCCCCTTCACTTCTTCTTTACGTGTCCAAGTAACCACATCTCCTATAGTGATGCTTTTTTCTTACTTTCTTAATTTGTTTAGAATCACTTAACTTTCTTGCCTGATTCTCTTGCATTCTCAGTCATCAGTTTTCTATATTCCTCTTGTTTAGCTACTTGTCAAGACTGTATGGTGAAAACAGAGAACTGAAGAACTGTTTTCTTCTAATCGTTAAAAATGCCAAGATAATTCAGTAACCTTACTCCAACCCACAGATGTTAGTGGTATGTGTTTGCTCAACATCCAGTTTGAGCAATTACCTTCACCTTAAATTTCCCCCTCCTTTCAATGAGATAAATTGTTCTTCCATTCCGGACTGAAATAGCTGGGAAACATTGCCATGCACTGCTAATTAGCTCCTGAGACTTCCTGCAGCCACAGAGCTGGCGGAGTGAAATTGCTGGGCTCCTTTCACATTCCCACATGCCTTCAAGTCATTTTGTAGATGACATATGGATGAAAGGAGTTATATTTAAGGCGTGTTATCATCATACACTCATGTAATGTTATTTTTAATCTCACCCCTTATCCCACTCTTAAGCTCTGCAAATAATTTGTCTTTGATAACTTTATTTTATGCCCTTTCTCTGTGTGCATCAACCACCGGTTCATTTCAATCTTTCCCTACTGTAAAACTTGATTGCAGTTCTACAGTAAATGGAATCGATCACAAGTTGTTTTCTCACTAGTGTTTGGTCTAGTTAGGGCAGTCATAACTCTTAAGACCCCAGCTAAACCTAGTTCATTATAGTCTAATTCTAACTCAAAATCATTCCTACCAATTACCCAAAATGCGAAAATTTCACCCTTCATATACTTTAAATATAAACCCAATCTCTTATGATTGGTCCTCTTTCACACCCTCCCCAGATCAACTCTGCCCTTAGATGTGATGTCTTTATACCTCCTCCTCTGTTCATTTCTGGGGAATCAACTTTTTCTTCTGCCTCTCAACTTGCTCAGCCTAAGCTCATGTCCTTAGTCCGTTTCTAGGTAAAATAGTTCTTGGTGGTCCGGGAATTGATTTGGAAAAATTGCTTTCTGTGCACATTGACCCACTTAACATACAGTGAGTGGGGAGGGGAAAAGTACTTGTACAAATAGCTGCAAAACCATACTGAGCAGAAAGATTTCAAGAGCTTTTTGATGGTCGCCTCAGTTTATCACCTTTGACTACCCCTATTGTCGTCTTGATTTTAATGACGAACCAACAACTGGTTGCTTAAAATAATCAAAAAGAAATGTATTTCTTATTAATCTTTGGTCTAAAAGAGCACTCTTGAGCTTTTGTACTCATTAACGTTACAGGTTGTGCAGACACTGGGAGAGCTCAGTTGCTGCCCTGGTCTGCCAGACACTTAGATTAGTTAAATGTTGGTGCTCTTCTCAGGCCAAGGGCTAGGAATGAGGTGGCCGCGGTTCACACTGAAATGCATTCCTCCTCTTGCTCTGAAACCTCTCTTAGAGACGCACCTCAAATGAGAGAGGTTTGGCAAGGTTAATGGCTCTCAAAAGCCATGGTCAATATGAATGGAAAGCAGTTTCCTTAAGTGTCCCTTAAGTTACCTATCATCATGGACCAAATGTAGAACAATTGCCTCATTGAAGCCCTCAGATAGGACATGCATGGAAACAATTTGTCAGTCCATGGAACCTGATTGCTAAGCTGCTTTCAAACGCCATAATGTGCTTTGCTGACAGCATCCTTGCTAGAAAAAGAAGTAGGGGTAGGTGGCAGTTGGAACTGTATATTAGTGATGTTCTCCCTTCCCCTTCCCTTTACCATAACCCTCAGTGTGAATCAGAGACTGTGGCAGGAGGGAGCTGAAGGGGAGGTGGGGGAGGGGAATGGAATGGTGGACTCCAAGGCCAGCTTGCTGAAAATTACACTCCCTATCCTGGGTCAAACTGTCAGGCACCTGGAATTACTTAGGAACTACCACATGTGGCCCGTTTAATTTACGGTGCAATGTGCTCCTTGGTTCAGTGGGATATGGTAGCTCACAAAGCAGGGTTTTTTTTTCCTTCCTCTAGGTATAAACAGAGTTCCTATGCCTTATGCCTAGAATCTAACAGAATATAAAAATGAGGTCTCCCTGAATAAAATGGAACCGCCTTTTACTTTCCTTCAATGTCAAGAGGATTTTCAAATCCTACCATTCACACAGATCTGTTCCCTTGTAGTACATTATGACTCCACCGACAAGTTTAAGGACACTTTACAAAGCAAAATCTTATTGAAATGAAATATTGCTTCAAACTACTTTTTGTTTTGAAATATTAGGGGCAAACATATTTTTATAAAGAAAAGATCGTATCTTCCTGATTATTACTAAGAAATTCACATGAAGTTTATTCTTTTTCCACATTGTATATTTACTAGAGAGTTGAGACTGCATGTACACCCGCTTTATCTGAGAATTCAGTTCAATTTAGTCATTCAGCCAGTTAATTAAGACATTAGTCAAATCTTTAATATTGTATAGTGAGTAAAGGGTATGTGCTTTAATATTGTATAGTGAGTAAAGGTATAATATTGTATAGTGAGTAATATTGTATAATGAGTAAAGGGTATGGGGCAGACTAGGTAGGTATTGAATCTTGACTCTGGCCTCATACCAACTGTTACTATAGGGAAATGATATAACCTCTCCAATTCAAAGTTTTCTAATCTGTAACATGGGGACATACTGCCTACATCCCATGGACATCTGGTACATAGTAGGTCTTCAACAAATTGCTGCTGTTGCTATTGCTATTTTACCATTAGTATCATTGTTATTCAAATTGATTTTTTGTTTTTGTTTTTTTTTGGACAAACATGGTCTGTTGGTAAATGCAGATACGGCCTAGATCTTTTCTCAGTTCAACTCTGAGAAACAAGCTTCACTAACTGGGAAAGCGGATCTTATTTCTCCTGAATATAAACTTTGTATTTCATTGTACACAAATGGACCTGGACCTCAGGCTCAAGAACAAATCCCTTTGGGAGCAATAGGTATAAAGAATGAGTCTGATGGATGTCTATTAGTTACAAATAGTTTATCTCAGAAATGTAGACGTTGAGTGTTTAAGAAAATTTATGGTATGATAGTTAACTGGTGTTTATACAGCCTCCCGGTTTGCTATGCCAAGGGCTTTATAATCGCTCCTCAGTCATTGCTGCTTTTTGTTGTCACCCCAGCTCTTGCCCAACACATTTCTCCCAGCCCTCTCTCGCCTGGCAGAGCTGTGCCAACTTTCACATGCATGCACTGCTGTTTAATCATTTCTCCACTTTCTGGGGAACAGGCAGCCTTTTCTTTAGCCCTGTTCTACAAATATTTGAGGGGCCAAATACCAAGAAGGGAGAATTATTTAGTGTGATATGAGGAGGAAAATGGAATGGAAAGGAGAAACGGACATTTTAGATTAAGACTAGAGAGAAAACATGATTCTAAAGCTTCTTCATAATGTAAAATATCGAAAGGCACTCTGGATGGGGTAGAGAAGAGTATTTTAGAATGCGATTATATTAAGTTCTATTTATAGCTAACACAATTATCAGTGGTAATGGAATCTTATGTAGTTTCCAAATTGTATTTCAATAATTCACTTTTATCTTGTTCCCACAAAATTCTAGGTAGTTGTTTGCTATAAATAGCAAAACTGACTAAGTTATATTTGTCCTTTCTCCTCCTACTAGGTGTATCAAAAGGGGAGACCAAGAACCACCATACAGAGTTTTAAATGATTAAGAATTGGCTATATATCCTCAGTTTAAAGAACACCAGTTTTAAAGTTATGGGCCCTTAGTTGGAATCCCAGATTTGCCATTAATGTTGTACCTTGAGCAAGTCATTTGACTTTAACATTGGGATTGTGAAAAACAAAAAGAAATATTCATGTGAAGTGAATGATAAATGGTAAATCAACATTAATGTGATTGGGAAGAGGACATGTCATTCTCAGAACAGGAATCATTAGTGGCCACAGAATAAGCACTAACAACACCTAGTATGTTCCAGGTGCTGTTCTAAGTGGGCAATGCATATTAATGTATTTAATTCTCATAATAACTGCACGGTAGTTATAATACTATTACTCTTATCTGCACAAAGGGAAGCTGAAGCATCTAGAGAAGTTAAGTGCACCAAGTCCATAAAGCTATTAATAAAAAGAAGATTCAAACCAGGACCTGTTCTAAGCTATATTTCCTCTCTTATGAAGAAATAGGTGATACTAACTGTACAGAGAATCTGTGTCTTTCAACCATCAGATCTCAGTTAAAGGAACAAGTTTTCTTCATTGCATTTCAAAAGCCTATTTATATATGGCCTAAGAGAATAGAAGACAGTCCTGGACAATGGATTCCAAGAGATAAGAGATAAGTACTTCTCTGCACTTCTGAGACAGCAGAAGACATACATTCCAGACCCTCCTGTCTAACCCTGCGCCCCTCAGTCTCTGCAGGCCCCAGAGTGAACTCGTCATCTCCTTACCTTCATATGACTATTCTCTTCTAGTATTTTCTATATTGTTAAGAGACACCACCACACCCATACTCCAGGCCTGGGAGTCCGCTTTGCTTCCACCCTTTTCTTTATCCCCCACATTCAGTAGGTATCAAGTGCTATTAGATCTACTCTGAATCCAGTTCCCTCCCCTTCTTCCCTAATGGTACTTTCTTTGTTTTGGCCTCACCATTTCTTCCATGGATTATGGAGCTAGAATGATAATTGGCTTGCTGACCTCCAGTATGATGCCTCCCTATTCCAACAGGATGATCTTTCTGAAGTACGAATCTGTTGTTTAAAATCCTTTGATATCTGCCTCTAGTGTTCATGATTTCATGCCTTCTTACCTCTCTAGTTTCCTTTCTCTCTGCTTACACCACTCTATTAGCCCCACTGGAAGACTTGCAGGTCCTTTGATGAGTCCTGTGGTTTCTCACCCCAGACCTTTGCATGTGCTATTCTTTATTTGGAAAACCCTCCTTTCCTTCTCCAGCTCTTTTTTAGAACTCTTCTCCTGGAAACCTCTATGACCCCTACCTGAAATCCTTGGGGCATTAAAACCTACTAATAATACCCACTATTTTAATTTAGGATAATTTTGTTAGAATTCCTAAGTTTAACTTTCTGAAAACATTTTTTTGGATTATTTATGATCAGAAAACTTTGGTTTTCTCTCTTATAATTCTAACAACTGATGTCTAAGCACTTTAAAAAGTGTAGAAACATTTTCCTATGAATTAGAGTAAAAGAAGAAAACCAAGCTCCCAGGTTCAGCTGCTTCAAAGGGGTTTTCTTTTTCCAAGAGAAGAATTTTATCTTTCAATTTTATTTCAACCTTTTGACATTAAGCAATTATTTTAAACGTGGATCAATATACTTTTTTAATTTACGGAGAGATCATCTTTGTATAAATCATATGCATATTATTACATGATTATTAGACTTATTCAAGAATAGAATTCATAGTATCTGACCTGAGTGGAACCAAACATTTTAGAATCAAGTCTTTGTTGCCTAATTATCTATATTTTTATTTGGTGACTGCCATCTTTCCTACGATATAGCTTTTTTTCTTATTTTTTATTAATTTTTTTGGCCACACCGCAGGCTTGTGGGATCTCAGTTCCCCGACCAGGGACTGAACCCTAGCCACAGCAGTGAAAGCCCAGAATCCTAACCGCTAGGCCACCAGGAAACTCCCTAGGATATACCTTTTAAAATACCAGCTAATGATTACTAAGCCTGGGAAAGTAATTCATTAGTTGTAATTTTGGGTGTTATTGTTCTAAAATGGTATTACCCCTCCTTGTTTAATTTATTCATGATATGACCTGTGAAGAAAAAGGACAGAGGAAGAACATTATTTTCTATTAGGATAAACAGAGGCATTAAACTCATTTAACATACAGTATTAATACAAATGTAAAATGCTTGTGTAAGTGTACTGAGTTGAAGTGTCAGTAAGAACATATAATTAGGTACAGCATAGTGCTTTGCTGGGGCACTCAGTGTTATTCATTAGAGGCTGATTTCTAAACTAGAACAAAGAAGAACTTTACATAATTACCATTTTCATTACCATTTATCATTTTATCATTTTCTGGGATTTGGGGATCACGAAAAGAGTTGATGGCACTTTCCAATTATTACTGTGTCTATTAATTGCACTGGCTTGGGTAGTCCCCTGGATGGTAGGCGTCCTTTCTGCTAACGAACTGTTTAGTGTGCAGTTAACCCAGAGCACAAGAATGCTTTCTGCATGCTTTCCTTAAGCACTAAGAATTAAAATGTATGCCAGTGAAGTGTGATACATCTGTTTATCAAAGAGGTGTATTTAGTTCTTTTAGCCATCAAGAAATGTGTTGGGTGAATACCTAATATATTCATGGGCTTTAAAGTTACAGGAAGTTTTTGTGAAACTCAGAAACTTTGTTTATTAAATACTGAAGTAGTATGCACAGTTGATGAAGATTCAAAAGAGTATATCAACTGTCAATCACATGAAAGAATACATTGTGTCCTTATTTGACCTACAAATGATAGAGTGTCAACCTCACAACACTAACAAGAATCAATTTCCTTGAGACACCTGGGTTCTTACCCAAATCAACTTGTGACTGAATTAGATTTTAATATGGGAATTCTTGAAATAATAATGAATATGTTATGATTCTTACTTTATTCTATCACCTCCTTTCAGATTTTCCTATGGATTCTAGTAATGGAAACTGTAGAGGGGCAAGCAGTGGTGAGTATATCACTATCTTCCTGGTTTTCTTTTGTGGTCAGATTAGTCTTGATGTTACCTAGATATTCAAATCTTATTTGGGGAAGTTTGTGTCTTATATTTTCAAAGTAAACAAATAAAAGTATTTATTTGTATTAATTTTATTTTTTAAATTAACGTGGTAAAATTTGATCTTTTGTTTTGGTGTATAGGTCTCTGAATTTTTTTGTTTGTTTGTTTCTTTTTGCGGTATGCGGGCCTCTCACTGTTGTGGCCTCTCCCGTTGCGGAGCACAGGCTCCGGATGCGCAGGCCCAGCGGCCATGGCTCACGGGCCCAGCCGCTCCGCGGCATATGGGATCCTCCCAGATCGGGGCACGAACCCGTATCCCCTGCATCGGCAGGCGGACTCTCAACCACTGCGCCACCAGGGAGGCCCAGGTCTCTGAATTTTAATGCATGTTTAGATTTGTGTAACTACCACCACAATCAATATACTTAACAGTTCCATAACCTCAAAACAAACAAACAAACAAGAAAACCCCAGTTCCCTTGAGTTTCTCCCACCCTTAACCACTGCAATCTCTGATCCGTTCTTCATTGCTATACTTTTGTCTTTTTGAGATTGCCATATGTGGGATGATAGAGTATGTAACCTTTGGATATTGGCTTCTTTCACACACAAAATGCCTTTGAGATTCATCTAAGTTTTTTTTTTTAAATTATTTTTGGCTGCATTGGGTCTTTGATGCTGCGCGTGGGCTTCCTCTAGTTGCGGCAAGTGGGGACTGCTCCTCGTTGTGGTGCACAGGCTTCTCATTGCGGTGGCTTCTCTTGTTGTGGAGCACGGGCTCTAGGCACACAGCCTTCAGTAAGTGTAGTGCATGGGCTCAGTACTTGTGGGTCGCAGGCTCTAGAGCGCAGGCTCAGTAGTTGTGGCTTGCAGGCTTAGTTGCTCCGCGGCATGTGGGATCTTCCCAGACCAGGGATCGAACCCGTGTCCCCTGCATTGGCAGGCAGATTCTTAACCACTGCACCACCAGGGAAGCCCTCATCTAAGTTTTTGCATGTATCAATAGTCCAATCCATTTTGCTGCTGAATATTTTATTACTTGGATGTATTACCATTTGTTTATCCATTTATGTCTTGAAGGATATTTGGGGTGTTTCCACTTTTTGGCTATCATCAACCGAGCTATTATAAACATTTGTTTATAGGTTTTTGTGTAAATGTAAGTTTTCATTTCTCTAGGGTAAATATCTAGGAATATGATTACTGAGCTAAATGATAAAGATATGTTTAACTTCATAAAAAACTGCCAAATTGTTTCCAAAATGACTGTTCAATTTTGCACCAGCAAAATACTTAAGAGTTCTAGGTGCTCTGCGTCTATGAATGGCTCTAGTTGCATCCTGCAAATTTTGATAGGTTTTACTTTGATTTTTCTTCAGTTCAGAATGTTTTATAATTTCCCTTGAGATTACCTCTGTGACTCATGCCTTACTTAGGAGTGTGTTGTTAAATTTGGTGCTGTTTGGAGCTTTTTCTGTTCTTTTTATGCTATTAATTTTTTATTCTAATTCCGTTATGGTCAAAGAATATAATTTGTATGATTTTAATCTTTTAAATTTGTTAAGGTTTATTACATGACCCAGGATATGATCTATCCTGGTGAATGTTTCATGTGCACTTTGGAAATATATATTCTGGTGTTATTGGGTGGAATGTTCTTTAAATGTCAATTAGGGGCCTCCCTGGTGGCGCAAGTGGTTGAGAGTCCGCCTGCCGATGCAGGGGATACGGGTTCGTGCCCCGGTCTGGGAGGATCCCATATGCCGCGGAGCGGCTGGGCCCGTGAGCCATGGCCGCTGAGCCTGCGCGTCCGGAGCCTGCGCGTCCGGAGCCTGTGCTCCGCAACGGGGGAGGCCACAACAGTGAGAGGCCCGCATACCGCAAAAAAAAAAAAAAAAAAAATGTCAATTAGATTCACTGATTGATACTTTTTTTTAGTTCTTTTATATTCTTGCTGGTTTTCTAATTTCCTAGCTTTCTCTTGGGTTATTTGAATCTATATCTCTCTCATTCTCTCTCTCTCTCTCTCTCTCTCACACTCTCATGTACACATGTGTGTACACACACACAGACACACCCATGTATGTGTCTGTCTGATATATATATATCTGTCTTTCCATGAGACAATGTAGTATTTTCTCTTTGAACCATTCATGTTTCTTTCAAACATTAAATATGTTTTAAACAGCTCAAGAGGAGAAAAATAGCCTACGGTATTTATACAGATGTTTATAATTTCTATTGTTCTTCCTTCTTCCCTGATGTTCTAGTATCATTTCCCTTGTGTCTGAAGAACTTCCTTTATACTTCTTTTTTTTTTTTTTTTTTTTTTTTTTTGCGGTATGCGGGCCTCTCACTGTTGTGGCCTCCCCCGTTGCGGAGCACAGGCTCTGGACGCGCAGGCTCAGCGGCCATGGCTCACGGGCCCAGCCGCTCCGCGGCATGTGGGATCCTCCCAGACCGGGGCACGAACCCATATCCCCTGCATCGGCAGGCGGACTCTCAACCACTTGCGCCACCAGGGAGGCCCTATACTTCTTTTAGAGCAGTTCTGGTGGCAGCAGATTCTATCAGTTTTCCTTCATCTAAAAATGTCTTCATCTCATATTCATTCCTGAAGGATATTTTCATTGGATATAGAATTCTGGGTTGGCAGTTCATTCAGTCCTTAAGAAATGTTATTTCATTTACTTCTGTCCTCAGTGTTTCTCATGGGAAATTGGTTGTCATTCAGATCGTTGTTCTCCTGTAAGTAATGCATCAGATTTCTCTGGTTGCTTTCAATAATGTTTTCTTTGTCTTTACTTTTTAGCAGTTTGATTACAGTATGTCTGGACATTGATTTCTTTGGGTTTATCCTGTTTAGGGTTAATTGAGCTTCTTGTATCTATAAGTTTATACCTTTTCTCAAATTTGGAAAGCTTTCAGCAATTATTTCTTCAAAAATATTTTATACCACATTCTTTTCTACTTGTGAGTTGAAGATGATATGAATTTTAGACCTTTTGATATTTCCCACAGGTCCCAGAGGCTCTGTTCATTCCCTCCCAGCTTTCCTCTGTTCTTTACACTGGATAATTTCTATTGGCCTGTCTTCAAGTTTACTGACTCCTGCCTTAGTCCTCTCCATTCTGCTGTTGAGCCCATCCAGTGAACTTTTAAATTTCCGTTATTGTAATTTTCAAAATTAAGATTTCCTCTTGGTTCTTTATTATATCCTGAATTTCATTGCTGAGACTTTCTATCTTTTCCTTCATTTCAAGGGTGTTCACCATTACTTTCTGGGGAATTTTTATAAAACTGCCTTAAAATCATGGTTGGATAATTTCAACATTTGTGCCATCTGATTGTCTTTCCCATACAGATTGAGATTTTCCTGGTTCTTCATGGGCAGAGTAATTTTTTATTAGATCCTGGACATTTTGAATATTATGTTCTAAGACTTTGGGTCTTTAAAATCATATGGGGAATGGTGATATTTTTGTTCTAGCAGCAGTCTACCTAACTGGGTGAAGCTGCAAATTCTGACTGGTCTTCTGTGGGTTGTGATTTCAATATCAGTTCCACTTCCAAAGGCATTTGCAGTGCCTTTCAGATCTATCCCATGTGTACACTACTCAGTGGCCAGTGTGAGATCAGAGCTGTGATTTATACCATAGTCGAGTTTTCAAAGTCTATAGTATACTGTTTAGTGTCAGATTCACATATACCCAGGGGTGAGCCCAGCAGTTCATAAGTATTTTTATGGGACCATTTCCCAAGCTCCTCCCTCTCTGTGATTGCCTTAGTACTTTTCTGTTCCTTGGGGGCTCCCCCTTTTTGTCCTTTTGCCAGAAAGCTGGAGCTTTATCCCACTCTGTGATATACTTCTGTGACTTCTTCTGTATCAGGGGCCAAGTGGTGGAGGACATAGCAATGGGGGTTTGTCCCAGTCTCTTGACACCACATGTCATCCAATCAGAAAGGAAGGCTCCCCTCCACTGGCATTTTAGGCTTCCAAGGACCTCCCTTGCAGCAGCTGTTGCTGCCACCACTGTCCCACGATTGCTTCAGAGATGGGGATAGAAGAGAATGGAGAGTTAGGAGACCCTTTCTGACTTCCTGAGTCAGAACCAGGGGGCTTTTCCTGGAGGACTCTGCATGATACCTACTTCCTGGCTGTGTTGAAACCAGGCTGGGAGGTACCAGAGGTGGAAATAATGATGAACCCACTATCAGTCTGATGGTACTGAGCTTCTCCTCAAACTTCCTGCTACTGTTTACTTTTCAGAGTCCTTAAGTAGCAACATCTTGCATTCTGTTTTATAACTGTGTTCAGTGGGAGAGACATGATGGAGTCTACTTACTCCATTTTTCCATAAAATAAACCCTTAAGTGAAGTATGGCATACGTACAGAAAAGACACAAATCATAAGCATGCAGCCCAGTGCCTTTTCACAAAGTAAACACTTGTATGTAACCACTGCACAGATCAAGATGTATACCATTATCAGTACTCCAGAAACACTTCCCTGTGCCTCTTCCAAACCACTACTTCCACCTTTCTTCCCAGAGGTAACCACTAGCAGAAATTCTAACAGCATAGATTAATTTTGCCCGATTTTCAACTTTTATGAATGGAATCCTAATATATATATAGTGTGTTTGCATGTGTGTGGGGGGGGCTTCCTTTGTTCTTCATTAGCAGAACTTCTAAATTTTCATTGCTGTATAGTATTCTATCATGTGAGTATACCACACTTCATTTATTCATTCTAATGTTCCTGGATATTTGCACTGTTTCTAGTTTTGTTTTGTTTTTTTTACTATGACTAATGCTGCATTTGTTTCTGCAGGAACTTTACAACTGCAATTAGTTACTGTATACTTATTTTTTTACTTTCTGGAAATAGCAATGTGCACTGATTTGGGTCTGTATGTACTGCCTTGTAAGGTGTCTTATAGGTGGAAGTGGAATCTTTAGTAAGTTGTAAATAAATTTGAAACATCAATTTTCATTAGATTGGAAGGGTTTTCACTGTTGATTTCCACTGAATCTTATCAGAGTGACAGGTATTTGACCTGAGGCAGTGTGCACCAAACAAACATTTATCTTTTAAAAAACACAAGTGAATTAAAATGATTTATTTAGAATTATGTTGTTACCTTTTTAATGTAATTGAGTGTTCTTATAATGTCATAAAATTAGCTGGAAATCACTGGTGTCCAGTAGTGGTGCTATTTTAAGGATCACTCCTGCTATTCATGTTTGCTGAAAACAAACAGAAAACCTCATTAGTTTATAGTACAATTAGTGAGTCAAAATTTCAGGCCAAGCGCATGCATGTGCTATCAATTTGTGTAGAACTTATGGTTAGAATAATATAGCACTTCAGTGTGTGAAAGAGAGAAGACATTAATGACACTATAAATTCATACACAAAGATAGTTCAATGTGTAAAACTACCTAGAATGAATACAGTGTTCCAGGGTTCAGTGTTTACTGTTTCTCTTTTATAAATGTTTTCCTGTCCCCTGGTATAATGGGAGTGATGAAAGCAAATTAACAGGGAGGCAAAACCAAGCTCATTTGCTTGTGAAGAAACACACTGACATAGTCACATGTTCCAAAAGAAAAGAAAATTTGTTCACACTCAAAATTTTGTGCTTTGGAGTAATGTAACAGCTGAGGTTGATTATGATAAAGCAGGAAATGAGGAAGACACAAAAACATTGTAACCCTCATAACCCCTCTTTCAAAAGTGTCAAGCTGTTTCTGTCTGGAATTTGGAAATGAAATTCTTTCTCTCCAGTTAATTTATCCTTTGCCTCAAAGCCTAACAGTCTTCCTTTTTGGGAGATAGTGAATGTCTGAGCAGCTTCCAGTTTGTGAGTGTGTTTTGCTGTTGTAAATCCACTATCATAATAAGGTGTACATTCTCTCTAGTTTCCATAACATGGAATATGGAGAAAAACAATTTTAGTTCTATTCTGCTGAGTCACTTCGTCTGTCAAATCAACACAGAAAATTAAGGCAAGTATTCAAATGGTGCAATGAAAAGATACGTTGTTTATTAAAACAATTCTGAAGAAGAATCCCCCCCCCCCGCCCCAGTTTTCTACTTGGTGATGGTGACCAATTTATGAGCTTTTGTATTTGAAAAACATAAATTTCCCCAAAGAGGTGATATAGTTAGTAAATTCTGACACTAATTAACTGTGTAAGCATGACCAAATCACTTAACCTGTTATTCTGGGTCTGTTTTTTTAATATAAAATCAGATCATATTGACTGCTGAATTCTGGTATATATCTGATATATTTTCTTTTTAAAAAAATTTTTTTTAAGATTTTTTTTTTTTTTGGTGTGGACCATTTTTAAAGTCTTTATTGAATTTGTTACAATATTGCTTCTGTTTTACGTTTTGGTTTTCTGGCCAGGAGGGACATAGGATCCCAGCTCCCCAACCAGGGATCAAACCTGCACAGCCTGCATTGGAAGGCGAAGTGTTAACCACTGGACTGTCAGGGAAGTCCCATATCTGATATATTTTCAAATTAGGGAAACATGAGTAATATCTGCTGATGTTAAGTTGGGTACTCTCCCAGTTTTCACTAATACCTTCCTGACCCTTTTTCAAAGGTGCTTCTGAGAAACTCCTCTGAGCAGCTGAGTAACTGTTGATTCTTGATTGCCTGCACCTGCCAGGCCTGCCGTGGCAGCGCCCCCCCCCCCTTTTATTGGGATGACCAATGCCTAGCTTGGGTAGTATAGACCCATTCTCTCTCTTTCCTTCTCCAAATTTATTTCCTCCCCTTTGGCTTCCTCCTAATTTTGGGAAGGAGTCCAATTTTTTTTTCTTTTGGTGCAAATGTATACTGACTATAGAGGCTGACTTAACTTGTGGCAACTTCTACCCTTTATTTGAAAATAAAATTAGGCTAGATAAAAATCGTATTTTGTAATTATATAGTAGCTTACAAATATATGCTTTTTTCACTGCTTTCCAGTATTGGACACTTTTCTTTTTTGGCTGTGTTGGGTCTTTGTTGCTGCAAGCAGGCTTTCTCTAGTTTTGCTGGGGCTACTCTTCATTGTGGTATACAGGCTTCTCATTGCAGTGGCTTCTCTTGTTGTGGAACACGGGCTCTAGGTAACAAGGGCTTCAGTAGTTGCAGTACATGGGCTCAATGATTGTGGCACATGGGCCCTAGAGGGTGTGGGCTTCAGCAGTTGCAGTGCGTGGGCTCAGTAGTTGCCACGCATAGGATCTAGGGCATGCAGGCTTCAGTAGTTGTGGCTCACGGGCTCTAGAGCGCAGGCTCAGTAGTTGTGGCATATGGGCTTAGTTGCTCCATCGCATGTGGGATCTTCCTGGACCAGGGATTGAACCCGTGTCCCATGCATTGGCAGGCAGATTCTTAACCACTGCACCACCAAGGAAGTCCCTGGACACTTTTGATTAATACTTATTCCTAAGTATTCTTCTCCCTGAGCTATTACCCAAATTGTCCTAGTTCTTTGCCTCCTGTCCACCAGCTATGGGCATTCCCCAAGTTTCTGTGCTTGACCTCTGCTTCTCCTTACAATAAGTTCTTCCTGTTGGAAGTCATTCAGCCACATAGGCCTAATTATCACTCTTGTGACAGTTCTGTTCACTCTCGCAGATAGAGTTCCACATTTCTCCTCCAGTAAACACTTCCACCTGGGCAGCCTATTTGTACTTCAAATACTACATTTTTAATAATTTTCTTTTCATTAAAAATTTACTCCTTGAAACTTTTGTTTTAGTACGTGGCACCATTGTTTTCCCAGATCCCCAGTACTGAAACTTCATAGTCCATCTACCAATAAACTTATTAGTCCATCCACCCACCATTCATCAAAAATTTAATGACCACCCCTTGTACCAGGCATACTTGATGCCAAGAACAGGGAGGGAGTGAAGGAGTGAACAGTTGACTGCACTACCGTTTTCTCCCACCTCTTTTCTGTGTGGTTGACATTGAGTGGATGCATGATGTTCTGAAAGACCCACTTTGCTTTTCTCTTAATTGACCTTTTTTTTTTTTTTTTAGCCATACTGAGTAGCTTGCGGGGATCTTATTTCCCCGACTAGGGATTGAACTAGGGCCCTTGGCAGTGAAAACGCAGTGTCCTAACCACTGGACTGCCAGGGAATTCCCTCTTAATTGACCTCTTTTATATATCACAAAGCAAACACTTCAGATCTCATAGGAGAAAACAGGCATATCACATTGGTTCTTTACATTTTGTATGTCCTGAATGACTTGTGGATCCAGAAACCTTCTGAAAGAGTTTATTTTAAAATTTCCAGTGACATAAATCCTAAAGGAATAAAACTAAATTTCCTTTTCATATTAATATAGTGTTAGTTCCCTCAATCTTAAGCAATTCCCCTTTACAAAGTGCAAATTACTACGAATTGAGACCTTTATTACAATGTTCGAGGTTTGTTTTTTGAGCTAAATTAAGCAAATGTTAGTTTTGCTTTTAAAAGCCTGATTATATTACCTGAGTTCACCAATCAACTTCATTGCATTTTCCACATACTGCTCTAATCCAAAATAGAACCTAATATGATATTCTTTGCCCAATGTATATGTTTAGGAAATAAATATTATTTTAAACGTGTAATGAACAGCTGCTAAGTCATGACACTTTAATTTATGGAAAAATGAAAGGAATTCATATAAGTATGAATTTTTATGTCAATGGTACTTACAGTAAAATGCACAGTTCTTAAGTCTATGGCACATTGACTTTTGACAAATGTATATACCCATGTAGCTATCACCCAGATCCAGATAAAGAACATTTCCATCACCCCTGAGAATTCCCTTGTGCCGAGTCAATCACCTACCCCACCATGAGGTGAGCATAGGTCTGATTTTTATTACCATAAATTAATGTTTGTTCTTCGGCTTCATGGAAGTGGAATCATACAGTACGTACTCTTTTGTGACTGGCTGCTTTTGTTTTTGTATAATGCTTTTGAGATTTACCCATTTAGTTCTGTGTATCATTTTACTGTGAAATAGTATGCCTTTGTGTGAGCATAATACCAATATGATTTCTAAATTCATTCTTTTTATACAGTTCCCCCTAAACTAAATGTAATAATCTAAATTAAGTTTCTATCTCTAGGAAAAAATTTAGCAAATTTTTAATCCTCAAACTTATAGATCATTTTTTTGTTAGAAAATTATCTCTTCTGTTTCATAAACTGCTCTTGAATTTGCATAAGTATCTTCCTTCCAATCTTTTTGGTTTGCTTATATATTACTGCTACTACTAGCTAACATCCAATGAGTGATTAAATACCAGGTTCTGTGCCAAATTCTTTATGTGAATTACTCTTTAAATTCTTACAGTAACCCTCTGAGGTAGCCAGCATTAGTTTAGAAATGGGTTTTGTAACTTGCCCAAGGCCACATAAGTAGGAACGGAGAGAGATAGGATTTAAACTCATGTGCCCTTAATTTTGCCATACTCTTTAGCACTAATGTTTATTAGAATGGCCACATACATGATCATTTTGGCTCGCTAAGTTTGATCCTTCAAATTTTGGATGTGTACATGATAGTTCAAATGGACTTCCTACATCAGGAAAGAAATTAGCTTGGTGTACCTGAATCAAAATAGCAGAGTCAGGCACTACTGAAAAAAATCTGATCGCTTTGCTTACTTTTGGTAGGCACCACAGCTCTGTAGGTGGCAAGGAGCCTTGGGAAAATATTGCTTATCTTACTCATTAAATGGTCTTTACAAATGAAGGATTGGGATTCCCAGTGAATCTTGCGCAAAAATAAATCTGATATTTATGGGCCGTGGTGTGCTAGGTACTGTGAAAGGTATTTTATGTGTATTATCTCATTTAATTCTCTCAGTTATTCTGCAAGATACCACCTTTTAGATATTAAAAGTTACAAAAATACGGGCCTCCCTGGTGGCGCAGTGGTTGAGAGTCCGCCTGCCGATGCAGGGGATACGGGTTCGTGCCCCGGTCTGGGAGGATCCCATATGCCGCGGAGCGGCTGGGCCCGTGAGCCATGGCCGCTGAGCCTGCGCGTCCGGAGCCTGCGCGTCCGGAGCCTGTGCTCCGCAACGGGAGAGGCCACAACAGTGAGAGGCCCGCATACCGAAAAAAAAAAAAAAAAAAAAAGTTACAAAAATAGTAAGAGATGGAGCCTACATTCAAACCCAGCTGTGTCTCACAATAAAAGTCTATCCTTTTAACCATGGTGTTTCCTGGACTCTGCCTCAGTGGTATAGATCTTCTTAGTGGTACAGATCAACATGGTTCCTGATTCTGTAAGAGATACATTGTTGTTCTTTTTAAAATTTTTCCTTCATTATTGAGATCAGGACATTAGGGTTCTGTTTTTTTGTTTGTTTTAGTTTTTTTTACTGCACCAGGAATAATAATATCCTCTAGATTTTCAATACAGTGTCCATTTCATGACTTGTAATTTTGGGAAGAGGGAAGGTGGTCCTAGGGGTAGAATCTAGGGATGTTTCACCATCTCTTTTTTTCTAGAAGGGTAGTGAAACTGACTTCCAGAAGGCCAAATGATACATTGCCCACCCTGCACTAAGCTCTATCTGTACATGTTCCATAATGGCACCCATCCCTGTTGCCATTTTGATGACTTTGATGATAAAGTAGATAATCCATCTAGTGCATTGACTCCTTCACTTCACTAACCTGTTTGTTCTATCCCAGCCATCCACTTCCATGGGCACATTCAATACCTTGCCATCTAGCACTGGTGCCAGCTCTGTAATCTTAATTTCAAGTATCCACTTCTTTGCCTACCATCTCTTTTCATTCCAGCAAATTTGCTTTAGTATCATCACTGCTAAAATGTTACTCCACTGGGACTACCTATTCATCATATACTGCTTACTATTATTGTTCAACCCTAACCTCCTTGTCTACCTGAGATTTCATGGTCTATTGTAATAATCATTCCCTTGAAAATACCCTCATTTCCCTTGGCTATCTTTTCTTCTGCCTTAGTCACCTGGCCAATTCTCAACTCCTGATGCTGGAGAAGATTACTCAGCTAGGGTGACTGGTTTTACTTTAAGTTCAAGACAAAATTCAAATACATGATTAACATTGCCTAGCATTCCTACCATGTTTCTCTAGAAAGTTTGCCTTTCCACGCAATAAAATAACTGTTTTTTTGTTTGTTTAGTTTTTGGGTTTTTTTTTTTTTTGCAGTACGCGGGGCTCTCACTGCTGTGGCCTCTCCCGTTGTGGAGCACAGGCTCCGGACGCGCAGGCTCAGCGGCCATGGCTCACGGGCCCAGCCGCTCCGCGGCATGTGGGATTTTCCCGGACCGGGGCACGAACCCATGTCCCCTGCATCGACAGGCGGACTCTCAACCACTGCACCACCCGGGAAGCCCAAAATCACTGTTTTATACTTTCTCTTCTCTCCTTACTCTTCCCTAACCTGCTTCTCTTAGCCTCTCATTCCCAGCAGCTGATGACTTCATCCCTCAATGAGAAAGTAAAAGCCTCTCTCCTTTTTCTTCTTGTGCAGTGGATAGAGTGTCCCTCTGGCTTTCATCCTTCTTTTTCTTGCCAACTAAAAAATTTTTTTTGGCCCCCCGGCATGCACAATCTTAGCTCCCCAAGATCAAACCCACACCCCCTGCAGTGGAAGCGCGGAGTCTTAACCACTGGACTGCCAGGGAAGTCCCCTTGCCAACTGAATTTAAAGGACCCCCTTCTCTCTTAAGTCATCTGAGCTTTGAGGGTGCTCTCCTCAAAGAGAGCTCTCCTTTTCTCTTGAAACACCATCTTCTGTCAGCTTTTTGACTCTATACTCTCCTGTATTTCTTCCCCATCTTTGGATGCACCTTCTCAGTCTCCTTTATGGTCTTCTTCTTCACTATCTTATGTATAAAGATGTAGTTCCTGCCTAGATAGCTACAGCTGATCTTTCAGGTTTCAAGCTTTAATGTCATTTCCTCAGAGGACTTTGAAGACCAGACTAGTTTAGGTCATCAAATTGTATGTTCTCACTGCACATTGTACTTTTGTTTCATAGGATGTATTACATATGAAAATAAATTATTTCGTGTGTAATTATTTGTTCAATGTCTGTATCCTATTCTGAATTGTCTGTTGCTCATCAGGTGTCGTACAGGCCTGGCACAGAGTTTGGCATGTAATAGACACCCAATAAATATTTGTAGAATGAATGATACGTAAGTGACTCAAAGGGTTCAACAAATGTTAGTTCTCTTTTCCTTTTCCATCTTATATTTAGAGAAGCATAGTTATCCCAGGGTTGTAGAGTCAGAAAACGCTATTTCTATAGAAGAAAGACAAGTTTATGGTGTGATGGACATTGACATATGTTTAAAATTACTCAAGCCTTGCTCATGGACACCATTTATAGGCAATTGAAAATATAGATCTGGATCTCAGTAAAGAAGTCATAGTTAAGGATCATAACATTTTATTTTTTACATCTGTTTTAAAAATTGTTGTGGTCTGCTCCTATGTGTCTTAAAATGGAGTGAACGTGGACAAGTGGGCTTTCAGGGTCAAATATAAAACATATAGTTCATTTGGTACAAATTAAAATTACTTAAACTCTGATCTGATTAGAGTCAGTCTTGAAAGAGTTATAATAGAAATTGTAATGCAAATAGAATTGTATTTTCTTTTTTTTTTTTTTTTTTGCTGTATGCGGGCCTCTCACTGTTGTGGCCTCTCCCGTTGCGGAGCACAGGCTCCGGATGCGCAGGCCCAGCGGCCATGGCTCACGGGCCCAGCCGCTCCGCGGCACATGGGATCCTCCCAGACCGGGGCACGAACCCGTATCCCCTGCATCGGCAGGCGGACTCTCAACCACCGTGCCACCAGGGAGGCCCTGTATTTTCTTTTTGAAAATAAATCTTGAGCACAGATCTAAGGCCCTTTCCTAAAAAAAAGCAGAAAAGTACTCACTAACAGATGGTAGTATTCCAAAGTCATGGTACATGAAAGGTTATAGGGGTTTTGGAATCTGCCAAAGTTAATTATAGTCTTACAGCTCTGGAGAAGACCCAACAGAAGTCAATTTCAAACAAAGGTCAGGGTTAGTTAGAAAGTCATATCATACTTAAGCTTGAACTCAAACAAGGTTGCCTTGAATAATTAAGGTCTGGTGAGTATCAAATTTCATAATTGTCAGGTACTTATAATTTTTAGACTTGTAAAATCATGGAACCCTTTAAAAAAGCCTATTGTCTTTATTTGCAATAAATGAGCTGATTCTTTTTTTATGTGTAAAAAAATGAATAAAGAAGGATGTGATGACTTCCACTCGGGACTATGTTTCTCAGAAGCCCCAGTGTTGAGACAGTGAAGCTGTTCCTGGCTCAGGCACTGCAGTGCACCATAGGGCAGCTCCCCTGAATTGCAGACCAGGTTCTGTGCAGCACTGGGCATGTTAATTTCACAAACTCCTATGTGTTCTAGGGTGGTAAACTCATGTTCATACTAGGATAATAAACAGTTTTCAGTTTCATTAGCAGAGGAGTAGGAGATCTTGGATTCTAGAAGAGTAGCTGAGAGAATCTAACTAGAGAATATGAGGGAAAGCTGCCCAAGACAGTTTCCTGGTTGTGCTCCAGAGATGCTTCTGAGATATAGGACTGCATGTTGTCCTGTGATTCAGGTTATATTTAATTCTAGACTTTGAGGTGAATGAATTGCTAATATTAAAACTTACCCCACACTAGAAGGACTCCTTGTCACTTCTTTACTGTGTCACAGCCAACTCCTTTAAATTTTGTCGTATTTTTTCCTTAGATAAGAGCACCAAGGCAGTTCCTTTACATGTTTTTCTTCTCAACAGTGGAATGCAAGCAAATCAATATCTAGTGGTCTTTTGTGCAAAGCTCAGTAAAATAATAGATTTTACTTTGCCACTTAGGGAAAAAATAAGACCTTATGCCATTGGCAAGCTGGGGAAGGGACACTAGTGGCAAAATTATTGGTGAATTAAAGTAGATATGATGATAATGCTACTGGCCCAATAAAAAGTCTGAGAAATCAACTATTGGTAGTAAAATAAAAAGAAGCTGTTGCAGTCTGATTTAGGATGGCTGGTACAAAAAAATGTAGTAAATAATGCATGCAGTGTATTCCTCTATGATTTTTTTTTTTGGCCATTTCCCAGTTCTTGGGCTTTTGGAGACATATATGTAGATGTGGGTAGAAATACTTTAGAAAAGGGATAATCTTCCAGATATGTTGATCTAAGATACACTTTTCATGAAAACCTTCAGATATGAATGTTTGAGTTGAGTTAGCATAAATAAGTGAAAGTTCTTCTGTATTTGAGCCTTGTGGATATAAAGTTCCACTCCTCCTTATTACTCTGTTATTTTTTGAGCTAATAGTTACTTCAACCAGACAGATATATGCTGATAGCAAGAGCTAAGGTTTGGAGCATAGGAAAGTTTTCAAACATATAGTATGGCAGTGCCACCTCTGAGGCCAGCAGGAGAAACAAGTGCATTGAGGAGGAACAAAATTTAGTCCCAAGAAAATAATTGCTTAGGTCATTAGCTATTAGGAAAGAGACTAGCTAATACATGTAGTTGTACCTATGGTTGTGGAAACACCTACTTGAAATCTTCCTAAACTGTTTTATGATATAATTTTTTTGAAAAATCTCTGCCTGGAAAGTGTTTTGGAATCTTTTTTTTTTTTTTTTTTTTTTGCGGTACGCGGGCCTCTCACTGTTGTGGCCTCTCCCGTCGCGGAGCACAGGCTCCGGACGTGCAGGCCCGGCGGCCATGGCTCACGGGCCCAGCCGCTCCGCGGCATGCGGGATCCTCCTGGACCGGGGCACGAACCCGTGTCCCCTGCATCGGCAGGCGGACTCTCAACCACTGCGCCACCAGGGAAGCCCTGGAATCCATTTTTTATGCTTCAAGCAAAGTTATATGGTAACAACATCATATTAGATGCAATCCAGTAACAGCTGTTGTATTTTTGCCAAGAATTTTTTATTAGAACATGTGCAATTTTCTGAAGAACTACAAATATGTAGATAATTTATCTACATTCATTATTTTTAATGAATAAATATCTATTTTTAAAGAGATAGAAAAGCATAAGTGAATTGGGAGATTGGGATTGACACATATACACTAATATGTATAAAATAGATAACTAATAAGAACCTACTGTATAGCACAGGGAACTCCACTTCACTGTATAGTAGAAACTAACACAACATTGTAAAACAACTATACCCCAATAAAAAAAATTTTTTAATTAAAAAAATATAAAGAGGTAGAAAAGCCTAAATCCATATCTATATATGGGTGAGGATAATTTGTAAGTCAAAGACCATAACATATATTTCTTCAGAAATAATATCAATCTCAAGAATATTTCTCTTTTAAAAATGTGTAATATTTTGGTACAAAATAAAACAATAGAACTAGATAACTTTCTATTCTGTTTTAAATGGGAATACAAATGTTTTGCTAATAAGAAAGTTATTTTTTGAAGAGTCTTCTTCAAAAGAGCAACCAGCACTGATGTTACATATGGTGTATTGGGCTGAGATTGTTCTTCCACAAAAATAGTGTTAAAAATTATCTGAAAAACAAGAGAATTGCTGTATGTAGCACTGAGGACATCCTCACTTCTCTCCTAGATGAGAACAACAGTGCTGCTGCTCCTGCTTTGGAGACCAGCCCCTGTCCCCAGTAGAGACGCTTATTTCTAGAATTGAAAAGCGGTAGTGAGGTGTTACATCCCTTGGGACTACTACTTCAAAGCATGTTATCTGTGAGTTCAACTGGAAATAACATTTATTTTGATTAGAAAACACAATGTCAAATGGTCAAGGAAAGCTTCTGCCTTTTATTAGTCTCCATGCTAACATAAAACACTTTTTAAACAAAAATTTTTTGTTGGCTTCTTTTCTGTGGTTCATGTGTTTGTTTTTCCTTTTTCTGTGTGAAAATAGAAGAAACACATAGCATTTCATCTTAAATGAAGCTTTCTCAGGGGTACTATTTTAAAGAAATCTTTACATAAAGTAAAATGCTTTCTAAGGTAATTGTGTATTATTTCCTATTTTTATATTGACTTTAATGACTAAGAATTTACTATGATGTATATATATTATGGTGTATGATGTATATATGTTGTATATTTCTTTTTTTTTTTTTTTTTTTTTTTTGCGGTACGCGGGCCTCTCACTGTTGTGGCCTCTCCTGTTGCGGAGCACAGGCTCCGGACGCGCAGGCTCAGTGGCCATGGCTCACAAGCACAGCCGCTCTGCGGCATGTGGGATCTTCCTGGACCAGGGCACGAACCCGTGTCCCCTGCATCGGCAGGCGGACTCTCAACCACTGCGCCACCAGGGAAGCCCTGTATATTTCTTAACTAAGTAATCTATAAACAATATAGTAATCTATAAACAATATAGTAATCCACTCTCCAAGATGTTAAATGATTTATCCAATACATGAAACATTTTGAGGTAATTACGTTTATTACATACACCTGTATTATGTCACATAGAATATGTGTTCTGGTCACCATTCACCAGATATTTAAAAAGCACAGAACTTCTTATTTTGAAATATGTATCTAGTAATTTCCACCAGTAAACATAAAAATCCCATTGAGTTTAATAGCAGTTATTCTGCTTGTAGAAGGTAGTCATGATAATCACTATGGTGTACACCTGAAACAAGTATAATATTGTAACTCATTTATACTTCAATTAAAAATTTAAAAAGTAAAAATTAAATAAAAAAGAAGGAACTCATGCCTCTTCAATAAGTTCACTGGGTTATAACAATACCTGCTTATCTCACTGAGTTGCTTTTAGATCCGGAAACTAATATTTGGAGGGGTGCTGTGTAATCTGTAAAATGTCTATGAATGCAAGTGGTCTTGCACAGGGGTAAACCAGGTACCTGAGCATAAGCATAAATTGCCTCTCAGTTGGCATTGATTCTTCTGCCACAAGCACTAAGCATGTCTCTTTCAGGACTCTGGAGTCATGCTCTCCTCCTGCATGGTGATGAAGTGTTTCCTCAGGCTCTGGGTGGTTTGTTGGAGAATGGAACTTATGAGCATTTGACACTGAATGAGAGGCTATGTATCTAGAATAAACGTGAATGTAGTTCCAGGAGAAAGAGACCAGACACGTAAAATTACTAAGAGCCTCCTTGCTACCGAACTTGGATCTAATATTACCAAAAAATATGCATAAACAAAAGAAAGCTGATGTTGAAGTTTTGCTTATAATAGATAAAATGTTATATTTTTTAGAACGCTGCAAATGTAAACCTATCAGAGCTACACAGAAGACCTATTTCCGAAACAATTACAACTATGGTAAGGATAACTTCATGATTGATTTATAAACTGCTGAGTTAAGAAAGGATGTGTATGTGTGTGTGTAAATAAGAATGAGGCTTAAAAACAAACAAGGACAACTTTTTTTAAAATTGATTTATTTAATTGATATATTTTTGGCTGCATTGGGTCTTCATTGCTGTGCGCGGGCTTTCTCTGGTTGCCCCGAGTTGGGGCTCAGTGGGGTGCGCAGGCTTCTCGTTGCTGTGGCTTCTCTTGTCGTGGAGCACAAGCTCTAGGCGCGCAGGCTTCAGTAGTTGTGGCACACGGGCTCAGTAGTTGTGGCTCACGGGCTCTAGAGCGCAGGCTCAGTAGTTGTGGTGCACTGGCTTAGTTGCTCTGCGGCATGTGGGATCTTCCCAGACCAGGGCTCAAACCCATGTCCCCTGCATTGGCAGGTGGGTTCTTAACCACCGCACCACCACGGTAGCCCCAACAAAGACAACTTTTAAGAGCAAACTCTCCCTGTTCTAAACAACTAAACGGTCTCATAAGGGGACTATTCTCAACAAATGCTTGATTTTTTTTGAAGCATATCAGGCAGCATTGCTGGCATCTTAGAACCATGCAATTAAGTACACAGAGATACATTTCAAAACAGATGGGAGGGACTCTTCCCTTTCTGACAGGCCAGGGAGGATTTGGAGCTGCAATGGGTCATCAGTTGTGATTTACGGGTGAACAGTAAGTGGGGTAAACAGAGGAGCACTTCAATGCGTTATGAGTGGTTAAAAGAATCAAACTGGGTTTCTTCAGTCTAACAGAGTTGGAAAGTAACACAAAAGTTGTTAGTACTCAATTAAGGAAATGTTTTGTTATCTAGCCTGACCTAGACATGCAGTATTCTGATAAAGAAAATATTAATTGAAGAGCTACCAATCTAAATGTAGCTGACAAATTTAACTGGAGGAGGAAAAAGCCTGCTGCCTCTGTGCCAAGTACTGTGTTAGGCGGTTTCCATACACTATCATATGTGATTTTCTCAACTGTGCCATGAGACGTTCTATTATCCTTATTTTATCAATGATTATTGAACCTAAGTTGTCTTTCCTTTGATTATTCAGAATTACTTTTGGGTACTGGGATGCTTCAGAGTCACAAATATCAATTACCGCTATATTTCAAAGGGTCAATTCATAGAGTTTTCCAGTTGATAAAATAAGGAACAAATCAGTATGTGCTGTATTCCATAGGCATTTTATTATGATTTTCCCCCCATGGCATTTATGAGATTAATAAAGTTCATGTTACTGTCTCTGTCGATGCTGAGTAAATGAATAAACATGGCAATTAAATAGATTTTTAAATTATTAAAATGAGGGCTTTATTATTGAGTTTACATGGCCTACTTTAGAGAATATAGGACATACACGGCACACTTATCCTGCTTTTATAATTTTGGGAATTGGATGGAGAGAAATGGGTAAATCTCTGTAAGAGTAATCTTTGATATCTTTGAGAATACTGTGTATTGAAAGGTATCAAGTAAAAGATTCAGTGTAGTTAAATCTCTTTAAAATAAATGTACCTAGTTTCTCAAGTTTTTCTTCAATGGAATCAATTTTTATTTTTTGTTTACTAACATCTCTAGAGGAATCTATAGTTTCTCTTAGCCAATGGTAGACACACTTTCCAAGGTTGAAATGTTTACCTAAGATGAGCCTGGCTGCTCATCTGAGGACCCTCTCCTCTACAAAGTGATATGGAATATCACAAGAAAAAGGAAGTCTTAATTTTTAGGAGTTAGCTTTGTAAGACTGAAAATGTTATATGAACTTTTAAGTACGGTTATATAAAAACAAAAGCATGATAGAAATTTTATATTGGGGAATTTTAGTTGAATTTATATTTATTTTACTTATTAATTTTTACTATACCCAACCTTCTTAGTGCTGCAGTGGTTAGTGCTGCTATTTTTGTTAAAAGATAAAATACTACTGGTTACAAGTCACGGGAAGAGAAAATCAGCAACGAGGTAGCTGAGTGAAACTTACAACCGAAAATGGGATACAGAGCACAGTTAATGGAAAAAAGATAATTTCTTTCTCATAGGCAAACAATAACTAGGTTGCCCATAGTTTAAGGATTTTCACTTGTCTGAGGCTTACTCAGAGCTTCTTTGGGGAAGGCAGGCACTGAAATGATTAAACAGAAGGAAAAACCCTGCAAAGAAAATACATTTTAAATTCCAAAATATGTTGATTTTTGTCTTTCTTAAATATCTACATGTGTCTACTGAGAAAACAAAGTGGGGGAGGGAACATTTGATAATTCAGATAAAACCTCTGCTTCATTCAGATTAATTCAGTTAAAAGCTCTTGAGCTTTAACAAAATTGCTTGAATAATAAAGTAAGTCTTGTAGAGAGATATTTATTTTGGAGTGGGTACATGTGCTAAAAATTTCTAATGAAAATAGTAGACACACTGGGTAAATAAATCATTAGTTTGAGAAGGTTTGCACAGTTCACTAATCTGTGATAGTTGATGAATGCTATGAAGCACATTCACATAAGCCAGGACGCACAAAAATGTCTGCTAGCTGGCGTTGTGAATCTATCATCTGAGTCTCACAAATGACGTTTCAAAATGGGCAATCTTATCTTTTGTTAAAATAAGAGTAGAACACTAATAAAAAGGGACTCCTTCACTCACAAATCACACCAAGCAGGGACAGCTGGGCAGTTACATTTTGCTTAGTATAAGCTCTCATACTTGAGACAACTAATTCTCTGAAGATTGAAATACCTGTGAAGCAAAAATGAGGTTTTGTCCTGAAGTTTTTAGAATTAGTAGCTTAATTTTTATTGTATGTGCCTTGTACTGGTGGAATGTTATTGAATAAGTTTCTATATGGAATTGGGGCATTGATGGGAGGCAGTGGCTTATTAGCTGGCTTTATATTTTCACGGATTACTTTTTTCTTTGTAGTTCAAAACCCCTAAAATATGTGGGAAGGGACTCAGATGAAAGTAGTGTACAGATATATGCCTAAGAGGCTTTCAAAAAGTACATTCATTTGGATATGTTGTGTTTTCCTCTGTATAACATCCATGGATATTGAACTAGAGCAATGAGGCTGCCTGGTCAAAAGCCACTGGCTTCTTACTAATTGACATTTTTGCTTCTTCTTAGGCTTTTTCAAACTCCCCCTTTAGGAAAAAAAAAAGTAAAAAGCTCATTTACCAGAAGTAGGAATCTAAAGAATTTGGCTCTTCCAAAGGAGAGAAATACAGAAAAGAAGGAGAACTGTACTTTCTAGATTCTGAGTCAAATACTTTGACTTTGCAACTGAATTATTTTTAAGGCAGTTTGTCTTTATATTGAGAAGTCAAGCCAAGTCTTACAAGCTGGGTGCTAGAATATCCCTTGAAAGAGGTAAATTAATGCAGTTGACATATGAGACCACATTCCATAGCACATGAGTGGCAGCAGTTTTTATTCAAAAAGAAAATGCAGTATACCTAAAGGAGGGTGTGAAAGATAATCTACACTGAAACAAAGGAAGAAAGGAGCAGGTGTCTGAACAGTGAGCTAAGATGAGGAAGGTGGAAAGATCGAAGAACAAGCTTGGGAACACCATAGAACAGAACAACTTTGTGACACTAAAGAAAAACCCAACTCTTTAGAAAATCTATTAATAGACCCTATAGAAGAATGCTGACAAAGCAACAAAGAATATTTAAGTACTAGGTCTTTACATGTAGTGAAATTAATATAGTTTAAATTCTTCTTGGCACAATTGAAACTGCACATATACATATACACACATCCAAAATGAAATTTTGAAGGAAAATGACATCCAGATTCAGTCTTTGATTATCTAAATGGTTTCTCACCATGAAATACATGCACACATGTATGCTTATATACACACAAATATAAACTTACATGCAAATACACACAAATATAAACTTACATGCAAAGGGGATCAGGGCTGAACATTAAGGGGGCAGGTGTGTTGTGTAGTGTGTCACTCACTACTGTCTAAGGTGAAAATATATGGTTGACTTTTCCTCTCTATTCTTTGAGCATTAAGTGGATATGAATTGACTAGAAAGAAGCCTATGTGTCTTTTTTGAATGGGGTGCCTATTGTGTATCATATTACCGCATCAGCTTTATTGTCTTTTATCCAGTCATTCGGGCTAAAGTTAAAGAAGTAAAGATCAAGTGCCATGATGTGACTGCAGTAGTGGAGGTGAAGGAGATTTTAAAGGCTTCTCTGGTAAACATTCCAAGGGACACTGTTAACCTTTACACCAGCTCTGGTTGCCTGTGTCCTCCACTTAACGTCAATGAAGAGTATCTCATCATGGGCTATGAAGATGAGGAACGCTCCAGGTAATTCACTCCTTAAGGATTCAGAATAATGACTCCTAGGTTCTTACTTTGGAATCTGTCTACCTTCTGGGGGATTAAAGATCAGTTTTTGTTGGATCCTTCAATTTCATGTATTGGATACAAAAGTATATGTGGGAAATTTGTGGGTGTGCATTTTTCTGGGGAGAGGGATCATGACTTCCTTTGTTCTTAGAGGGGTCCATGACTCCCAATTAGTTAGAATTACTCTTCTAAAACTTGGCTGTCCTAGTCTAGTATAAACAGTAAGTTTTTCTGACAATGATTCCTTGTACTTTTCAGTAATATATTTTAATGTTTCAAAAATGGTTGCTTCTTTAAAAATATAGATTACTGTTGGTGGAAGGTTCTATTGCTGAGAAATGGAAGGATCGACTTGGTAAAAAAGTTAAGGTAAGCCTAAATTTTATGTTCAAAATGATAAACAGAAAATAAAAGTAGAAAGACAGTCATTTGTCATTTAAACAAAATAGCTGCCCTCAACTTCATGAGAAATATTAAAACCTGATACATATATATTTAATATTCCAAGAACTGAGTTTGTCTGTAATGTCTGTTTCACTTAAGGAGCAAATTCTCTGTGTGTGTATCAGAGATCTAACTACAGCTGTCTAACTTCTCACCATGGGAAGTCTAACTGTAGTTAGGCCAGCCCTGCTCTGGTGGCTCCACATTATCATTAGGGCTCCAGGCTCCATCTAGCTTACGGATCGGTCATTTTTAAAGATATTGCTTCCATATTCAAGGTTAGCTGGACGTCACAGGATGGCTGCCCTACCTCCACATCACATCTACATTTCAGGGAGAAAGAAAAGGGAGGTAAAAATAGATTCCAAGCATCCTACCTAGCAATTTTACTTAGGACTGGGTCTCCTGTCCATCCTTAGCTGCAAGAGAAGCTGGAAAATGTAGTTTTTTTTAGCTGAATATGTTGGTTCCTTGAACAGTTGCAGTTCTGTGAGTCAGAGAAGAAGGGGAGAATAAAGCTTGGGTTCAAAACTGCCAATATTGTTCCAATGCATAGACACCAGTTCCTATGTACGAGGTGCAGCCGCATTCATCTGTATATAAGAGATCTGACCAAATTAGGTCCTTAGAGCAGAAACATAGCTTTATTTTTAAGCCAATGACTCTTAGATTCTGTAAGTGATGCATTTAAAAAAAAATCACAGTAAATCACCTTATTATAGAAGGTTCCATTTCCTCTTACTAAGCAAATCTGTTTCAACAAAAGGAATGTGGGTAGTATGCACAGAAGGGCAAAGAATCAAAAACGGTGTGTGTGTGCGTGTGTGTGTGTGTATGTGTGTGTGTAGTGGGCAGAAAGGGGGGGGAGGGGAGAGTGGTAATTGTACCAAACATAATACATCCTCTTCCCTCTGAGTCTGAAGGCTTGGGAAACATTTACAAGTGTAAGTTAAACACCCCCAGGCAGTTTATCTTATACACCTGGCACTTGACACAGCAGACACATTTCAGTTTAAGTGACCTACAAGAAACGTAGAGGGCATTATTTTGCAGGGAGAAAATACCCTCCAGAAAGCTCTCCCCCCCCCACCAGTATTTTGTCAAAAGTGAGATGTATGTCAAGTTCAGACTCATGAGAATTCTCTATTTGTATCTCTTTTCAATTTGTTTGGTGTCTGTTAAAAAGTAGCTCTTCTTCAGTGTGTTGGAATCTCTTACTGTCCTTTTAATTCCGTTTTCTGCTTGCTAATGCAGAACAGGAATTTGTCCTAAATTCCTGTACCAGTTGGAAGAGCTTTCAACATCATTGCTGCAAAGCATATAACGTGGCTTGCCGCTTCTCTTTTGGTACCAAAACAATTATCATCGTGTAAAGTCCCAGGACACATGGCGTGTTTGTCCTTTTTCTTAGTAAGGCAAAGATATTTTCCATTGCTTTCTACAGGGAACTCACAGTTATTATTGTGAACTCATTTATATTTTCAGTCTGGATTTAAACATGCTGAAGGGAAGAAATAACTTGAACAATTTTTAATTCATACACAGAACTCAGGGTTAAAGACCATGCATGGTAAACCTCTTTTGGCTAGAATTACTGAGATCATTACTGTAGTTTTTCAGTCAGTTCTGAAGATGTAAAAAAGAGTTTTGTGGAGGATACTGTTTTGTTTTGTTTTTTAAATAAGAGTTGTCCTTTTCAGCTGATTTTTTTTGCTCTCAGGGATAGATCAAGAATTAAATAAAGACTTTTTTATGGTTTTGCAATGCAAATTTTCTTTTAAACCTAAGTCTCTGTAATAGCAGGTTGTTCAAATCAAGATATTTCGCCTGCCTTGGGGAGCTGAAATTCAGACTTTTTTTTTTATATGAAAATCCAATAAGATTGTGGAGTTAAGTGTGCTAAAATGAAGAATTACTTTCAGTAATTTCAGTAATTGAAAATGGAGAATTTGTTATCTACTAAGAATTTTATACATTTTTCATCTGTGAATCTTCAGAACACGAAGCAGATGCTAGAATTAATTCTAATATGTAAATGATAAGGTCTAGTAAGTCCAAGAATCTTCGAATGGTAACTGATAGAGTTAGAATTTGAACTTGGGCCATCTGACATTAGCTCCTTGCTGCTCAAAGTGTGGACCCTGGACCAACACTGGCATCACCTGGGAGCTTGTTAGGTATGAAAATCTTGGGCCCCATCCCAGACCCACTGAATGAGGATCTGCAATTTTAACAAGATCTCCAAGTTATTTCTATATTCATTGAAGTTTAAGAAGTAGTGCTATAGCCCTTATTCTTATTTACTACCTGTAATACCATAATATAACTTCCTTTTAAATTATTATATTCAATAATGTAAACATTATTGAAATTGTTAATATGAAATATTAATAAGCTTGATTGTAGTTATTAGAAACATTGGTGATGTCTGCTTTGTAAAACGTAGAATGAGGGCAGAACTTTGTTCTGTTTTGTTGCACTTGGTAGATATTATTTAGAAAATATTTTTAAGGGACTCTACCCCCCCATTTTCATTTTTTTCACTGCTCAAATCACACAGGTTTAAAAGGCTGTGTTTTTACGAGTCGTAAGAGAGGAAAATAAAAAGTAGCCCTTTCTTCAAATTCTCTACGTAAATCTTCCATTTGTTGGTCACCCATGAAGTACTAGACTTGTGTATGTTACCTCAGGAAATACCCACAGATATCAATGTATATTTGTGTCACCGTTTATTAGAGATTTTAAGTTAAAGATTTGATATGAAAGCATTACTGATACAAGTGGCCAATTTTGTGCTTTTTCAAATCAAAGAATTATGTTTATATAGCATCCATCTCATTGTTACCCTGGGATATAGATTTTATACTTTTGGAAAAGTAGTAAAATGCTTTTGAGATCTGATTTTGCAGTCTTACTCAGTTGTTAGCATAATAGAAGTGATGACCCTCGTAATATGTGCTTGTGACCATTTTCTGTTTTAAATTTCACAGCGCTGGGATATGAAGCTCCGTCATCTTGGGCTGAATAAAAGTGATTCTAGCCATAGTGATTCCACTCAGAGCCAGAAGTCTGGTAGGAACTCTAACCCCCGGCAAGCACGCAACTAAATCCTGAAATGCAGAAAATCCTCAGTGGACTTCCTATTAAGACTTGCGTTGCTGGACTAGCAAAGGAAAATTGCACTATTGCACGTCATATTCTATTTTTTAACCACAAAAGTCAGGTGGTAACTGATATTACTTCTATTTTTTCTTTTATTTTCTGCTTTTCTCCTTCCCTCCCTCCCTACCCCCCTTTTTTGTGGTCTGGGTGCAGATCCTTAAATATATTATATGTATTCTATTTCACTAATCATGGGAAAACTGTTCTTTGCAATAATAATAAATTAAACATGTTGATACCAGGGCCTCTTTGCTGGAGTAAATGTTAATTTACTGTTCTGCACCCAGATTGGGAATGCAATATTGGATGCAAAGAGAGATTTCTGGTATACACAGAAAGCTAGATAGGCTGTAAGGCATACTTTGCTGATCTAATTACAGCCTCATTTTTGCATGCCTTTTGGGCATTCTCCTCACGCTTAGAAAGTTCTAAATGTTTATAAAGGTAAAATGGCAGTTTGAAATCAAATGCCACACAGGCAAAGTGATCAAGCACCAGGAAGCATTTATGAGGAAACGACACGCAAGACGAATTATTTGCAAGATTGGCAG
The DNA here is from genome assembly GCF_025265405.1 of Mesoplodon densirostris. Taxonomy (NCBI): domain Eukaryota; kingdom Metazoa; phylum Chordata; class Mammalia; order Artiodactyla; family Ziphiidae; genus Mesoplodon; species Mesoplodon densirostris. Next base: position 100,721,349 of record NC_082668.1, on the reverse strand, counting down.
GAAGCAAAATAAACAGTGTTAGGAGCTGGGGAAAGAGCATTTTGCCTGATCGAGAAGCACAACTGAAACCAGTAGCTGTTGGGGTGTTAACAGCAGTGTTTCTCTTTTGGCAACACATTCGATTTGTTTGTGAATATATTAATCAGCATTAGGGAAGTGAATTATAACCAGGCATCAGCTGTTATCAGCATGGCTCTGTTTAATTTGCTTCCTTTTAGATAAACCCATTGATGTAAGTCTTTTTTCTTCTTCTTTTAAAATAAATCTCACTTTCTGCATTTGACCAGGAAAAGAAAGTGTGTATGCATATGCACCAGGGTGTTATTTTTTTTTTAAAGATATGGGGCTCTCTAAAATGCTATAGTTGCAGGATGGTAAAATGTGCAAGATTCTGGGTGTGGGTGTGTCTGTGTGTGTTAGCGTGGGGGGTGTGTCCGTACACTCAACCCCAAGCTGAACTGAATTACAGGCCTGTGCAGTGGCCTGCACTTTATCATTTGGATTTGTGCTGTTTAATGCTCAGTAAAATATGGTTAATAAAAGGAATTATGGTTGTCAGGAGAGAGGTGATTCTGACTTTTGAAACAAATGCTCATTCTCATTACCCAAGCTGCAGTGGGGTCCCCCGGGGACCATGGGGAACAAATGATGCTCTCACTTCTTCCTCCAGCAGGGGTTCTTTAGAGCCTGTGCCCATCACTTTACAGTCTCATTCTCTTAAATTTACATATTTGATATTCATATTAATAGAACCAAATTTCTAAGCTGTGGTATGCTGAAAAGAAAACACTTATGAAGCAAGTGGTGCTGTTTCCTTCTACAAGGACAAACATGCAAGAATGAAATTCATTCCTGAACAAAAGTTTCCTAAAATGGTAAATAACAATTCATCTAAATTCCCTCTTTTGGAAGTAAGAGAACACCCCTGCCTCCTGACTGACCCCCAAACCCCAACAATTTCCACAATCCCAGAAGAAGGAGTTCTCACCTTTGCCTACATCAGGACCACATAGTCTTTGAGCTGCCATAGGGTTGCTTTCAGGTGTTTTCACCAGCTGCCCTTTGGCCTTTACTCTCCGATGGCTAAGACAGGGTCATTTCTTTCCAGATGCTGCTGTTGTAGCCCACAAAGGGGAGTTTGGGTGTCACGGGGTAGTAGTGAAGTCCCACAGTGGATGAACTGCACCTCAGTATCTCTCATCCTGACCTCAACTTGAGCTTCAAGGACTGAGGACTGGAAACTAGCACTTCTGCCTCTTCCTGTTTCTCTCATGCCTTTTTCATGTTAATGAGGAAAGAAGGGCAAGAACCGACTGCAGGAGATTTAAAGGAATTGGTTTCTCAAATCCACAAAACGTCATCAACTCTTCCAAACCACAGTAAGAGGAATTTTAAGTAGCAAAATCTTTTGAGGTACAATGAAAGCCACAGCTGTTTGCAGCTCCTGCAGGTTTCTTTTTTTGGGGGGAGGGCAATAATATTTGTGTAGAGATTTGAGACAATTTATGTTCAATACATATACAATTGTGATATTTATTTATAAGCAAAAGAGGACCAGAGTTTTAGATTCAGCTGTGTTTTTTTCCACCTTCCATTTTGCTCATCAGTATGAGCCTCTGTCAGCTACAGTTTCTAATGGTATAAGGTCCCTGAATAAAGTATATTTGCTTTTTCAGTTGCAATATCTCCATTAATAAATTATGTATAGGCCTATTTTGGAGGATGACATGATTTTTTTTATCTTAATGGTCACATTTCTAACCAGACTGCAAAATTATTCCTACTCTAATTGCCGTAATACAAATACATCTAATTAATGCCTCTCTACAGGCTTTTCTGACAAGTATTAACTTTCAAAGCCACTAAAAATTTAATATATATGCCTCCTTGTCAATAACTTGAGATCTACAAAATTAAGTTAACGTTTCTTTGGAAAATTTTGTTCACTTTCAGGATTTTAATTTTCCTAGCCAAATAACAACCCTAAAAATGTTAGACGCATGCTGAATAAACTAGCAAAAAGTACAATAACAGCAAACTTGGATTCTCCTCATGGATACGTGAGTATTTTACTGTGTCACGTCCAGAGTGTAATCTGATTCGGTGCCATATGTTGCACTGAGCATTGGAGGTGGGGTGAGACAAAGCCATGTCATTCCACATCTGTTATAGATTAAGAAGGCAAATACAAAAATTGTAATCACTGTGAGTAAATAGCACTACTTATTGTCTTCTGCAAGAAATTATTTGCTGTTATCTTTCAACAAGTTAAATGAAACATTAAATATTTCAAGAGTGATGTTTATTTAGACTGAATTTCAATATTTTAATAATACAAGCTTTCAAGAACATGGGTGAAAGTGAGGTAAAGCGGAGATTTCTAATACTGTTATTGAAATCCAACCGATAGAATTTTTAAATATGGTTGCCAGCTGTACTAATATTACCAAAAACAGTATAGTTATGCCCTTGATAATTTACCTCTTAGGGATAATAACGTCCGACAGTGGCTCGGGTGCTCTGCAGAACATTTGGCATGTGTGTTACCTCATGTAATCCTTGAAAGTCCGTGAAGGAGGAATTGTTATTTCCATGAAGAAATCAAGAATTTAGAACTTCAGAGTTATGTAAGTAGCAGAGCTGGGCCTCAGACCATCTTATTCCCCAAGTTATATGTTCTTCACCATTGAAATTACTGATAAAAAGTTAAGTGCTTCCTGACGTAAACACCCAGCAGTGCCTGGAACTACAGCTGCCCTCACTCCTTTTTCCTTAGAGACATTCAGTCATTCAAAATACTCCCCTTATCACATCTCCGAAAGAGCTTTGTTAAGGCACCTGGATTCAAATTCTCACTTTGCACCTTACTGGCTGTTTAGTCTACACTCCAAGTTTTAAGATCAGGTGAGCTGAACTGGGTGGAGCCTGTTGGGCAGTGCCTAGAGCATGGGAGGTGCTTAATAAGTGTCAGAATCATTCCACCTTTTACTGTTGAATACTTTTATGAGGTACTCAGTTCTCAAACAGTTCTCTCGCAAGTGCTTAACGCGAGAAGAAAAGCGGCTTCCAAGAGATCCTACCCCCTTCCCTGTTCTCTCTCCTCCATCTTTACGATGCCAGACTCAAAAAAAGTCCCCCCAACTCATCCTCAAGTTGAAGATGATTGAAATCATCTTCCTTTACCTCCTCCAGCCAGGCAGATGTGCTTAGAAAGCAACATGATCAGGAGACTAGATGAATACTTATTCAATTTTGAAAAAGATAAGATTTTGTAAAAACAGCATAGTACTCAATTCTACAAATACTTAACATCACTGATACAAAGTTATTTCAAATGTGATTTATTTTGGAAATCAACCAGAATACTTCTCCAATCACTTTTAAATATAGAGGATGATAAAACTATAGAAAGCTTCATATCTTTATGCTGTTCATCTCGATGGAGATGTCAACTGCCATATTAATTCACTTAATTTTTCCACTTTTAAGTGGAATTGGACTTTTATACTTTACTGTTATATATTATAAGTAATAAATTATTTCACATCAAGGAGCAAAGCAGGTCAAACAATTTTCTCTTAATGTTATTGGTAAAAGTTTGGCTCTCCAAAAAAGGTTTTTGCTCCTGGTTTAGGTGAGCAAGGAGAGACCTCTTGCAAAGATACATGTTCTCAATATGAGCTGAATTTTGTCGGAGGAGCTTCTTGGTGTTTTTCATTTCCTAGGGAGTTCCAGAAGTACTAAAATTATATCGAGACAAAGTGTTTATGTTTCAAAAGTGCAGGCTCTGCATTCCAGGCTACACACTGAGGGTTCTCAAAACAGAGGCAGCTTTTACTGAAACTTGGAAATAAGAATAACTCACAAGGGCTTGGACTAGTACGTACTGGAAAAAATAGAAGATAACCTAAGAGCCAGCTGAAGAAGGGAACAACCTAACCCAGGGATTGCATGGTAAATACTTAAGGCTTTGTGGATCACACAGTCTCTGTTGCAAGCTCTGCCACTGAGGCTCAAAAGCAAACTCGACAATACATACATGAGTGAGCATGGTGGTGTTCCAATAAAACTGTATTTACAAAAACAGGAGGTAGGTTGGATTTAGCCCTTGGGTTGTAGTTAGCCTATCTTTGTGGATCTAGTCAAATGCTCCCTGACTAGTTTGAATTATTTTATCATTTGTTGGACTTCATGAAATAGGTGGTTTTGGTAGCATAGAGAAATTAACTACTAAGAAAAGTTAGATTTGTGCTTAAAAGGGACTTTGCCTAACATTTTACCATTAGAAATTCAATTTATGGGTTGAACATTGTTCTCTTTAGGAATCTGCTTAAAATGCAAGTGCTTGGGAAACATATCAAGTCAGCATTTCTTTAGTATTAATTAAGTAGCTAGGACCAAAAGAGGCCCTAGAAGCTGCATGAGAGCACAGAGTGCCTAGAGTAAAGAAAAGGGGATTGAAAGGGGAGAGCTATGAAAGGGAGGTGTTTGTCTCCCTGCTTTAAACAATTATTCATAGGATCCATTTGACCACCATATAATATTTTTGTTGTTGTTCCTGCAAAGGCACATTCTTTAGGAATAATGTCCTGCATGAATGAGTGCTTAGATATCCAGACAGAGAGTGCCACTTTGGTTCCTGCACACCCATTCAACAAACACCAATTTTGTTGCAAGGCTCAGGGCTAGGAAATGAAGGTAAGACGTGGAATAGGATAATCCAGCAAGGAAAATCCACATATAATACAAAATGGTAGAATCTACAAAAGAAGCAAGAACAAAGGGTAATTCTTTTTAAAAGCCCTTCATACTGCCGGTCTCATTTCTCTCTTGCCCTCCCTCCCATTCATTCTAGTTTGGTATATTGAAATGTGTTCCTAGTGCTAGTTATTCCTTAGTTTTAAAGCTGGCATGAAAGGACCAGTGGAAAACTATAAATATGGTTGGTAGTTGTCATTTGTAAAAACCTTACTGACTCCTTGCTATTTCTTTAACATTTCCATTTAAGTTGCTAAAACTAGAAAAAGATACTAGGCAGTGTTGCTCATGCACTAAACCCCCCTTGTGTGTTTAACCCATTCACCATAAGCTTGATTTACAGCGGCTTTCCTTGCTTGATGAACCCCACATGCCCCATAATTTAAACATCTTAATGTGCCTCTCACTGGAGTGCCTTTTTATTTGAATGTAAATTGATTCTGAAACTGCTTCCAATCAGAAGTTTGCGTTTGATACACTGTAGCTTAGAGTGGCATGTGGTCTCACCAAAGTCCAATCTGCAAGGTATAGGACTGAGGTTCAATTGCCACCATAATTAACCTAGTTCAGGTTAATTTAACCATAAAATATACACTTCAGCTGACTGTTTAACCTGCCACAAATAACTGAATAGCATAGATCCTGAGTCACTCAACAAATGAAATGCAGGTTGTTCTTATAAATACAGAAGAACCTCAAGGTCATTTCTGGATTTGTGCAACTTTTTTTTTTTTTTGAGGACTTTGAGGGATTTTTAGTGGAAGGCAGACAAGATTTTTGTAGCATTCTAAACCTGAGAGCAACCCCACTCACCCTTGTCTAGTCCAGGTAAAACCAAATTTAAACCATTTAAGAAAGTGATTTATTTATATCTCTCCCATTCAAAAAGAGTATGCTGGAAGTCATTTAATGATTTCTATTGGTAGATAATTCTAAGGTTTAATAATTATTCCTGCTATTAGCAGGTTACATTGTAGGTCTTAGTGCAAGAAAATGTCAGGATACATGAAATATTTAGCTACAATTATAAAAACTATGCTTTTTTTTTCAAGTACTTGTTTAATACTTTACACTAAATAGCCAAATTGGAAAGTATTTCAGACTTGTTGACTATCATCTTAGTAAGTCAGAAAAATGTCAAGTTCTACTTTTCTCCTTCAAATTCAGGAAGGAGAGTGTGAACTCCAACTACACCTGGGTTCAGGTGTTAGCTCTCCTTGGAGACAAACTCCAGCCCCTTTCCATGATGCCCTTCTCAGAGCCACAGCCTGGAGACTGGGGACATGTCTTGCAGTGATGAGGACAGGCCAACACACAAACATGTGAATATAACGAGGCAACGGGTACACAACATATCCAAAGAGAAGAGGCCTGAGCCTGGGAAGAGGGTGCCAGAGGATGCTGGCCCCTGGCCCCTGACTAGTGTCACCACAGCCAGACGAGTCATGTTGATGCAGAACTCTCCCCCCAAAACACAGAGGGTGGTGATCCTGACCCAAACCAGGCCCACCCTCTTGGACAACTGATTTTTTGTCTCTGGAAATTAGGTGGCTTGGCGTAGATAGAGAGGACATAGCAAGTGTTTCCTCCATACCAGGCATTATGTCATACTGTAAGGTTCTTTTTTTTTTTTGGCCACACCATACAGCATGTGGGATCTTAGTTCCTCAACCAGGGATCAAACCTGTGCCCCCTGCAGTGGAAGTGCAGAGTCCTAACCACTGGACTGCCAGGTTCTTCTCATGGGACAGAGGGACAGAAAACCAGCCTGCTTTAATGACATGCAAATTTAAATCATAAAATTGTTCTTTACATTTATCTAGCATTGTTCATCTCAAAGGACACTTTGTCACCCACTCATTCAGTGGCACTTTGATGTGATGTTTGGTGGTGGGTGTTTTTGCATGGTACCTGCCCTGCTGGAAGGTACGGTCTGATGCAGGGGGCAGACGAGACAAGTGACAAATTGTGAGAAGTGCTAAGAAGGGTAAAGGAGATGCACTGATAGAGGCCATGGGGTGGGGGTGGGGATGGCGAGGACCTGCTTGACAACGGTAGTCATGGAGTGAGAGTCACTGTGAAGGTTATGATGTTAAGCTTTAGGGCCCTTCACTTGTCCCAGCCACAGGGGTCCCATGATGGTGTGTTTTTATAAGATTTACAAATTTAAGATTTAAAATGTTTCCATAAAAAAAGTTTCTCCCAAATTGTGTAAGCTTCAGGGCTCACAAAGTCTGAATTCATTCTTAGTGGTTAGGGGAGGCTTCTCTGAAGAAGAGATATTTTGGCTGATTCCAATAGGATAGGAAGGAGCCTGCCATGCTTGATGCAAGGTAGTAGTCCAGTTGGGTTGAAGGGCCATTTGAAAATCCCAAAGCTGGAAATTGCCCAGCCACTTGGAGGACCTGTGGAGGGAGTAGAATGGGGAATAGAGAGAGAGCGTAGGAGAGAAAGTTGGGGAAGGTAGCAGGGGCAAACACTGAGGGCCATGGTGGCCATATGAAGGAGTTTGGTTTGTGTCAAAGTGATATGGAAAACCATTGGAGTGTTCTAAGCAGGCAAATGACATGATCAGATTTATGTTTTTTAAGATTGCTCAGACAATAAGAATTGATATGAGGTTGGGAACACGATTAGAGAAAGGAGACTGTGGCAATATTCCAGGCGAGAGATGATGCTGGGATTAGAGCAGTGGTTGTAGTGGTTATGGAGGGAACTGGACAGATTTAAGATACATGTTAGATTTTGAAATCCTAGCTGATGGGTTGGATGTAGGGAGCTGGGAAGAGAAAAGAGTCAAAGATGGGGCTTCCCTGGTGGCACAGTGGTTAAGAATCTGCCTGCCAATGCAGGGGACATGGGTTCAAGCCCTAGTCCGGGAAGATCCCATGTGCCACAGAGCCACTAAACCCATGCGCCACAACTACTGAGCCTGTGCTCTAGAGTCCGCGCTCCGCAACAAGAGAAGCCACCGCAATGAGAAGCCTGTGCACCACAGCAAAGAGTAGTCCCCGCTCGCCACAAGTAGAGAAAGCCTGCACACAGCAACGAAGACCCAATGCAGCCAAAAGTAAATAAATTGAAAAAAAAAAAGTCAAACATGACCTAATAAAAAGATATTGGAGGTGGGAAGAATTACTGCCAGAAGGTTGCAATCATCACAACAAGTTGTATTAGGAATATCTAGGAAGGCATTTATTAATATAATGGATAGGGCTTTATATGTGTGAATATGTCAATGCTGACATTTCTTTGAAGGTGATGTAAGTTAAGAGCAGGATTACGGAGTTAGACATGATTCTGCATTATTTAATCCCACTCGAGTGTGCAGGAATGAATTAGGTATGTGAAGCATGTGTACCATCTTCATAAATCAGACTTTAACCTTGTTATCGGAGTTAGTTTACATTTCTTAGTAGCCTGTGGGAAACAACTATATGACTGCCACTGAATCATTCCAATCAATGAACAGACCAGGCTTTGAAAGCATACATGAAATGTAGCCAACATTGTGTTTGCCTGTGGATTAAGACCTTGACTTTAGGAGATTTCAGTTAGGAGATGTTTTCCTAGAGTTAAAGACACATTTTTGCAAATAAGTAGGGAAGAGAAGCATTGGCTAATCTGGTTCTCTAATTTCTTCCAAGTGTAACTGAAAGTTCTAAAGTGTCAACTATAATTAAACACAATCTGAGCATTTAGGATCCTGACAAATCCATATTTGTGTGTGATGGTGTCTGTAGCATTAGAGACAATTTCAAAGAACTATAAGTGAAGATACTGGAAGGAGAAAGTAACTGCTATGCTGGTCTTACAAAAAATTCTTACCTTTTCCTTAGGGAATATAGACCAGTAAAGATAATTAGTAGTTGCAAAAGCAATAAAAGTTATATTATTCTTAAACAATTACATTCATTCATTCATTAGGCTTTTAGAAAATACACAGGCACTGAAATAAACATGCAATGCAAGAAGGAGATCATTAAGCTGCAAAGTAATGTTCTTAGGGACTGACATCTCTAACTGTGCAATGTGAAGAACGTCAGTCAACTCAGCATTCAACTCTATATGAAATCTTCCATGAGTGGATTTTATATGAATGAGTTTCCATCTTATTTCAGAACCCCTTTCTTCAGATTCTTCTCTGTTTTTTGATGAGAGTTGGTGATCTAGGAGTTTTTATATCTTTGTGGGAGTTCTGCCCTCTACTACCCTCACACACACACAATTTGTGAAATACTTATTTTGAAGCCTAGTAGTATTTGATGAGAAGTCTAATCTCAGGGGAAAAAAAGGTAGGCATGGGGAAGGTAGCAGAAGATGACAAACACCACAGGAAAGCCAACATAAGAACATTTGGGGTGAAATTAATACTTTTGGGTTTGCTTACATCAGGGTGTTAAGCCTAAAGAAGTACAAAGAAATGGCATGATAAAAACATTTTAGAGAAAGGTAGGAAAAGAGGCTAAACTATGACAGGATTAGAATGGAATGATTCAGGAGACCTTGCTGATAGTGCTGGAAAGAAAAGTAATGCAGTTTCAAATTCTGCCCATTGCAGAATTTTTGGTATATAAATCAAACAGCAGGAAGAACAGTTACCCTAAGCTGTTTCCTTGTGAGGTCTCTGCCTCCAGCTCAGACTCTCTGTAGCCATCAGCCAAGAGTGATGTCCAAAGTCAAACTAAGGCATTAGAAGTAAGTGTTAGCGAGAATACCCTAGCAGTCCAGTGGTTAGGACTCCACACTTCCATCACAGGGGGCATGGGTTCGATCCTTGGTCGGGGAACTAAGATCCTGCAAGCTACGTGCTGTGGCCAAAAAATAAAATAAAAGATAAAAAGTGTCAGCTTATAAAAAAAAAAAATGTTAGCATCTGGGACGCCAATGCCACCAAGTGTGAACTCTAAAAAGTGACCCTTCCCTCCTTCTGGCTGTGACATGCCAAGGGTCTGACGGTCATCCCTGCTGCTGTAGCCAATCTCAATGCCAAACTCCTGGAGATGCAGCCGTCACCTCCGAGCTCTACCAGGCACCCCCAGGGAACCAGTGCCATGTGGCTTCCAGAGTGGCTGCACCAGAAGAACGTGGAGCATCTGTCTGGAAACTGCCCCCAGATCCACTTACAGAGCCAGATTCCACCCCAGGAGCTTCCCCCATTCTGCCCCTGGAGTCCCCTCAGCTTACCTACCTACATGTAGCTGTTGGCACTGTTTGGGTTGTCTCACCAGTTATACTGGAACTACTATGAGCAACTAAATAATTCAGTATGCTTATGGCTACCCAAATATCATTGTTGAATGCATTGTCCATGAAATACCCTTATATGATACTTATCTTGTTTGCCTGCCTTTAGTTAAAAAAAAAAAAAATCACTTTTTATTAAAAGAACACCCTGAATGAGTATGAGGTCTTTTATCTCATTGTTGCCAAGTATGGTTTTTGTTAAAGCTTGAAGAGTGAGAAAATGGATAACTTTCATCAGCCACTAATAGGGGGGAAAATAAGCTTAAATTTGTGACTTTTCATAAGATTAATCTAAATCTGGGAAAACTGGCTAGACTTTCCCCTGTCTGTTGTGTTCTTCAGTAAGTACAGGACATAAATACATCGCAGCCAATTTTGCCCCTCTGCTTTGCATATTAATAAAATTAGTTGTTGTGCAACTCCGTTGACCCCGCCTTCTGCAGCCCACAGCTGCTTTGACATGCTAATTGAATTGTCAATAATAAACACAGGAAAGGAGGCCCTTCAAGCTACCATTTCGGGGCCACAAAACCTTCACTTAGAGGCTGCCTGCTGTTTCTCCCAACTGTGCATGAAAAGCAATTAAGAAAAGTCTTGTGTAACTAGTTTGTTAAATCAAGGATAAACTGTATGTCGGAACTAACAAAAGACACACAAAACGCTTGCAAATCTTCTCAGAACCAAACTGTGCAATGGTGCTTGTAAGAATGTGTGGCCCAATTTATGGAAAAACACTTAACTAAAAGTTAAATTGTCCCGTTGCCTTTTGCCCTATAAACTGGTGCCTAGCCTCAAGCATGAGAACCCTACCTCAGCGCGTATTTTACGAAGGGGGAAACACACTGAACCAGATATGAAACAGTCTAATAACTTTACCAGTCCTGGGCCAGCTGCTAATGCTCAGAATTTATACTGAATGAATACTTACCTCTTTGTTATTTCTAATTCTGGTGGTGAAAAGGTTACTAAATTCCCACACGTGATGGTACAAAAGACACTGTACGAACACAACAGCTCCATCTGACACCCGTGGAAGCCGGGACTGCAGGCTTGTAGGCTGAGTTAAAAAATAAATTAATAAAATACAGTTTGCATTTGCTGGCAAGTAGATGTGCCATGGTAACATAAACTGAAGTTACCTGTTTTTAAAATTGTGTGAAGTCATTCTCTTGTTACTAATAGGTTAAAATTTGGCATATATTTTATTACTTAAAGTTATTTATAAACTGTTCTAAACGCCTAAGACATCTCGGTTTGAGATGTTATTGAAATAATCCCTGGAATAAAATTCCTATGAGACTTATTTTACCCCTAAAGCTGTTCCCTGATGGTGTAGTGTGTGTAACAGTGAGGGTTACCTATTAACCTGGATAACCCAGGAGAGACCATGAAAAATGGCCCATAGGATCTGGAGGCATATTTAAAGATGCCAGTCAACATTTTCTTAAATGTAAGATTTTGAAAATACTGAAAGTAAAACCTTGAAAGCTGCTAAAAATAGAACAGTTTAAAATTATTCCTCATTAAAAGACATTTTAACCACTACATTTAAAATTGAAAGTAAGTAATTTTCAATCATTTTTTTAAATTTAACATCTTTATTGGAGTATAATTGCTTTACAATGGTGTGTTAGTTTCTGCTTTGTAACAAAGTGAATCAGTTATACATATACATATGTTCCCATATCTCTTCCCTCTTGCATCTCCCTTCCTCCCACACTCCCTATCCCACCACTCCAGGCGGTCACAAAGCACCGAGCTGATCTCCCTGTGCTATGCGGCTGCTTCCCACTAGCTATCTATTTTACGTTTGGTGGTGTATATATGTCCATGCCACTCTCTCACTTTGTCACAACTTACCCTTCCCCCTCCCCATATCCTCAAGTCCATTCTCTAGTAGGTCTGTGTCTTTATTCCAGTCTTGCCCCTAGGTTCTTCATGACTTTTTTTTCCTTAGATTCCATATATATGTGTTAGCATACGGTATTCGTTTTTCTCTTTCTGACTTACTTCACTCTGTATGACAGACTCTAGGTCCATCCACCTCATGACAAATAACTCAATTTCCTTTCTTTTTATGGCTGAGTAATATGCCATTGTATATATGTGCCACATCTTCTTTATCCATCCATCTGTCGATGGACACTTAGGTTGCTTCCATGTCCTGGCTATTGTAAATAGAGCTGCAATGAATATTGTGGTACATGACTCTTTCTGAATTATGGTTTTCTCAGGGTATATGCCCAGTAGTGGTATTGCTGGGTCGTATGGTAGTTCTATTTTTAGTTTTTAAAGGAACCTCCATACTGTTCTCCATAGTGGCTGTATCAATTTACATTCCCACCAACAGTGCAGGAAGGTTCCCTTTTCTCCACACCCTCTCCAGCATTTATTCTTTGTAGATTTTTTGAAGATGGCCATTCTGACCGGTGTGAATTGATATCTCGTTGTAGTTTTGATTTGCATTTCTCTAATGATTAATGATGTTGAGCATTCTTTCATGTGTTTGTTGGCAATATGTATATCTTCTTTGGAGAAGTGTCTATTTAGGTCTTCTGTGCATTGTTGGATTGGGCTGGGTTTTTTTTTTTCATATTGAGCTGCATGAGCTGCTTGTAAATTTTGGAGATTAATCCTTTGTCAGTTACTTTGTTTTCAAATATTTTCTCCCATTCTGAGGGTTGTCTTTTGGTCTTGTTTATGGTTGCCTTTTCTGTGCAAAAGCTTTTAAGTTTCATTAGGTCCCATTTGTTTATTTTTGTTTTTATTTCCATTTCTCTAGGAGGTGGGGCAGAAAGGATCTTGCTGTGATTTATGTCATAGGGTGTTCTGCCTATGTTTTCCTCTAAGAGTTTGATACTGTCTGGCCTTAACATTTAGGTCTTTAATCCATTTTGAGTTTATTTTTGTGCATAGTGTTAGGGAGTGTTCTAATTTCATACTTTTACATGTAGCTGTCCAGTTTTCCCAGCACCACTTATCGAAGAAACTCTTTTCTCCACTGTATATTCTTGCCTCCTTTATCAAAGATAAGGTGACCATATGTGCATGGGTTTATCTCTGGGCTTTCTATCCTGTTCTATTGATCTATATTTCTGTTTTTGTGCCAGTACCATACTGTCTTGATTACTGTAGCTTTGTAGTATAGTCTGAAGTCAAGGAGCCTGATTCCTCCAGCTCCATTTTTCTTTCTCAAGATTGCTTTGGCTATTCGGGATCTTTTGTGTTTCCATGGAAATTGTGAAATTTTTTGTTCTAGTTCTGTGAAAAATGCCAGTGGTAGTTTGATAGGGATTGCATTGAATCTGTAGATTGCTTTAGGTAGTAGAGTCATTTTCACAATGCTGATTCTTCCAATCCAAGAACATGCTATATCTCTCCATCTATTTGTATCATCTTTAATTTCTTTCATCAGTGTCTTATAGTTTTCTGCATAAAGGTCTTTTGTCTCCCTAGGTAGGTTTATTCCTATATATTTTATTCTTTTTGTTGCGATGCTAAATGGGAGTGTTTTCTTAATTTCACTCTTAGATTTTTCATCATTAGTGTATAGGAATGCTAGAGATTTCTGTGCATTAATTTTGTATCCTGCTACTTTACCAAATTCATTGATTAGCTCTAATAGTTTTCTGGTAGCATCTTTAGGATTCTCTATGTATAGTATCATGGCATCTGCAAACAGTGACAGCTTTACTTCTTCTTTTCCGATTTGGATTCCTCTTATTTACTTTTCTTCTCTGATTGCTGTGGCTAAAACTTCCAAAACTATGTTGAATAATAGTGGTGAGAGTGGGCAACCTTGTCTTGTTCCTGATCTTAGTGGAAATGGTTTCAGTTTTTAACCATTGAGGATGATGTTGGCTGTGGGTTTGTCATATATGGCCTTTATTATGTTGAGGAAAGTTCCCTCTATGCCTACTTTCTGCAGGGTTTTTTTTTTTTTATCATAAATGGGTGTTGAATTTTGTCAAAAGCTTTCTCTGCATCTATTGAGATGATCATATGGTTTTTCTCCTTCAGTTTGTTAATATGGTGTATCACATTGATTGATTTGCGTATATTGAATAATCCTTGCATTCCTGGGATAAATCCCACTTGATCATGGTGTATGATCCTTTTAATTGCTGTTGGATTCTGTTTGCTAGTATTCTGTTGAGGATTTTTGCATCTATGTTCATCAGTGATATTGACCTGTAGTTTTCTTTCTTTATGACATCTTTGTCTGAATTTGGTATCAGGGTGATGGTGGCCTCGTAGAATGAGTTTGGGAATGTTCCTGCCTCTGCTATATTTTGGAACAGTTTGAGAAGGACAGGTATTAGCTCTTCTCCAAATGTTTGATAGAATTCGCCTGTGAATCCATCTGGTCCTGGGCTTTTGTTTGTTGGAAGATTTTTAATCACAGTTTCAATTTCAGTGCTTGTGATTGGTCTGTTCATATATTCTGTTTCTTCCTGGTTCAGTCTCAGAAGGTTGTGCATTTCTAAGAATTTGTCCATTTCTTCCAGGTTGTCCATCTTATTGGCTTAGAGTTGCTTGTAGCAATCTCTCATGATCCTTTGTATTTCTGCAGTGTCAGTTGTTACTTCTCCTTTTTCATTTCTAATTCTATTGATTTGAGTCTTCTCCCTTTTTTTCTTGATGAGTCTGGCTAATGGTTTATCAATTTTGTTTATCTTCTCAAAGAACCAGGTTTTAGTTTTATTGATCTTTGCTATCGTTTCCTTCATTTCTTTTTCATTTATTTCTGATCTGATCTTTATGTTTTCTTTCCTCCTGCTACCTTTGGGGGGTTTTTTGTTCTTCTTTCTCTAATTGCTTTTGGTGTAAGGTTAGGTTGTTTATTTGAGATGTTTCTTGTTTCTTAAGGTAGGATTGTATTGCTATAAACTTCCCTCTTAGAACTGCTTTTGCTGCATCCCATAGGTTTTGGCTCGTCATGTTTTCATTTTCATTTGTTTCTAGGTATTTTTTGATTTCCTCTTTGATTTCTTCAGTGATCTCTTAGTTATTAAGTAGTGTATTGTTTAACCTCCATGTGCTTGTATTTTTTACAGATTTTTTCCTGTAATTGATATCTAGTCTCATAGCGTTGTGGCCAGAAAAGATACTTGATACGATTTCAATTTTCTTAAATTTACCAAGGCTTGATTTGTGACCCAAAATATGATCTATCCTGGAGAATATTCCATGAGCACTTGATAAGAATGTGTATTCTGTTGTTTTTGGATGGAATGTCCTATAAATATCAATTAAGTCCATCTTGTTTAATGTATCATTTAAAGCTTGTATTTCCTTATTTATTTTCATTTTGGATGATCTGTCCATTGGTGAAAGTGGGGTGTTAAAGTCCCCTACTATGATTGTGTTACTGTCGATTTCCCCTTTTATGGCTGTTAGTATTTGCCTTATGTATTGAGGTGCTCCTATGTTGGGTGCTTAAGTATGTACAATTGTTATATCTTCTTCTTCTATGGTTCCCTTGATCGTTATGTAGTGTCCTTCTTTGTCTCTTGTAATGCTCTTTATTTTAAAGTCTATTTTTTTTTATATGAGAATTGCTACTCCAGCTTTCTTTTGATTTCCATTTGCATGGAATATCTTTTTCCATCCCCTCACTTTCAATCTGCATGTGTCCCTAGGTCTGAAGTGGGTCTCTTGTAGACAGCATATATACGGGTCTTGTCTTTGTATCCATTTAGCCAGTCTGTGTCTTTTGGTTGGAGCATTTAATCCATTCGCATTTAAGGTAATTATCAATATGTATGTTCCTATGACCATTTTCTTAATTGTTTTGGGTTTGTTATTGTAGGTCTCTTCCTTCTCTTGTGTTTCCTGCCTAGAGAAGTTCCTTTAGCATTTGTGTAAAGCTGGTTTTGTGGTGCTGAGTTCTCTTAGCTTTTGCTTTTCTGTAAATGTTTTAATTACTCCATCAAATCTGAATGATATCCTTGCTGGGTAGAGTAATCTTGGTTGTAGGTTTTTCTCCTTCATCACTTTAAATATGTCCTGTTACTCCCTTCTGGCTTGCAGAGTTTCTGCTGAAAGATCAGCTGTTAACTGTATGGGGATTCCCCTGTGTTTTATTTGTTGTTTTTCCCTTGCTGCTTTTAATATTTTTTCTTTGTATTTAATTTTTGATAGTTTGATTAATATGTGTCTTGGCATGTTTCTCCTTGGATTTATCCTGTATGGGACTCTCTTTGCTTCCTGGACTTGATTAACTATTCCCTTACCCACGTTAGGGAAGTTTTCAACTATAATCTCTTCAAATATTTTCTCAGTCCCTTTCTTTTTCTCTTTTTCTTCTGGGTCCCCTATAATTTGACTGTTGGTGCATTTAATGTTGTCCCAGAGGTCTCTGAGACTGTCCTCAATTCTTTTCATTCTTTTTTCTTTATTCTGCTCTGCAGTAGTTATTTCCACTATTTTATTATCCAGATCACTTTTCCATTCTTCTGCCTCAGTTATTCTGCTATTGAGCCCTTCTAGAGAATTTTTAAGTTCATTTATTGTGTTGTTTATCTCTGTTTGTTTGCTCTTTAGTTCTTCTAGGTCCTTGTTAAATGTTTCTTGTATTTTCTTCCTTCTATTTCCAAGATTTTGGATCATCTTTACTATCATTATTCTGAATTCTTTTTCAGGTAGACTGCCTATTTCCTTGTCAGTTGTTAGGTCTGGTGGGGTTTTGCCTTGCTCCTTCATCTGCTATGTGTTTCTCGGTCTTCTCATTTTGCTTAACTTACTGTGTTTGGGGTCTCCTTTTCACAGCCTGCAGGTTCGTAGTTCCCATTGTTTTTGGTGTCTGTCCCCAGTGGCTAAAGTTGGTTCAGTCGGTTGTGTAGGCTTCCTGATGCAGGGGACTAGTGCCTGTGTTCTGGTGGATGAGGCTGGATCTTGTCTTTCTGGTGGGCAGGTACACTTCTGGTGGTGTGTTTTGGGGTGTCTGTGGCCTTATTATGATTTTAGGCAGCCTCTGTGCTAATGGGTGGGGTTGTGTTCCTGTCTTGCTAGTTGTTTGGCATAGGGTGTCCAGCACTGTAGCTTGCTGGTCGTTGAGTGAAGCTGGGTCTTGGCGTTGAGGTGGAGATCTCTGGGAGATTTTAGCCATTTGATATTACATGGAGCTGGGAGGTCTCTTGTGGACCCGTGTTCTGAAGTTGGCTCTCCCACCTCAGAGGCACAGCCCTGATGCCTGGCTGGAGCACCAAGAGCCTTTCATCCATACGGCTCAGAATAAAAGGGAGACAAAATAGAAATGAAAGAAAAGAAAGAAAAGAAAGAAAGAAAGAAGATAAAATTAAAATTTTAAAAGTTATTAAAATAAAAAATAATTATTAAGGAAAAAAATTTTAAGTAAAAAAACAAACCAAAAAATGGACAGACAGAACCCTAGGACAAATGGTAAAAGCAAAGCTATACAGACAAAATCACACACAGAAGCATACACATACATACTCACAAAAAGAGAAAAAGGGAAAATATATATATATCTTTGCTCCCAAAGTCCACCTCCTCAATTTGGGATGATTCATTGTCTATTCAGGTATTCCACAGATGCAGGGTACATCAAGTTGATTGTGGAGATTTAATCCGTTGCTCCTGAGGCTGCTGGGAGAAATTTCCTTTTCTCTTCTTTGTTCACACAGCTCCCAGGGTTCAGCTTTGGATTTGGACCCGCCTCTGCGTGTAGGTCGCCTGAGGGCGTCTGTTCTTCGCTCAGACAGGACGGGGTTAAAGGAGCAGCTCACTCAGGCCGGGGGGAGGGAGGGGTACGGATGCGGGGTGAGCCTGCGGCGGCAGAGGCCGGCATGACGTTGCACCAGCCTGAGGCGCGCCGTGCGTTCTCCTGGGAAAGTTGTGCCTGGATCACGGGACCCTGGCAGTGGCGGGCTGCACAGGCTCCCGGGAGGGGAGGTGTGGAGAGTGACCTGTGCTTGCACACAGGCCTCTTGGCGGAGGCAGCAGCAGCTCCAGCGTCCCACGCCCTTTTCTGCGGTCGGCGCTGATAGCCGCGGCTCGTGCCTGTCTCTGGAGCTCCTTTAAGTGGCGCTGTTAATCTCCTCTCCTCGCGCACCAGGAAACAAAGAGGTAAGAAAATGTCTCTTGCCTCTTCGGCAGGTCCAGACTTTTCCCCGGACTCCCTCCCTGCTAGCCGTGGTGCACTAGCCCCCTTCAGGCTGTGTTCACGCCGCCAACCCCAGTCCTCTCCCTGCGCTCCAACCGAAGCCCGAGCCTCAGCTCCCAGCCCCACCCGCCCCGGCGGGTGAGCAGACAAACCTCTCGGGCTGGTGAGTGCCGGTCGGCACTGATCCTCTGTGCGGGAATCTCTCTGCTTTGCCCTCCGCACCCCTGTTGCTGCGCTCTCCTCCGTGGCTCTGAAGCTTCCCCCATCTGCCACCCGCAGTCTCCGCCTGCGAAGGGGCTTCTAGTGTGTGGAAACCTTTCCTCCTTCACAGCTCCCTCCCAGTGGTGCAGGTCCCGTCCCTATTCTTTTGTCTCTGTTTATTCTTTTTTCTTTTGCCCTACCCAGGTACGGGGGGAGTTTCTTGCCTTTTGGGAGGTCTGAGGTCTTCTGCCAGTGTTCAGTGGGTGTTCTATAGGAGCTGTTCCACATGTAGATGTATTTCTGATGTATTTGTGGAGAGGAAGGTGATCACCGTGTCTTACTCTTCCACCATCTTGAAGCTCCTCTCGATAAGGTACATGTTTAAATTCGAAGTTCACATATATGTATTGGGTTATTCTTCCATCAGGTGAAAATTTTAAAATATGAATCTTTTGTGGTCATACAAAAAGAGCATAAAATTTAGTCTTCCAAGATATGGCTTTGGGTTCCAACTTTGCCATTTATTAATGAGTTATTCAACTTCTCTGAGTCTTAATTTTCTCCTCTGTAAAATGGGGATGGAGATGTCAGTTGCAAAGGCTTTGCCTCTCTGGAATATTCTTCTATAGATTTCCTCATGGTTGGCCTCCTCACTTCACTGAGATCTTTGTTCAAGTGGCTTCTCTTCAAAGAGGCCTTCCTTACCACCCTCAGCTTCTTTCCAGAGAGTGACAGTGTTTCCCCTACAGTCATTCTTATGTTGACATGCACATAGTGAAAATATATACAAGCATTAAAATGCTGACATCAAAGTTTTAAAATTAACATAGAAGCCTAGACTTCTGAGAAGTGTATATGTATGTGTGTGTAAATGTGTATGTATATGGCTATTTATTAGAATAAAAATATTTTCATCAGCGGATTCCAGTTGATCCTCAATTATGTTTTAAAGATTCAAGTATGACATATTGTAGTAACTTAATTTTTTAAAGGCTATTCTTCTTTTTTCAAGTGTGCCTTTACTGTAGACAGCAGCATTCTTTGTTGTGTGAAGTAAAAAGCAGCTGTAGTAAGATTGGGTTCTTTGTGTCTGTCTCTATTTTTAGTAAATCAAGGATATGTCCTAGAGAATATTTCCTATTATCATTTTTATTTTTCATTTTCTTACAGTGCCCAATGAAAATTAATCAACTTTAGGAAAATTACAGTCTAAATTACACAACATGTTGACTCAAATTTTGTGGATTATGTGGGTAGAATGGATTTGATATTTCTTTCTAATAACAAAACAACTGCAACTACATGTTAATATTCCTGAATGAATAAACATGATCCTGATAAATCTGCATCTCTCTCACTCACACATAAACCTTTCTTTGTTTAATCAATTGATTCAGGTAAAACATGGTGCATGTCAGGAAGAGTTTGTAAACCAAAGTGGTAGGAAAATTTTTTATTTCTCTTTTCCTCTTCTCATTTTTATTTCATTCTTGCTTATAAAAATCCTGCAGCAAGAATTACTGGTATTCAAAATATGTTCTCTGAAGTTGCTGTCCTTACTTATTGATTTGAAACAGCTGTAAAACCTGAGGGGCTCAAATGAGTTTCCAAACACCGCTGTTAAGAAGTACCTATGACGTATCCTGGATGGTCAGAGGGTTGTTTGGCATTCTTGGGGTAAAGCTTGTTGGGCTCCTGGGTTCTCCTTGGGCCTTGGTGAAGGGTATGTAACTCCTGTGTGTACTTCTGAAAATATTCAGACACCAAGTAGAAAGTTAGCAAAGAAAGAAATTCAGCCAGCACAAGACATTGCCCCTAAATGTTTGCGTCAATTAAAGCTCTCTTCAAGGCTAGCCTGGCGTTCCTCCAGCTGCAGTGTTCCATGTAAAATAAAATATTGCCAGCTGTAGTCAATGATTTGATTTCCCAGTGAAACACGAGAAACGTGTAATCACTGTTAATATGGTAAAAATTGATCAAGTGTGACAGGCTATATAATTTACTGATTGCAATAGTCTTTTAGGTACCAACTCTGACAGCAGTACCCGCTGATTAGTTTCTAGATCTCTAGAGCTAAGGTAAATTTTATACTTCAAATTTAGCTTTATGTCTGTCACGTGACAGAGGATTGGTTAAAAGACCTATGATTTAGTTAACTGTGAGAATATTATCAACTATTCAAATGTTTTTGTAAGAATGTTTAATAATGCAAGAAATTCTTATGTTATAATTTAAATGAATAAAGCAGGACTCAAAGTTACCATATAATGATTACAGTTGCTTAAAAAAAATGAGGTTAAAAAAATGCTAGAACATCAAAACATCTTTTTTTCTGGTTCCCATTTCTGTTAAGCCAAATGTACTGATTCAAAAGTATAGTTGGCAGTCTGCAAATGATTTGAGAAAGATGCAGAGGAAAAAATAATGCATTAACTCATCAAAAATGGGGCTTCCCTGGTGGCGCAGTGGTTAAGAGTCCGCCTGCCGATGCAGGGGACACGGGTTCGTGCCCTGGTCCGGGAAGATCCCACATGCCGTGGAGAGGCTAGGCCCGTGAGCCATGGCCGCTGAGCCTGTGCGTCCGCAGCCTGTGCTCTGCAACGGGAGAGGCCACAACAGTGAGAGGCCCGCGTACCGCAAAAAAACCATCAAAAATTGTAAAGTACCAGAAAAAAGTGGTGAAAAATAGAGGGATCTGAGAGCCCAAGCATTCACTTTTACAACTTGTGCCAAGAAATTAATTCTCATACTACGTGTGCTTTGGTGATAAACATCTTTGGGGATCTTAGTACACTGGTTATCCTTGGAGGAGTTTATAACGGTGAGGCCATATAATCATGTCATGGTCAGGAGGGTGAACTCTGTCAGATTTCAGCTTTTTCATCTCTAAAGGGAGAGTAATACCATTACCTACCCTACAGGACTACTAAACATTCAAGTGAGATGATGCCCAGAAAACACTGAACGTGCTGTCTGGCTACTGGTGAAGTTTGTAAGTGTTGCCTATTTTTGTGAGTTTTTAATTGTCTATATTTGTATTTTTCACATTATCAACTACAATCTGTAGGTTTTATTTTTATGATACAGTATATAATCAGCATCTTAAAGGTCTTTTTGTGGCCACAAAATATTTTTACTTTTCTCTGCTGAAGTTTCAGGGTTTTCCCTTTTGCTGCCTCTCTGGATCCAGCGATCCTGCCCTTTGATAATGTGACTAGTTTATGCACGTCTTCCAAGATTCACTTCAGCATTGCCTCCTCTGTATCCTGCTCTTGGCCCTTAAATTCTACCAAGATATAGATAATCATCTTTGCTGTATTCAAAAATCATGTAATTTTAAGCAGAGAAAGTCCAGTTTTAATTTTGGCTCAATATAGCTGTTGAATCAGCAGACTCCTTGGAAAACAGCTAAGCGTTAAGGAAGAAGTCATGTTTCGCCTTCCGGGGCTGACGGTGTTATCTACCTTCAGCAGGGGTTCTTTAAAAGCCTGTCATATTTTTAATTCCAAGTTTTACTCTTTTGTAGTTCCTCAGAATTAGAATTTTATTAATAATAATGACTCAAAGGGGAGGAGGAGTCACTCGATCTTGGAGGTTTCTGTGTATATTTGGTGTATTCTAAGAAACCAAAAAAACATCATCTTAGGGTTTACAGGCCCTTTGGCCGAGCCTCAGAAACGTGGCTGGAGCGGACTTTGCTGCTTTAACTTTACAGTTCTAATGGCGATCCCTGCCTTGGGGCCACCTCAGCCAAGAGGGTGCCTCGCCTGGGTGGGTTGAGGACTGGCATCTGCCACCACCATGGCCTAGAAGCTCTCTCTCCCTCTGGTGATCCACTAGTTGCAGCGGCCATGCTCCCTGGCTGGTCTCTCTACCACAGTGTGTTTTTATTTCCTGCTGCTGGGCCTTTCTTTGGTTAAGTCCTTCTAGGTTCTCTGACAGTTGTCAATCACTTGAAAGCTCAGAAGGGGGCTGGAATCGCCTCATGCGAATTTGCCCATGTCTTGCCCAGCTACTTTCATGCTCTGCACATCAATAGTTTGCAGGGGGGAGAGTTCAAGTTCCATTTCTCTACGGCGTTTCTCCCAACTTCTGTTTTCCCTGAGTTTTGCAAATAACTTCAAAGACAAGGTTCAAGGTTTTATGGAATTCTCAGCAGGTAGTTTTTTGCAGTGAGTATCCATTCCCAGCACTGTTTATCGTGAGCAAAAGAACAGATGTGCTTTCTCTTGGAGGATAGACAGAGTGCTCCTCTTATGTATTTCCTTCATGCTCATTTAACCTACTGCAAGCACAGAATAGATACTTAAAGTGTTTTATTGTCGTTGGGCATAGAGACAAGCTGGTGCTCAAATTCCCTATAAATACCACATGCTTTTGGTGATTTTCCCTGAACTGCAGCTTGGCCATTGTTCATGGGGTAACCAGATAACACACTGGATTTTTGGCTAATTGTATTGCAATTGATTTTCTAATCAGGGTAATTCATGCAACCAAGATAAAAATACTAAAACTTGAATACATGGGTCAACTTTTAAGTTTCTTGAAACAAAAAGTTTATACTATTTCTAACTACATGCCAGGTGATTACTTAAATTGAAAGAAAAAAACAAATCCCCAAATCAAATCAGCTGGCAGTAATGGAGGCAGATTAAGCCAGAAAAGGTAGAGATTTGTGTGGTTCTTTGTTATTTTATCTAAACATAAACTTCACTAGTGAACTCCCAAAGCAGTGTTTCATTTCCATTTGGAATATTGTAATTGGTATTTTTTATACATTGTCTATTTTGGTCCTTATGAAAAGAAAGTGGAAAAATGGCCTGATGAGATGGCATAATGCTTAAATCCACACCTGGTCTGTAACTTTTTCCCCAGGGGGTTCAGTCTACAAAGTCTCTAACACTTGCTGCTATTAATAAAAGCTGAATAAAATGATGCCTTTGTCTGAAGACATTAGCAGAATTGTAGTTGTGTTCCAAAGGATTGGGGTCTGAGAGGAGGGTGTGAGAAGGCCAGTTGGCCAGGGCACCGACCTGAAGCATTGCTAAATTTGTTAAGGGGGAGGGCACCCAGCCAGCCATCAATGAACCACCACAAGTGCTCTGTTGCCAATCTAGGTGTCCACAATGCTCGGAATAGTTTTGCTTACTTTAAGCAGTTCTATCACATGTGCTCAGAAGTTCTAATGATCGTTTATTTTTTATTGAAACAAGATTTAAAAAATTGGACATGCAGTCTTGCTCCATACTCATGTTAATGACTACTTTAGAATTAAGGTTATAAAGATAGCTAAATATTTTGAACTTAAACCAGGAAACCAGCACCATCCCTTTTCTCCCCGACTCCTGAAACCCTCCACAACTGAAAAAAAATTGTTTCCCTAGTTAGTTCTTATTTGAGGATACTGCAATGTTTCAGCACCCTGGCCAAACAGTAAAATCACCTAGAAACTCTGGGCCCCATCATATTCCAATTGAGACTGGTCTCTGGGGGGTTGGTCTTAAATGCTCCATGGGGGTTCTGATCTATACTCATTGTGTTGAATGAGAACCAGGTGACCATGATGACTACTAATACCCTCAAAATTTAGCTCACATCAGAAACACCTGGAGGGCTTGTGAAAAGAGCTCGCTGGGCCCTACCCCCAGCATTTCTAAGTAGGTCTCAGTTGAGACCTGAGCGTTTCTGTCTCTGTCAAGTTCCAGTGCTCGTGGATGCTGCCCCAGGAACAACACTTTGAGAACCACTGCACTAATACGAATCCTGACTCATTCTGTGTATCCTAAGGTACTTTCACTCCTAGAAAACTTCTGAAATTGTTGTTGTTGTTTATGGGGGAGATTTGGAGAAGGGGCACAGAGTTAGTGCCAAAAGGGCAGGAAATGGAGGGAAGGGACTTTAAGAAAAAAAGTTAAGATGAGAGTGTTATCAAAATTGAAGAGGGGGAGGGTTTGACCTTTTTAAGTCTGGCTGGGCAGAGAAGTTTTACCAAAGAAATTTGAGGAGAGAAGACCAGGGAAAGTTCTAATGGAAGTAAGAGGATTTAAAGGAAATTTTAAAGAAGTGTTGTCAAAGTCTCTATTTTTCCTTCAGTGTGATAAGAAATGTAAGTAAAGGATGGTTTTTTGTCGTGTCACGTCTGGTCACTGCCCCATCTCTCTGGGATGGACCACGCATGTCAGGCTTTTATAAGCATTACATTCCCTGCTTTTTTCCCCTTCATTCTCCTCTCTAGGAGAACCACAGCAACCTAACTTCAACTCTGTAAAGAAACAAGAATTAGAAGGAACAATGGTTTCAAAGATGCAAGAGACTATTCCTGGAGCTTAAGGAAAAAGAAACTTGCTTGAGTCTAGGAGAGACTGTGTTCAGGGCTATTATGGGTGTGGAGTAAAAGGTGGAAAAATGTATCCAGTGGCTCCCATTGGTCAAAAGAGATCCTGGAGTGTGAAAGCCCCTGCACTTCAGTTATGTGTGTGTTTGGGGGGTTGGGGGTGGGATTGAAGAGGTGACCAGGAGGCAAGATGGGAACACAGGCTCTGGTTATCAACAAACAGGATGCCACCTTCTGAATGAGTGAAAGTAGGTGCGATTGAGATGAAGGAAAAATGGAATTTAAAATTTATTTTAGAAGAACCAGATGGGATACACTATTCCTTGGAAACACAATTTTTTAGCCACATATATTTGCAAGTACTTTAAAACAGCACCCACAGGTAGTGGGAAATGAAGGGTGTGAGGAGTCAGAACACCTGAGTTAGTCCTAATTTTGTTGATAACTAGTGGCATCTGGTCAAGTCACTGACTTCCTGAGCCTCACTATCTTCTTACAAAAGGGGGAACTCTGAGGTCAGCCCTGATAAATACCCTATGAAACAGAGATGAAGAATCTGATGTTAGGTCCTAGTTAGGCACCATGTTTTTATTTTATCTTTTTAAAATTTTATTTATTTATTTATTTTTGGCTGCACTGGGTCTTCATTGCTGCATGCGGGCTTTCTCTAGCTGCCACAAGCAGGGGCTACTCTTTGTTGTGGTGTGTGGGCTTCTTATTGTGGTGGCGTCTCTAGTTGCGGAGCACGGGCTCTATGCGCACAGGTTTCAGTAGTTGTGGCTCACAGGCTTCAGTAGTTGTGGCTCGCAGGCTCTAGAGTGCAGGCTCAGTAGTTGTGGCACACGGGCTTAGTTGCTCCACGGCATGTGGGATCTTCCCAGACCAGTGCTCAAACCCATGTCCCCTGCATTGGCAGGTGGATTCTTAACCACTGTACCACCAGGGAAGCCCCAGGCACCAAGTTTTTAAAGCATAAAATAAATTTATATTTCTTGCCTGTCTTTAAGATTCAAATTAGGTAAAACTCAGATTTGTTTCCTTGGGTTAGGGGTGAGGCCAAAATAAGGTTTTAGAGCGCACAAAGAAATCAGTAGAGCCTTGTCCTTTAGGTAGGAACATAAAGGACAAATGTTAGGACAGTTCAATTTTGGTAAATAAGGAATTTGGCTATATTAGAACAATGCTGAAGTAGAGTTTAGTAACTGTTCAGTTTCTTTCTTTTTTTTTTCTGGAGGTGAGGAGAAGTTTACATTCCTCAAAAGACATGGACTAAAATAGATGAGACTTAGATTGGAATCTTTTTTGTAACAAACAACGAACCTTATTTCTCAGTTTCTTCTGTCTCCCTCTATTGGTTCTGAAACTGGAAAGTCACAACAATTTTTTTTTAAATTTGAGATTCAACCATTTATTTTATGTGAAAATTAAGCATATTTGTTCTTTATTCTTGGTCTTATATGTTTTATGGCTAAAGTAGGAAGTTTTTCTAAAAATTAAAATTCTGATGGAACAAGTATAAATGATAACTGGGTTATTAAGAATTTCATCAGGAATTTAAAATCGGATATAAATATTAGCTATTTCTCATAATTGCATGATTAAATCAGTAGGAAACTAGTATTATGAAATAATTAAAAATCACCCTTTACTTATCAATGACATTCTGCTGGTCTTACTGAAACTTAATTTTCATTGTCTTATCAATATAAAATTCATCCTTCCTCTGGTTTCTGAGCCCATCTCCTACCCTCTCACTGAGGTTTCTCTTTCTATTTGTCTTTCTCGTTCCTGTGTCCGAAAACTCTCCCTATTGGGTTATTTTTGCCTCCGCATGTAAATATGCTCAATATGTTCTAATCTTGAAAACAATTAGATTCCATCTCCCCACTGCTGCATCTTTCCTTGTTTGGCTTTCTCTTTCTCTCTTTTCCCTTCCTTTCTCCATTTCTCTCTCCTTTCTTCTACTTATCCCTGCTCCTCCACCAGCTGCTCCCTTTCATTCATTCACTGAGTAAGTGCTTCTGAGGGTAGCGGTGTATCCTATGGTGCCTCACACAGTAGTGAGTTCTGGAAAACATGACTATACTGGAAAGATAGGGCTCTACCCTCATGGGGCTTAAAGTCTCGTGATGGAGACATTTGATAAAAGAAGCAGGCTAGTATCATCACCTACACTCTTTCTCTCTAACCTATTGCAATTCAGCTTGAAGTTCTAGCCCAGGCCATCAATGATCAATCATTTCCAAAAACATTGAACGCTTTTTGTTTTATTTACATTTTCAATTTCTTATAGGAGTTTATCAGTTCATTCTTCTGGAAACCTCTTTCTCCTTTGCCTTGTGTACGGATTCTTCACTGTTTTTCTTATTCCTTCTTATCCCCTAGGCCCTTTTGGAACAATTTCCTGTATTCATCAGTGAATGGGTATCATTTCATAGTGTTCTACCACCAGTCCTTTTATAACTTTTCCAATTTCCTGAGGCAAACCTGCCTATTCTCATGCCTTCTGCTGCCCCCTCTGCACTGGTAACTACATGTTCAATCATATCTCTTTCCCATCCATTCAAATGCCTGGTGGCATTCTATCTCAAACTCAACAGGTTCTGAATTGAACTCATTTTCTCCAAAACTGTGTCTTCCTCAGGTGTCCCCTGTTTTATTTTATAGAATCACCATACACACAATCACTTAAACAAGACTTTTTGTTCTAAATAAGAGCAGCAAGATTTTCGAGAACTGGCTTTTATAGGTGATATTCAAATTGAGATTTAAATGACAAGAGGGAGCCAGTCACACAGATATCTGGGGGACAATATTCTAGGTAGAGGGAACAGAAAGTGCAAAGACCTAAAGGTGGAGAATGATTTTGAGGAGTTCATAGAACAGAAAGAAGACCAGTGTGGCTGGAGGGTAGGGGGCAAGAGGGAGGGCAGTGCCCTCCCCAGAGCTTGAGAAATTGGCAGGGGTTACATCACCAAGATTGTTATAGATCATGGGAAGGGTTTCATTTTATTCTAAGTGAAATGGGGTGCGATTGAGGGATTCTTCAGCCAGAGAGTGACATTTAATTTACACTTTGTAAAGATCACTTCTACTTCTCTATGAATAACAAATGGTGGAAGAGCAAGAGTATAGACATGGCGTCCAGCTAGGAGGCTGTTTGGCTATCTAGGCAGGAGGTGCTAAAAGTTGGAAATAGGGTAGTACCAGGGGAGCTGAAGGAGGAGAAGTCAGGATATATTTTGGAAGTAGTATCAATAAGACTTCCTGATGAATTGGATATAGAAGGGGAGGCAAACAAAGGCATTAAAGACTATTCCTAGGTTTTTGGTATAAGCAACTGTGGGGCTATTTTACTGAGATGAAAAGATATGGAAGGAACAGAAATGTTTTGCAGGGGGGTGGGTAGACAGAAAGCTTTTTTCTGATTATGTAAAGTTTGAAATGCCTTTAATATCTCCAAAAGAAAATGTCAAATAGACAGTTGGATAAATGAATCTGGAGCCTAGAAGAGAAAGAGCTGGTGACCCAAATGTGGGAGTCATTGACAGATGGTATCTGAAACCATGGGAACACATAAGATTGTCCAACAAGTGAACATAGGTGGAGAAAAGCAGAGGACAGGAGGGCTGAGAATGGAGTCCTGTGTTACATTATTGTTTAGAGGTCAAGTAGGAGAGAAGCAAGCAGATTAGTTAGGCAGACTAGTGAGGAAGGGGAAGACCAGGAGAATGTAGTGTCATTGAAGCTGAACAGTGATCAGTGCTACTTAGAGGTCAAGCAAATGGAGGGCAGAAAAGGGGCCTTAGGATAGAGTCTGTCGATGACCCG
The DNA here is from genome assembly GCF_025265405.1 of Mesoplodon densirostris. Taxonomy (NCBI): domain Eukaryota; kingdom Metazoa; phylum Chordata; class Mammalia; order Artiodactyla; family Ziphiidae; genus Mesoplodon; species Mesoplodon densirostris. The sequence goes on along the minus strand of NC_082668.1, from coordinate 100,692,850 downwards.
GACAAGAGCAGTTTCAGGATGAAGAGGGTCCTGCCTTTGTGAGTGCTTCAGATCACCCTGACATACTTTACTTCTTATATTATCTTAATTAAGCTTCCGTATTTTTATTCTTCATTAAGTGGGCATATTAATATTTCTATAGTCCTTTATAATAGGTAATAACAGTCACTATTGGTGAGAGCTTATTAGAATAGTGTGTGAAAAGGCATAGAGACATAAAAAATGGTATGACCTTTCAGTTGCATTAGTTGCATATGGTCAGAGTGTATAGTATGTGGGTGAGAATGAAGGTGGAAAGGATCAAAAAGAGTGAAGGTAAAGTTGGACAGGTAGACAGGACAGATAGAAAAGAGTAGAGTTTTACAGTTTTGTAGTTTTTCAGAGTTTTGTCATTTTCTTCTTATAGGTCTTATACATATTTTGTTAGATTTCTACATAAGTATTTCATTTGGAAGGCTGCTAATGTAAGTGGTGTGTTTTTTTATTTCAAATTCCACTTGTTCATTACTGGTACACAGGCATACCTCAGAGATATTACAGGTTCAATTGCAGACCACTGCAATAAAGTAAATATGCAATAAAGTGAGTCACATGAGTTGTTTGGTTTCCAAGTGCATATAAAGGTTATGTTTATACTGTACTGTAGTATACTGTATACTTATACTCTATTAAGTGTGTAATAGCATTATCTTTTAAAATGTACATATACCTTAGCTAAAAATATTTCATTGCTAAAAAAAGTCTAACCATCAGCTGAGCTCTTCAGTGAGTTGTAAGCCTTTTGCTGGTGGGGGGTCTTGCCTCACTGTTGATGGCTGCTGATTGACTAGAGTGGTGGTTGCTGAAGATTGGGGTGGCTGTGAAAATTTCTTAAAAGAAAACAAGAGTAAAGTTTGCTGCATCGATTGACTCTTCCTTTTTCACAAATGGTTTCTCTGTAGCATGCAGAGCTGTTTGTTAGCTTTTTACACACAGTAGAGCTTTCAAAATTGGAGTCAATCCTCTCAAACCCTGTTGCTGCTTTATCAACTAAGTTTATGCAATATTCTAAAGAAATTGCCATTTCTTTAGCAATAAAGTATTTTTAATACCACAAACTTTCAATTTAAAAATATGACATCTGCAAAGTGCAATGAAACGAGATGTACCTGTGTAGGAAAGTTGTTGACTTTTGTATATTAACTTTGTATCCTGCAACCTTATGATAATTGTTTATAGGCATTTTCTTATAAGGATTTTTTGTTATTGTTGATTCCTTAGAATTTTCCACACAGATGATCATGTCACCTATGAACAAAAACAGTTTTATTTCTCCCTTCCCAGTCTGTATGCCTTCTATATCCTTTTCTTACTGCATTAGCTAGGACTTCCACTACAATGTTGAAAAGCAGTGGTGAGAGGGAACATCCTTGCCTTGCTCCTGATCTTAGTAGGAAAGCTTCAAGTTTCTCATCATTAAATGTAATGTTAGCCATAGGGTTTTTTGTGTATATGTCTATGTCAAATTGAGGAAGTTCACCTTTATTCTTAGCTTACTGAGAATTTTTATCATTATGGATGTGGATATAAAAAAAATATTTTTCAGCATCTATTGACCTGATCATGTGATTTTTCTTTAGCCTATTGAGGTGATGGATCACCGTTTTTACTTCTAACTTTTTACTTCTAAGTAGCTTTTTACTTCTAAGGAGCTCTTGCTTTTTGCTTTCACTTTTTTTTTTTTTTTTGGTTGCACCTCCCGGCATGCAGAACTTCCCTGACCAGGGATGGAAACCGCACCCACTGCAGTGGAAGGGTGGAGTCTTAACCACCAGACCACCAGGGGAGTCCGCATTTACTTTTTTTGTTTTTTTTAAATGTTGGGGGTAGGAGTTTATTAATTAGTTAATTAATTTTTGCTGTGTTGGGTCTTCGTCTCCGTGCGAGGACTTTCTCCAGTTGTGGTGAGCGGGGGCCACTCTTCATCGCGGTGCGCGGGCCTCTCACTATCGCGGCCTCTCTCGTTGCGGAGCACAGGCTCCAGACGCACAGGCTCAGTAGTCATGGCTCACGGGCCCAGTTGCTCCGTGGCATGTGGGATCCTCCCAGACCAGGGCTCGAACCCGTGTCCCCTGCATTAGCAGGTGGACTCTCGACCACTGCGCCACCAGGGAAGCCCCCCGCATTTACTTTTAACATTTGCTTTCAACTTTTATTTTTCACTTGTATTTTCTCCTTTTCCTTTTTACTTTCACTTTTCACTTTAAACGTCCACTTTCACATTTTACTTTTACTCCTACTTTTCACTTTTATTTTTAACGTTTCACTCTTTCTTTTCACCTTGCTTCTACTTTCGTTTTTTACTATCACCTTTTACTTTTTATTTTTACTTTTTCTTCTAACCTTTCACTCTTTTTATTTTTACTCTTTCCACTTTTACTTTTACCTTTTAATTTTCACCTTATTTTACACTTTTACTTTCACCTTTTACTTCTTACTTCTACTTTGTACTTTGTACTCTTCACTCTTACTTATACTTTTTACCTTTACTTATTTGATTTTAAATGTTGAACCAACCTACCTGGAATAAATCACACTTGGTTATAATATATAATTCTTCTTATACATTGTTGAATTTGATATTCTAATATTTTATTGAGGACTTTTATATTTATGTTCATGAGAAATGTTGGTCTGTATTTTTCTTATAATGTCTTTGTCTGGTTTTTGTATTATGCTAACGCTGGCTTCATAGAATGGGTTAGTTAATTTTCTCTTCTATTTTCTGAGAGAGATTGTAGAGAATTGGTATAATTTCTTCCTTAAATGTTTGATAGAATTCGCCAGTGAACCTCTCTGGGCCTGGTGCTTTCTGTTTTATAAGGTTATTAATTATTGAATTAATTTCTTTAATAGGTATAGGCTTATTCAGGTTGTCTATTTTCCCTTTGTAAGTTTTGTCAAATTGTGTCTTTCAAGGAATGGTTCACTTCATATAGGTTATCAAATTTGTGGGCATAGAGTTGTACACAGTATTCTTTTATTAACTTTTCTATGTCTGCAGGATCTGTAGTGATGTCCCCTCTTTTATTTCTGATATTATTAATTTGTGTCTTCTCTTTTTTTCTTAGTTAGCCTTGCTAGATGCTTGCAGATTTTACTGATTGTTTTAAAGAACCAGCTTTTTTCCCCCCTCTATTTCCTTTTTTCAGTGATTTCTGCTCTAATTTTTATTATTTTCTTCTGCTTACTTTGGATTTAATTTGCTCTTCTTTTTCTAGTTTTCTAAGGCAGAATCTTAGGTGATTGATTTTAGATAATCTTTTCTAACACAGTTGACCCTTGAACAATGTGGGGATTAGAGGCGCCAACCCTCCAAGCAGTTGAAAATCTGGTATAATTTTATAGTTGGCCTTCTTTTCCTTACATGCAGTTCTGCATCTATGGATTCAACCAACTGTGGATCATTTAGTATCATAGTATGTATTTAAAAATCTGCATATATTAATATTATGTATAAAATAGACAACAGATGGGAACATACTGTATAGTAGAGGGAACTCTACCTAATGCACTGGGGTAACCTAAATGGGAGGGAAGTCCAAAAGGGAGGGGATATCTGTATGTGTATGGCTGATTCATTTTGTTGTGCAGTGGAGGCTAACACAACATTGCAAAGCAACTATATTCCAATAAAAATTAACTTAAAAATCTGCATATAAGTGCAGTTCAGACCAGTGTTGTTCAAGGGCCAACTCTGTATATATTCAATGCTATAAACTTCCTTCAAAGTGCTGCTTTCATGGTATCCCACAAATTTTTATGATTTGTGTTTGCGTTTTCATTTAGTTCAAAATATTAAAACTTTTTTCTTGATTTCTTTTTTGACCCATGTGTTATTTAGAAGTGTGTTTTTAACCTCCACATATTTAAGGATCTTCCAGTTATCTTTCTGTTACTGATTTCTAATATAATTCTATGGTGGTCTGAGAGCATACACTGTGTGATTTCTATTGTTTTAAATTTGTTACGGTGTGTGTTATGGCCCAGAATGTGTTCTATCTTGATGAATGTTCCATGTGAGCTTGAGAAGAATGTGTATTCTGCTGTTATTGGATGAAATAGTCTATAGATATTCATTATATCTAGTTGACTGATGTGTGGTATTAAGTCCAACTATGTTCTTACTGATGTTCTGCCTGCTGGATCTGTCCATTTCTGATAAGGGGAGTGTTGAAGTCTCCAACTACAATAGCTCATTTGTTTATTTCCCTTTCCAGTTTTACCATTTTTTTGCCATATGTATTTTGATGCTCCATTGTTAGGTGTATATATGTGAAAGATTGTCATATTTTATTGGAGAAGTGACCCCTTTAACATTATGCAATGCCTTTCTTTATCCCTGATAACTTTACTTACTCTGAAGTCTGCTTTGTCCAAAATTAATATAGCTACTCCTGATTTATTTTGATTGGTATTAGAATGATATATTTTTCTTCATCCCTTTACTTTATGTAGATTTTATATTTAAAGTGGGTTTCTTATAAGTCATTGTGTTGTACACCTTAAGATTATGCAGTGTGGTATGTCAACTATATCTCGATAAAACTGAAAGAAAAAAAGTCAAAACATAACAGATGTTGTTGGGGATGTGGAGAAAAAGGGAGCCCTGTACTCTGTTGGTGGGAATGTAAATTGGTGCAGCCGCTATGGAAAAACAGTATGGAGCTTCCTCCAAAAATTAAAAGTAGAACTACCATATGACCCAGAAATCCCACTTCTGGGTATATATCCAAAGGAAATAAAATCACTATCTCAAAAAGAAAAAAAAAAACCTTGATTTCTTGTAGACAGCATATGGTTGGGCCTTGATTTTTGATCCACTCTGACAATCTGTATCTTTTAATTGGTGAATTTAGACCATTGACATCTAAAGTGACTACAGCTAACACTGCTGTATGTTATACAGAAAAGTTAAGAGAGTAAATCCTAAGAGTTCTCATTGCAAGGAGAAAAATTTTTTTGATTTTTTCTTTTTTTCCCTTGTATATATATGAGAAGATCAATGTTAACTGAAACTATTGTTGTAATCATTTCACAGTATATGTATATCAAATCATCATGCTGCATGCCTTAAACTTATACAGTGATATGTCAATTATTTCTTACTAAAATTGGAAAAAAAAACAGAAAAAAGGCAAAAAGTTTTATTGTTATAGTTGGTTGATATCTACTATGTTACTGTTTTCTATCTGTTGCTCTTGTTCTTTGTTCTTATTTTTGTCTCCTCTTTTTCTGCCTTTTGTGGTTGGAGTTGGCTATTTCCCTTCCCCCAAGTCAGTTAGGTTCTGACAGAACTTCAGCAGGTTAGGCTCTGGTTATACTGTTTCTCCTGAGGGCTGGTCTTGTTAAGAACAGGATGCTCTACTATATTTCAAAATGGTTCTTTTTTCCTCCCCCTGCTGGAAGCATGAGGAGATTTTTCTCTGATAGTCACTGTGAGAATTTGGTAGAGTTTCAGCAGGTAAAACACAGGAGTGTGAGGGCCCCTAGTGACTAAATCCCCTAGGAGTTTTTCTCTCTGACTTGTCCACAGTTAGCCTCTAGCAATTCATCCATTATAGTTCAGATTCAGCTACTCCTGCATGGGTTCCCATGGTGGTTTTGTTTATAGGTTTATGCTCTGGTAAGTTGTTGATTCTCTTCATTCACCTGTTGGTCTCTCCAATTTGGAGGTGGGGAAACAGTGGTTGACCCTGTGAATTCACTTCCGTTATGGATCTAAGAAGAGTTGATTTTTTTTTTGGCCACACCACATGGCTTGCAGGATCTTAGTTCCCCAACCAGGGATTGAACCCACACTCTTGGCAGTGAAAGCACAGAGTCCTAACCACTGGACTGCGAGGGAATTCCCTGAGTTGTTGATTTTTTTTAAGATAATTTTTAAAGAGAAGTTTTAGGTTCATAGCAAAATTGAGAGGAGGATAGAGATTTCCCATATACTCCCTGCCCCTACATATATATAGACTCCCCCCATTGTCAACATTCCCCACCAAAGTGATATATTTGTTAAAAATGGTGACCTGCATTGACAAATCATAACTCTCCAAAGACCATAGTTTACATTAGGGTTCACTCTTGGTGTTGTACATTTATGGATTTGGACAAATGTATAATGACATGTATCCATCCCATCATTACAATATCATACAGAGTATTTTCACTGCATAAAAATCTTCTGTGCTCCACCCATTCATTCCCAACTTCTGACCCTGAATTTTTTATTTTTCAGTTTGTTCAGCTTTTTCTTTATTGTTAGGATAAAGCAGTGACTTCTAAGCTTCTTACATGCCAGACTGGAAATGACTTAACCTCATTTAATTTTTTAGAATAAAGGTTAAAAGCAAGAACTTTCTATTTAACTAAGAGCTTTGAGTGAGTCTGGGGCTTAAGATTTTATTGTATCTTAAGCCAATTGAAATGGTTCTTCTGAAATACGTATTGCAGCTAAGAATACAAGGAAAAATCCACTGTTCATACTGGGGAAATATTATTAAACTTTTTTTTTTTTTTTTTTGCGCTACGTGGGCCTCTCACTGTTGTGGCCTCTCCCGTTACGGAGCACAGTCTCCGGAGGCGCAGGCTCAGTGGTCATGGCTCACAGGCCCAGCCGCTCCGCGGCATGTGGGATCTTCCCGGGCTGGTGCACGAACCTGTGTCCCCTGTATCGGCAGGCGGACTCTCAACCACTGCGCCACCAGGGAAGCCCTTAAACTTTTATTAGCAATCTCATAACTATTGTTTTATTTTTGAATTATTCACATCTGAACATGAATTTCCTGGCTTGCTCAATTTTCAAATCTCTAGTACTTTTGAGTCTAGAACACAAAAACACTAACATGCTTAAATATGGCAGTCCCACAGCGCAGTTTTCCTATGATGAAATAGGAATAACAGGCCAAATGCAATTACTTGAAATTATGCATTTTTCATTACAATAGTCATTGTTATTTACAATTGAGAGTTTAGATTGAGGACTTTAATTTTCACTGTTTAGAAAGAATGTTTTTGGTTTCCAATACTTGAAGCATCAAAAAAGGATGATTGTTCCATGATACTGTTAAAGTGTTTCTGGCAATAATAGGCTTAAAGGAAATTTATTTGAAAATAGAAAAAAAAATGAAACAGTCTTGGTGTGTGTACCAGTTAACATGTTTCCCATTGTCTGTAGATCTAGCCATTCATATACTGATAACCTAAAAATTGGATCCAGGGTGCTTCAAGAGGAGTGCCATCAAGATTGTCAGTAGAAAACTTTCTTTCCTCATATTTTCTTTTTTCTTTTTTTAATTTATTTTTAATTGAAGTATAATTGAGTTACGTGTTAATTTCCACTGTACAGCAAAGTGACTCAGTTATACACATACATACATTCTATTTAGTATTCTTTTCCATTATGGTTTATCTCAGGATATTGAATGTAATTCCCTGTGCTATACAGTAGGACCTTGTTGTTTATCCAGTCTATATGTAATAGTTTGCATCTGCTAACCCCAAACTCCCAGTTCATCGCCCCCACTTCCTCACATTTTAAAGTACTTTACTGCCATATCTTAGGTAATTATCCTGGATAAATCATGTTGCTGGAATTCTTGTATTTTGCTGCCTTTGAAAACTATAACTGCCATTATAAGTCAGGATCTCAGTCACATTACAAATGGACATTTACTAAGCAGACATTAAACAACTAAAAAGTTTCATTAATGTGGTTTTTATATAGCAATACAAAAGGCAGAAGTATAAAAGTAAACAGTATGGTGGCTGGTTTGCTAAGGATGTGAAAAATTTAAGTATGCTTTCCTAATAATGTTATATTACTATAGTGGATGGAGCCTCATGATGGCAGGAAATCTTGCCCTAAAAACTACATTAGAAAATTAAAAAAAAAAACCTTGATGTGATGTATTTGAAATTATTATAATATTTGAGATGGGACACTAGGTAATTATTGTTCTATCTTTCTCATCCAATATTAAAGCATGCCATAGGCACTTAATAAATGTTTGAATTAATGAGTGATATTATTTAATTGTCACGATTGAATGAGTGGCATCATTGAATGTCACTAATGAATGACAAATATTTTAAAATACCCATTTTTATTGCTAATATGAAGTTAAAAATGGTATTGTGGTTATGTTAATAAAAAGAAATCTTTACATGAGATACATGTCAAAATATAATTGATCCTCATTATTTGTGGATTTGTGAACTTACCTACTCACTGAAATGTATCTGTAACCCCTAAATCAACACTTGTGATGTTTTCATGGTCATTTGCAGACATGTGCAGAGCAGCAAAAAATTGGAGTGGCCCCAATGCACACGTTCCCAGCTGAGGTTGAACAAGGTGGCTCTCAGCCTTCTTGTTTCAGTCCTTGTACTGTAAACAAGTGATTTCATGATCTACTTAGTGATCACATTTTTGTGCTTGTTCTGGGTTATTTTGCTGTTTAAAATGGCCTCCAAGCATCGTGCTGAAGTGCTGTGTAGTGTTCCTAACTATAAGAAGGCTATGATGTACATTACAGAGAAAAACCATGCATTAGGTAAACCTCTTTCCGTTATGAGTTATGGTGTTCCTGACCATGAGTTCAATGTTAATAAATCAACATTATATATTTTACCATGCGTCTTTAAACAGACACACATAAAGACAAGGCTATGTATTGACCAGTTGTCCACAAGGTGACCAGAGGCTTGCAGGAACCTAACCCTGTTTTTCTCGTATGAGCAGTGGTTCAGTATTTGCTAATTCAGTGTTTGTGATAAATTTATAGAACACAGATACCCAGAAAAATGAGAATTGACTGTATTTACCGATGAAGTGATGGAGCGATCTGGGGTTTGCTTAAAAATAATTCACGGAGGCACAGGGAATTGGGTTGGGACATAGATGAAACACATTGATGAGTTGAAAATTGGTGAAGCTGCAATTAGCTGCTCATTAAACTATTTTCTCTATTTTTGTAAATGTTTGGCGTTTCCATAATAAAAAGTTGTTTTCAAAATCCCATTCTAAGTATTTAAAGACTTTAATCCCAAATATTTTCATGAATGTTTGCTGCTCCCAATTTTAGTACTTGACTCAAAATTTTCCTAATTTTTTTCCTCCCTCTATCATCCTGTTTCCTCCAGGTTTACCCCATTCTACTGTAAAAGAAAATGGAAGGAACTTAGAATACAATCTGAGGGCTTTGAAAAGAGTTTAATTGAATTTTACAGACCCCAAAAAAGTAAATTATGTCTTGCAGGGTTCTGTCCACCTCTCTAGAACAATCAACACATTAAATGAACAAGCTGCTGCCAGGGATTTTATTTACGCAGCTCTCCTTCTTACCTCAAGGACTCCGTGACATCCTTTGCTCTTTTGCTTTTCTGAGAATAAATTCTCAGAAGGAAGCCTTCCTAGTAAGGGTTAACCCCTATACACTGTGTCTAGCAGTGATTGGCTGAGAGAGTTTGTTTACCTTAAAGGGAAGAACACTTTCTTTTTCAGTTTCTTGTTGACTTTGACCCTAGAGTGTTCAGGATGATTTCAGGACTGCCCTTGATAGATGAAGAATTTATAAACTGACCTATGACGTTGGCTCACAGAGAGGGAGGAATAGACCACCAGCTCTGTTTATTTGTTTGTTTGTCTTAATTAAAAAAAAAATCCAGTCAGAGTTGAAAGAAATAGGAGAAAAATACCGGGAAAACAACATAATTGTACCTTGTACTTTCCTAATGTTTCTTGCCTGTGTGGCTCAAAATATTCTCTAAACATTAACTCAAACATCAGTAGCTCCAAGGTACAGACAGGGCAAACATTATTACCCTCATCTGAAAGATGAGGTGAGGCAGGGCAGGGAGTGGACGGAGCCAAGATTAGGACTCAGAACTTGACTGCTGTTCAGCAACCAGCAAAGTAACTCCAGCACCCTTCTCTGCCTTCTCTGGGTGGTTTTCCTTTCTCATCTTAGTCATAATCCATCCCCTCACCATAAGCCTTTTGTGATATCTCTTCTCTCATCTGTGAGGCCTTCCTGGACCACCTGGACCACTAAATAGTATCCCTCCATCTGCCCCCACCCCAACCCCCATCATATAATGCCTTTCTCCAGCTTTGATATCTTTTTGACCTTATTACCTGGCACATTGTTTATTCCTGGTCTCCCTTTATTAACATGCTCCATGAGGGAATACTGTATTAGTGTGCCTCCAATGCCTGTTGAACCCAAAGTGGGTACTGAGTAAATAATTGTTGACTAACTCCCTTCTTTTATTAAAACTTGCTTTTAGTTAAAATTCAGTAGTGTTATCTCAAGGTGGTTGAGAAGGCTTAACGTATCTCCTAGGGGTTACTTTCATTATAATAGGAGAAACCTTACTGTGAATTAGCCAAAGGAACAAAGCTCTAATTCATTGCAGCTAATAGTTTGAAGAAAGTATTTCTGCCCAGCAAGGGGTCCTTTTTGATGATCTCTGACCCTATGTCCAAGGCCAGCCCTCCCAACAGCGGTCATCAGCGACAGAGAGTGAGAAAAGAAAAGTGGATGAAAAACAGACTTTGTATTCTGTGCATCAGTAGTAGGTTTAAATTGTGAAGAAATAAAACAGGATTTTATTTTAACTGAAATATATTCAATATCAGAAGTAAAACCTTTCAGTGCTTTTAAACAACATCTTTTTCTGTCCCACATCTTTCTTTATGTCAGGTATCTGACTTTCATTTTATCTAAAAAAAATGCTTTTCACACACACACACACACACACACACACACGGAAAGGAGGCCTTGACTTGTTAGGGGAGCAATCAGAGAGATGCCTCTTTAGAGACCCAGACCCTCATTGAATCAAGGATAAGGCAGAGAAATCCTCCTGCTGGCTTGTCTATTGATTAAGAGCTTCTTGTAGCTTCCTAATGGCAAACTTTGAACAGTTATGTGGTATAAAGGGTGAGCCTTGTCTCACAGAAACCCACTATCATGACAAATTGTAATTAGGAGCAAATCAGAGCATGATCAGACTTCTGGTGGCTTCTGAAAGGTGCAAGTGCCAGATTAAAGTCTATCTAGATGATAATCCATGTTGTGGTTATCTTGTAAGTTTATTTTTGTAAAACTTAATCAAATTTTCACATTGGTTATTTCTAATTTATTCTCAACTGCTTTATACATTTTGATATTTTTGTGCTCATTTGCTTTTTTTTTTTTTTTTTTTTTTATACCCAGTCTTGGTCCAGGAACCATTTAAAGTGGCTTACAAATACACACACACACACACACGCACACACATATACACATGCACATACACAATAAGAAAAAAGATTACATTAAAAATTGGTGAATAGGAAATCAATATAATGGAAAAGTGAGAATAGGCAAGGTGAGATAAGAATAATAATGCCTAAACATATACCATTTGCTGGGGAGAGGTAGGCACTGTTCTAAGCACTTTGCATATAGGAACTCATTTTATCTTGACAATATCACTACAAGATTAGTGCTGTTATTCTCATCATTTTACAGATAAGGTAACTGAGGCATGGAGAAGTGATTGAGACCATACAAACAGTAAGTGGTAGAGCTCTGGGGCTCAAAGCTCAGCACTCTGGCTGCATCATGCTTTACTGATTCAACAATGAAGATGGAAATAAGATTAATGCACAAAGTAGAAATTGTAAGGTCCCGCCGTCCTGCTAGAGGCAGACCACAAGTTTACCTCTAAGATTTTTGGCAGACAAAATCAAGCAGGAAAAACGATCAGTTACAGGATTCACAGTGTTTAGGAGATAAAAAACAAGCTAGTTGCTCAAGAGTAGCATAATTATTTCTAGTTGGGAGACCAGGAAGAAAATTCTCTTGTAAATTCTCACAAAGAAGTCACTATGTGATGAAGTGGACACTATTCTCCAGTTAGGCTGTCAGGTTTTCATAGGTCTGTTTTTTCACATTCTTCACTGTGTCATAATGTATAACCAACACCAAAGCCAAGTTCAGTAAAAGGCAGTTCTGCAAGGGTGGTGATTTCTGAAGATGTGGTCAGGTTTGTGGATCTCTGCTGGTCTGGCTTAATTTAGGAAAACATTTTAAGCTATTTAGAGGGAAGAATGGACTGTAGATTCCACAGGCCGCTGTCCATAATTATTATTCCTCTCAATTGAGCTTTTGTAAAACTTTGAGTGGTAGCGAGTTTGAGGTTATTTCCTGACCAGTACCTGCAGTGCAGCTTTTCTGTGCTATTGGTTAAGTACAGAGCTTTAGCTTTAGCAGCTGACTGAGTTGGGTGAAGGACAGATTTTCTTGTAAAAGCTGAGGAAATGCAAGGAGACTCTTTGAATAGAGGGCCACCCAGTCTATATAGGACCACATTCAATGGGATAGAGTCTGGGGCCTTGACCACCCCGCAAATATATGGAGCCAAAATGACTCTGTGGAGATCAAAAAGTTCCCCACAGACAATTTCAGTATGGACTTCTTAAAGCAGGTATAACCAAATACATACCTCAGTGATTAAAAAAAAATCTCAGTAATGGACTCCTAAAATTTTTAAACTTAAAAATAAAACCAAAGTAATCAAAATATAAACATAATTAAAAAAATAAAATAGTATAAAGAATCTTAACCAAAAAAGCAATCATCCTTTACAGCAACCCTCTACTTTCCTGTTTCACTCACCAAAGGCTACCACTTAAATTTTCTGTTGTTGTTTTTACATTTAACCCAGATTTATAATTTTTAAAAATATTCTGCCACATTTACTTTATCATCCTCTCACTCTATATACATATATAGAGATAGATAGGTAGACATATGATTAATTTTTTTGACCATTTGAGAGTAGTTTGAATACATCATGGCCCTTTACCCTTAGAAACTTCAGTATGTATTTCCTAAGTACAAACTGTATATTCTTTAAAAAAACCACAGTACAACTCTCAAATTCAGGAAGCTTAACATTGGCTCAATATTTTGTCTTATCTATAGTTCATAGCAGCTTCTTCAATTGTCTCAATAATGTCCTTTAGAGCATTTGTTCTCTGTAAGTGCAAGATTTGGTTCAGGATCAAGTATTGATTTGTCACTCCTCTTAATGTCCTTTATTCTGAAATGATTCCTTGGCCTTTCTCTGTCTTTTACAACATTAACACTTATTTTTACATTTTTAAGTTTTAAAAACTTTGAGATAAAATTGCCACACAGTAAACTGTATATAAATTGTGCAATTTGATAGGTTTTGATGTATACAAGTTTCCACATGTCCCTTTGTAATTTCTCTCTCCAGCCACCCCATCTCCCCCCATTCCCCATACAACCACTGATTTGCTTTCTATTACTAGATGAGTTATTTTTAGAGTCATGTAAGTGGAATGATAAAGTGTGTACAATTTTTTCAGCATAATTATTTTGAGATTCATCCATGTTGATGCATCCATCAATATTCCATTCTTTTTTATTGTTGAAGTATTCCTTTTATGGATACACTATGGATTGTTTACTCATTCACCTGTTGATGGACATTTGGGTCATTTACAGTTTTTGGCAATTATGTATGAAGCTATGAACATTCATGTACAAATCTTGTATGTACATATTTACCTTCTAGATAGACCTATAAGGAAATATGTGGATTATATGGTAGGCCCATGTTGGATTTCTTAAGAAACTGCCAAACTTTTCGAGTGGTTGTACTATTTTATATTCCTATAGCAGTGTAGGAGAGTTTCAGATCCTCCAATTTCTAGCGAACACTTCGAATGTCAGCCTTTTTAATTTTAGTGATTCTACTAAATGTGTAGAAGTGTTTCATTGTGGTTTTAAGCATTTCCCTAATGACTAATGATGTTGAGCATGTTTGGTGTGTTTGTCATATGTATATCTTCTTTGGTGAAGTGTCTTTTCAAAATTTTTCCTTGATACTGAGACTTTTGAATGTTTCTCAATTTGGGTTTGCCTGATGTTTCCCTGTTACTAGATTTAGGCTGTGCATACCCAACTGGAATAACATAAACATAATATTTCCTTCTCAGAGCACCTTATCTGGAGACACACTTTATCTCTCTGCTCCATGTTGGTGATATAATCCCCTGGTCAATGTGTGGCCCAGCCTTCCTTCCCCATAGTTACTTTTCCCCCTCTTTCAACTAATAAGCAATTTGTGGAGAGAGATTTTGAGACCATGGAAATGTTCCTGCTCCTCATCAAATTTCTTCCTGGATTTAGTATCACTTGATGATGACGTCCTGAACCAATCTTTACTAGTATTGTTGCAACGTATTGATTTTATAATTTAAACACTCCTATATTTATTAGTTCACATGCTACTGTAAGAGAGAGCCCACTTGACCTCTCTCTCCCTCCCTCCCCCACCTTTTTTTGGCCGTGCTGCTTGGCTTGTGAGATCTTAGTTCCCTGACCAGGGAAATCTACCTAGCTAGGTAGCTAGCTGGCTATCTAGGAACTGTAAAAATTTAACAGTACGGGCAAGGCTGGGAGGGGTGGGAAACCCTGATTTTTAGCATTTGCCAATTTCCATGGTGTAAGTACCCCCACTATAGATGGTTTCAACCTACCATTATGAAGTCACTAAGTGCATCTCTGGAAAGAAATGCACAATTAGCTCTCATGAGCCAATAAGATTAGCTAGCTAATCTAACTAATCTAGCTCATCTACCCTAGCTAATCTAGCTAGCTCATCTATCTATCTGTCCATCTCTCCACCTACCTACTTACCTATTCCTCTAATTCAATGCAACCCCTCAGGCTTCTTCCTTGACGTCACTTATTTCATATTTTATCCTCCCTTCTATAGTGACAATCCCAGCTCTCAACAACACTAACATGTTAACTCATTTGTGCATTCCTATAATATACAAATAATTGTTTAAGAATTACTACACCCATATCACTACTGAAAACAAAACAGTTCAAAAGAGTTCAAGATTTATTTGCATTTCCCCTAGACTGCAGGCATATGGTCAAATCAGGTTTAAAAATTCCTTGGGTTAGTCACCCCCATTCCCTTTCAGTCTGGTTATGTTGTTCATTTGAAGTATAGTTGGGTTCATTTATATTTGTTTGCCTTCAATTTTGGGTTTTTACTCTAATCTTTGTTGGCTTAATTTTAGTTTTTGAATATGTAGAACATCACATGGTTCCAAAAGTACAAAAAGGTTTATTCAAAGAAGGGTTGCTCTCTCTTCTATCCCTTCTACCCCATTTACCACACCTCTTGTAGGTCTCCAATTGCATTAATTTCTTTTTTGGGGGGGGAAGTGGCTGCATGTAAATTCAATCTTTTTTAACATCTTTATTGGAGTATAATTGCTTTACAATGATGTGTTAGTTTCTGCTTTATAACAGAGTGAATCAGCTATATGTATACATATATCCCCATATCCCCTTCCTCTTGCATCTCCCTCCCACCCTCCCTATCCCACCCCTCTAAGTGGTCACAAAGCACTGAGCTGATCTCCCTGTGCTATGCAACTGCTTCCCACTAGCTATCTATTTTACATATGTTAGTGTATGTATGTCCATGCCACTCTCTCACTTCGTCCCAACTTACCCTTCCCCCTCCCCGTGTCCTCAGATCCATTCTCTATGTCTGCGTCTTTATTCCTGTCCTGCCCCTAGGTTCTTCAGAACCTTTTTTTTTTTTTTAGATTCCATATATATGTGTAAGCATATGAGTATTTGTTTTTCTCTTTCTGACTTACTTCACTCTGTATGACAGACTCTAGGTCCATCCACCTCACGACAAATAACTCAATTTCGTTTCTTTTTATGGCTGAATAACATTCCATTGTATATATCTGCCGCATCTTCTTTATCCATTCATCTGTCGATGGACACTTAGGTTGCTTCCATGTCCTGGCTATTGTAAATAGAGCTGCAATGAACATTGTGGTACATGACTCTTTTTGAATTATGGTTTCCTCTGGGTATATGCTCAGTAGTGGGATTGCTGGGTCATATGGTAGTTCTATTTTTAGTTTTAAAGGAACCTCCATACTGTTCTCCATAGTGGCTGTATCAATTTACATTCCCACCAAAAGTGCAAGAGGGTTCCCTTTTATCCACACCCTCTCCAGCATTTATTGTTTGTAGATTTTTTGATGATGGCCATTCTGACTGGTGTGAGGTGATACCTCATTGTAGTTTTAATTTGCATTTCTCTAATAATTAGTGATGTTGAGCATCCTTTCATGTGTTCGTTGGCAATCTGTATATCTTTTTTGGAGAAATGTCTATTTAGGTCTTCTGCCCATTTTTGGACTGGGTTTTTTGTTTTTTTGATATTGAACTGCATGAACTGCTTGTAAATTTTGGAGATTAATCCTTTGTCAGTTGCTTTGTTTGCAAATATTTTCTCCTATCCTGAGGGTTGTCTTTTGGTCTTGTTTATGGTTTCCTTTGCTGTGCAAAAGCTTTGAAGTTTCATTAGGTCCCATTTGTTTATTTTTGTTTTTATTTCCATTTCTCTAGGAGTTAGGTCAAAAAGGATCTTGCTGTGATTTATGTCATAGAGTGTTCTATGTTTTCCTCTAAGAGTTTGATAGTGTCTGGCCTTACATTTAGGTCTTTAATCCATTTTGAGTTTATTTTTGTGTATGGTGTTAGGGAGTGTTCTAATTTCATTCTTTTACATGTAGCTGTCCAGTTTTCTCAGCACCACTTACTGAAGAGGCTGTCTTTTCTCCATTGTATATTCTTACCTCGTTTATCAAAAATGAGGTGACCATATGTGCATGGGTTTATCTCTGGGCTTTCTATCCTGTTCCATTTATCTATATTTCTATTTTTGTTCCAGTACCATACTGTCTTGATTGCATTAATCTCTTATTTATCCTTTCTGTTTCTTTTTGCAAAAATAAGCAAACACATATATTTCATATTTCCCCTTCTTTCTTAGAGATACAAAGATACCATACTACAGATATTCTTTTGAACTTTGCATTGTTCACTTAACAGTATATCTAGACCTCAGTCCATATCTGTTTATATGAGCTTCCTCTCAAGAAATAAACTTAAAAAAATTTTTCACAGCTACCTATTACTCTATTGAGATTGCATTCTATAGTTTATAAAACCAATCTCCTACATATGAGCATTTAGGTTGTTTATAGTATTTTGCAATTACAAATAATGCTACAGTGACAAATTTTGTGCCCATGTATTTTCATACTGTTGAGGTATATCTTCAGTGTAAACTTCCTAGAAGTAGGGTTGCTGGACAAAAGATAAATGCAGCAGTAGTTCTGTTATACGTTGCAACGACCATTTTTTAAAATTTACTTCTCTTTTTGAATTCTTCCTCGAGTATTTAAGTAACATGCTTATAGTGCCTTTAAAAATATATTAATTTAGACATTGGCATTTGATTTCCTATTATGATAGGTGAGGACTTGCACACTTATTTATTTATTTTGTTCTTTCTCCTTTTGTAATTTCAGATTTGATTTGTACATTCAATTTTCCTCCCAGTTCTTAAATGAAAACATTAGAAAATTTCCATAGCTTTTCAGTTAACTGTTAGGTTACAAGAGACTTTAGTCTATTCCAGACTATTCATCACATGTCCCCATTCCCATACAGTATCAAAACCCTTGCTCTCATCCAATTAATGCTTCTCCCCTCATTCAGCTCAGATCTGCTAGATGTGTGCAGTGGAGGAGGAGTGTCTGGTTCATTATATTTCTTTTCTTAATCCAATTATTCTCAGCAGACATTTTGGGGCAATTCCACATTGAGTTCAGAGAAGGTTATCTTTCTTTCATGGGTCTCCTTTGGAGATTTCTTAGAGAAAATCTAAGGGGTGCTGTGGTCAGAAGGGTTACTGTGAATCCATCAATCTGGTATTGCCTTTACTCCTGCTGGCTGTCAACAACTTCCTCTTCAACCTCTGAGCTTCCAAAAGGTCATTATTTATTTATTTATTTATTTATTTATTTATTATTTTTGGCTGCATTGGGTCTTCATTGCTGGGGACTTGCACACTTATACCTTATCTCTAACTTCTTCTTCCCAATGGTTTTATCACTGTTCTCCACGTTGGCACTTAGGAACGCTAGCTCCCATAATTTCTGCTACCGCTTTTCTGAAATAAACACAAGCAGTGTGCTTGCAATGCTAAAGTAGCTTTAAGTCCCCTCGCTTGACTTTAATAGATGGCCCTCCTGTTTTTTAATTTTTTCTTTTTAATTGAAGCATAGTTGATTTACAGTGTTTTATTTAGTTTCAGGTGTACAACACAGTAATTCAGTATTTTTATAGATTATAATTCATTTAAAGGTATTATAAAATAATGGCTATATTTCCCTGTATTGTACAATAAATCCTTGTAGCTCATTTAATTTAGCCATAGTAGTTTGTACCTCTTAATTCCCTACCCCTATCTTGTCCCTCCTTTTCCCCCCTCCCTGCTGGTAACCACTAGTTTGTTCTCTATATCTGTGAGTCTGTTTGTATTCTGTTATATTCTTTCATTTTGTTTTTTAGATTCTGCATATAAGTAATAACATACAGTCTTTGTCTTTTTCTGTCTGAATTATTTCACTAAGCATAATACCCTCTAGTTCCATCCATGTTGCTGCAAGTGGCAGAATTTTATTGTTTTTTTTTATGGCTGAGAAATATTCCATTGTGTGTATGTATATATATATAAAACATCTTTTTTATACATTCATCTGTTGGTGGACACTTAGGTTGTTACTATATCTTGGCTATTGTAAATAATGCTGCCGAACATAAGGGAACATATATCTTTTTGGATTAGTGTTTTTGTTTTCTTCGGATATACACCCAGGAGCAGAATTGCTGGATGATATAGTAGTTCTAGTTTTAGTTTTTTCAGAAGCTTCCATACTTCTGCACCAATTTACATTTCCACCAACAGTTTACTAGGTTTCCTTTGGTCCATATTCTTGCCAACGTTTGTTATTTGTGGTCTTTTTATCATGGCCATTCTGACAGGTGTGAGGTGATATCTCATTGTGGTTTTGACTTGCATTTCTCTGATGATTAGCGATGTAGAGCACCTTTTCATGTACTTGTTGGCCATTTGTATGTCTTCTTTAGAAAATGTATGTTCGGGCCTTCTGCTCAAACATCTTTATTGGAGTATAATTGTTTTACAGTGTTGTGTTAGTTTCTGCTGTATAAAAACTGAATCAGCTATACCCATACTTTATCCCCATATCCCTTCCCTCTTGCATCTCCCTCCCACCCTCCCTATCCCATGCCTCTAGGTGGTCACAAAGCCCCGAGCTGATCTCCCTGTGCTATGCGGCTGCTTCCCACTAGCTATCAGTTTTACATTTGGTAGTGTATATATGTCCATGCTACTCTCTCACTTCGCCCCAGCTTACACTTCCCCTCCCTGTGTCATTAAGTCCACTCTCCATGTCTGTGTCTTTATTCCTGTCCTGCCCCTAGGTTCTTCAGAACCTTTTTTTTTTTTTAGATTCCATATATATGTGTTAGCATACAGTATTTGTTTTTCTCTTTCTGACTTCCTTCACTCTGTATGACAGACTTTAGGTCCATCCACCTCAGTACAAATAAATCAATTTCGTTTCTTTTTATGGCTGAGTAATATTCCATTGTATATATGTACCACATCTTCTTTATCCATTCAGCTGTTGATGGACACTTAGGTTGCTTCCATGTCCTGGCTATTGTAAATAGTGCTGCAATGAACATTGTGGTACATGACTCTTTTTGTTTTGTTTTGTTTTGTTTTTGAATTATTGAATTTTATTTTATTTATTTTATACAGCAGGCTCTTATTAGTCATAATTTTTATCCCCATCAGGGTATACATGTCAATCCCAATCGCCCAATTCATCACACCACCCACCCCCACCCCCACCGCTTTCCCTCCTTGGTGTCCATATGTTTGTTCTCTACATCTGTGTCTCAATTTCTGCCCTGCAAACCGGTTCATCTGTACCATTTTTCTGGGTTCCACATATATGCGTTAATATACGATATTTGTTTTTCTCTTTCTGACTTACTTCACTCTGTATGACATTCTCTAGATCCATTCACGTCTCAACAAATGACCCAATTTCGTTCCTTTTTATGGCTGAGTCGTATTCCATTGTATATATGTACCACATCTTCTTTATCCATTCGTCTGTTGATGGGCATTTAGGTTGCTTCCATGACCTGGCTATTGTAAATAGTGCTGCAGTGAACATTGGGGTACATGTGTCCTTTTGAATTATGGTTTTCTCTGGGTATATGCCCAGCAGTGGGATTGCTGGATCATATGGTAATTCTATTTTTAGATTTTTAAGGGTCCTCCATACTGTTCTCCATAGTGGCTGTATCAATTTACATTCCCACCAACAGTGCAAGAGGGTTCCCTTTTCTCCACACCCTCTCCAGCATATGTTGTTTGTAGATTTTCTGATGATGCCCGTTCTGACTGGTGTGAGGTGATACCTCATTGTAGTTTTGATTTTCATTTCTCTAATAATTAGTGATGTTGAGCAGCTTTTCATGTGCTTCTTGGTCATTTGTATGTCTTCTTTGGAGAAATGTCTATTTAGATCTTCTGCCCATTTTTGGACTGGGTTGTCGGTTTTTTTAATATTGAGCTGCATGAGCTGTTTATATATTTTGGAGATTAATCCTTTGTCCATTGATTCATTTGCAAATATTTTCTCCCATTCTGAGGGTTGTCTTTTCTTCTTGTTTTTGGTTTCCTTTGCTGTGCAAAAGCTTTGAAGTTTCATTAGGTCCCATTTGTTTATTTTTGTTTTTATTTCCATTACTCTAGGAGGTGGATCAAAAAAGATCTTGCTGTGATTTATGTCAAAGAGTGTTCTTCCCATGTTTTCCTCTAAGAATTTTATAGTGGCCAGTCTTACATTTAGGTTGCGAATCCATTTTGAGTTTATTTTTGTGTATGGTGTTAGGGAGTGTTCTAATTTCATTCTTTTACATATAGTTGTCCAGGTTTCCCAGCACCACTTATTGAAGAGACTGTCTTTTCTCCACTGTATATCCTTGCCTCCTTTGTCATAGATTAGTTCACTGTAGGTGCATGGGTTTATCTCTGGGCTTTCTATCTTTTTCCATTGATCTATGTTTCTGTTTTTGTGCCCGTACCATATTGTCTTGATTACTGTAGCTTTATAGTATAGTCTGAAGTCAGGGAGTCTGATTCCTCCAGCTCCTTTTTTTTCCCCTCAAGACTGCTTTGGCTATTCGGGGTCTTTTGTGTTTCCATACAAATTTTAAGATTTTTTGTTCTAGTTCTGTAAAAAATGCCATTGGTAATTTGATAGGGATTGCATTGAACCTGTAGATTGCTTTGGGTAGTATAGTCATTTTCACAATCTTTATTCTTCCAATCCAAGTGCGTGGTATATCTCTCCATCTCTTTGTATCATCTTTAATTTCTTTAATCAGTGTCTTATAGTTTTCTGCATACAGGTCTTTTGTCTCCCTAGATAGGTTTATTCCTAGATATTTTATTCTTTTTGTTGTGATGGTAAATGGGAGTGTTTCCTTAAGTTCTCTTTCAGAATTTTCATCATTAGTGTATAGGAATGGAAGAGATTTCTGTGCATTAATTTTGTATCCTGCAACTTTAGCAAATTCATTGATTAGCTCTCGTAGTTTTCTGGTAGCATGTTTAGGATTCTCTAAGTCATCTGCAAACAGTGACAGTTTTACTTCTTCTTTTCCAATTTGTATTCCTTTTATTTCTTTTTCTTCTCTGGTTGCCACGGCTAGGACTTCCAAACCTATGTTGACTAATAGTGGTGAGAGTGGACATCCTTGTCTCGTTCCTGATCTTAGAGGAAATGCTTTCAGTTTTTCACCATTCAGAATGGTGTTTACTGTGGGTTTGTCATATATGGCCTTGATTATGTTGAGGTAGGTTCCCTCTATGCCCACTTTCTGGAGAGTTTTTGTCATAAATGGGTGTTCAATTTTGTCAACAGCTTTTTCTGCATCTATTGAGATGATCATATGGTTTTTATTCAATTTTTTAATATGGTATATCACATTGATTGATTAGCGTATATTGAAGAATCCTTGCATCCCTGGGATAAATCCCACTTCATCATGGTGTATGATCCTTTTAATGTGTTGTTGGATTCTGTTTACTAGTATTTTGTTGAGGATATTTACATCTATATTCATCAGTGATATTGGTCTGTAATTTTCTTTGTTTGTAGTATCTTTGTCTGGTTTTGGTATCAGGGTGATGGTGGCCTCATAGAATGAGTTTGGGAGTGTTCCTTCCTCTGCAATTTTTTGGAAGAGTTTTAGAAGGATGGGTGTTATCTCTTCTCTAAATGTTTGATAGAATTCACCTGTGAAGCCGTCTGGTCTTGGACTTTTGTTTGTTGGAAGATTTTTTCTTTTTTAATTTATTTGTTTATTTTTGGCTGCGTTGGGTCTTCATTGCTGCACGCGGGCTTACTCTAGTTGCAGTGAGCAGGGGCTGCTCTTCATTGCGGTGCATGGGCTTCTCATTGCAGTGGCTTCTCTTGTTGCAGAGCATGCGCTCTAGACACACGGGCTTAGTAGTTGTGACATTCAGGCTCAGTAGCTGTGGCATGCAGGCTCAGTAGTTGTCGCTCGTGGGCTGTAGAGCGCAGATTGAGTAGCTGTGTCTTGCGGGCTCTAGAGCGCAGTCTCAGTAGTTGTGCCTCATGGGGTCTAGAGTGCAGGCTCAGTAGTTGTGGCGCACAGGCTTAGTTGCTCCACGGCATGTGGGATTTTCTTGGACCAGGGCTTGAACCCATGTCCCCTGTATTGACAGGTGGATTGTTTACCACTGCACCACCAGGGAAGCCCTGTTGGAAGATTTTTAATCAGTTTCAATTTCATTACTTGTGATTGGTCTGTTCATATTTTCTATTTCATCCTGGTTCAGTCTTGGAAGGTTATACCTCTCTAAGAATTTGTCCATTTCTTCCAGGTTGTCCATTTTATTGGCATAGAGTTGCTTGTAGTAGTCTCCTAGGGTGCTCTTTATTTCTGCAGTATCTGTTGTAACTTCTTTTTCATTTCTAATTTTATTGATTTGAGTCCTCTCCCTCTTTTTCTTGATGAGTCTGGCTAATGGTTTATCAATTTCGTTTATCTTCTTAAAGAACAAGCTTTTAGTTTTATTGATCTTTGTTATTTTTTTTTGTTTGTTTGTTTATTTCATTTATTTCTGCTCTGATCTTTATGATTTCTTTCCTTCTGCTAACTTTGGGTTTTGTTTGTTCTTCTTTCTCTAGTTCCTTTAGGTGTAAGGTTAGATTGTCTATTTGAGATTTTTCTTCTTTCTTGAGGTAGCCTTTTATAGCTATAAACTTCCCTCTTAGAACTGCTTTTGCTGCATACTATAGGTTTTGGATCATCATGTTTTCATTGTCATTTGTCTCTAGGTATTTTTTGATTTCCTCTTTGATTTCTTCAGCGATCTCTTGGTTATTTAGAAAGGTATTGTTTAGCCTCCATGTGTTTGTGTTTTTTACACTTTTTCCCCTGTAATTCATTTCTAATCTCATAGCGTTGTGGTCAGAAAAGATCCTTGATATGATTTCAATTTTCTTAAGTATACTGAGGCTTGATTTGTGACCCAAGATGTGATCTCTCCTGGAGAATGTTCCATGCGCACTTGAGAAGAAAGGATAATCTGCTGTTTTTGGATGGAATGTCCTATAAATATCAATTAAAACTATCTGGTCTATTGTGTCATTTAAAGCTTGTGTGTCCTTATTTATTTTCATTTTGGATGATCTGTCCATTGGTGTAAGTGAGGTGTTAAAGTCCCCCACTATTATTGTGTCACTGTCAATTTCCTCTTTTATAGCTGTTAGCAGTTGCCTTATGTACTGAGGTGCTCCTATGTTGGGTGCATATATATTTATATTTGTTATATCTTCTTCTTGTATTGATCATTATGTAGTGTCCTTCCTTGTCTCTTGTAACATTCTTTATTTTAATGTCTGTTTTATCTGATATGAGTATTGCTACTCTAGCTTTCTTTTGATTTCCATTTGCATGGAATATCTTTCTCCATCCCCTCACTTTCAGTCTGTATGTGTCCCTAGATCTGAACTGGGTCTCTTGTAGACAGCATATATATGGGTCTTGTGTTTGTATCCATTCAGCAAGCCTGTGTCTTTTGGTTGGAGCATTTAATCCATTCATGTTTAAGGTAATTATCGATATGTATGTTCCTATGACCATTTTCTTAATTTTTGGGGGTTTGTTTTTGTAGGTCCTTTTCTTCTCTTGTGTTTCCCACTTAGAGAAGTTCCTTTAGCATTTGTTGTAGAGTTGGTTTGGTGGTGCTGAATTCTCTTGTATTTTGCTTGTCTGTAAAGCTTTTGATTTCTCCATCAAATCTGAATGAGATCCTTGCCAGGTAGAGTAATCTTGGCTGTAGGTTCTTCCCTTTGATCACTTTAAGTATATCATGCCACTCCCTTCTGGCTTGTAGAGTTTCTGCTGAGAAATCAGCTATTAACCTTATGGGAGTTCCCTTGTATGTTATTTGTCGTTTTTCCCTTGCTGCTTTCAATAATTTTCTTTGTCTTTAACTTTTTCCAATTTGATTACTGTGTGTCTCGGTGTGTTTTTCCTTGGGTTTGTCCTGAATGGGACTCTCTGCACTCCCTGGACATGGGTGGCTCTTTCCTTTCCCATGTTAGGGAAGTTTTCAACTATAATCTCCTCAAATATTTTCTCTTGTCCTTTCTGTCGATCTTCTCCTTCTGGGACCCCTATAATGCAAATGTTGTTGCGTTTAATGTTGTCCCAGAGGTCTCTTTGTCTGTCTTCATTTCTTTTCATTCTATTTTTCTTTACTCTGTTCTGCAGCAGTGAATTCCACCATTCTGTCTTCCAGGTCACTTATCCATTATTCTGCCTCAGTTATTCTGCTATTGATTCCTTCTAATATAGTTTTCATTTCAGTAGCTGTATTGTTCATCTCTGTTTGTTTGTTTGTTCTTTAATTCTTCTAGGTCTTTGTTAAACATTTCTTGCATCTTCTCCAGCTTTGCCTCCATTCTTTTTCCGAGGTCCTGGATCATCTTCACTGTCGTTATTCTGCATTCTTTTTCTGGAAGTTTGCCTATCTCCACTTCATTTAGTTGTTTTTCTGGGGTTTTATCTTGTTCCTTCATGTGGTACATAGTCCTCTGCCTTTTCAGCTTGTCTATCTTTCTGTGAATGTGGTTTTTGTTCCACAGGCTGCAGGACTGTAGTTCTTCTTGCTTCTGCTGTCTGCCCTCTGGTGGATGAGGCTATCTAAGAGGGTTATGCAAGTTTTTTGATGGGAGGGACTTGTGGTGGGTAGAGATGACTGCTGCTCTGGTGGGCAGAGCTCAGTAAAACTTTAGTCCGCTTGACTGTTAATGGGTAGGGCTGGGTTCCCTCCCTGTTGGTTGTTTGGCCTGAGGCAACCCAACACTGGAGCCTATCTGAGCTCTTTGGTGGGGCTAATGGTGGACCCTGGGAGAGCTCACGCCAAGGAGTACTTCCCAGAACTTCTGCTGCCAGTGTCCTTGTCCCCACGGTGAGCCATAGCCACCCCCTGCCTCTGCAGGAGACCCTCCAACACTAGCAGGTAGGTCTGTTTCAGTCTCCTCTGAAGTCACTGCTCCTTCCCCTGGGTCCCAGTGCACACACTACTTTGTGTTTGCCCTCCAAGAGTGGAGTCTCTGTTTCCCTCAGTTCTGTCAAAGTCCTGCAATCAAATCCTTGTACCTTCAAAGTCTGATTCTCTAGGAATTCCTCCTCCCGTTGCCGGACCCCCAGGTTCGGAAGCTTGATGTGGGGCTCAGAACCTTCACTCCAGTGGGTGCACTTCTGTGGTATACGTGTTCTCCAGTCTGTGAGTCACCCACCCAGCAGTTATGGGATTTGATTTTACTGTGATTGTGCTCCTCCTAGCATCTCATTTTGGCTTCTCCTTTGTCTTTGGGTGTGGGGTATCTTTTTTGGTGAGTTCCAGTGTCTTCCTGTCGATGATTGTCCAGCAGCTACTTGTGATTCTGCTGTTCTCGCAAGAGGGGTTGAGAGCATGTCCTACTACTCCGCCATCTTGGTTCCTGGCTCCTGTTTATGAATTTTTTGATATTAACTCCTTATCAGTAATATCATTTGCAAATTATTTTCTCCCATCAGTAGACTGTCTTTTTGTTTTGTCAATGGTTTCCTTTGCTGTGCAAAAGCTTTTAAGTTTGATTAGGTCCCATTTGTTTATTTTTCTTTTGTTTTCTTTGCCTAAAAATACATCCAAAAAAATATTGCTACAGTTTATGTCAAAGAGTGTTCTGCCTATGTCTCCTTCTATGAGTTTTATGGTTTCCAGTCTTACATTTAGGTCTTTAATTCATTTTGAGTTTACTTTTGTATATTGTGGAGAAAATGTTCTTATTTTATACTTTTACATGTAGCTGTCAATTTTTCCCAGTACCACTTATTGAAATGACTGTCCATTCTCCATTGTATCTTCTTGCCTCTGTTGTCATAGATTGACCATAAGTACATGTGTTTATTTCTGGGCTCACTGTTTTCTTGCATTGACCTATGTGTCTGTTTTTGTGCCAGTACTATACTGTTTTGATGATTGTAGGCTTGTAGCATAGTCTGAAGTCTTGGGGGATGATACCTCTGTCTTTGTTCTTTTTTCTCAAGATTGCTTTGGCTATTCAGAGTCTTTTGCAGTTCCATATAAAGTTTAGGATTATTTGTTCTATTTCTGTCAAAAATGTCCTGTGTATTTTGATAAAGATTGCATTAAGTCTGCAAATTGTTTTGAGTAGTATACCATTTTAATAGTATTAACTCTTCCAATCCAAGAGCACAGAATATCTTTCCATTTCTTTGAGTCCTCTTTGATTTCCTTTATCAATGTTATACAGTTTTCAGCATATATGTATTTTACCTCCTTGGTTAAGTTTATTCCTAGGTATTGTATTCTTTTTGATATAATTGTAAATGTGATTTTTTTTCTTGAATTCTCTGATAGTTAATTTTAGTGTATAGAGACACAACAGATTTCTGTATATTAATCTTGTATCCTGCAACTTTACTAAATTCATTTATTAAGTCTAATAGTTTTTTGCTGGAGACTTTAGAATTTTCTATATGTAGTATCATGGCATCTGCAAATAGTGGCAGTTGTACTTCTTCCCTTCCAATCTGGAGGCTTTTAATTTCTTTTTCTTTTTGTTTGATTACTGTGGCTAGGACTTCCAATACTGTGTTAAATAGAAATGGCAAGAGTGACCTCCCATGTTTTAAAGCTGCTGCTGCCAGCTCAGCTTCTCCATTGGTTAACTCTGTACCTTCAAACACCTTCCTTCATTTTCTTGTCCATTTGATATAGCAATGTCATAAGCTGAAAACCCTGGGCTGGATCTGGCATTGTTTGGCCCTATTAATATTTTAAAATAGTTGTCAACATTAAAAGATTTTTCATAAAAATCCAGGCTTTTCTTGGTACATTGGAATCTCTGGGTCTCTGTTTCTTCATGTCAACAATCCTTTGGACCTAAGGAGCTGCTGCTGCCCCAGTTAGATAGGGCATGTTCTAACTGCCCTCATTTACTTTGCCTACTGGGCTATGTGAGTTTGCAACCCCTGAACTACAGAGTCTGTCTTCTCTCTGTGAGATAAGGCCATTAGTGCTCCAACCCTTCCCTTTATTTGGATCAGTGTATATTTATTTTTGTGTTGTTAATCTGAAAATCAATGACAGTATTAGCATTTTCATGACTAATTTTATTTCTATGTTTTATTAAAAAAATTAGCTCACTGGACTTCCCCAGTGGTGCAGTGGTTAAGAATCCACCTGCCAATGCAGGGGACATGGGTTCGAGCCCTGGTCCAGGATGATCCCATATGCCTTGGAGTAACTAAACCTGTGCACCACGACTACTGAGCCTGCGCTCTAGAGCTGCAAGCCACAACTACTGAGCCTGCGTGCCGCAACTACTGAAGCCCATGTGCCTAGAGCCCATGCTCCACAACGAGAAGCCACCGCAATGAGAAGCCCACACACTGCAACGAAGAGTAGCCCCTGCTTGCTGCAACTAGAGAAAGCTTGCGTGCAGCAATAAAGACCCAACATAGCCAAAAATAAGTAAATAAATTTATAAAAATAAAAAATAAGAGAATAGTTCACTGAAAAGCCAAGTGGTAGGCTAGACTTATATTTCTTTTCTTTTTTTTTTTTTTTTGCAGTACGCGGGCCTCTCACTGTTGTGGCCTCTCCCAGAGCACAGGCTCCGGATGCACAGGCTCAGCGGCCATGGCTCACAGACACAGCTGCTCCGCAGCATGTGGGATCTTCCCAAACTGGGGCACGAACCCGTGTCCCCTGCATCAGCAGGTGGACTCTCAACCACTGCGCCACCAGGGAAGCCCTTAGACTTATATTTCTTACTCTAGTTTTTTCTTTTCTTTTAAAGAAATTTATTTATTTATTTTTGGCTGCGTTGGGTCTTTGTTGCTGTGTGCAGGCTTTCTCTAGTTGCAGCGAGCAGCGTCTACTCTTCATTGCAGTGCGTGGACTTTTCATTGCAGTGCGTGGACTTCTCATTGCAGTGGCTTTTCTTGTTGCAGAGCACGGTCTCCAGGCACCCAGGCTTCAGTAGTTGTGGCACGTGGCCTCAGTAGTCATGGCTCGCAGTCTGTAGAGCATAGGCTCAGTAGTCGTGGTGCACGGGCTCAGGTGCTCTGCGGCATGTGGGATCTTCCCAGACCAGGGATTGAACCGGAGTCTGCTGCACTGGCGGACGGATTCTTAACCGCTGCACCACCAGGAAAGTCCCCTTACTCTAGTTTTAATGCTATGATTACTCAAAGGAGAGAGTCTGAGTGCATTCTTCATTTCTACACCCCACCAATTTCTTCCTATATATTCTAGTTTTTCCCAGACATGAATGTGCCCTTATACTTCGCCCTCCCTCCTCAGAGATTTCTTTCCCAGGGCCTCACTTTCTGGCTCCATTCTGACCTGCTCATCTTTAATTTTCTTGTTCAGTTGTTGTCTTGTGACTTTGCTTCACTGCTCTCTTGGGTCAGATCCATTGTTTCTTGGATCTCACGCATTTTTTTTAATGCCTTCATTTAGTGGAGGCATACCATCAGCTCACTGCCTAAGAGAAAAAAATATTTACTTATTTTTTAATGAAACTTTTTTTTCTTTTTGGCCATGCCACATGACTCACGGGATCTTTGTTCCCTGACCAGGGATCGAACTCCCTGAAGCATGGAGTCCTAACCATGGAATTCCCGAGAAAATATCTCTATTACCTGCCTGCTATTTGTGTCTGGGTAGGTCTGTATAGAAGTCTAGGTTAAAAATATTTTCCTCTCAGAACTTGAAAGTCTTTCCTTCACAGTTTTCCAACATATCCAGAGTTCCAATTACAGTCTAATTCTTGTTCTTCTGTAGGTAACTTAGTGTGTGTATTTTTGTGTATGTGTATGTGTGTTTCTTGTCTGGAAGTTTTTAGGGCCTTCTGTTTGGTTCTGGAATTTAACAGTTTCATGCTGAGTAAAAGTTAAAGTGCTTATAATGACCTGCAAGGCCCTCCATGGTCTGGCTCCCAATTCTCAGTTTCTCCTCAAACCTTACTACTCTCCAGTAGCTTACTCCTCTCCAGCCACATTAGCCTCCCTACCATTCCTTGAACTTGCCTAGCATGTGTTGGAGCCTGCTCTTTAGCTATTCTCACTACTGATATGCTCCACCCACAGATAGTCACCTTCAAAGGCAGACTCTCCCTTATTTAATACTGTAACCCTCCTGCTGCTGCCTCTGTACTCTCAAACCTTCTTACCTTGTTCTACCTTTTTCTCTATTCTATAACATACTTGTAACATACTATAACATTTACTTATGCTAAGTGTTTATTGTCTCTCACTGAATCAAATCTTCATGAGATGAAGAAATTTACTTTGTTATCTTAAATGCCTAGAACAAAGCCTTGTACCTTTTAAGTGCTCAATAAATTTTTGTTGAATGATATTGGTTATGTTGAACTCATACAGCTAGCTCATAAATGATTCCTATTCAGGCAGGCCAAAGGAAGGATGACAAAGAGGATCACAGTGTTCCATTAGTGGAAGAGTTGAACCTAAGATGTATTCACTTTGAGATTACAGTCTTGTAATTTATCAAGAAAGAAACTGGCTTGCATTTCAGATGGACTGGTATAAGTCAATAGCTCTGTAGTTTGTGGGGTGCAAAGAGTTGTTCTTTCAAAAAATGGGATATGTTAAATACCAAATCCATGGATGGAACTTTTTTTGGACATTAATTTGAGGGACCAAACATGAAGCTGTAAAAGAAACCAAGCAATTCTACCAGGGTTGGTAACAGCTTTAATGAAAAACTTTGGGGAAAAAAAAGAATATGTCTTTTACATTATTTTTGGACTTCAAAATATCCTGTTCCACACCCTCAAATCCCTCTCGCGAAGATAACCAACTACAGTAGTGTAAACTTAGTTAATTCAGTAAAACATGTACTTCAGCTGATGCAGTTAATTCTAATGAAAACTGAAAGATCACAGCATAGAGTTTAAAGAACAATTGTTCATTGATGGTTTATATACATTTGTGAGAATTGCTTATAAGTTGACTTGCATACCTATTTTTTCTTCCATTCATTTATTCTCCAAAAATGTGTTGAATGCTGATACAGTCCTAGCCTTCAAGGTTCATGCAGTCTAGATCAAGAAAACAGACAAGTGGACAAGCCTAAACTTACAGTGAGTGTTAGAATCCAATTTTCTGATTCTCTAGAATACTGTTTAGAATTTAATTTAAAATTCACATTTTCAGTACTTAGTAAAATGCAAAATGTAATTTACAAACACTTTAAACATCCATTGTTGAAATGTGAGATGCACTTTTGACTTTTAAACATCTATTTTATACCCATGTTGCAATTAATTAAAACATGATTCTATAAATTCTGACTAGAAGTCTTACGGCATCTTATAATGACTATATTCCTGTTTTTGAAGTGTCTTATCCACATTATATTTGAGTGTCTCAAAACACTGTGTATAATACGTATGCCTGGATGCGTGATTTATTAAGCAGAAGAGAAGTGAGAGGCAGAATATAGTAGTCATTAATGGAGCCAGGTTTCACATGTCAAGGAAAATTTCACAGAAGAGGCCAGTTTGAAGAGTATCTTCAAGATGAGACATGGAATTGGAGCAGTTTGGGCCAATATTCTGTTAACAGCTATATAATCATCATGGACAAATCTATTTTCCCCTGCATAGTGTCAGGACACATAATGACCTCTAGCTGGGCTGAATTTTTTTTTTTTGAATTTTATTTATTATTTTATACAGCAGGTTATTATTAGTCACCCATTTTATACACATCAGTGTATACATGTTAATCCCAATCTCCAAATTCATCACACCATTTTTTATTTTATTTATTTTTGGCTGTGTCTGGTCTTAGTTGTGGCATGTGGGATCTTCATTGAGGCATGCGGGATCTTTTGTTGTGGAGCGTGGGCTTCTCTCTAGCTGTGTCGTGCAGGTTTTCTCTTCTCTAGTTGTGGCATGCAAGCTCCAGGGCATGTGGGCTCTGTAGTTTGCGGCACGTGGGCTCTCTAGTTGAAGTATGTGAGCTCAGTAGTTGTGGTGTGCGGGCTTAGCTGCCCCGCGGTATGTGGGATCCTAGCTTTCCGATCAGGGATGGAACCCACGTCCCCTGCATTGTAAGGCGGATTCTTTACCACTGGACCACCAGGGAAGTCCCCGGGCTGAACTTTTAAAGTTCAAGATGTTTATGTGCTTTTAAAATTTCACTTGACAGCAACTCACTTGATATTCATTTGGCCAAAATGGTATTTAAAAATACTGTGTATAAATGGCCACCTGAATACATTTCTCCCTTAAATTCTAACTCTTGAGACTGTGAGAAGTTTTTATGTTAAGGCTTATTCACACCAAGAAATGCCAACGTTTGTTGCCAACTAGTTATGATTAAGGAGGACTGAAAATGAGGCTCCAGACTTCTTTTTTTAAATTGAGAATTACTGCTTGGATTCAATTTTTATGGCTTGATCCCATAACGGATGAATTAGCCCACTTCTGAGGGAACACATTTCATGTAAGGTAGATCTGTGTGTGGGTATTTATCCACTGAATTTATATAGTGTATATTTTATCCCAAATGAAGAATATTAAAAAATATTTACTTGAAAGTAAGTCATAAAATTTAAATAGTGAACAAGAGAGAAAGACTAAGGATAGTTGGACAGAAGGGGAGAAGGGATATAGTTACTTGGAAGAAGTAAGATAGAGAATAAAGCAAAGGCAATGTAAAAAAACAACTCAGCATAGCAGGCAATGTAACTGATATATTAAGCAGCTAAGGTTATTATGTAATTGATATATTGAGCAACTAAAATTACTTGATTCTTGGTGCTAGAAGGTATGATTATACTGTTGTAATTTATTTTTTAAAAAGGGGAAACATGCTTCATTAGATAATGGCTTTTACATTTGACATTTTATTTTATTTTTTACTGAAGTATAGTTGATTTACATGTTGTGTTAGTTTCTGGTGTAGAGCAAAGTGGTTCAGATATATATTTGTGTTTGTGTGTGTATTCTTTTTCATATACTTTTCCATTATGGTTTATTACAGGATATTGAATATAGTTCCCTATGCTATACAATAGGACCTTGTTTATACATTTGACATTTTATATAGCAGATTTAAACACATCTAAGTATTATTCAGTTCTATAAGGCCAAAATACTTACTTTACAAACTTCTCAAATTTCACATGTAGAAACTCATGCAAACTAAATGAATACCAAGCATTTAGCCCCCTAAAATACGTTAGTGACTCTTGAGGGTCATAAGTAAAAAACAAATTTCTTTTGCTCCTGAAGATCTAACAATTTACTTTGGAAGACAACATACAGAATAATTGGAGAATAGTAAAGTGCTGAATAAAAGCTTATGTTTTCTTATAAACAAATGCTAAATTATGTGGTAGAGAGTGAGATATTTTTAGAAATTTAGAAATCAATGTGGAGTAAAGAAGTCAGCAAAAGCTTCATAGAGGAAGACAGAGTTTGAGTTTGAAGGATGAATCCAGGTGGGAAAATACTATGAAATGAGGTATGAAAATATAAATTAGTCAACTTCCACAAAATATTTTTGTATGGAAAATGTAATAATTAAAAAACTCAAAGCACAAATCAAAACCAAAAGGTATCACCTCACATTCATTAGGATAGCTGTTATCAAAGAGGAAATAGCAAGGGTTGGTGAGGAGTTAGAGAAATTCAAACCCTTGTGAACTGTTGATGGGAATGTAAAATGGTGCAGCTACTATGGAAAACATTATGGGATTCCTCAAAAAATTAAAAATAGAATTACCATATTATCCAGAAATTCCACTTCTAGGTAAATATCCAAAAGAACTGAAAGAGAGTGTCAGAGATATTCACAACAGCATTAAACAATCTCTAAAAGGTGGAGAACTTAGAACTACTACCCATTGCTAACATTTTTCCTTTTGAGATAATATTTCAACACTCCATCCTTACTTTCTAGGTAATTTTCAACTTTTAATACTTCTTATTTATCCTTTCTTATTTTTACTCTAGTTTTCTCTCATGTTCACTAAATAGTGACCCTTTAAAATATTTGTTACACTTACACCTGAGATTAAAGTGAAAGAGTATGTCTTAGTTTTCTACTAATCATTAGTTCAATTAAGATGCACCTAACTCCTAAGATAATCTTTGCCTATTAAATCTCAAATGACTACCTTCATTCCTATACCCATTTAGACTAAATTAGATTTCTTTGACTTTTCAATTGGCAAGACCAAGCATGTAGGCCTTCAGTAGTGGTCTTGCATAGAAAGACATAAATCTAGAGTCTGTTGCTTTGACAGGCACATTTTTGTTCTAACTCACGGATTGTTTGGTAGTAGTTCATAGATTTGCCTGAACTTCTTAAACAGCAGAACTTGTAAACTATTCGGAAATCAAAACAACAGGTCAACAGTAGATAAAGCAGATATTTCCTTCCCCAATTTCTAGAGCCTTAAGAAGGAGAAGCCCCCAAAACTAGTGGGTGATTTGTCCCTTGCTGGAGCTGGACTGAGTATGGAAAGTGGTAACACCATGACTATGGATCATCCCTTCTGGTGTTCATGTGACCAGTGGGGCTGCAACTGATTTGTATATAGGACTGCAGTTGTAGGAAACACTAAGACTGTGCTTAGGTGAATCTGCTCCTTAGCTGATCCCAGCCAATATTTTTTTCAATGCATAAGAGAGTTTTGGAGATAATTTTGTTTCAAATTGAACTTTACCATGTTAGTATTACCTATTAAGTACCACCCCAGTTTAACCTTTTGTATTTCAAGAGGAAACAGGTGATCATTATCAAATTATCACTAATTCCTTCAAACGGACTTCCAAACCACTGGTCTCTGTTGCAGAGATCCTACTCATTCTTACCCCTTTATCCCCACTATTTCCATTGGAGTTTTCACCTCCTGATGTGAGCAGAACTTTCTCTTCATAGTCTTTAAAAATAATTATTCATAGACTGTTGTGAAATCTGAAAATAACATTACAGCAAAAATGTAGGTGCTTGAATCCTTCCCAATTTTCTCCTCTCAAACCAAGGGAATCTCCTTTTTAAAAGCTACTAGACTCAATAGGACTGAATTTGTGCCTCCAACTTGGGGCATGATGGCTTACCTAAGAATGTTTCTGGGCCCAATTTGTATGTGTGCATGTGTACCTCATGGCTGGGATATGCAAAGAATCTTGAGAGTTGCTCCTAGGTTCCCTCAAGAACTAAATTCATGTAACATCGGAAGGAATGATGGGCGTTCCTCAAGAAGACAGGGCAAGGGTAAGAAAAACTGTGGCTCCGAGGACTATGGAAGCACATCCGAAGCCAAGGGGAAGCTTGTGCTCTGCCTTAGAACACAGAAGGAAGGAGTTGAGGGGACGGGGGTTGTATTGAATATATCCCAGACTGGAATCCATGTGAGTCCATTTCATACATTAATTATACAACAATTTACTGTATACCATGTTTCTTAAATGAATAATATTATTCAAAGGTGTTCAGAATCGTCTTATTTGAATAGATGCTGCACAACGCACAAAACTCTCTTAAAGTGCTGTTTATAGGGAAAAAGTCTAGTTTCTCATAAACACAAGTTTTTGTATAGAAGCCGTACTGAGAGAATAACAGCGAACTGTTGGGCTGCAGAGAGAGAAAGAGATCAATTGATCCAGGACCGGAAAGAGAGATTCAGTTCAGGAAAGAGCATCCCTGAGAGGAGCAGGCACTGACGGCTGGCAATTCAAAGCTGTGGTATCCATCAAGGGCATGGGCTAGGCGCTGCCAGGCAAGGAAATGGCCCTTAGGAACAGCAGAGAAGGTCACTTTAGGGAGATGATGTACCCTGCCCCTCAGGTCACCCTTGCAGAAGGTGGTGAGACTTCTGTGTATCGTCAGTCTTTAGTTTTATTAGTCTGGTTTGACTAGACAATCTCTAGTCAGTTCTTTCTGTCTGAGAATTCAGTCTTATGACCTGAGTGAGGAAACAGCATCATAATTTTCAAGCATTCTGACAGCTTGGGCCAATTACACAGGCTCTAAACAGTGAAATGGCTCTCAGGTTCCAAGGTGGGAGGGAGGAATGATAGGAAAATGAATTGCACATTTTCCCTTCCAAAATAGTCCTACTTAGTGCCAACCAATTCCACCTTTATCCTGTAGTAATTTTCCTACCTTTCCTAATTCAGCAAACGGATTTATATCTGGCAGAGAGATGATTATAAATTTGTCATTTGGTGTTCTGCATAAAAGTTCGGTAATATCTTCATTATAAAGTGAATATGTTGCTTTTTAAAAATTAAACTTAGTTATTTAAAAACTTTATTATGGAAATTTTCAAATAGAAAAGAAAAAGTTGAATACTATACCAAACCCTAATTTGTCCATTTTATTCAGCTCCAATAGTTAATAAGATATCACAGTCTTATTTCATTAACAACAACTTCCAGCCTCTAGATTATTATATTTTCCCTTGTTTTGGTTATGTTTTATTTCGTTTTCCCCCACATCCTAGTCAATGAATTACTTTCAAGCAAATCCCAGACATTTCATTTTGTAGATACCATTAACATACCTGAAAACAATTCCCCTTCATTGAATACTTGTTTAATATCAAATATACACTCAGTGTTCTAAATATCCCCAACTGTTTCATAAAATTTTTTGCAGTCTGTTTGTTCAAATCAAAATCTAAATGAAGTCCATACGTTGCCTTTAGCTAATATAACTCAAAAACCCCTCTCTAATCTCTCTTTTAATCTATAGATTACCCTTCCATCTGTATTTTTTCTTGCTATATTTTTTAAAGAAACTATGTCATCTGTCCTACAAAATTTCTCACTTTCTTGATTTCTGTTGCCTGCATATATATATTTTTTCTTTTTTTAAACACGTTATCTCATTTTGTCTACATAACTACCTGATGAAGTAGAAAGAAGAGATAGTTTTACCACTGAGCAAAGGAGTTGATCAGGGTACAGAGAGATAAAGTGGTTTGTCCAAACTTGGAGTTAATAAGTAGTTGAACCAAAACTAGAATCCAGGAAACACATTTCTTAAACCAGGGCTCAGCTCTTTTTACCCAAACACTGAACCTCTTATTTCATGAATAAAAGCAGTATTAAAACACCAAATATCCTGAGGAGCCTTTGAATAAAAAAATTAAAATATTATTAGTACAGTTTAATGTTTTATAATTTCTTAAAAGTAATCCATGTACACTGTTATCTAGGCAGCATCTGTCATGAATGGGAATCACTGAGCCTCAATATATGTATATATGTTTACTTGTCTACAGTAGTATATATATGCCTATATGACTGTCTTAAATTTATTCTTTTGTATCATTCACATGCTTGAGTATTTCTTTGTCTTAGTTGCTATACTAGATTATAAACTTTTGGATGCAAAGTACAGTGTTAGTTTCTCTGCAGTTTCTCATAGTCAAATGCATGTGACTGATATTCAGGATTTTTGGTGAAAAACAAAGGCAAACTGGGCTGTGTGAATTCTCATTCAGTACTGAAGTAGAAACAGCATTTTCTGAGTAATGAAATACCTTCTACGTCTCTGCTTATTTTTCACTGCCATCTACTGGTGCCTGGTGTTATTTCTGATTAAGATCTTTCGGGGGAAGTCTGTCATAGGGACTGAATGGAGAAAAAAAATTATGAAGTCATAAAAATTCTTTGAGAAAGTTCCTTTCAAAGGAATACGTGCTTTCTTGGTAAGTAAAGCTACCTTAAGTGTACAATAAAAATTACTAACTTCTAAAAATTTCCATACCTATTATAATACCCTCTAAGCATTATAAAATCTGCTAATTAAACTTATAGATCATCTGCTACAAATTTTGGGGCATAAAATGAGTATAACTTCTATAGAGTAAAATTAAAATTATATTTAAATGTAAGCAAAAAGACTGAAGGATTGCTGTAAAATAGCAGGTCAGAAATGATAAAGGGCTGAAATAATATAGTAGAGATCTGTGAAGAGCACAGAATCTAGATATAAAGATGAGGTAGAATATGTACATGAAATGACGGACTGATGGCTTAGGGACAATGAAGAGGGAATTATGACTCCAAAGTTTCAGTTGGACCCTTAGAATAACTGCCTTAACAAAGTGTAAATTCTAAGGAAGAACACATTTGAAAGAGAAACATTAGTTTTGGACATGCTAAGTTTGATATTTGTTGATTCAATGCCCTTGGTTGCACTGTCAATTAAACATGTGTTCAACGGTAACTAAATTTACCGTGATCACTTCACAATGTATACAAATGTCAAATCATTACGTTGTACACCTCAAAATAATAACAATAAAAGAATATAAAAAAGAAACAAAATATGAGTATAACTTCTAGCCAACAATTCTTATCACAGTTGAATTACTGGCAAATTAATTTTAACAAATTTAACAATATAGAACGATACTGCTGGTTGTTAATTAGAGTATATATTATACATACATGTGCTAGGTTCTGAAAACAGAGCAGAACATAAGAAAGCCAGGGCTTTAATCCTAAGAGAAGATAATTGTAAATATTGGAGGGAGGAAGTAGAAAAATTTCTCATTTAGGCTTTTTCTAAGTTTATGCAAAACACATCAACAAAATGAATTCTAAAAGTAACTTAATCTCTGTAGTAAAATAGGTATGTTTTTTGCATTTTGAATTTATCATTATAGTTAATACAGATTAAATTAGCTTTCCTAACCCCTTATATAGTGATTTAGATTAAGGCCTTTTGATATGTCATATTATTGAGTCTTGTGTTCTTTGGTGACTTGTTTTTGGGAGAGAATGAATTGCTGAGGTAGTTTTAAAAATTACAATGCAGTTGATCTAACAATAACCTGTTTTTATATTAAACCATATGAAACATTGCTATTCCAAGCCTGAAAATTTTATTATATAAATACACATATCACTTTTATAAATCATTAAGCATTTTTTTCACTTGTTTAGCAACATAGAAAGTAAAAGAAACAAAATGCAGAACTAAGAAAAGAAAGGTTAGTGACTAGTTAGGGTAAGTCTAAATTTAAATTTACTCAAAAATAGAGTAATATTATTTTGATTATTGTAACTTTGAAATATCTTAAGATTGCTTTGGCTATTTGGGGGTCTTTTGTGGTTCTGTACAAATTTTAAGGTCGTTTGTTGTAGTTTTGTGAAAAATGCCATTGGAATTTTTTTTTAATTGATTAATTTTTGGCTGTGTTGGGCCTTTGTTGCTGTGCATGGGCTTTCTCTAGTTGCAGCAAGCGGGAGCTACTCTTTGTTGCAGTGTGCGGGCTTCTCATTGTGGTGGCTTCTCTTGTGGCAGAGCACAGGCTCTAGGCATGTGGGCTTCAGTAGTTGTGGCACGTGGGCTCTAGAGTGCAGGCTCAGTAGTAGTGGCACATGGGCTTATTTGCTCCACGGCATGTGGGATCTTCCCAGACCAGGGATCGAACCTGTGTCCCCTGCATTGGCAGGTGGATTCTTTTGCGGTATGTGGGCCTCTCACTGTTGTGGCCTCTCCCGTTGCGGAGCACAGGCTCCGGACGCGCAGGCTCAGCGGCCATGGCTCACGGGCCCAGACGATCCGTGGCATGTGGGATCTTCCCAGACCGGGGCAAGAACCCATGTCCCCTTCATCGGCAGGCAGACTCTCAACCACTGCGCCACCAGGGAAGCCCTGGCAGGTTGGTTCTTAACCACTGTGCCACCAAGGAAGTCCCCCATTGGAATTTTGATAGATGTTGCATTGAACCTACAGATTGCTTTGTGTAGTATGGACATCTTAACAATATTCTTCCAATCCATGAGTATGGAATGTCTTTCCATTTATGTGAGTCTTTTCAATTTCTTTCATCAATGTCTTATAGTTTTTAGTGTACAGGTCTTTGACCTCCTTGGTTAAATTTATTCCTAGATATCCTTTTTGATGCCATTGTAAATGGAATTGTTTTCTTAACTTCTCTTACAGTTTATTAGTTTATAGAAATGCAACTGATTTTTGTGTATTCATTTTGTATCCTGCAACTTTACTAATTTATTAGTTCTAACAGTTTTTGGTAGAGTCTTCAGGGTTTTCTATATATAATATCATGTCATCTGCAAGTAGAAACTGTTTTACTTCTTCCCTTCAGATTTGGATGCCATTTCTTTCTTTTTCTTGCCTAATTGCTCTGGCTAGGGCTTCCAGTACTATGCTAAATAAAAGTGGCAAGGGTGGACATCCTTATCATGTTCTTGATCTTAGAGAAAAAGCTTTCAACTTTTCACCATGGAGTATGCTGTCAGCTTGTCACACACAGCCTTTATTATGTTGAGGTACCATTCCTTTGATACCTACTTTCTTGAGAGTTTTTGTTATGAATAGATGCTGAATTTTGTCAACTGACTTTCCAGCTTATATTGAGATGATCATATGATTTTTATCTTTCATTTTTAAAATGTGATTAGATGATGATTTGCAGATGTTGAACCATCTTGCACCTCTGGAATAAATCTCACTTGATCATGGGGTTTCATCCTTTTACTGTATTTTTTTTTTTTTTTTTTTTTTTGGCGGTATGCAGGCCTCTCACTGTTGTGGCCTCTCCTGTTGCGGAGCACAGGCTCCGGATGTGCAGGCCCAGCAGCCACGGCTCACAGGCCCAGCCGCTCCACGGCATGTGGGATTCTCCTGGACGGGGGCATGAACCTGCATCCCCTGCATCGTCAGGCAGACTCTCAACCACTGAGCCACCAGGGAAGCCCATTTTACTGTATTTTTTAATTAGGTTTGATGATAATTTGTTGAGGATTTTTGCATCATTGTTCATTAGGGATATTGGCCTGTAATTTTCCTTTCTTATAGTTTCCTTGACTGGTCTTGGTATTGGGGTAATGCTTGACTCCTAAAATGAGTTTGGAAATTTCCCTCTTCTATTTTTTGGAAGAGTTTGAGAAAGGTTGCCATCTGGTCTTAGACTTTTGTTGGAAAGTTTCTGATTACTAATTCAACCTCCTTACTAGTAATGGGTCTGTTCAGATTTTCTATTTCTTTATAATTCAGTCTTGGTAGGTTGTATGTTCTAGGAACTATCCATTTCTTCCCATTTATCCAATTTAAAGTTTTGTCAATTTTATCTTTCCAAAAAACCATCTCTTAGTTTCATTGATCTTTTCTGTTTACTTTTTAGTCTCTGTTTCATTTATTTCTGCTCTGATATTTATTTCCTTCCTTCTACTACCGTTGGGCTTTGTTTGTTCTTGTTTTTCTAGTTCCTCTAGGAGTAAAGTTAGGCTGTTTATTTGACACTTTTCTTGTTTCTTGAGGTAGGCTTATTATTGCTGTTTGCTTCTTAGAAATGCAGCATCCCATATCTTTTGGTATTTTGTATTTCCGTTTTCATTTGTCTCAAGTTATTTTTTGATTTCCCTTTTGATTTCTTCTTTGACCCATTTGCTGTTCAGGAGCATATTGTTTAATCTCTGCATATCTGAAAAATTTCCAGTCTTCCTTTTATAATTGTGTTCTAGTTTCACACCATTGTGGTCAGAGGATATGCTTGATATGATTTCAAACTTCTTAAATTAAGACTTGTTTTGTGGCCTAACATATGATCTATCCTGAATAATGTTCCATGTACATTTGAAAAGAATGTGTATTTTTCTGCTTTTGGATGAAATGTTCTGTAAATGTCTGTTAAGTCCATCTTGCCAAACGTGTTGTTTAAAAGTCCAATGATTCCTTATTGATCTTCTGTCTGGAAGACCTATCCATTGATAAAAGTGGGATATTGAAGTCCTTTACTATTATTGTATTGCTGTCAATTTTTCCCTTTAAATCTGTTAATAATTACTCTATATATTTACGTACTCCTATGTTGGGTGCATAAATATTTACAAATGTTACATTTTTTTTGGACTGACACCATTATTATATAATGACCTTCTCTGTCACTATTACTTGCTTTGTGCTAAAGTCTATTTTCTCTGGTATGGGTATGGCTATCCCAGCTTTCTTTCGGTTTCCATCTGCATGAAATCTTTTCCTATCCCTTCACTTTGAGACTATCTGTGTCCTTAAAGCTGAAGTGAGTCTCTTGTCAGTAGCATATAGTTGGGTTTTGTTTTTTTTAATCCATCCAGCCATTCTGTGTTTTGATTGGAGATTAAATTCATTTACATTTAGATTAATTATAGGTTGGTAAGGCCTTACTAATACCATCTCTTAATTGTTTTCTGGCTATTTTGTAGTTCCTTTGTTCCTCTTCTCTGTTGCCTTCATCTGTGAATTGATGATGATCTGTAATGATATGCTTTGATTCTCTTCTCTTTATCTCTTGTGACTCTACTGTAGGTTTTTGCTTTGTGGTTACTGTGAGACTTACATAGATAATCTTTTATATATAACAGTCTGTTTTATGCTATAACAATTTAACTTCAGAAACTACAAAAACTCTACCCTTTTACTTCCCCCCTCATGTATTTGATGTTACAATTTACATCTTTTTTTCTTGTGTATCCATTAAGAAATTATTGTAATTCATTATTTTTGTTACTAGTCTTTTAACCTTTGTAACTAGATTTGTAAGTGATTCACTCACCAGCATTAGAGTATTCTGAATCTAATTATATATTTACCTCTACCAGTGAGATTTATGTTTTCGTACGTTTTCCCGTTACTAACTAGTGTCATTTCAGTTCAGCTTAAAGAATTCCCTTTAACATTTGTTGTAAGCCATGTCTAGTGGTGATGAAGTCTTTCAGCTTTTGCTTTTCTGGAAAACTCTTCTTCAATTCTGAAGGACAACTTTGCCAGGTAGACTATTCTTAGTTGGCAGTTTTTTGTTTCTTTCAGCATGTTGAATACACCATGCTACTCCTTCCTGGCCTGCAAAGTTTCTGCTAAAAAAATCTGCTTATATAGTCTTATGGGGGTTCCCTTGTATGAAAGTTTTTTTTTTTTTCTTGCTGCTTTGAAGATTCTGTCTTCTGCAATTTAGTTATAACTTGTCTTAGTGTGGGTCTCTTTAGATCATCATATTTAGAACTCTGAGCTTCCTGGATCTGGGTGTCTGTGTCTTTTCCCAGGTTTGGGAAGCTTATAGCCATTATTTCTTCAAATTTTTCTGCCCTTTCTGGGACCCCTGTAATGCAAATACTGGGTTGCTTGATGGTGTCCTATAAGCTATCTTTACTCTTTTTCATTCTTTCACTTTTCACTGCTCTGATTGGATGAATTCCACTGTTTTGTCTTTGACTTCACTGATCCTTTTTCTACTTCATTTAGTGTACTGTTGGCCCCTCTACTGAATTTTTCAGTTCAGTTATTGTATTCTTCAGCTCTGTAATTTTTACTTGCTACATTCTTTCTTATATTTTCTGCATTGAAATTCTCACTTTGTTCATGCATCATTCTCCTGACCTCAGTGAGCATATTTATGAAACTTTATTAGATAAATCACTACCTCCACTGCATTAAGGTCTTTTTCTGAGGTTTTATCTAGTTCTTTGTTTGGAACATAGTCCTCTGTTTCTTCATTTTCCTTGACTCTGTGTTGGTTTCTATGCATTAGGTAAAACCAGCTCTCCCAGTTTTGAAGGACTGGTCTTGTGTAGATGAACCTTATCATTTAACCATGCCCTAGCTCTTGGCTCTCACATCTTTGTGATCTTCCAAGCAGACTTCTTTGTTCTTAGTGGCTCTCAGTAGTGGAGAGTGTACCAAGACCTGTCAGTGTCCCAAAGGGGATGGATCTCAGTCCCGCACTTAGATGCAGGCTGATTGGAAACTATTCTCAGGCAGCAGCGTTTAAAGTATGCAAATACACCTCTTGAGGAAGACTGGGAGATGGCATTTCTGTCTGCTCTCTTTGCACTGAGGCTTGTGGGGAACTGCTTGTTTGCTAGAGTCCTATGGGATCCACAAGCACTGCTGGCCACCAGAACCAGGTGTTCAAGGGATGTCCCCTGGGTGGCAGCCATAATAGCTGGGGTGCCAGATGTTTGCACAAACTCCTTCTCTGGAGGTGCTGGTGATCTGGTGTGAGGCAGAGGGAGCACACAAAGATGGTGCCTGCCAGCCTCCATGGTCTCTGTAGAGTAGTAATGTAGTGAGTCCCTAGGAGTGTGTTAAAGTTGAAGACTGCCGTTCAGGCTAAAGCATTTAAGATAAGCAAATAGGCCTGTTCCATGTAAAGATTGGGCGGTTTCAGTATGTTCCCTCTGTGTTAGGCTTTGGGGGATTAGCCATGGTGAGTCCATACAATCCTGTTAGGAACTGCTTCTCAGATTGCACTAGCCTTGTGGGTCTCAGGGAGGCAAGCCCTGCTGGCTTTCAAAGCTACATGCTTTGGGGGCCCATCTCTTGGGTCCAAATCTTAAAAGTTGGTGCACCAGCTGTGGGGTCTGAACCTTTTGATCCTCAGGGAAAAACTGGTAGTCCTGAGTTCCCTCTTGGTTGTGTCATTGTGCCAGGTGGGGTTTATGGTGAAATAGTGTCTCAGCCTCTCCTACCCATTCCAGTGTGAGTTTTTTCTCATTCACCTGATGTTTAAGAGTTGCTCAGCTAGATTCTAGATTTCTTTCA
Source organism: Mesoplodon densirostris (assembly GCF_025265405.1). Lineage (NCBI taxonomy): Eukaryota > Metazoa > Chordata > Mammalia > Artiodactyla > Ziphiidae > Mesoplodon > Mesoplodon densirostris. Next base: position 100,648,631 of record NC_082668.1, on the reverse strand, counting down.
GAGGGAATTGTTCTGTATACAGCTGTATATTCAATTTGTCCATGGGAGGAGGTGAGTTTGGGAGTCATCTTGTACTGGAACCTATTGATTATTTTTAAAAAAATATTTTACCTCCTCAAGATGTTTGAAATAGCAGTAGTTTAATGAAGAATTGTCTATCACTTGTTAGACCAGAGGGCAGACTGATGAAGAACACATTTCTGGGTTTTCCTCTTTCTTACTGTGTCTGGTCATGAGGACCAATCTCAGGTACTGTTAAGTGTATGGTTTGTCTCAGGAGCCCTTGATGGACCAAGTTTCTCCACATGCTGGGACCCTTCTGTTGGACTTATCTTTTCTACTGATCTATTTTACTTACCCACTTTTGAATCTTAAGCAAACCCTAATTTAGAGCAGCACAGACCTTTTCGCATGATTACTAATTTTCAGGATATCAGGCTACTAAATAATTCACTCAAGTGACAAGATAATGCAATCAAGTGGTCAAGATACCACATTCCTGGATTTAATATTGATATGGGACAGTTTGGCATCAGCCTCTATCTGTTATTCTGGTTAGTTTCCGCTCACAAAATATATCCAGCTGTTAACAAGGGGATTGGGTGACAGTACAGTTGACCCTTGAACAGTGTGTGGGTTAGGGTTGCCAACCCCCAGCACAGTCGAAAACTCATGTGTAACTTTAGAGTTGGCCCTATGTATCTGAAATTCTGCATCCATGGATGATTCAACCAACCATGGATCAAGTAGTACTGTAGAACCTATTCATTGAAAAAATATCTTCATGTAAGTGGAACTGCACAGTTCAAACCTGTGGGTCATTTGTACAAGAACCTAAACGCAAATCTAGTGTTAAATATAAAAAAAAAAAAAAAGACTCAAGCCAGTAAATCACTAACATCTTTATATATGATCAGTAATACATTTATACTTAGCTTGGTGGTTGACCTAAATTTTCTTATTACTCCACTAAAAACAAGATTATTCACCAGAAGAATTTGGGTACATTTATTTTTGGCTGTGCAGCATGGCTTGTGGGGTCTTAGTTCCCCGACCAGGGATTGACCCTGGGCCACGGTAGTGAAAGCGCTTAGTCCTAACCACAGGACCACCAGGGAATTCCCGTTGGGTACATTTAAAGTTTTGGTTTATATAAAGTGGTATACTACCAGAAAGGTTATTTTCTTCTCATCTTCAGAATCAATTTTATCCTGCAAGTATCATTACAGAAAATTTTAAATGCATTTTGTTAATTTAAACTTTGTACTATTTCTTAAACAGTCATGATGGACTGAATATGAGACATTTGAGTTTGCTGGTAGACCAAAGAAATTAGACTATTACACAAAAATTGTTTAAATGGCTTAAAAACACTACCTCTTCATTAAAAACTTTCTTATATAAGTAAGTATCTTTGTAAAATGTGCCCCATAGGAAACAATATAGTAATGCTTTTCTAATAACTGTACACTTCAAAGAAAATTCCTGCTTTGAATACTGTTAGAAAATGACAAATTTAAAGAAAACCTTTAAAATATTAAAATAGTTATTTTGAAATAGTTATTTTATTTTAAAATCTTAATCATATCCTTAAAATGAAAGATACGAAAGACATTAAATAAAATTTGGGAAACTAGAACAGGCAAGCATCATTAATGCCCCAAACGCACATTCCCAACAGTTTCACATTACCACATTAAACATCTAATTTTCAAGTCTAGCTGCCTGAGAGAATGCACTCTGGTCTGTGAGAAATGGTGCTGTGTTACCCAAGGCTAACTGCACACAACAATGGTGTTGCTGGGAAAAATGCCATGTTTTACTTGGCACTCTAGAGGTGCTCTACTGCACTAATGTGGCCGTTAGAACCTTTAATTCTGTCAGCAGTTTTTAAATACCCAATGATACTGACATGATTGCAGAAAATTCTGATGCATGTTACTTTTATGCTACATGTTACTTAACATGTCTCCCAGGTAGTCCTGGCTTTTGAGCTGATTCTACAGGCACATACCTAGGCCCAGTTACAGGATACATAATATTTACTATTTCATTTACTGCCTAAGATATTTCTCAACCAGCAAGTTTGGCATTCTATTTATAGGTAATAGTACAGGTATCTATAAGCTTGTTTATGGGTCCCATGTCAGAACTGTGAATTTACAGACACTAGGGAGACAGGGACTAAGCCTTGGGTTTAGTTTACTTTTGCACACTTCTCTGTGTCCAGCATAGCGGTACTCTGATAATTGGTACAAGTTCAGTAAATATTTACCAAAACTTCTTTAGGCATTCCATTTTGGAATTCTTGTAGAAACAAGCCAATTTTGAAAATGTTCTAGGCTTTGAAAATTTAATAAATGAAAGGCACTTGCCATTACTGATCATGAGTAAAAAAGGTGGTATAAAATTAAGGATAGAAGTGGTGACTCTTCTGTATGTGCCCACACGTGTAAAGTGGAATTCAATATAAGAAGTTAAAAGGTACACAAGAAACAATATGGGAGAGAATATGAAGAATAGGGTTAGACTTGAAAATGGAAAAAACATCGATTACTTTTTGGATAAATTGCAGTTATAAATTAACCTTTATGAAGAAATTTTGGGGAATGGGGTAAAAACAAAACAAAACAAAACAAAACAAAATTCTCCCAACATAATAAAGCGTGATTCGAATACGTTTTTGGGAAAACTTAAGTTTTGAAAAAAATCTGTTGACCTCTTTTGATCAATTGGGATTTTTACCATTCCATACACTCTGAGTTATAACTAAATAACTACATGTTACAATGTTTTGTTAATGTGCAAGGAAAAAAACCTTGGATTCTTTGAGCCTGAACAATTAAGGAACTAAAAGATCCCATCCTTAACTTTTTATACTTGATATTCTTACAAAATTAACTTCAGTTGTTAGGCCTATATTTATCTGAAAATGGCAGCCTCCAACAGTAAATAAGTGGAATAAACACAGCATCATTATGAGCTTTAGGGAAACAAATCTACGAAGTTAATTTTTCCTTCTTGAATAATAAAGATTGGACAAGAGTGAAAAACCAAAACCATGAAGGAAAAAAGGCACGTGTAAATAAAGGATATGCATCAAAACAAAGTCCAGAAGTCAAAAACAGATATTAGAAAGATGCTTCAAAAATCAGTAACCATCACAGGGAAAACATTATGAAAGCAATTCAGAAAATAAATGAACACATACCTTTAAAATATAGAAATATTTGGGATACTCTACAATGCCCAGTTAATTGCTATAAATATTTTTTCCCCTCAGGTATATGTGGATACTATAGAAATCAATAGGATTTGTTTACTTTCTGTTATAAAAATTTTTTCTCATATGTGAAAAATTAAAACCAATTTTCAACCTTTAGAAAATGAATCTCTTCACTATAATACAGCATGAAAATAGGGTATCTGTTTATTTTCCCACATTTTGAGTATGTTTTTTAAATGAAATACATGGTCAGATAATCAATTTCAGAGGTTTTTTTTTAGGAGAACAGGTGACTGAAAACCAAATTCTCTTTTCAGGCCAGCCACAAAACTTGAATTGATAAAGTACACTTTGTATAACTTAGCATGTACGTAGATCACAGAGCAGGCTCATGTTTGAGCCAGCTAGCCTAAACATCTTTCTGTGGGTCAGCAATCTGTGGCCCATGGGCTGAATGTGGCTTGTGGCCTATTTGTGTACAGCCTTGAGGCTAAGAATGGTTTTTACATTTTTTAAAGGGTTGTAAACAAAATAAAAACAGAGAATATGTGACAAAGACCCATCTATGGTCTACAAAGCCTAAAGTATTTACGATCTGGCCCTTTACAGAAAAAGTCTCCAGACCCTTCATTTATATTAATGTTGTACAGAATTCAAGCAGTGCAATTACAAGTCCAAGATAATGTTCATTTACTCCCATCCAGAACATAGTAACATTCTGAAAAGGTGGCTTCTGACATCATCTGTCAATTTCTTTTCAATTTTTTCTTCATTTTCGACATCATTAAAGTTCATCCTACAATAATAATGTAAAAGTGATTGAATTCCTTTCTCTTTCAACATCTAATGTTAAAAAGAAGTTAAAAATAATAAACTGACCTAAGTTTTACCTTTTCAAAAATAATTACTCAATATTCTTATTTGATAGATCAGATGAAGTATACCTCGCCTGTTATTAACAATGGAAAAAGGGTATCTCACAATTCTCACCTGCCCATGGCAGATAATACCAATTATAACTTACCACACTTTCAAAGTCATACTTTGATGTGCTCTATAACTTAATTTCAGTTAGCATATTCTACTTTATGACTAATGTTTTCGATTTCAAATGTTTCACTTGAGATAAGTCACAATTTAAAAAATGAAACATCTTGAGAAAATGAACATAGCCAAAATATCAGAAAAACATTTTTGTTCACTGAAACAAAAAAAATAAAGTTTCATAACTATCTCTTTTCTATCTTTTAGATTTGGATAAAACATAATTCTTGAGGTAGGTTGTAAAGCTTCCTATACCAGGGTCTGTAGTTCTAATATGGATCTATAATGCTAGACATCTCTAGCCCTCTTCAGAGGCTGTGCTGTTCTTTCGTCTTTTCACCTTATAGGGAAAGAATCCAAGAAACCTCATGTATGACTGTATTAAATTCCATTCAGAAAGCACTCTAGCATTCATAAACTCTTTGGTCTGTTTCTAAATATGTCCTAGAATGATACTGATTTAAAAAAGGAAAACATGAACAGCCCTCTGAAGAATAGCAGTAAAGAGGCTGCAATGCTTCTTGACAGATTAATAATTCAAGGGTGGGGGGGCAAAATGAATACAGATTTTAATACATCCTGACTATACCAAGAACAAAACAAAACTTGCTCTCCGAAGTGTTATGAGGCTCAAATCAATGCTTTTACATTTGAACAAATTTTAATAACTTATGACCATAGTCACTATTTTTCTGTTAAATGGTTTTACTTGTCCCAATTTCTAAGCATTTAAGTGTCCAGAGGCTAAATTTGTTATATTTCCCAAAGAAGAAATTTCTAACTACCTTACTAATTTTTGAAGCTTCATTTTACTATTTATTGATACATATACTATATAGTAAGAATAAATTTAAATACTGTTTGCCAAAGTCAGCTCTAGATTTAGTCCTTACCTTATTTCTCTTTCCATGATTTTGGAGGTTTTGCAATTTTTCATATATTAAGGTAGTAATCTCTTTTGCATCTCTGGAATCTATTTCCTCTCCCCAGGTATTTCTCTAAAATTGAAAACATTCTTCTTATAACCTTTTAAGTATCTAATCAAAACATGACATTTCCATCTAAGAAACTTGATTAAATATTCCTTAAAGTTCCAAGTGTTTAAAACTTCAGTTTCTTCAAGGAAATGCTGCTGCAAAAGCAGTTAACAAATAATTTACCTGAAATAAATACTAACAATACTTTTATGGAAACATGTAAATTAATACCTTGATTAAAATGCACTGCTAACTCCAAATGCCTCAGAACATCTAAATTGTTTAAGAGGTCCCCAGAGGACTCAAAACATTCTAATCTAAAGTCATTGGCATAGACAAAACCTTTACCACCTACAACAGTGCAAAGCAATGTATATTTCCTGGTTCTCATCTGCCCACAGCAGGAAGGTGGCTAAAAAGCAGGGCAGAAGACAGGTCAGTACCTCCAGGCCCACTTATTTTGGATCTGGAGCCACCTGTTTCCTTCTTCCTGGTGGGAACTCCAAACTGTATGCTAGGATTTTGTTTCTGTGTATAGCTGCTCACCTGGTTTGAATTTCTCACTTCAATCACCATTCTGCTTTGGCCTTGTCTGCTGGACTTCTGGATTCTACCCCTGCCTTTCCATTTGGACAGGGATATTCTGGGTCGTAATCTTATCCTCTGGACACATGGGAACATCATGTTTTCAAATAGCTCCGTGTATGGCCTGGTTAATTCTGTGACTGCTCATTATACTGATACTTCCCTAACATCATTCTACCTGAATAAGACGCCTATTTATGTCACCTAATTCTCAGGTATTCTGAGAATCGGGAAGCTAGTGATTCCAAAGGAATTAATATTCAGGCTCTGGTATAAAGCTCCTTTGCTATCACTGAGTTCTGCTTACCCCAGACTGTTCTTAAGACAAGAGATAGCTTCCTCATAAATCAAAGTCCTTCACTGAAAAATCTAGACATCTGACAAATCTACATTTCTGAAATTCATCATCTAATTTCTTTAGCTCTATTTCAAAATGTATTATAATCACAATAACACAAGATCTTAATCTGATATTCTTAAAAAGTATTAAAACATTTGAAATTATTCATTTCAATGTTTTATGAGAAAACATGAATGCATGGCAGATATTTATTTTTATCACAGTTCTATTGTCAAAAATGTCTTATTCTTTTACTTGGGAAGACAGCAAAGGTCATGAGTCCTTTCAGTTAGCAATTATACTGGCTGAAAGATATACGCTTTTGTATCAATGACCATAGAGACCCACTGGTAAATCCCAAGTTTTCTTGTTTAAAAAAAAAAAAAAAGCACATTGTCAGTGGCCCAAAAAAGAAATTATGAATGAACCATGGAACCCTAACTTTTATTTTATAGTCTAAACCATTAATAAGTATTCCTCAAGATAAATGCTCAGGTACTAAGGCTATTTCAGAAGTATTATGACAGTATTCTCTTAATTTTCTCTTTCTTTCCTAGAAAAACTAATTATAAAGATAATATGTTAATTCTATAAAAAGTAGAAAATACAAAACTTCACAGAAAATAATTACCTTGAATTCTACCACCCACAGAAAACTACTATTAATATTTTGGTGTGTCTACTTAGTAGTTCCCTATTCAGGAGTATAAAAATTTTAAGGCAATGGAGATCATATCAACTGTGAGGCAGAAAAATCTTTTAAAATCACTTGGTGTGTATGTGAAAAGAAGCTTGTTTCAGTGACATGCAGTGAAATTAAAAATGACAAAGGGAAAGAAACTAGAAAAATCATTACCTGCTAAAGGAAAGGCACACAGAAGAAGGCATGTACATACCTTTGCCCTTTCATAAGGATAAAATTTAACAGTTGGATAGGCTCTGATACCAGCTTTCTGGCAGGTTTGAGCATAAGCTTGACAGTCTACTTTTCCAGCTTTCACTTTTCCTTTAATCATCTGAAAACAGAAAAATTGCTTTGCTATTCTCTTTGGCATATACTATTCTGGCAACCACAAAGCAATATGATACTAAAAATTTTTAATATATATAAATCTAAGGATTTGTTACTTAAAAAAAAAGTAGTTTTAATCATTTCCATTCAAACAAGATTGCTTCCAAATTCTTACTAGCTCTGAACTCTTATTTACCTAGCACAGCCTCACCAACAGCAAATAAACTCTCCTTTGCCTTATCAAGGAAATTGAGAAGCTTTATCCTGAACTACTTCTTCGCCTTCCTCCTGTTACCCACAATGTGTCTGTCACACCACAAGCATCTCAGATTCTGTCCTCCACCTCCCTCAGATCTCTGGTCTCATCTGCTGAGGCAGCACTCTTCCTCTTGTGGAAGGCTGACTATGTCTACATTCTCTGGTCCCTCTCTCTCAGAGCTCTTTCTCACTCTTCAGTGTACACACATATGACCAAAAAAGAAGTCCTTCCTTCATTGCACTGGTTCCTCTAGCTACCACCCTGCTTCTTTCTCTTTTTGAGCAGTTTATTCTTTGACCACTTCCTCATCATCTACTTATTGTCAACACATTTTAGCTAGTTTCTGTTCTTACTGCTCCCTCCACTGAAACCACGAGAAGTTCACCAATGACTTCTATTTGGCCAAACCGAATGGACAGTTTTCAGTCTTCGTAATGGGTATCTGTCACTACTGACCTTTTCTTCCTCTTCTCTTTCTTGGCTTATCACGATTCTCTTGGCTACTCTACTCCTCCGGCTATTCTTCCTCGTTTCTAGCATGGGGACCTCCTCCTACACCCGCCCCTCAAATTCAAATGTCCAATCACAGATCCATCTCTCATCAACAATATTTTTTCACTGTGAAAAATCTCCCAGGGAGATTTTATATACCTATATGCTGCTGAACCCTATTATTCCCCTTGATTTCAGTCAACTATGTACTGGCCTGTTTCACTTAAATAAGCACCTTAAACATAACATTTCTAAAATGAATCCTTTCGCCTTAACCCACTACTCCTTCTGTCCAACTATTCACTCAGTTCAGGCCAGAAACTAGGGCCATCCCAGACTCCTTTTTCTACTATACTTTTCACAAACAAATACTAAATCCTAGTCATTCTTATATCTCTCTTACACTTGTTCCATTCTTTCTATCACCACAGCCATAATCCTGGTTCAGGTTATCACCTCTCACTTCAGGACAATTAAAATATCTTTGCTACCTCTCATTTTGTCCCCAAGGCTGGGGTACTCAACAGGTGGACTAACTTGTGCTAGGGCACCAGCAAAAATGCATGCACAAGCATGTATGCATGCACGCACACGCACACACACACACACACACACACACTCGTAGTGAAGGTCAGAAAAATCTAGTTGACTTGTACTTTAGGTTACAGAAGGACACCATATTGTTTTTGGTGCTCTGATCTTTCTCTGATCTTGATGGCCCATGTTCAGTCCATTCAATGTGATCCTTCTAAAATATAAAATGGATCCTGACCTATCCGACAGTTCTCTTCCAGTGCTTATACAGAATACATTCTGAACAGTATGAAAACAGTGAGGAAGAGTGTACAGTGTGAATAGTGTAGGCAAGCAGACCAAACCATCTCCTTCTTGCCTATTTAAGAGCCTCCGTTTTTGCCACTCCCCTTCTGTGTTTATCTTCTGGTAATCCTGGACCAACAGTGGAGAAGCCTTAACATGCTCCACTGTCTTGTGTCCCTGTATCTTTGCAATTCTGTCTTCTCTGTTTAGAGTACTCTCTAGCCAACCCTTTCAAAGTGCCACGCTCCTAGTCATGTTGTAATTCTCATCTCAAATACTAGCTTTTCTGTGGAGCCTTTTGTCTCCTCCTGGCATGACTCTGACCTTCTTCTCCCCATAATTGTTTCACTCTAATTTCACTATAGTAATGATCCTATTGATTTATATATATGAATTTGCATTTTATCTTCCCACTAGATTAAAATCTTGTTAAAGACATGGAATTTTTGTCTTTCCATTTTTTTAGCCCTAATATTTGGCATAATGCTACTTGGTGCTTAGGATCTGCTGAATGACCTTTTTAATAATTTTCTGCTATATGCAAGATATTGATGCATTACAAAATATATAACTAAGTTTTTAAGGGATAAGGGAATAAAACATTTTTGTTAGACTTACTGGAGAAAAAGGAAGCATAAGAGGAAAAGAAGATATAAGTAGAAAAAAAAGAATAACCTCTTATTTCAAAGACCAGTCAATAACTAAAACAATGTTTTACGGCTCCATAGGGCTTCTGAAATCCTTTTGCTAAAAAATTCCCCCGGCTTGGGATGTTCAGCTTTTGTTTTAGACTGGTGGAACTGGTACTGACTTTCTCATTCTAATGAATATTTCATAGCCAAAGGCAAAGTTCCTTGAGTATAGAGGTGAGGAAGCGATCAGTCTGGATGAGGCCACTGACAGGACTGTTATGACAGAAACACCAAAACAGACTGCATTTAGTTTAATTTTATAAGCGTTTACTGAGTTAAGACACAGGGGATATACAGATAGATAAGACATGTATCTTGCCCTCACAAAGCTCATAGTTTTATAGAGGAGAAAGATATCTTAATATATAGTTAACATGCATTGTATAAGCACACTGATGGAGTACCTGATATCCAGGTGACACTGCTTAAGGGGGAAGGTTAGAGAATACATAATACCATTGGAGCTGGGTTTTGTACGACAGGGAGAAAAAAAATCCAGATGACCAAGGTAAGGAAAAGGCATTTTAGAGAGGAAACAGCATGTACATAAGGGTACTTGTTCAGAGAACCTGGAGTACTTTGTTGTGCCTGGAGTGTAAGGTGTGAGGTCAGGGAGAGAGATAAAGCTGAAGAGGTCACATCAGAGATTTGTAGTCAAGGAGGCAGGTCAAGTAATGTGGTTAACAGGAAGCCAGAGAAGGCGATATTTCAGAAAGATCATCAGGGTGGAACTGAAGAAGGTAGACTGGCAATATGAGACTTGTTAAGAGGCACATATGATTGAGTCTAGATGAGAGATGATGAAGGCTTGAACAAAAGGCTAGCAGAGGAGATGATAGGAGATGACAGATTTGAAAGGCATTTAGGAGACAGAACTGATAGGATCTAGTGACTGTCTGGATGGCAGCAGAGTAATGGTGATGGGAAGAAAATAAGGAACAAGCAGAAGAAGTGAGGTTTCTGGCTATTTTGGTTAAGACAATGTCAACCAAGATAAGGATGTTAGCTAAAAGCTTTAATAAAGAAGGAAGAAATCTACTGCAAAGATTATAATCACAGAAATGGAACAGAGTTTTTTAAATTCAAGGAAACTTTTAAGAAATAAAATTATATTTACTATGATCTAATTATTAAAACATGCCAGTGACCACAACTTATTTAAGTAGATAGACATGACTTACCCTAGCCAAGAGCTCAAACTCTGGAGCAAAGTTTTGGCAAGGTCCACACCAAGGAGCATAGAAATCAACCACCCAATGGTTTTTCCCTTGTAAAACTTTTTCATTGAAAGTCTGAGGTGTTAGATCTATAGATGCTTGAGGTAAAAATCTGTGACAAGGGATGAAAATTATTTTTCATTATACAAAACCAAAGCAAACATCTAAAATAGAATATTGCAAATCTTTCTAAGTTAAATGACTTCAAAGAATGACAATGTAATAATGTAATAAAGCACAACCTTATCTTGGTAAATTATAATTCTTTACTAAGTACTTTAAAATGCTAGAACCTTAAACAACTCAGTAAATTTAGCTACAGACATGAGAGGAAGGTAAATAGCACTGAATATAATTTATACAATGATACATATTTTAATTACTCACCCTAGACCCCAGATTCTTAGGGAATAAGCATCCCTATTCCAACCATTGTAACTACTGAAAGAAGAAAAAATACCTAAGTTGTAGACAGTTATTTTCTATTATTGGACATATTCAGAAAAGTCTCTTTGTAGCAATTTAAAAGATAAGTTTAGTTGACTGACTTCATCTAGCATCTCTTTTCTCAGATATACCTAGCTGCAAATACTGCTTACATGGCTTTCCAAATATATTTTTCTCTAGTCTCGATGTCTTTTTGTACTCTGGACAGACCTCAATGTTTAGCTGGCTGCTGGACATCCCCTATAGATCTGTGGTAATGGCAAAACTCAAAATCTCCAAGGCTTTACTTTCTGAACCTTTATTCCAGTTATTACTGTCTATCAAATTCCTACCCACTTTTTAAGACCCATGAGGACTAGTGGAACTAATGTGAGCAAAAACCCTCTGGTAGAATACCTGAAACCAAACAGGGGCTTAATAAATGTTCTTCCTCTCCTCATTTTCTTTGCAAGATTGTCAGCTTCATGATCAGTGGGACTATTCAATTCACTTTTCATCTTGTAAATTTCTCATTAGCACACTATCTTAAACATGGTGGGCTCCCAAAAATACTGGCGGTTTAACTTTTATTTAGTTAGGATGACTTTTAAATTTTAACTGTATAAAATAAATGATTCTATAAACATCTTCAAATTTTAGAGAACACTTACTGATATTGATAAGCTTTATTTGATTTTGGGGGAAAAAATCTTATCTCAGGGTATCTCCGAACATTTTCTTGGGAACAAAAAGAATGATATTGTTGGCAGTCTATACTGCCCACATTGATCAGTCCAGTTAATGTCTATAAAAGAAAAAAAAAAGAGATCAGAATAATTAGAATAAAATTACCATAACTATTTTATATATGTTTACAATACAGAAATAGTCACTGTGAGATGATTATTATATTATTTATCAGTGATTTTCACCAAATAAAAATGGGTAAGGGCTTAAAACATAATAGAACATTTATAGTAATGCACTGGAAATCTAATTTTGTAGTCAAGATTTTGTTCATCTATGACATGGGGAAAATTATGTGGTTATAAAATTCAAAGTGTTAGAAACCAAAAACTAATGAAGTTCTTTGCAATGGTATTTCAAAGAGTTACTTTTTCAAATGCAGCCATGGGTCACAACATACTGAGTCACGCCCAGATTTAAAAATTTTATTGAAAAGAGCAGAAAATTATATTATTATGAATTTAAGATACTAAATAATTTTAACTCTTAGGTTTATTATTTATCTTAGAAATAAATACAAAATAGTAATTTCATTTTCCATTCTGGTATTTAAATAGTTTGTTCCTGATCCTTCATGATTTATACCGCTCTGTAGGAAATTTAAGAAAAAAAAGGCCTTGATCAATGAAACAGATTTTTAAAGTCTCACAATATTGTGAAGAAACTGTACATTTAAGCTCTAAAAATGAAGAAGTAGAAAAAATGTTAATAGGAAATAAAGGAGATCTTTGTGTTGATGCTGGCAGAAATTTGGTCAAATATACACCAAGTGACATAGAAAAAAGGGTAATTATTCTATACTATTCACATACCAGACAGAAACAGAGTTGAAATCTAATTGGTATATAAAAAGTGATCAGAACTTTTATTAAGTGATATTATCTAGAGGTGGGTTCACTCATCTCAGTTTCAAAATAATTGTTAAATAAACATTCTTAGTAAATGTTAAGATTTACAATAAACTATTTTACTACACCCGGGCCATTCTTTTCCACTCTGGCATTAAGACTTGACACGGATGACACCATGGAGAATAGAAATCAACCATCCAGACTTCGTCATGTTTTCTTTGTTTAACTAGTTCGTTGAAAGTGGTGGGTGTCAAGGAGATCACTGAAGGATTCATAAGATCCTAAAGAGAATACAGCGTTCATTGTAACAGATATAAAAAGGAGTAGTTCATATATTCTTGGCAAATTGTTGGTATATGTCATTTAGAAAGGTTCCTGTTTCTGAATAATCAAAAGATACATTAGGATATATAAAGAGAATCTATAGTGAATTAATTTAAAAAGAAAGAAATGACCCTTAATTTATCTTTTAAGTTTGGATTTTGCCCATCAGTCTTATTAAATCAAGGTATATTTTCTTATTTCTATACATCACTAAAATCATCTTAGGTAGAGAAAAGAGGCAACTTTAATTAAGGTTAGAGGTAGATGAGGCAAGAGTTCCAAGAGCTGCCCAGATGTCTACACAGGCCATATAGTTCTTTTTGGAACCAATAATTGGTTTGGAAATGACCATTTAATTATTTATGGAAAGCCTGCTGTTCTATTTTTCTGACATTCCGACTTGAGATACTGCACAACCTCAGATCAGTTGCTCCAAATGCTGTTTTAACAGAGCTTCAGGCTATCATGATTGGGTAATACTAATGAAGATGTTCGCTTCCCTGGGGAAACAATCAAAAACAACACAAAACAAAAAACTATTACTTTGGAGGAGGAGGGAGAGATGAGCAGGACAGAAAGTAGAATGGTCACTGCACGGATAATAAGCTAGAATTGTTCATTGCTTTCTTAAGAGTTCCCCTGTAACTATTTTAGTCAATTAAGACTATTAGTGAGAAAAAAGGAGATGCTGTAGACGTAGAGCACTTCTGGGCTAATAACACAGCAGGCTCGGAATAAACTGCCTGGGCTTGAAGAAGCCCTCCATTGGCGGTTGGGGTAAGACTGTACTTAGCCACATATTTCTTGGAATTATACAATTCCAAGAAATAGCTCACTGCTATCTCATCTATATGGGACCGAAAAGAAATAATCTGTGGTAATTCTACCTGAGAAAACAGGGAAAGGGGGTGACAAGGCTTTATGTAAAAGTTACAATTTCATGTGTTAATAAATGTGTCCATAAGTACAAAGCACTATACTAGGTAACAAACAAAACATATACTTGCTATAAACTCTGAGAATAAGTCTATAATATTTAAAAGAGTAGACAATTTAACAAATTAATGTCAGAAAATGTTTTGGCATAAAAAGAACAAATCCTATTATGAAACATTGATCAAATATTCATACAAAGTGTAAACATACATGGAAGGATTTATAGTCACAGGCTATAACTTAAAATACCTCTACAAACTCCAAGATCTGTTCAGCAGAGTGATGTCCTTCATATTCATGAATGTTGGACTGGTTGAATACCACTGTTGTTGGATAAGCCTGAATGTTATACTGTTAGGAATGAGAATACAAATTAAACAAAGATTTTATACAATTTACCCAATTATTTCAAATTCATAACCAGCTTGCCTTTATTTAAGTTACAACAACAAGACTTTAAAAACTCATTGCTAAACTGCTGGTGACTGAAAAATTTTAGCCTGGCCAGATTTAGTAAAGGAAATAGATTTATTATTGTACTCCTGAGTATCTGATCCTTATTTATAGTTACTCCATTAGCCATAAAATCCACAGGCACTGAAACAGAGGGAGAAGGGAGTATGGGTAATTATTAGCTTGGTCCTCTTCTGCTCTCCTGAACCAAGGTGGATGAGGATGTAAAGAGCAGACTAATCTCTAGCTTGAGTGTTTTTTTTTTAATACCATAATAAACACTCCAATTTGTTTAGAAGTAGAAGAAAAATCAAGGAAATAAAAATAGCAAGAACAAAGAAATAAATAATTCATGTGTACAGAACCATATTTTAGGTTAAAGAATTATGAATCATGTGCTAAAAATGAGGTCACTTTTTATTCTTTGCTCAATTCAGCTTTTATGGTAAAAAATATTATAATTTCCTCCTCAGAATTAGTATGAACACTAATCCAGAAAGCACTTCTCTAAAGTTTTTCTTATTTATTTTTTTTAAAATATAAAGAGATCCCTATCTGTGGATTTGCTGTGGCTGAACTTTGCATCCTCAAAGTTGAAAAGCACTCATTAGCAAATTGGAATCTCTGACTAGGATTCAAAAATAATTTTAGAAAATAACAATGGAAACATTTATCAAACTTTAGTAAATGAGCACAAATAACCCATTAGATGAACAAAACAATAATTTTATCTAACATTTGACCAGTCCTTATTATGTGCTGAGCACCTTTTTAGCACTGATACGTGGAGTTTCTCATCTGTTCCTCACAACAATTCTATTCAGAAGCTAAAATTACTAGGTCAACTTTATAGATGAGGAAACTGAGGCACTGAGAGGCTAAGTGACTTGGTCAAGTTAACCAATTAGTGAGTAGTGAATCCTGACCTCTATTCCAAGTGAATTTGATGCAATAGTTTTAAATCTTTAAACTTTGCTTAATTATCTATAGGATATTTAAAAGTTGAGATTAAAAGTAGAAAAACTATAGGAATTCAAATTAATTAGTTTATCACAATTTTTTAGCTTTGCTTAGCACCTTTTTAAAGTCGCATACAAGGCATTCAAAACCAAAGAAAGGCCTTATTTATTTCATTTTTTAAACTTATTTTAATGAAATTTCAAACATAATGAAAAGAGAGAATAATCTAACAAACACTCACGTATACCTCTGCTACATTTAAGGATGATTAACTTTTCTGCCATTCTGGCAGACTGCTGAAAGTTCTTTCTTGATCCCATTTCCTTTCCTCCCTGACACCAAGAAAGAGCATGTATCCAA
Organism: Mesoplodon densirostris; assembly: GCF_025265405.1. Classification (NCBI taxonomy): domain Eukaryota; kingdom Metazoa; phylum Chordata; class Mammalia; order Artiodactyla; family Ziphiidae; genus Mesoplodon; species Mesoplodon densirostris. The sequence goes on along the minus strand of NC_082668.1, from coordinate 100,632,911 downwards.
TTCATTGATGTTTTACCCTTTGGCTACATGCATATGTATCCCTAAGCAGTATATTGTAATGTTTCTTATAAATAAACATTCTATAATTTCTTATAAATAAACTTTCTATAATTTCATCATATTCTATACTATTCTGCAACCTGCTTTTTTCATTATATTCTTGAGATTCACCCATGCTGGTAAAGACAGATCTAGTTTTAAGTCCTCTATGGTTATTCCACTCTGTGACTGGATAATTTATTCATGTACTTGCTATTGTCAGCTAAATTAAAAAAAATTTTGATGGATGGGGAAGGTGTATGACTATTGCTATAATTTGTGCTTTCTTGATGACTAGTGAAGTCGAACATTTTCCATATTTTTTGAATTTCCTCCTTTACAAAATGTCTGTACACTTTCTCATTTTTCTTCTATTAAAAAAATTGATTTGTAGTCTTTAAATATTCTGGACAGTAAGGTTTTGTCAGTTGTATGTGCTGCAAATATTTCCTGTCTGTTGTTTGCTTTGACTTTATAATGTCTCTTTCTTTGGCAATAGTTTTAACATTTAATGTAGCCAAATTCATTCCCATTCATAATTTTTATCCTTAGTGTATGTGTGCCTACACAGGCATGCATGTCTGTGTGGAATGAAATTATTCCTCACACAGACGCATAAAGATTTCACCCTACATTTACTTCTATTATGTTTTTAAAACACATTTTTTAAAAAAATTGAGGTATAGTTGATTTACAATGTTGTTTTAGTTTCAGTTGTACAGCAAAATGATTCAGTTTTATATATATATATTTCAGATTATTTTCCACTAGAGCTTATTAAAAGATATTGAATATAATTCCCTGTGCTATACAGTAAGTCTTTGTTGCTTATCTGTTTTATGTATAGTAGTGTGTATCTGTTAATCCTATACCCCTATCTGTCCCTCTTGCAAGCTCTGGTAATGGTAAGTTTCTGTGAGCCTATTTCTGTTTTGGGTATATACGTTCGTATTTTTTTAGATTCCACATGTAGGTGATTTCACATAATATTTGGCTTTCTCTGTCTGACTGACTTCACTAAGTATAATAATCTTTAGGTCCATCCATGTTGCTGAAAATGGCAATATTTCATTCTTTTTAATGGCTGAGTAACATTTCATTATTATACACACACACACACACACACACGTATCTTCTTAAGCCAACTGTCTATTGATGGGAACTTGGGTTGTTTCCATGTCTTGGCTATTGTAAATAGTGCTGCTGTGAACACCAGGGTGCACATATCTCCTCAAATTAGTTTTTGCTTTTTCCGGATATATATCCAGGAGTGGGATTGCTGGATCATATGGCAGCTCTATTTTTAGTTTTTTAAGGAAACTTCATACTGTTTTCCATAGTGGCTGCACCAAATTATATTCTCACCAACAGTGTACGGGGGTTTCCTTTTCTCCACACCCTCTCCAGCATTTATTATTGTTTGTAGACTTTTTGATGACAGCCATTTTGACTGGTATGAGGTGATACCTCATTACGGTTTTAATTTGCATTTCTCTAATAATTAGTGAGTTGAGCATCTTTTCATATGCCTGTTGGCCATCTGTATATCTTCATCATAATAATTACTGAAAATCATCAGATATCCAGTGTTCAAGTTTCCCCAATTATCTCTATTTTTTTTTTCTGGAGTTAGTTTGTTTGAACTGCATCCAAACAAGGCCTAGACACTGCATTTGAATAATATGTCTTGTAAGTCTTTTTCATCTCTTTTTTCCTTCTTTCAATATATATATCCAATAAACTGGTGTTTGTCCTGTAACTTTCTCTGCCTGCTGGGACTTGAAGATTGTATGTACCTGGTGTCACTTGACATGTTCCTCTGTCACTGGATTTCCTATACACTGATATCTGGAGGCTTGATTTGACTTAGGTTTTTTTTCCCCCAAGGATATTTTATAATTTCTAGTTCTTCCTAAACTGAAGAATATTTATTAACCTAAGAAAATATTTTGTATGTAAACAAAAGTTAAGAAGCTTGTTTAATTTCTATTAACTACACTTAAAAGAAAAAGAATAAAAACTATAGACCACCAAAAGGTAATATTAAGTTAAAAAAAATCTTAAATAATTGAGAAATCAAATAATCATGTATTTTATCAAGTCAACTAAATATTTTTCTGATAAGACCCTGTCTACATTGAACCACATATTATCTATTTACATTTAGTCTAGTCATAATTTTACATCATTTTGTTGAAGTTATTTCTTTAAATAATTTGTTACTACTCTAAATGTTAGATGTACATTTGAAAGTTATTTTATTGCTTTAACATTAGGCTGCCAAAACATTTTACAAAAACATTAATTAGAATAAATTTTTTGTACTTTGCCTTACCATGTTACAGAGTCCCTCATGAACTGTACAATCTAATGTACCAAACTTAAGCTGACCGTAAAGATGCTTTGATGCTTTTCTTAACTCTGGCAATAAAGCTCGACATGGTGGACACCACTATGAAAGAAAAAATATTCATAAGCACTGAGCCAAATGAAACAAAAAAACACACACCATTTTTACAACAAGCAAATGCTAAGTAAGACAAACCATACTTAGTTACAAATCTTACGCATTTATATTCTCAGTCCTCGGAGGGGAGGGGCAAGTATATCAGCCTTTCTTAGAAGTAATATGTGACAGTGGCCAAACTGAGTAACATTATTCTAATATTCATGGTTCAAGGTTACCCAGAAAATTTTTTGCTGCGACAAGAGAAAATGACAATATTGAAATTTGACAGATAAACATAACTTACAGGGGCAAAAAAATCAACTAGCCATGGTTCTTTGTCACTGGCAGGAAAATTTTGAGGTCCCAGTGTGGTAACATGAGAATTAACACTTTCTTTGGCAAAGGCAAGTATATCATAAAGAATCTTCTTTCCTTTGAAACAGAGAAAGAGAAAAATTAAAATCTACATTCTGTCTTTTTATCCACAGAAACATTTCAAAGCTTTTGTACTTGAAATATTAAAGAGAAGATAAACTTATTAACAAATTGATTTTGTTGAGGTTTTAGTGTTCTGTATACTATACACACATAGGTTTGCTCTGCCAGGAGAAACCTATCCTTTACTCTGTTTCTTAGAGGATCAGATAAAATGTCAAGATCTCTTTGAAAAGTTCCTTTATCCTCAGAGGCAGAATAATTTCCTTGCAGTGTTGAGTTCTTTTTGCTTACATCAACTACTGTTATAGCCTCTTAAATCTGTTTCTTCAACCTAGACTTCTCTTATGAATTCAAAACCTGTATTACCAACTGCTCAGTGGAAATATTTACTTGGATGTCATATAAACATTTTAAACAAAGTATACCCAAATTGAAGTTGAGCTATTTTTCCCAAAACTTGCTCCTTTTCTCACCTTCCCTACCTTGGCAATGGCATAATCATCCACTAGGTGCCTAAATAAGATTTCCCAGAGTTATTCTTGCCTTCTTTCTTTGCCCTTGTATCATAGCTCCATCTCTTACCATCTCCAACCCCAATTTAGGCTACTGCCTAAATTTAGTCTGACCTACTGAAATAACTAAGCTGGTCTTTCTGTTCTGCCTTCCTTAACTAATTCGTTTTCTACATTGCTACCACAGGCAAGTTACAAAATCATTCATCTGATCATATTGTCCCCTTGCTTAAAGACCACTGCCTAAAGAATATACTCCTTGGCTTGGCAAATAATAGCTTTCTTAGGACCAGCACATAGTCCATTTTCCCATGTGCCCTCTGATTTATTCACTCGATAGTCAATATTAAGTCAAGCACCTATTATGTGTCAGGTCCTGTTTTAAATGCCATAGTGCATGCAAAATTAAAAAAGATACAGACCTTCTCCTTAAGGTGTTCACAGGCCAGCAGAAGATTTTCATAAATATTTAAATAGAGTGAAAAATGACACCACATTATCCTGCTTTTTTCTCACTCTTTAGCTGCTGCCGCTTGAATTGCTTCATGAATGCTATCTTTGACAGTCCCTTAAAAGTGACCCATAGGGCCCTGATTTTGTCTCTCTATGCACTTTTGACAAGCTCATACTCACCCAAGGCTTCAATTACCATTGATATGATGATCATTTGTATCTACAGTTTTAGCCCAAACTCTTCTCCTAAGGACCAGGCCTATATTCAACTGTGAACTGGGGGTGTGTACTCCATGGCACCTCCTCCCCTAGTGTTCTCTTCCTCACGGAATGGTGCAATCAGTCACTCAGTTGCCAATTCACCAAGTCAGAAGCTTGGGTTTCCTTTTCTTATTCCCCTACATCTAAACACAATCACTGGGGCTTCCCTGGTGGCGCAGTGGTTGAGAATCCGCCTCCCAATGCAGGGGACACAGGTTCGATCACTGGTCCAGGAAGATCCCACATGCTGTGGAGCAACTAAGCCTGCACGCCACAACTACTGAGCCTGTGCTCTAGAGCCTGCAAGCCGCAACTACTGAAGCCTGCATGCCCTAGAGCTGGTGCTCCACAACGAGAAGCCACTGTAATGAGAAGCCCACGCACTGCAATGAAGAGTAGTCCCCGCTCACCGCAACTAGAGAAAGCCTGCACACAGCAACAAAGACCCAATGCAGCCAAAAAAAAAAAAGAAAAAAAAACCACACACACACAAAACCAACCCCCCCCAAAACCCCCCCACAATCATCAATTTATACTGATTTTGTATTCTTGGTATTTAAAAACTCTGTCCACTTCTTTTCATCCACATTACCACTATTTAGATAAGGTAGCTATCTCCTCTTACATAAATGACTACATCAGACTTCTACCTGCTCTCCCGTCGTCCAATTTTTGTTTCTATCCATTCTAGGCAGCCAGTCGCCTTTCTAAAATGTAGAACTAGTTAAATCATATCTCTGCTTAGATCCATGAATCCCTCTGCTTTGCCTCCAGGATAGAGTCCAAATTACTTTACCTGACAGAGGAAACACATAATTTGGAGCCCTGGTGCCCTCTCAAGCCTCAAGTCTCATTCCTTTCCACACTCAGCATTCCAGTTATCCTGAAATCCTTGCTTTCTAAGAATGAACGAGGTACCCTTTTATTTCAGAGTCCATGAATACATTTGCTGGTTCCTGGGCTTGGAATGTGTTTAACACCTCTTTATTTGTATAACCATTACTTCTGCTTTAGATCTCAACGAAGAGCTTGCTTTCTCTAACCTCAGAAAATTATTCCATCAATATGTTCTGCCTAAGTGCAACCCATACTTATCTCTTATGGTAGTCAGTCTCCAAGATAGCCCCCAATGATCCCTACCTCAGGTACTCATACCATTGCTGTACCAGGGTTGGTGTATGTGACAATAGGATATGGTGGATGTGACAGTTTATATTATATGAGATCAGATTATCATTGCTTGTGTGTGTGTGTGTGTGTGTCTCTGATAATTCATTCTGAGAGAAGTGAGTAGCCATACAGAGAGGACCACCTGGTAAGGAACTGAGGCCTCCTGACTATGCCATGAGCCAGCTTGGAACCAAATCTGCCAGCCTCAGTCTAACCTTCAGATGGCTGTAGTCCTTACCCACCCTGACTGCAACCTCATGAGAAAACCTGAGCCAGAACCACTCAGCTAAGCTGTTCTCAGATTCCTGAACACCAGAAACTGTGTTAGTTAATAAATGTTTGTTGTTTTAAGCTGCTAAGTTTTGGGGTAATGTACTACTCAGAAATAGATAATACTCCTCACTTCAGACATTTTAAAAGTTGCCCATCTACTTGTCTGTTTTCTCTACTAGTTCATAATGTTCATAATAAACACCTATTTAAATCCAATACTCGATACCTATTTAAATCCGAAGAAATAATACAAGTTATGCTATAAAGTTAGTGACAACATACAAAAGGAAGTACTTGGGTATTCATGGTATATTACAGGGAGAAAATGCTTTATGCAAAGGTTTGAAGGGTGACTTGGAGTTTGCTAAATATTTTGAGGGGCAGGGAGAAATGATTACAATGCAGGAGCAAGAAAAAAATCTTGTGTAAACGCATAGGAGTGAAAGAACATATTTTCAGTGATCTACAAGTAGCAGAGCTAAGATTATTTGGAGGGGCAGAGGTGGGAGATGAGGCTGGAAAAACAGGCAGAGGCAGAGAGTGAATGTACCTTATTAATTTAACAACTATTTACTGAGCTACTATGCACCAGCATCCTAGGTGCTGGAAATACAGTGGTGAGCAAGACAAGTCATTGCTCCTATGCTAAGGAATCTGAAGTTTATTCTAAAAGAGATCAGGAGATCCAAGGCAAAAAAAAGTGACATGTGAATGTTCTAGGTATTCTAGGGTAATAAATCTGCAAATAAAACAAGTAATTAATTGTAAAGAGAAAAGGCTATGAGGCAATTATATTGGAGAATATTAAAGAAGATGAAGGAGATGATGGACCTGAAATAAGGCAGCGAGGGGGAATCTGAGAAATATTTCATAGGTGAAAAAGAACAGAACTCCATTACTAAAACTTGGGTCATTTCCAGCATTTTCAGGAGGTGGCATAATTTAGCGTGGCTATAAGCCTAGGCTTTGGAGTCAGACACATTTGGATACAAAATCTACCTTGACCAATTACTAGTTGTCATGGGCAAGTTACTTTCTCTTTCTGAGCCTCAGTTTTCTCCCTTGCTGGGCTGTTGTGAAGATAAAAATGGATATGCACAATATGAAAATTCTTTTAGAAAAACATCTCATTTATAAAAAATACTGAATAAACAGTAGTTACTGTTAAGTTTATCTTGTCAAGTCTTTGCTCACAAAATTCCTTCAGTCTACAGGGCCTCACTTGTTTTTCTCTTATTTGCTTTGGGAAATTGAGTATTCAAATGTCATTTTAATTCAAAGATCACCTCCTGACCTATACTATGCAAAAGTCTCTTTATTTGATCTTATAATTTATACATGACTATTACAATGTTTTTCATATTTTCTTATAAATCTCCCTGCTCTCACCCACTAGATGATATTTTAAGCTTCTTGAGAGCAGAGTCCATGTCTTATAATTTTGCATTCCTAACACCTAAAAGAGTGCTTGTCATGTAACAGGCATAGTTATCAATATCTGTTATTTACTGTGTTATAGTCAGGAGTTTATGTCTCTCTTTTGCTACATTTGACCTTTTTTAGGACAGGGACGATGTTGTATTCCAAACCCTAGGAATTGGAACTGTACTTTCATGATGCAGGGCTAAAGTCCCAAACAAGGTGAAATGCAGAAATATAAATTCAAGAGAGATAACACAGCAGTTAATGGAGATGTCTGGTCATCTAGTGTTTGAAAAATCCAAAACAATGTCTAGAAATTGCCCCTAATGATTGAGATGCTACATTTGGCACACTGAAATGGAAACTAGGTGTTTCTTATTTTTGTCAACAAGACAAACCCTGAAATTCCTTACTAGCCTGACAAGTCATCAGAGCTCTTGCTGATACGGTGATCAAAATATTGGGGAGAAAAAAGGGATTTATTTTAGACAGTAAAGAAGATAAAACAACTATATTTAATTCAAAATATCTTTCCCCACAAGAAACAAATTTACTAATAAGTGAGAGCAAAGTTATTTTTCATAATCATGTCCATATAAAACAAGGTTAAAAAGTAGAATTAAGAATTACTATTTGAAAATCGAGAAATTTTTATCACTTTTTCCCTTCTTACCATGATGAATTTCAAATTCCTTAGTTCCTTGTCCTTTAAATACTGCTAGACATGGCTGAAAAACATAGAGATTACTACAGATGTCTGGTGCAGACGAACAGTCAAACTTGCCAACCTGAAGTATAAAGAGAAGGTTTAATCCGTTGAAAATAAAATCTTACCCATTCAGTTAAATATTCATAAGGATAATCCAAAAATGACATTGCTATAACAACAGAGCTTCTAAATAGAAGTTAATGGACCATCAAAGTAAGAGACAGAAATAATTAATTTACATTTAACACTGAAACTAAATTTAGTTATATTAAAAAAAAAAATGCCTCCTAGAGATTTCAAAAACCTGAGAGGAAATTTCCAAGAAAATATTAAGTTGTTTAAGAAACCACCCTTCTAAAAATGTAGAGAATATTTATATAATCTTGGGGTGGGGGAAAGAGAGAATGTCTTAAGAGAGACCCTACAAGCAGAAATAATAAAGAAAAAGGTTCACATTTTCATACAGTATGGAAAAAAAAATCCAGTGGGCAAATGATAAAGCAAAAAAAATATTTGTAGCATTTAAGACAAAGGATCTATTAAGAAATAAAAAGAACATCCTATCAGGAGAAAGAAAATGGGCCAGAGACATACATGGAAAATAAAGTAGAAAGCAAATAAATGAAAATGAGTATTATTAACAAATCGCTTTTGGCCTATCAGAACAGTGCTAATTATAAAGAATGATAATACCAGGGCTGGCACTGGTATAGAGAAATGGTCACTTACATGCTGTCAGTAAGAATATAAACTGATACAAACTTCCTGGAAGACTCTGGTAATGAGGATAAAAAACTTTGAAGAAAATATATAACCTTGGTTCAAAATATTCCTCATACTGCATTTTTGCAGTATATCTTTTTGATATAAAAATGGAAACAAAGTCACCAGTAAAAGAGGATTTGTCAAACAATCATGGTGTAACCATACAGTGAAATACTGCTTGGTCTTTAGGATGATGACTGATACATTTACATGTACATACACACATATATATTACACTGGTATGTGGAAAAATTTATATCACTAAATGGAAAATTTTACGAAAGAGAATTTAGTGAATCTAATTTGATTAAAAAGCATACATATAAATTTACATGTATGTCTATTACAATGGCCATTACAATATGCATATATGTGCACACACATACATATGCCCACACTTAAAAAGCTTGGAAAGTTATAACAGTAAATTCTTAGTAGGTTTATTAACAGTGGAGAAAATGTGGATAATTTTTAGGCATCTACTTTAATTCATTTTTGTGCTTATTTATATATGCTAATTTAAAATAATGAATATGAAATTACTTACATAAAGAAATAAGAATTTAAAAAAGGGAAAGATACCCTATTCTATAGTATGCATTCCAGAAAAACTATCATACAGATTTATCACATACCAACTACCCAAGAGAAATGAAGGTTAACCTTTTACGGATATCATTTTAATTTTTAATAGAAAAAAGAAAACGCAACAGAAGAACAAAGGCATTTAGGGGTTTCTTAACCTAGAATTTCAAATAAACATTTTTATGTTATTTAAAACATAACTTTATGTACTAAATTAAGAAGAGAGCACATAAGCAGAAGGCTAGGCAGAATACACTTACTTGAATATGTTCATTTTTAAGTAGAGTTTTTAGTTTCTTCAACTCAGGATCATTTGAATTTTCATTTTTTCCAAAATGAAAAAATAAGAGCCACCGATGATGAGCCAAACGATCCTTAAAAGTGATTAAAGAAGAAAGTGATAAAGGAAAAGAAACATCAGAGATGGAAAATCCTAAGAGTTCTATCAATAATTTCTATTTCTTCGACTTAATTTTAACTATCCTACCCATTACTTCAAAATATTGTCTAAAATTCAGACCCAGTCATATTCTTATTTTGTAGTTTATTTGGAATAATGCTATATAAATCAATTATATAATATTACACAAAGAAAAGAGTCACTAAATCATAAAATCTTAAAGACAATGACTGTGCCAGGAAAAAGTATGATTTCAACAACACAGAGCCAAAAGGCTGGAAGGTGGGGAAGTCAGATTTCTTCAGGTTTAACAAAAAGTTTGGTAGGGATATAGACTTAGAACACTCTGGGATCAAAAAGTAGAGAAAATAATTGATTCTACTACAAACTGAATATTTCTAAAGTTGTTTCTTAATTCTCAGTGAACAATACAGATAGTTCTGTAAGTGAGAACAAAGAGCTTCAGATCAGATCCAAAGTTGCTTTGTGATCAAAATCTTGCCTTTTCTGGTGCACCTCCTGCAGCCTACCTTCAGGACTAGTTAGGTTTCCAAAACTACAGATCCACACTGAAGCTGCAATGCCAGCAACCCTGGCATTAGAGTTCAACCTAGAACCAACTGATATATATATATATAAATCCTTTGAAACTGCTGCTACTTCTCCAAAATGAGTAAAACAAATGCTGATTTTAAAATGTTAAGTTCTGAAATGCTACCAACATTTAATACTATTTATTATTAAAAAAAATATTACCTCTAGTGTGTTTGCCGAAAGTAGTTCAAAATCTGGAAGGTTATGCATTATTTCCAAATATATTTCTTTAGCATCCAATGAATTAAGAAACTAGAATTAAGAGAATCATATTGTAATCTTTTTAATCAACATTCACTTATTTTAGTGTCTTAGTTTTTCAGTTTTCAGAGAAAGAACTTTTAAGGAAAAAAATCATAGAAGTTACACAGTTTTTAAGCTAATTATCCTAAATGTTGTCTTTTTCCAAAAAAAAAAAAAAAAAAAAGGACAGTATATCATATTGTGGCAATTATTAAACTGGGTTGTTTCTTTAAAAAATAGTGATGTAAAATAAATTTCATTATTAGGTGTTTCATTACCTGGAATTTTCCATTAACTGTGCTGCATATTCTATGATAATCCTCAAAATAACCTGGAGTGACCTCTGGCTCACTGGGGAAAAGCTATGGTATGTTCAGTGTAATTTTAACGCTAACATGTTTTACAGAATGCCAATGCTTTATGAATTCTTTAAAAACTGTTAAAACACAAGAATATTTGGTGATCGAAGATGCTTCATACCCCAATCAATAATTAATAGGAATTAAGATGAGAAAAACTTATTATTGGAAAACTGGAATGGACTTTGTTTATTATAGAGATTTTTAGAAATAATGTACCAAAACCAAACCACTTAGGAGTTTGACAGAGTAAAATGTATATATATAAAATATATATTTTAAATTAACTATATTTTAGATCTAGGTCTCTTATTTAAAACAAAACAACTGAAACAGACACATCTCGATTCTAACAAACCTTCTTTATTTCTGTCCATATTTTATCCTCAGCATATTTTTCTCATAGAACTCTCTTTGCTCTTCTAATTCTCATGGAAGCAGCTGCTATTACAAACAGTGCGGCAATAGTTACATCAAGAAAATGTATACAGGGGTTGATGAAACAGTTTATTGTATATCTTCAATTATAATAGACTATTTGTTTGAAATTCATATATTACTTGAAAGATCTAAAACTCCATTAAAAACTTGTAGGAACTACCACTGTATTCACAGTTTAATTGTGTTCGACATGAGAATAATCAATAGAAACAATGTCTATAACATAAGTACAGAAAACTCAGATTTTCAGCTTAAAAAATATCTATAGCATATTCTCAAAAATCTATGAAATAACTTATTACCAAAGGGCTTAAAAGGCCAAAACAGAAGATTTTCATGTCTCAGTACTATAAGCTCATTCACTTTAGTCACATTCATGAAGATTTTACTAAAAATACTCCCATAGCAGCTTATATAAATATGTAAGTTACAAATCCAATAGAACCTCCTTATAAACCTGTTTGTTTTAGAGTAAAATTTGGCAGTTACATCTAGAAGGGTACTGTGCAGCCTCTGAATTTCACCTGCCAGACATATTTAGCTGGCATAGTGTTTTACATTTTTTAAAACTTGAATGCTTTTAGGAGGGACAGGGACTTCTAATTCGTCACTCTGTGTTGTCACATTTCTAATATCACTCATTTATGTTTCCTAAGATCATATCTGAGCTTGCTGTTTTATATCAAAAAGCCCAAAGACCTCACTGAAATATGAGACTGTAGTACTGAAGGCAAAAGCCTATATTAAGTGTTGGCCAGGGTACAGGCAATCCTCACGAGCTAATGGCACAGTGTAAATAAACCGAATTTTTCTGGGCATTCTGGCAATATGAACTGAATTTAAAATTGCTGCAGCCATCTCATTCTGAACAGGTAACAGAAGAAGCGCACAAAGGTGAACAAGACAGTTCATTACAACACTGCTTACAATCGTGAAAAAGTACAAACAAATATCAAGAGAGGCCTGATTAAACTCAGTATGTTACATTTAGTCAATGGATTACTATTCAGGAATTGTTGATGTATTTTTGATTGGTGTATGTATTTATAGGAATTATTGTATATACTACTATTCAGGGACACACACACACAATATAAGGCACATAAGTAGGCACTATATATAGTACTTATGTGCCAGATATTCTTCTAGGCATTTGGGATATATCTATGGAAAATCCAAACTTAAAATTTACTGCAGAAGAAAAATAATGAAAGAGTAAATAAGTAAATTACAGTGTATGTTATAAGGAGATAAGTGCAATGGAGGTGGATTATGGAAAGATTTTAAAGACAGAGCCACAGATTTCCCTGATGAATACGGTATAGGTTACATGGTATGAGAAAAAGAGGGGTCAGGAATGACTCCCAAGGTCTTTGGCCTTAATGATAAAAGATGAAGTTTTCATCAACTGAGATGGGGAGAAACTGGGTACAGCAGATGTATGGGGAAATATCAGGAGTATAGTTACAGATCTAAGTTCAAGACATCAATTAATATCCCAGGGGAAATACGGCATGGGCTGGAGAATATCCACGTCTGGGCCAGAGACAAAACTGGTGAGTTGTCTGCATGAAGTCATAATTGTATGTACATATAGGTAGAGACCTGGAAGGGTATGTACCAAGATTTGATGGTGCTTGCCTATGGGTGATTTAATTTTAATGAACTTTGCATCTTTCTTTATACATTTTTATACCAAATATAAATTTCTGTAATGAATATGTATAATCCTGTCAGTACCAAAACAGGAAAAATTAAAATACAGAAAAGAAAACTAAAGGTAGTCTGTCTTATATCAGTCTGTTTTTCTTTGTGGGTTCTCTAGGGACCTATCCGATATCCCAGTATTTGTCTCAGCTCCTTGACAACTATCTTGAACCTCAGTTTCCTCATTTATAAATTTAGGAATGTGAACCACACCAGGAGATTGCCAAACTGAGTTTACACCAGAATCAAACAGGGTGCTTTAAAAAAACAGATACCAGATTCCATCTAAACCTACCAATGATCTATATTTTAACATTAGAAAATATACAAATAAATGGAAACCAATAAATATCCATTTAACCTAAGAATGTACTCCATACCTTTGGGTTTTTAAAACTGTAATGGTTTATGCCAGTTTAAAAATAATCCTTATAGCTTAACTTTATAAACTGAAGTATTAAACAGAATCCCAGAAATTAAATATTCCAAATAATTAAGTGTCCTATAATCAGATGATATAAACTGGTTCACTGTTTTGCTCATTGTTTACAAAATGATGTATTTGAATATGTGTGTGTGTAAAGAAATTAAAGTGATTCATACCAAAATACCACTTTTCTCTTTGTTATTTAAAGTGGCTCCAGGAGGAAAATATGCAGTAGTACTTGTTGTAATGTCCAAACTTTTACAAAGGTTGTCCTGGGTGGCACAGTCCATCCATCCTACATTAACAAGACCATCCTAAAATGGAAAGAAACAAAAAATCGTGTTGTAAGTGGAAGAAAAAGTTAAAAGGATTTATATTTAGCAAAAACAACTTTTCTACTATTACACTTTTAAAAAGAACACTCAAAAAATGATGCAGATTGGAATAACATGAGTAATAAATTTAATCTAACATCCGATGAATGGATAAAGAAGATGTGGCACATATATACAATGGAATATTACTCAGCCATAAAAAGAAACGAAATTGAGCTATTTGTAATGAGGTGGATAGACCTAGAGTCTGTCATACAGAGTGAAGTAAGTCAGAAAGAGAAAGACAAATACCGTATGCTAACACATATATGTGGAATTTAAGAAAAAAAATGTCATGAAGAACCTAGGGGTAAAACAGGAATAAAGACACAGACCTACTTGAGAATGGACTTGAGGATATGGGGAAGGGGAAGGGTAAGCTGTGACAAAGCGAGAGGCATGGACATATATACACTACCAAACGTAAGGTAGACAGGTAGTGGGAAGCAGCCGCATAGCACAGGGAGATCAGCTCAGTGCTTTGTGACCGACTGGAGGGGTGGGATAGGGAGGGTGGGAGGGAGGGAGACGCAAGAGGGAAGGGATACGGGAACAGATGTATGTATTCACTTTGTTATAAAGCAGAAACTAATTTAAAAAAAATTACACCTTACATAGGAAACATTTTCAAGCATACACAGAACATTAACAATCTTTGTAAGTGGCAAACTCCCAACCCGTAAGGCAGCTTCAATAGTGTTAAAGTATCAACAACACACAGACTGCACTCCCTGACCATAATATGATGAGAGCTAAATAAGTAAAATAACAAAATGACAAAAAATAAAGTTTAGAAATGACAAAAACACTAATATATAACTTTCTGGTTAAAGAGGAACTCTAATGGAATACTTAGAAGTGAATGATAATGAAAGCACCACATGTTAAAATGTATTGAACAGAGCTAATTAATTAGAAACAGCTATGAATACATTTATAAGAAAACAAGAAAGATTACAAATAAGTGAGATAAATGTTTAAGAAATCACCAAAGAAAATATATGGAATCAGTTTTTAAATGTGTTTCTTAACATGGTGATACAATTTTACAAAGTAATTAATGCTTACCAACATCCCACTTAACCTGAGACGTGTCTGTGAAGTCAAACAATCTGGTGGGGGAAAAAAAAACTTATAAGGCAATTTCAGCTTAAGTCTGTACTTTCATTTGCTGTTCCCCCAAACCATCATGTTGATTCTTAGGCAATTAATTGGGCTGTGCTGGTAAATACTGAGACTTTTATTTACTAGGTAGACATAGAGGTCAATGTCTCATTCTTCTCCCTCCCCTCGTCCCCTTTTCTCTCCCTACTCTCCCTTCCCTCTCCTTAGTCTTATTCTCTCCCCTTAGTTTCTCAGGAGTTCCAGCTAAAGAAAAAAGAAGGAATTCCCTCTCAAGTACCTCTTTAGGATCTTATTATCAAATGTCTCCTCCTATCAAGAGTCCCCTTTATCCAAGAGATCTCATGATTTGGAGTAATAAAATGTAATGCCTATTTGATAAATAACAATATGTGCAGAATCCTTAAAGTACAATACAATCTTAGAATAGCTTCTTCACTATTTTTATGTAAGTCCTATAAATATGAATGCTACGATACAATGAGATAGATTTAGAAGAAAGGGAGATGCAGCATCACAGAGCTCACGGGGATAGGTAAACTCAATCTACCTACGGTAAAAGTAAAACAATGTCAGAAAGCTTTAAAAGTTTTCCTTATGTGTGGAATGGAGAGAAACGTGCATTTGGCCAAAATGAGAGAAAACCCCTCAGTGACAGACTAAGTTTAAGGGTGATTTTTGCTGCAAGGCAATACATTCCTAAGATGGGCCTTACCCCATGAGGTGAGTGGCTGATTTTATCTGCAAGGCAATACCTTTCCAACACAGCAGCATAAAGGCTGAGAGGTGAAGTATGGGGAAAATGTCCATGTTGGGATTAAACATATGAAAATGCATTCATTAATTAGGATATTTTCTAACACTAGGGCCAATTTTTAACCAATCTTATTGCTTGAATACAGTTTATGTTTGTGTAGGGTACTGAACTTCCAACTTAATTTACTAGGGGAAAGGGCCCTAGAAACGGAAAGTTATCATCTTCAAATATATACTTTTTTTTGTTGTTGTTGTTAAGGTTGCAGCACATGACATGTGAGATCTTAGTTCCCCAACCAGGGATTGAACCTGTGTCCCCTGCATTGGGAGTGCAGAGTCTTAACCACTGGACCACCAGGGAAGTCCCCCAAATATATACTTTTATGAGGCAAACGTACATTTTTGAAATGAATACATATGAGGGAAAGTCAGTAACTGCAAAAAATTATTTTGTGAGGGTTGTATCTGTCAACAACTAATTATTTTTTCGAAGTGTCAAAAACATTTGTAGCTATCTGATGGTATAATTTACCATAAGTATAATTAAGCTGAAAAATTTGCCCATTGAACATAAACCACATGATACCTTAAGAAATTAATCACTGTAGAGGAGAGATCAAGATGGTGGAGTAGGAAGACATAAAGCTCACCTCCCCTGACAACATAACAAAAATACAACTACATGTGGAAAGTTCTCATGGAAAACTAACTGGAAAATGGCAGAAGAACTCCTACACAACCAAGGCTGCAAGAAAGATTTCCATATAACCAGGTAGGATGGAAAAGGCATAGGGCTGGGACCCCCAGCTGAGCGGGATCTGAAAGGAAGAGAAGGTCCCCATGGGCAGACCCTCAATGTGGGGAGCAAGTGGGTTGAGCCACAGACTGGACATTCCAGTCCTGGGGTCCTGCAAGGAGGAGACAAGCACCCTTGGCTGCCGGGAGAACTGCTGGGACAGACAAAGGGCTAGAGGAGCCTAGACTCTACTCATGAGGAGTACGCACGTGCTGGTTTACCAAAAATCAGGGCGGAGAGAGCTTTGCACTGGCAGCTGCCACTTCGCCACACTCCCCAATCCGAGCTGGTTGAACATCCCGGCCCCGCTCACTCCATACCACAGCCTGGTGCTAGATTTGGGCCAACCAAGCCCTGGGAGAAGACTTGGTCTAGCTATGCAGAGACAGACTGGGGTCCTGGGATATGATCTGGGTGGAGTAGAAGTGGCCACTGTCAGCACTTGCTCAGGTAGTGCTGCAGGAGCACCCCGCAGTTTGCCTCCCAGTGGAGCCGATGCTCTGCCTCCACCCATTCAACACAGCAGCTTAGCCTTGGAGCTGGGGCAGATAGGTCTGGGAGAAGACTGCCAGGGGGTCAGCCCAGTGCTCTGGTGGTAGCACAGCCACCTCAATTCCTGCAGCCACTACACCCCAATCCCCAGCCCCAGCCTAGTGAATGTCCCAGCCCCATGCACTCCACACCACAGCCTTGCACTAGATCTGGGATAAACAGAAGGAGGGGTGAGACCTTGGGATGGTTCTGACTGGAGCCTTGGACGCCTACAGAGGTAGTGTACTGGTCCTTTGTGAGCACATAGGCCTCACTTGCTTCAGCAATCACCTCCTTTGGGGGCAGGGCACCACTCAAGGGGAATGGAGCTCGATTGAGCCTGACCCTCAGGGCATTTACTCCAACAGCTGGGGGAGCAGGCCCTGTCCCTGACAGGGCGGCAACAGCTATGCAGTAAAGAGGAAGTCCCGCCTCACACCCTGAACAGTCTTTAGATCCCCCAAAACCAACCAAACCCCCTATCTAGGTGATAACGACCAGCATACCCCAAAGAAAGACATGGCTGGTGTCCATCGTACACACAGAGTCTACACAGGGATGCTACCACATAAAAACACCCCTTTAAGACCATAATAGATAATCGTTTCTCCGAAATTCAGAGACAGAGACAGTTAAGTAAAATGAAAAGGCAGAGGAAATACTCCCAATTAAAAGAGCAAGAAAAATCCCCTGAAACAAATAATGAAACAGAGCTCACCAGTCTACCAGACCCCAAGTTCAAAAAGGTGGTAATAAAAACGCTAAATGAATTAAGAAAGATCAATATAAATGCAGATCACTGTAACAAGGAACTAGAAACTACAAAGATGAACAAATCAAAAATAGATAATTCAATTTCTAAGATAAAAAGAGATCTAGAAGCAATGTACAGCTAACTAAATGACAAAAAAGAATGAATAAGTAAGCTGGAAGACAGAATAATAGAAATCACCCAATCAGAAGAGCAGACAAAGACAAGTGAAAAAAAAAATGAACTTACAAGATCTATAAAATAATATAAAATGTGCCAACCTATGCATAATAGGGGTTTGAGAAGGAGGAGAGAGAGAGAAGGGGATCAAAAACTTATTTGAAGAAACTATGGCTGAAAATTTGCCAAACCTGAAGAAGGAAACAGATATCCAGGTACAAGAAGCACAAAGGGTCCTAAACAAGATGAACCCGAACAGACCCACAAGATATATCATAATTAAGATGGCAAAACTTAAAGACAAAAAGAGCATTCTAAAGGCAGCGAGAGAAAAACAGAGTTAATTACAAGGGAACCCCCATAAGGCTATCAGCTGATTTGCAGGCCAGAAGGGAGTGGCATAACATACTAAAAGTTCTGAAAGGAAAAAACCTGCAACCTAGGATACTCTATACAGCAAGATTATCATTTAGAATAGAAGGAGAGAGAAAGAATTTCTCAGACAAGCAAAAACTAAAAAGATTCAGTAATACTAAACCTACTCTAAAAGAAATATTGAAGGGTCTTCTCTAAATGGAAAAGGAGCAAGAAACTATAGGAAAGAGAAAATCAAAATAGTTAAGGCAAATATACAGTAAGAATTTAAGATCACTTAAATAAGCTAGTATGTAGACTAAACAGTCAAAAAATTGTAAAAGTGACTCTATAATAAAAAGACAAGTATAAACATGTAAGATAGGATATCAAAACTGCAAAATACCAGGGAGGGGAATAAAAAATGTACATCTTTTAGAATGTGTTTGAATTGAATGACTATCAGTTTACATCAAGTAGATAGTTATGGGTCAACATACCTGAATTCCATGGTAACCACAAATCAAAAACATAAAATAGATTCATAAAGACCAAAAAGAAAGGAAGTCACGCATACAACAAAAGAAAATCATCAGACCAAAAGAAAAAACAAAAAAAATAAAGAACTACAAAAACAACTGGAAAACAAGGATTAAAATGGTAATAAGTACAAACCTATCAACTACTTTAAATGTCAACAGACTAAATGCTTTGATCAAAAGAGTGGCTGATTGGATAAAAAAACAAGAACCTGAAATATGCTGTCTACACTTACTTCAGGATAAAAGACACACACAGACTGAAAGTGAGAAGGAAAATGATATTTCAGGCAAATGGGAATGACAAGAAAGTGGGGGTAGCAATATTCATATCAAACAAAGTAGACTTTAAGGCAAAGGCCATAAAAAAAGACAAAGAAGGGCATTACATAATGATAAAAGAATCAACACAAGAAGAGGATATTATACTCATTAATACATATGCACCTAATATAGGAGCACATAAATATATAAAGCAAATACTAAAAGACATAAAGGGAAAAACTGACAAAAATACAGTAATAGTAGATTTAACACTCCACTGACATCAATGGACAGATCATCCAGACAGAAAATCAAGAAGGAAACAGTGGTTTTAAATGATACAACAGACCAGTTGGACTTAATAGATTTCTACAGAATACTACATCCCCTGAAAACCCCAGAATACACATTCTTTTCAAGTGCACATGGAACGTTCTATAGGACAGACCACATGCTAGGTCATAAAACAAGCCTCAACAAATTTAAGAGGATAGAAGTTATTTCAAGCATCTTTTCTGACCACAATGATATGAAATCAGAAGTTAACTATGGAAAGAAAAACAGAGAAAGAACAAACATGTGGAGGCTGAGCAACATGCTACTAAGAAACAAATGGGTCAAAGATGGAATCAAAGAAGAAATTATAAAATATCTTGAGATTAAGGAAAATGAGAACACATTACAAAATCTCTGGCATGCAGCAAAAGCAATTCTTAGGGGGAAATCCACAGCAATACAGGCCTAACTGAAGAAACAAGAAAAATTTCAAATGAACAATCTCACCAACCACCTAAAAGGATTAGTAAAAGAAAAACAAAGTGCAAAGTCAGCAGAAGGAAGGAAATAATAAAGATCAGAGAGAAATAAAATAGATCGGGAAAAAAAGCAACAAAGAAAAGATCAATAAAACCAACAGTTGATTTTTTGAAAAGATAAATAAAATTGACAAGCCAGGCTCATCAAGAAGAGAGGACCCCAATAAAGAAATTAATGAAAGAGGAGAAATAACTGATATCACAGAAATACAAAAAAATCAGAAGAGAAACACAATGAACAGTTACATGCCAACAAACTGGACAACCTAGAAGAAATGGGCAAATTTTTAGAAACATACAGCCCAGCAAGACTAAGTCAAGAAGAAACACAGTTTCAACAGGCTAATCACTAGAAGTGAAACAGAATCTGTAATAATAATTAAAAGAAAAACTTTCTGCAAACAAAAGTCCAAGACCAGATGGCTTCACTTAAGAATTCTACCAAACATAAAGAACTTAAATTAATCCTTCTCCAACTATTCCAAAAAACTGAAGAAGAGGGAACACTTCCAAATTCATTCTATGAGGCCACTATTACCCTAATCACAAAACTAGACAAAGACACTACCAAAAAAAAAGTTACAGGCCAGTATCTATGATGAATATTGGTGCAAAAATCCTCATCAGAATATTAGCAAGCTGAATCCAGCAATACCTGAAAAGGATCATACACCATGATCAAGCTGGATTCATTCCAGGATCACAAGGATGGTTCCACATATGCAAATCAATCAGTGTGATACAGCGCATTAACAAAAGGAAAGACAAAAACCACATGATCATCTCAATAGATGCAGAAAAAGCATTTCACAAAATTTAACATCCGTTCATGATAAAAACTCTCACCAAGTGGGTGTAGAGGAAACATATTATGACATAATAAAGGCCATTTACAACAAAGCCACACAGCCAACATAATACTCAGTGGTGAAAAGTAAAAGCCTTCCCTCTAAATTCAGGAATAAGATGAGGATACCCACTCCCAGAGCTTCTATTCAACAGAGTATTATACGTCCTAGCCACAGCAATCAGATAAGGAAAAGAAATAAAAGGTATCCAAATTGGAAGGGAAAAGGTAAAACTGCCACCCTTTGCAGTTGACATACAATACTCTATATACAAAACCCTAGTCTTCACCCAAAAAAGTTTAAGAACTAATCAAGGAATTTGGCAAGATAGCAGCATACAAGATTAATACACAGAAATCTGTCATGTTTCTATATACTAGAAATGAAATATAAGAGAAAGTAAAAAAAAAAAATCCCATTTAAAATCTCATCAAAAAAAGTAAATACCTAGGAATAAACGTAACCAAGGAGGTGAAATACCTACACGCTGAAAACTATAAATCACTGGTAAAGGAAATGAAGATGATTCAAAAAAATGGAAAGATATCCTATACTCTTAGATGGGAAGAATTAATGTTGTTAAAATGCATATACTACCCAAAGCAATCTACAGATTTAATGCAATCCCTATCAAAATACCATGACATTTTTCACAGAATTAAAACAAATAATCCTAAAATTTATATGAAAACACAAAAGGCCCAGAATTGCCAAAACAATTCTGAGGAAAAAGAACAAAGATGGAGGCATAATCCTTCTCAAGTTCAGAATACACTACAAAGCTATAGTAATCAAAAAGCATGGTATTAGTACAAAGACATATAGATGAACAGAACAGAGAGCCCAGAAATAAACCCACACACCTACAATCAATTAATCTATGACAGGGGCTTCCTTGGTGGCGCAATGGTTGAGAGTCCGCCTGCCGATGCAGGGGACACAGGTTCGTGCCCCGGTCCGGGAAGATCCCACATGCCGCGGAGCGGCTGGGCCCGTGAGCCATGGCCGCTGAGCCTGCACGTCCAGAGCCTGTGCTCCGCAACGGGAGAGGCCACAACAGTGAGAGGCCCGCGTACCACAAAAAAAAAAAAAAAAAAAAAAAAATTAATCTATGACAAAGGAAACAACAATATAGAGAAAAGACAGTGTCTTCAACAAATGGTGTTGAGAAAGCTGGACAGCTACATGTAAATCAATGAATTCAGAATACTCCCTCCCACCATTTACAAAAATAAATTCAAAATGATTTAAAGGAGAGAGTAATCAAGATGGCAGAATAGTAGAATGTGATGCTTACCTTCTCCCACAAATACATCAAAAATACATCAACATGTGGAACAATTCTCACAGAATATCTACTGAACACTGGCAGAACACCTCAAACTGCTGAAAGGGCAAGAAAATCTCCATGTAACCAGGTAGGAAAAAAGAAAAAAAAGCAAGCAAGAAAGGAATCGAGACAGGACCTGTGCCCCTGGGAGGGAGCTGTGAAAGAGGAAAGGTGCCAGCCCCCCTGGCGGGGAGATTGGCCAGGACAGAAGGGGAGCTTCAGAGACTCGGAGGAGCGTGCAGCAGCTAGTTTGCGGCAGCCAGAGTGAAGGAAGAACTGCACAGAAGGTCAGTGCCACCACCCTGCAGTCCCCAGCCGGAGGCACGTGTCTGTCAGTGCAGGCAGGGGCTAGGTACTGGAACTCAGGCTTCAGAAATCAGAACTGGGGAGAGGACTGGGGTTGACTATGTGAAGACAGCCCTGGGGGGTGCTGGAATCCAGTGCGACCATGGCTGGTGGTGTGCACAGAGGAAGCCTGGGCCGCCTTAGAGGCCAGCTGCCATTATTTGGGGGGTGCGTGAGGGGAGGGGCGGGATGAGGGTTGTAGCCTTTTTCCCTGTGCACACACTTGCAGAGGGCAGGGCAGTGCCTGCAAGGGATCCAGGGGACGTCACAAGCTGCCACCACGGCCTGCCCAGGTGCCAGGAGCGGTTGCAGGCTGCCGCCGCCTCCCTCCTGGAGCTCAGGAGTGGCTGCAGGCCACCTCTGCTCCCATCGCATGCTCCAGGGTGTCGCCTGAGCTGCCACTGCTGTCAAGAACCCCAGGACTGGGCATCAGCCACTGCATCTGCACACCCCCTCTCAAGGATAACAACAAGCACATGCTGAGGAGAGAGGAGACAGGCATCCGTACTGAAAACAGCCCCTACAACAAATTAAACCCACACAAGCTACACAGGGACGCCCCCACGTGTAAACAGCCATTCAAGACCACAAGATAATTGATTCTCCTAAACTCAGGGAGTAAGAGAAATATAACTAAAATGAAAAAGCAGTGGAACCACTTTCAGTTAAAAGACCAAGAGCATTCCCCTGAAAGAACAAATAATGAAATAAACCTATTCAGTCTAATAGACACCGAGTTCAAAAAGGAGATAATGAAAATACTGAAGAAATTAAGAAAGGCTATCAACAGAAATGCAGAATAGTGTAAAAAGGAACTAGAAACTATAAAGAGGAACCAAGAAAAATTAGAAAACTCATTTGCCAACATGAAAGCTGAGCTAAATCAATGAAAAACAGAATGAATAGTGCAGAAAAACAGATAAGTGATGTGGAAAACAGAATAATGGAAATCACCCAATCAGGACAGCAGACAGAAAACCAAATGAAAAAAAAATGAAAGCAATATAAGAGACCTACAGGATAGTATAAAGCAGTGGTCCCCAACGTTTTTGGCACCAGGGACCGGTGTGGAAGACAAATTTTCCACCAACGGGGGTGAGGGTGGGGGGTGTGGTGGGGGTGGGGGATGGTTCAGGTGGTAATGCGAGTGATGGTTCAGGTGGTAATGTGAGTGAGGGGGAGCGATGGGGAGTGGCAGATGAAGCTTCGCTCACTTGTCCACCGCTCACTTCCTGCTGTGCGGCCCGGTTCCTAACAGGCCACGGTGGTTGGGGACCTCTGATATAAAGCGTGCCAACCTATGCATAATAGGGATTCCAGAAGTGGAATAAAGAGAAGAAGGGATGGAAAGTGTATCTGAAGAAATTATGACTGAAAACTTCCCAAACCTAAAGAAGTAAACAGATATCCAGGTACAGGAAGCACAGAGGGTCCCAAACAGACCTACACCAAGACATATGATAATAAAAATGGCAAAAGTTAAAGAGAGGGTTCTAAAGGCAGCAATAGAAAAACAAAAGAGTTAATTACAAGGGAACCGCCATAAGACTATCAGTTGATTTGTCTACAGAAACACTGCAGGCCAGAAGGGACTGGCAAGATATATTCAAACTCCTGAAAGGGAAAAATCTACAACCCAGGATAATCTACCCTGTAAGATTATCATTAGAATAGAAGGAGAGATAAAGAATTTCTCAGGGGACTTCCCTGGCGGTCCAGAGATTAAGACTCTGCACTTCCACAGCAGGGGCATGGGTTTGATTCCTGGTCCAAGAACTAAGATCCTGCATGCCACGTGACGTGGCCAAAAAAAAAAAAAAAAAATCATCAGAGAGAAAAGAAGTAAGACTCTACAGGAAAGAGAAAATCACAACCTCAAAGTAAGTCACTTAAATAAGCCAGTACACAAATTAAAAAAAAAAATCAAAAACTTCTGTGAATGTGAAGATAACCAAAATGAACAGCAAAAGGATGAACATGAAGACATAAAAGGGGACATCAAAAATCATAAGATGTGGGGAGTAAGAAAATGTGTATATATTTCTTTCCTAGAATATATTTGAGCCTATAAGACTACCAGTCTAAGGCAAGCAGAAATAGGAAGGGTTAACATGCTAGAAAAGCAGGGTAACCACAAATCAAAAACATACAATAGATTCACAAAAACCAAAAAGAGAACTCAAGTATAATACAAAAGAAAATCATAAAACCACAAAAGGGTCATCCATTTACAATGCTTGGTGTCAGTTTATTTATCTCTTGTAAAAATAAAATACAGTGTGCGTGTGTGAAAAAAAACCACAAAAGGGAAAGCAAAGAGACAAAGAAGAAATATAAAATCAATGGGAAAACAAGGTTTAAAATGGCAATAAAGGGCTTCCCTGGTGGCACAGTGGTTGGGAGTCTGCCTGCCAATGCAGGGGACACGGGTTTGAGCCCTGGTCTGGGAGGATCCCACATGCCGCGGAGCAGCTGGGCCCGTGAGCCACAACTACTGAGCCTGCGCGTCTGGAGCTTGTGCTCCGCAACAAGAGAGGCTGCGATAGTGAGAGGCCTGTGCACCGCGATGAAGAGTGGTCCCCGCTTGCCACAACTAGGGGAAGCCCTCGCACAGAAACGAAGACCCAACACAGCAAAAATAAATAAATTAATTAATAAACTCCTACCCCCAACATCTTCTTTAAAAAAAATGGCAATAAATACATACCGATCTATAATTAACTTAAATGTTAATGGACGAAATGCTCCAATCAAAAGACACAGAGTGGAAGATTGGCTAAAAAAGCAAGAACCTAAAATACGCTGCCTACTAGACACATACTTTAGGGCAAAGGACAAACATAGATTGAAAGTGAGGGGACAGAAAAAGATATTTCATACAAAAAGAAATGATAAGAAAGTAAGAGTTGCAATGCTCATATCAAACAAGATAGATTTTAAAACAAAGATCATAAAGAAGGATAAGAAGGACACTATATAATGATAAAAGGATCAATACAAGAGGACCTCACACTCATCAACATACGTACACCTAATACAGTAGCACCCAAATACATAAAACAAATATTAACAGAGATAAAGGTAGAAACTGATAGGAATAAAACAGTAGTAGGAGACTTTAACACCACAGTCACATCAATGCACAGATATTCCAGACAATCAATAAGGCAACAGAGACCCTACATAATGTAACAGAACAGCTAGACTTAATTGATATTTTCAGGACATTACATCCAAAAAAAATCAGAATACACATTCTTTCCAAGTGCACATGGAGCATTCTCTAGGACTGACCACACACTAGGGCACAAAACAAGCCTCAACAAATTTAAGAGCATAGACATTATCTCAAGCATCTTTTCTGACCACAATGGCATGAAAGTAGAAATTAACCACAAAAAAAGAAATGAGGAACAAACGATTACATGGAGACTGAACAACATGCTATTAAAAAACCAATGGGTCAATGATGAAATCAAAGAGGAAATTAAAAAATACCTTGGGACAAATGACAATGCAAACACAATGATACAAAATCTCTGGGATGCAGTAAAAGCAGTTCTTAGAGTGAAGTTCATAGTGATACAGGCCTTCCTCAAAAAACAAGAAAAATCTCAAATAAACAAACTAACCTACCACTAAAAAGAATTAGAAAAAGAACAACAAAAACCTAAAGTCAGCAGAAGGAAGGAAATAATAAAGATCTGAGAGGAAATAAATAAAATAGAGATTTAAAAAATTTCAAAATCAATAAAACAAAGAGCTGGTTCTTTGAAAGAGTAAAGAAAATAGACAAACCCCTGGCCAGGCACACCAAGAAGAAAAGAAAGAGAATGCAAATAAACAAAATAAGAAATGAAAAAGGAGAAATCTCAACTGATACCACAGAAATACAAAATACTATGAACAATTATATACCAACAAATTGGACAACCTAGAAGAAATGGACAGGTTTCTAGAAACATACAGACCACCAAAACTGAATCAAGAAGAAATAGATAATTTGAAAAGACCAATCATTAAAAGTGAAGATAATCTGTAATTAAAAAACTCCATACAAACAAAAGTCCAGGACCACAGAGCGTCACAGGTGAATTCTACCAAACATACAAAGAAGAATTTATACCAACCCTTCTCAAACTGTTCCAAAAAACTGAAGAGGAGGGAACACTCCCAAGAACATTCTATGAAGCCACCATTACCCTGTTACCCAAACCAGACAAAGATACAACCAAAAAAGAAAATTACAGGCCAATATCTTTGATAAATATAGATGCAAAAAACCTCAACAAAACATTAGCAAACCGAATCCTACAACACATAAAAAAGATCATACACCACGACCAAGTGGGATCCAACCTAAATTCACAAGGATGGTTCAACATACACAACTCAATTAATATGATACACCACATAAACAAAAGAAAAGGCAAAAACCACATGATCATCTAAACAGATGCAGAAACAGCAGTTGACAAAATTCAGCATCCATTCATGATAAAAACTCTTACCAAAGTAGGTACAGAGGGAACATATCTCACAATAGTAAAAGTTATTTATGACACACCTACAGCCAATACAATACTCAACAGTGAAAAGATGAAAGCCTTCCTAAAATCTGGAACAAGACAAGGATGCCCACTCTCACCTATTCTATTCAACATAGTTTTGGAAGTCCTAGCCATAGCAATCAGACAAGAGAAAGAAATAAAACATATCCAAATTGGAAGAGGTAAAATTGTCATCATATGCAGATGATATGATACTATGTATAAATAACCCTAAAGACACCACACAAAAACTACTAGAACTGATCAATTCAGCAAGGTAGCAGGATACAAGGGTAACATACAGAGAATCAAGAAGAACTACAGTCCTGCAGCATGTGGAACAAAAACCACATTCATAGAAAGAAAGACAAAATGAAAAAGCAGTGGACTATGTACCAGATGAAAGGACAAAATAAAACGCTAGAAAAACAACTACATGAAGTGGAGACAGGCAACCTCCCAGAAAAAGAATTCAGAATAATGACAGTGAAGATGATTCAGGACCTCGGAAAAAGAATGGAGGCAAAGATCAAGAAGATGCAAGAAATGTTTAACAAAGACCTAGAAGAATTAAACAAACAAACAGAGACAAACAATACAATATCTGAAATGAATAATACACTAGAAGGAATCAATAGGAGAATAACTGAGGCAGAAGAATGGATAAGTGACCTGAAAGACAGAATGGTGGAAATCACTGCCATGGAACAGAAGAAAAAAGAATGAAAAGAAATGAAGATAGCCTAAGAGACCTCTGGGACAACATTAAATGCACCAACATTCGCATTATAGGGGTCCCAGAAGGAGGAGAGAGAGAAAGGACCCGAGAAAATATCTGAAGAGATTATAGTTGAAAACTTCCCTAACATGGGAAAGGAAATAGCCACCCAAGTCCAGGAAGCACAGAGAGTCCCAGGCAGGAGAAACGCAAGGAGAAACACGCTGAGACACATACTAATGAAACTGACAAAAATTAAAGACAAAGAAAAATGATTAAAAGCAACAAGAGAAATACGACAAATAACATACAAGGGAACTCCCATAAGGTTAACAGCTGATTTCTCAGCAGAAACTCTACAAGCCAGAAGGGAGTGCCAAGATATATTTAAAGTGATGAAAGGGAAGAACCTACAACCAAGGTTACTCTACCCGGCAAGGATCTCACTAAGATTCGACAGAGAATCCAAGGGCTTTACAGAGAAGCAAAAGCTAAGAGAATTCAGCACCACCAAACCAGCTCTACAACAAATGCTAAAGGAACTTCTTTAAGTAGGAAACACAAGAGAAGAAAAGGGCCTACAAAAACAAACCCACAACAATTAAGAAAATGGTAATAGGAACATACATATCAATAATTACCTTAAAGGTGAATAGATTAAACGTTCCAACCAAAAGACACAGGCTCGTTGAACGGATACAAAAAGAAGACCCATATATATGCTGTCTACAAGAGACCCACTTCCCTAGGGACACATACAGACTGAAAGTGAGGGGATGGAAAAAGATATTCCATGCAAATGGAAATCAAAAGAAAGCTGGTGTAGCAGTACTCATATCAGATAAAATAAGACTTTAAAAATAAAAAAAGTTACAAGAGACAAGGAAGGACACTACATAATGATGAATGGATCAATCCAAGAAGAAGATATAACAACTATAACTATAAATGTATCTAACATAGGAACACTTCAATACATAAGGCAAATACTAACAGCTATAAAAGGTGAAATCGACAGTAACACAATAATAGTGGGGGACTTTCACACCTCACTTACACCAATGGACAGATCATCCAGACAGAAAATAAAGAAACACAATCTTTAAATGACACAACAGACCAGATAGATTTAACTGATATTTACAGGACATTCTATCCAAAAACAGCAGATTACACTTTCTTCTCAAGTGCACATGGAACATTCTCCAGGATAGATCACATCTTGGGTAACAAATCAACCCTTGGTAAATTTAAGAAAACTGAAATCATATCAAGCATCTTTTCTGAAAATGCTATGAGATTAGAAATCAATTACAGGGAAAAAAAGTAAAAAACACAAACACATGGAGGCTAAATAATACGATACTAAATAACCAAGAGATCACAGAAGAAATCAAAGAGGAAATCAAAAAATACCTAAAGACAAATGACAACAAAAACACGATGATCCAAAACCTATGGGATGCAGCAAAAGCAGTACTAAGAGAGAAGTTTATAGCAATACAATCCCACCTCAAGAAATAAGAAAACCTCGGGCTTCCCTGGTGGCGCAGTGGTTGAGAGTCCGCCTGCTGATGCAGGGGACGCGGGTTCGTGCCCCGGTCCGGGAAGATCCCACATGCCGCGGAGCGGCTGGGCCCGAGCCATGGCCGCTGAGCCTGCGTGTCCGGAGCCTGTGCTCCGCAGCCGGAGAGGCCACAGCGGTGAGAGGCCCGCGTACCGCAAAAAAAAAAAAAAAAAAACCCCTCTAAAAAAGAAATAAGAAAACCTCAAATTAACAATCTAACCTTACAACCTAAAGGAACTAAAGCAGCACAAACAAAACCCATAGTAGAAGGAAAGAACTCATAAAGATCAGAGCACAAATAAATGAAAGAGAAACAAAGAAAATAGCAAAGATCAATAAAACTAAAATTTGGTTCTTTGAGAAGATAGACAAAATTCATAAACCTTTAGCCAGACTCATCAAGAAAAAGAGGGAGGACTCAAATCAATAAAATTAGAAATGAAAAAGGAGAAGTTACAACGGACATCGCAGAAATACAAAGCATCGTAAGAGACTACTACAAGCAACTCTATGCCAATAAAATGGACAACCTGGAAGAAATGGACAAATTCTTAGAAAGGTATAACCTTCTAAGACTGAACCAGGAGGAAACAGAAAATATGGACAGACCAATCACAAGTAATGAAAGTTACACAAGTAACTGTGACTAAAAATCTTCCAAGAAACAAAAGTTCAGGACCAGATAGATGGCTTTACAGGTGAACTCTATCAAACATATAGGGAAGAGCTAACACCCATCATTCTCAAACACTTCCAAAAAATTACAGAGGTAGGAATACTCCCAAACTCATTCTATGAGTTGGGGAAGTAAGATACCACATACCATGTTGCGTGGCCAAAAAGGAATTAAAAAAAAAGGGCAAAAGACCTAAATAGAGATTTCTCCAAAGAAGACATACAGATGGCCAACAGGCATATGAAAGATGCTCAACATGGCTAATTATTAAAGAAATGCAAATCAAAACCATGATGAGGTATCATCTCACACCAGTAAGTATGGCTATCATCAAAAAATGCTTTATTTACAAATAAATGCTGGAAAGGGTGTGGAGAAAAGGGAACCCTGCTACACTGTCGGTGGGAATGTAAACTGGTACAGTCACTATGGAAAACAGTATGGTGGTTCCTCAAAAAAAAACTAAAAATAGAGCTATCATATGATCCAGAAATTCCACTCCTGTGTATATATCTGGAAAAGACAAAAACTGTAATTTGAAAAGATACATGGCACCCCATTGTTCATAGCAGCACTATTTACAATAGCCAAGACATGGAAACAACCCAAGTACCCATCAACAGACAACTGGCTTAAGATGTGGTATGGATACAATGGAATATTACTCAGCCATAAAAAGAATGAAATATTGCTATTTGCAGCAATATGAATGGACCCAGAGAATATTACACTTTGTGAAGTAAGTCAGACAGAGAAAGACAAATATATATTATTTATATGTGGAATCTAAAAAATAATACAACTCAATCTATTTAATACAAAACAGAAACACACTTACTGACACAGGAAACAAATTTATGGTTACCAAAGGGGAGAGAGAGGGAGGAAAGGACAAATTAACAGTGTGGGATTAACAGAAACAAGCTACTTTACATGAAATAGATAAGCAACAAACTTTACATGAAATAGATAAGCAACAAGGATTTACTGTATAGTACAAGGAATTATACCCAATATCTTGTAATAACCTATAATGAAATATATTCCATTATTGGAATATATTCCACAAAAAAACCAAACTGAATCACTATGCTGTACACCTGAAACTAACACAATATTGTAAATATATACTTCAACTTCAAAAAAAAGGGAATAATTTTATAACCTATGTGTAAAATAATCAAAAAGAAATATTCATTAAATAAAAAAATTATAACTGGGTACAAATTGTATTTTGAAAATAATCAATTATAGAAGCATACTTAAGACTTTCACTTAATCTAAGGGTACATAATTCCAGTTACAAGATTAATAACTTCTGGGGATCTACTGTCCAGCATATAGTGATTATAGGTAACAATACTGTATAAAATACTTGAAAGCTGCTGAAAGAGTAGATCTTAAATGTTCTCGCCCCAAGAAAGAAATGGTAAATAGGTGACAGGATGGAGGTGTTAGCTAATGTTATGGTGGTGGTCATCATTTTGCAACATGTGTTTCAAATCAACAAGTTATACATCTTAAAGTTACAGAATGTTCTATGTCAATTATATCTCAATAAACCCAGGGGAAAAAAAAGATTGTCACCTAAAAATCAAATGTCATGGTCTCTTCATCATAACAAAATAACAAATATTACCTCTTCCTTTGGAACAAAAAGTGATCAGCCAGCCAATACCAGCAGCAAACGCAGTTTGTATGGAGTTAACAAAATTTCCTTAAGAGAAAATAAAGAACATTTCTGAGCATTTACTACTCCATAATGGAAACCGTTTTCTAAATGGGTTTTCCCTTCTAATGTCACCCATTTCCAATCCACTCTGAGTAGTTTTCAGGATTCCTAAAAATCCTCTTGAGCATATCAAATTCCTTCAACTATTTATTTTTTTTAATCACATAAAATCTAAATTCATTATTTTATTAAGAAACAAATTGGCAAGTAAGGCCCCTTGTGATCTGAGCTTTGTCTACCCATTCAGCCAGCCATATTTTTCCCCAAGCCACTCTACCCATTACCCATCTTTTTGTTAGATTCATGAAATACTGCCAGTTTCCCAAATACAGTGACCTTTTAAGGCTTCCTCTTCACTTTTAAGACAGGTTATATCTGACCTCATTCAAGAAGAATTTCCTAACCCTTCCTCCTTTCCCCACCTGAGTTCTTTCATATCCTTCATGCTTCCCTAAGCTTACCTCTATCATAATGGTTACTACACTGCATTTTAATGGTTTACTAATGGGGTCCTGGAAGGCAGGGATTATAGAGTTTATTACTACAGCCCTAGTATTTAACATAGTTTTGGAGACATAACTGTATTCAATGAATGATATGAGCACCCCTTTAGAAGTAAATACTATCATTTCATGGGTAGTACAGATAATTTAATAACCCACCTAAAGTCACTTGATGAATTCAAAACCTAAGATTAGAAGAGTTTTTAAACTTCAAAATTAAACTGAATACAGGCATGAATTTACTGCCTGATGTAGTATACTTATGAAAGCAATAAAACACTTGGTTTACGAAATATTTAGTTGCACTTTCAAAGTTGCCTTTTCACCTAGCCCCACTTCATACCCATGTCCTACATCAAAATTGTTTTAGTTTATATATAAATATAGTTAATTTATTAAATGCCTACTATTTAGTAGGGCTCAGAACAAATGATACAATTCCCTTCTAAGAAGCATGGAAAAGATATTTAAAAATTTCAGTATCATGACCAGAACATTGCCACTGAAAAACTTAAAATACCAATTCAAAGTATCCTTGAAAATCAAGCAAATTATGAAAAAATTACCTGTCCATAATTCTGTCACTGTGCTTCTAACATGCTGCATGGCGAAATTCACTAAACTTTCCTTTGATCTGTCACCATGGTATTTCACTGCAGCCTATTTTTTTTGTTTATAAAAAGAGAAATGTCTTTTACTTTTTCTTTTTAAAACTCATACCAAATACCTTGATTCTCCATTATTCTGAATAAGTAAGCTCTCTCAATAGTACAGTGTATTTCTAACTGACATGCTAAGAATCTTGATTGCACACATTGCATGTCAGACATTTGAATAATACTATTTATAATGTTTTTAGTTTCACTTTTATCACTTAACACTGGGGAGAGGAAGGGAAGTCGGAACTTTACATTCAATGAGAGAAAACACCTGTAAAATACTTTGTAAATTATGAAGTACAACATGCATATTGGTTAACATTATGTTCTTTAAGATGGAAACTGAAATTGGTAAACATTTAATCTTGAACTAGAACAAAGACAAAATAATGGCACCTAAAAGTATTCACAGTATAATAAAAAATGTTTATTATGACTATAGTTAGATGGCATCTAAAATAAGACTTAAAAATCAAAAGATTCTACAAATTCACAGTGTTTTCTCTAGTATTCCCCTTGTTATAATGTTCTACCAATTAAAGAAAATACCAATTTTATCTCTTACCATTCCAGACCTAAAAATGAAGAGACTGGGATAACTGTTCACTCCTTTCATTCGGCAAAGCATTCTATCATCGCCACAGTTAACAGCTCCAATTCGAAGCAATCCATCTACTTCTTTAGCAAAGTCTCTCCACTATGAGGAAAAAAAAAGTTTCTTCTGATAAGATCATTTATCTTTACCTGAACATTCTTCAAGCTGTACTTTCCTTTTTTTTTTTTTTTTAATTAATTAATTATTTCTTTTTGGCTGCACTGGGTCTTTGTTGCTGCGTGCGGGCTTTCTCTAGCTGCGGAGAGAGGGGGCTACGCTTTTGTTGTGGTGCGCAGGCTTCCCATCGCAGTGGCTTCTCTTGTTGCGGAGCACAGGCTCTAGGCGTGCAGGCTTCAGTAGTTGTGGCTCATGTGCTCTAGAGCACAGGCTCAGTAGTTGTGGCATACTGGTTTAGTTGTTCCGTGGGTTTAGTTGTTCCGTGGCCAGGGCTTGAACCTGTGTCCCCTGCATTGGCAGGCGGATTCTTAACCACCGCACCACCAGGGAAGTCCCCAAGCTGTACTTTCTTAAAGGAGATTATGCTCAGGAAATAAAACCATATACACGTGAAAAAATATTACAGTCATTTCTGTTATAGTTACTACTAATAGAAAAAACACTCAAATAACACTCAAATTAAAAAAACACACTCAAATAACAGATCAGTTGTGAATAGTAAAACTTTAAATCAGGATGTAAGAAATACGTACTGTGGGAGCTAAATCATGGCAGTGTGAACACCCTGGGGAGTAAAAGTTCACAAACCACAGTTCTCCAGAATTAACAGCAGCATCTGAAAGTACATAAAACCAAAACAACTTAGAACAACCAAAACAACCAATTTACTAAAGGTTTGTACCTATTTTAGTTAAAAATTTTCCTTGAGATCAGAATGAAAAAAAGTCATATATTTCTCACACTGCCTTTATCATTTTCTGTATAATTTTTTCTATAAGAAGAAAACGTACTATTTCAACTGTCAAACTAACAATACCTTTTTTTTTTGACTCTTCCAAGCCCTACCTGAATAAGAAGCAACCTTGAACTGCATGATCAATGTCACCAAGAAGCTGTAAAAAGAAAGGAAGCAACAAAAGGAAGCAAGAGCCAAACCTCATGACAGTCTGTGTGGTTGAGAGAAATGAAGAGAAACAGTGAGAAGAGACTGAGATTTAAGCTCTTCTATCTGCAGCACTGGTTAAGCACACAGTCAATCAATTCTGACAGCTAATCCAGATTCTGAAAGAATGAAGAGACCTACACGACACAGTGAGGACTGTGGGGATTAAATCTAATCTTTGCTCTTAATAAGACATTTTCCTTGGAAAATTGTGTTATTTGAAATATTAGATCAAAGTTTTTAACAATTCAAAACATGAATACATATTTGCTAATAGATCTGAACACTACATAATATCTACCCAACAATACATAATACGTTATAATCTAATCTATAAAAGGACCTGATATAAACAAAATTTATTCATTTAAAAATTTTATCATTGTAAGGATGTGCTCTAACAGTCAAGATAAAAAAGAAAATTTGCTTATAGAGTCTCATGTAATTCCATACGAAAATCAGTTATCAGTAATTTTTAAAGAAAATATTTTCATAAGTTATAATAAATTATACCAAGACATCAAAACATGCACACTATTCTAAATACGTGTAACTGATTCAGATTAATTAGTAACATGCACAATAATGTTCACCTACATTTCAGTTACAAGACACACAGATCTATGTGAAAAACAGTTAAACCACACATACATTACAAGCAAAGTGTATACATTAGGATTTTATCAGCTGTTCTTTGGCAAAGGTTAGAAAGTCTGACAAAGAGACCACTCTATCTAGGTTGTCAAAATAACTGCCATGCTGACTTAGATCAACTGGTA
The DNA here is from genome assembly GCF_025265405.1 of Mesoplodon densirostris. NCBI lineage: Eukaryota > Metazoa > Chordata > Mammalia > Artiodactyla > Ziphiidae > Mesoplodon > Mesoplodon densirostris. Next base: position 100,597,760 of record NC_082668.1, on the reverse strand, counting down.
TGAATTTAGGTAAAATCTTATATGTTCTCTGCCCCTTTCCTCTGGGACCTCTATGATGCAAATGTTAGTACATATGACATTGTCCCAGAGGTCTCTTAAACTGTCCTCATTTCTTTCTATTCTTTTTTTATTTTCCTGTTCAGCTTCAGTGATTTCCACTACTGTCTTCCAGCTTGCTGATTCATTCCTCTGCATCATCTAATCTACTGTTGATTCCTTCTAGTGTATTTTTTCGTTTCAGTTATTGTATTCTTCATCTGTTTGGTTGTTCTTTATATTTTCTAACTCTTTGTTCAAAAACTTCTAACTTCTCACTCTGTTCATTCAATCTTCTCCCAAATTCTTTGAACATCTTAACAATATATTTAAAGTGATGAAAGGGAAAAACCTATAACCAAGAAGACTCTACCCAGCAAGGCTTTCATTAAGATTTGAAGGACAGGGCTTTCCTGGTGGCGCAGTGGTTGAGAGTCCACCTGTCGATGCAGGGGACACGGGTTCGTGCCCCGGTCCGGGAAGATCCCACATGCTGCAGAGCAGCTAGGCCCGTGAGCCATGGCCGCTGAGCCTGCACGTCCGGAGCCTGTGCTCTGCAATGGGAGAGGCCACAACAGTGACAGGCCCACGTACCACAAAAAAAAAAAAAAAAAAAAAGATTTGAAGGATAGATCAAAAGTTTTACAGAGAAGCAAAAGTTAAAAGGTCATCACCATGAAACCAGCTTCACAAGAAATGTTACAGGGACTTACCTAAGTGAAAAAGAAAAGGCCACAACTTGAAAAATGAAAATTATGGAAGGAAAAACATCTCATTGTTAAAGTCAAATATACAATAAGGGTAGTAAATCAGCCATGTATAAAGCTAGTAGAAAGGTTAAAAGACAAAAGTAGTAAAATATATACTCAATAAATAATTAAGGAATATATAAAACAAAAAGATATGAAATATGATGTCAAAGTCAGTAAATGTGGTGGTGGAGGGAGTAAAAATGCAGGGTTGTTAAAATTAGTTAATAAGCACACACACAGAGACTGCTACATACAGTGTGTGGAGTAGTCAATGACTATGTAATATCTTGTATGGTGACATATCATAATCAGACTTACTGTAGTGATCACTTTGAAATGTACAGAAACACCAAGTCACTATGTTGTGTAACAGGAACTAACACAGTGTTGTACGTCATTACACTTCAGAAACAAACTCACAGAAAAAGAGATCAGGTTTGTGGTTACCTGAGGCAGGGGTTGGGGGGAAGGAGAGTTGGATGAAGGTGGTCAAAAGGTACAAACTTCTAGTTACGAGACAAATAAGTACTAGGGATGGAATGTACAACATCATAAATATAATCAACAATGCTGTATATCATATATAAAAGTTGTTAAGGGCAAATCCTGAGAGTTCCATTACAAGAAAACATTTTTTCCTATTTCTTTAATTTTGTATCTGTATAAGATAATGAATATTTACTAAACTTATTTTGATCCCCATTTCACGATGGATGTAAGTCAAATCATGCTGTATACCTTAAACTTATACAGTGTCATATGTCAGTTATATCTCAATAAAACTGGAAGGGAAAAAAATAATGGCATTTAATTTGACACAAAACCTTTTTTTTTTTTTTCTTTTTTTTTGTGGTACTCGGGCCTCTCACTGCTGTGGCCTCTCCCGTTGCGGAGCATAGGCTCCGGACGCGCAGGCTCAGCGGCCATGGCTCACGGGCCCAGCCGCTCCGCGGCATATGGGATCCTCCCAGACCGGGGCACGAACCCGTATCCCCTGCATCGGCAGGCGGACTCTCAACCACTTGCGCCACCAGGGAGGCCCCAAAACCTTATTTGAAGTGGGAAAAAAAAATGTCTCCCATCTTGGTACTTTGTTTTCATAGACTACTTCTAACTTATTTGCCCAGTTCCCACTATTATTAAAAATATATATATATATTTTTTTGCTGTACGCGGGCCTCTCACTGTTGTGGCCTCCCCCATTGCGGAGCACAGGCTCCGGACGCACAGGCCCAGCGGCCATGGCTCACGGGCCCAGCCTCTCCGCGGCATGTGGGATCTTCCCAGACCGGGGCACGAACCCGTATCCCCTGCATCGGCAGGCGGACTCTCAACCACTGCGCCACCAGGGAAGCCCTAAAAATATTTTTAATACTGTATTATCAATGCTCAATGGGATGTTTTTGCATAACCCAGTGACTCAGAATAGAACAAGTATATTTCAAAATGTGATTTTCAGCTTCTAAACTATACAACTATAGCTAATGTCTGTTAATATTTATGTGATTATAGCTAATAGCTTCTGTTAGCCTAGAAAAATGTAAAAAAAGGCAGAAGTGCTTTGAGTTCCTCTTTAATTTCTTGAGCTTGACTTCAAAAGGATGAATCTATTGTGTGGGTACTACTCAAAATGACTATTGTTAAGTGCAAGATGTTCTTTGCTTTTGCAGATACTATCCAGAACTTGTTTTAATAACTGTGTAATACCTTTCTGTGACATATAAAAAGATAATATGCATCATGTTTAATGGGAAGGATAAGAACTTCAAAGTGAAGTTTATTAGTCACATTTTTGCTTCTGTACTATAGTTGAACACTTCAGAGTTCCACTCCTGATAAAAGTGAACTATGTAATTTGGATTAACTCTTCCACTACAACTTCAGAACTGGACAAATACAAAAGACTTCTGTTGAAAGCATCAGAGAGTTACCAATGCAGAGAAGAATTACAGGGCCCAGGAATGGGAGGAGGTAGAAATCAGGGGGGCAATGTTTGCCAGGAGGTAGTTGATAGGCAAGAAACTGAGCAGAGCTTTCAATAGATTCATGAGACTAGAGGGACAAAGATGGAGTTCAGGGCACACTCAGGGTAGAGAAGGGTCATGTAAGTAAAGATGAACTGGAAGGAGACCAGTCCTGTACAAGCTCAGCTTTTGAATCATTTCAGTCTCTCTTTGGATAAAGCTGATCTGAGATTGTTAGTGACTCTAGTCAGAAGAAAATATAACTTCTCTCTGGAGCAAGAGAACATACATAACTTAAAAATAACTCCATAATTGTTTATATAATTAGTTACACAAAAGACCAGATTAAGTGACCCAAACCAATAGAAACTACTGGTAATGGGAAGAGACCCACAACCAAGTATGCTAATGTGATATTTACATAGGCACAAGTTGATACAACTATCCACCCTTATTTATCGTCCTCCCTCGGCTTCTTCAGCTAAAACTTAGGGATCAGCTTGTCTTAGCCTAGTTACACACAGGGTAGTATTAGAGTTCAGACTGAATAGTGGCAACTTTGCACCCAACCTATCAATGTCAGTTAATTATTTCTGAAAAACTGTCTCTAAGGTTTTGTGACTGTTAATTAATTTTGTGACTGTTAATTAAAGTTTGAACCCATGTGCAATACAACCATCAGGAAAGTCTTTCATTCTGGGTGGATTCATGGATTAGTCAGCTTGCAGGTTTTGTTCAGTTCCTCTAATTCTATCTCTAATTCCAAAGTTTTCTGCCCCACAGGACTACAAAATACTTATTGATTGCCTAGCAGATGAGAGACAATAACCACAGAAAAATCAATTGGTTCATATAACTACAGTCCAAAAAGTTATGATTCTGCAAGCTTGTGACATGGGTGTCAGTTCTGTCTACCAACAATACAAATGAATCAAATGATCCTCCATTTCCTCTGTAGAGAAGACACTCATTTTCCTTAGAGCTTGTTCAAGTGTTCACTACAAGACTTTTAACAAAATAATGTACTGAACAGCTACCTTGTAGGCCTGAACTCGCCAACATGATATACAAAGTAAGAATCCGATGCAATTCTTGCTTAGAAGGAACTGTACAGAAACAAGTGACTGTAACACATTGTTTATGATGATAACATGAGAAATTATATAAATTGATTTTGCAGCTAGTATGCCATTTTAGTTTTCTAAATTAAATGAGACTGTAACACAGCAAAATAAAACTGAAATATGATTTGAGGTAAAATATATTGGTTTGAAGTAGAAAAGAATATTTTATTACAAGTGTACACATTTGAAAATGTAAGAATCTTTAAGGTTTTCTACAATGCAATGCAAAATGCAGAAGTATATTTTTATATCCATTTTCACACAAATCACAGATCAAATTAAATCTGCTTCCAAAAATAACCACATACTTATTCAAAACCCTAAAATATAAAAGCTCTAAAACCAGAAGTATTTCTGCAAGTTTGCAGGAAGCTCACCCGGCATACAAACCTATCCTGAACTGATATGGGGGCTATGTGTTATTTTTACTTCTTTTATTTAGTACACACATGCATTTCACTGCATAAATATTATTTTTTTAAAAATAGTAATACTGCCCCACATTCTGCTAAGAACTTTTCTATCAGTGCTAATATTTTTATTTTGTTCTCATCCAGCTTTCATCCTCTATGCATATATGTGCATACCTTTTATATGATTTGTATTATACTGCATATACAATTTTGTATTAGGCTTTTTTTTTTTACATAACTACTCTTAAGTATAAACAATTTTTAATAATGTGAAAAAATATAGAAAAAAGAATATTGGTTCATTATTTTAAATGTGTCAATTATACACAAACACACATGTACAGAATGTTGAGGATGTTGCTAGCACTTCTAAGGTTTCATTTCCTCAACTGCCAAACGAGAGGAATAATTATTGTTGCTAATACACAGAATGTCATAAAAGTTCACTGACATAATGGAAAGAAAAGTTGATGATGACAATAAAAGAAACTATGTGAAAACCTCAACTATGGTTATAGAACATTATTTAAAATATAGTATATACCATATTACCTTGCTAAAATTTTTAAAATTTCTAAATTCTAAATACATTTGTCCTTGAGCGTTTTAGTTAGGAGATTGGTCTTGAACTAGCTTTAGAAAATCATATACCCACAAACTTACCGAATTCTCTTCTATCCAATGTTATGATTTCAGGATCATCGTCATAAATACCTATTTTGAAAAGTACATAAAATTATAGTTAAAACTTCATCATAAAAATAAATCACCACATAAAGGATGTTACTTATTTTTGTTTCAATCATCAAAAATCAGATTGCTATACTAAATCTCCAAGTGGAAGAATATGCAACACACTAAGAGAAAAGCAAAGAGTAATAATACCATTGGTGATACATTTAAAGAGTATCAAAAGACATTCAGTTTCCTGATATGGACTGTCATGGGGGGTGTGTGTCTGTGTGTGGCAGGGGGCAGGGATTCCCAATATCCACACAATGTCATCTCCACAGAAAATTTCTGTTATACGTTTTTTAAAAAAAGTTTTTATTTTGAAATAATTATAGACTTGCAGGAAATTGTAAAAACAGTTCAGAGTCCTACTTATCTTTCATCCAGCTTCCCCTAATGGTGACATACTATGTAATTTTAGTACAATATCCAAGCCAGGAAATTGGCACTAGTACATTACTGTTAACTAGATTACAGACCTCATTCACTTTCAGACTGCATGTTTTTTTTAAAATGTGTTAGCGTTTAAAAATATTTTGTATTGCTAAAAGTCTTATATAATTAGAATACTTGCAGAGGTAGAAGCAAACTTAAGTAAATATAAATTTTATTTATAATAATAATTAACACCAATGTGAGAAAGTTTCTCATTACTACATAAATTATCTAAATATTAGTGATGGATATATACCAGAGGTTAGTAAATATTTTAGATTTTGTGGGACATATGGTTTCTGTCACAGCTATTCAACTCTGCCCCTGAAGTGTGAAAAATAATATGTAGATAAATGAACAAAACTGTATAAATAAAACTTTATTTACAAAAGCAGGTGGCAGGCTGGACTTAGTCTGTGAAATATAGATTGCTGACACCTGTTATAGACTATTAAGCTATAGTGATTATACCTGAAAATACTATTGTGAAAAGTCAGTCTTGAGAAACAAATACTCCAGATACAAACTGAAAATATTTTATTTAGTCTAAGATAAAAGCATATTTCAGTTCTCTGCCTGCATTTGAGGCTAATTAAGAGAGACTGTAAATATTATGTGTTAACCTTAAAACAATCACAAGAGAACTACTGGGTATCTGGAATGCTCCCTCTTTGCTTGACACCTGTATTTACTTTCCCCCTCCCTCAATTTCTTTAACTTATTTACTCTCTTTGCTCTTGTCTCATTTCTCATTCCTGTCAATACCTTCAACCATTATTAATCATTACTAATTAAGAAGAATGGCATTTCTACTGAAGCGACCACTATTAAAGGAAACTTTAGTCTTCCTTGGAAAATATGATGCTCTAAAAATACTGAAAGGCTTCAATATTTAACTTCTAATACAAATATTAAAAAAAATTAAATAGCAATCCTTATTTTAAAAGTATTTAACAAGGGCTTCCCTGGTGGCGCGGTGGTTGAGAGTCCGCCTGCCGATGCAGGGGACACGGGTTCGTGCCCCGGTCTGGGAAGATCCCACATGCCGCAGAGCAGCTGGGCCCGTGAGCCATGGCCGCTGAGCCTGCGCGTCTGGAGCCTGTGCTCCGCAGCGGGAGAGGCCACAACAGTGAGAGGCCCACATACCGCAAAAAAAAAAAAAAAAAAAAGAAAAAAGTATTTAACAAGATTATGACTAAAACACCTTCATATTTACAGATATCTACATACTACTTGACTTTCCTTTTGAATTCCACTCTCATGTTATATTAAAAAGAAGGTCAATGGGGGGCTTCCCTGGTGGCTCAGTGGTTAAAAATCTGCCTGCCCATGCAGGAGACACGGGTTTGAGCCCTGGTCCGGGAAGATCCTACATGCCGCGGAACTACTAAGCCCGTGCGCCACAACTACTGAGCCTGCGCTCTAGAGCCCGCGAGCCACAACTACTGAGCCCATGTGCCACAACTACTGAAGCCCGCACGCCTAGAGCCCGTGCTCCCAACAAGAAAAGCCACCACAATGAGAAGCCTGCACACCACAATGAAGAGTAGCCCCCGCTCACTGCAACCAGAGAAAAGCCCGCGTGCAGCAACAAAGACCCAATGCAGCCAAAAATAAAATAAAATAAATTTTAAAAAAAAGGTCAAGGGGACACATGTTAACTACGTAATAGTTTATACATTAGCTAAGTGGTGAAACAAAATTTTCTAAATTTACTCGAATAAACAATAATTTCATAAGGAATATCATATCATCTTACCAAAATCATAACGATAATAATTCCAGCTTTCATACTGGCCTCCTTGATTATCTGCAAGTCCCTTTTCTCCATATTTGTCATACTTTTTCCGCAGATCTTCATCTTTGAGTACTTCATATGCTCTGTTTATTTTCAAAAAATCACTATGTGCATCTGGGTTATTCTATTAAAATATATTAGATATAATATTTGTTTCAGATACACAATCAACTGATTTAACTTAATCCTGAGATTTCTGTGTGAACAGATACCAAGATAAGGAGGAGTAGTACAATATGAAATGGGTGCTCATGCATTGAAATAAAAAAGTCAAAAAGTATTTCTGAAGAACTACAATCTTAAAAAATACGAAAGTAATAGAAATGAGAATTGACGCTTCAAAAGGTTGATAGAGGTGGTCATCAAATATAAGTCACTACTTCTAAGAGATGCAATAGAAAAAACTGACTAATGAACCCTTGGAAACACTTGATATTGTAAATATTATGTGTTACCCTCAAAACAACCACAAAGAAATTTGTAGGTTATTTTTCTATTTGAGGCAAAACCCAGTACTTTAAGTTAAAAAAAGTTATGTACTCCAATCTATCAGATAATGACATAAGGACTAATATCAGAGTAACAACTCAAAACTGGATTAATACGTTTCATTTGTTACTGTTTCATAGAATTGTTTTTTGAAGAATGTTTTCATCTAAATAATACTTCGTTGTAAGTGGTCTACCATCTTTCATGTAGAAACTTAAAAGAAATAACATTCTGAAATTTTAAAGAAAAATCTGAAAAAATGAAAACCCTAAACACAATACAATGTGGATCTCAAGAAAAGATTACCAATTAACAAGAGTTTTAGAGAAATACTGATTCTATTGCTCAGCTGTATGAAATCGAAATAAAATAATCCTATTTAAAATTCTATCTAGGGACTTCCCTGGTGGCCTAATGGTTAGGATTCTAGGCTTTCACTGCAGTGGCCAGGGTTCAATCCCTGGTCAGGGATTGAATCTGTGGTGAGGTCAAAAATAAAACATAAAAAACAAAAAATAAATAAAAATAGTAAAAAAAACCACAAAAAAACCCCCACCTGCAGTTACTGAAATTAACAGTAAAAAAAAATTCTAGGGCCTCCCTGGTGGCGCAGTGGTTAAGAGTCCGCCTGCCGATGCAGGGGATACGGGTTCGTGCCCCGGTCTGGGAGGATCCCATATGCCGCGGAGCGGCTGGGCCCGTGAGCCATGGCCGCTGGGCCTGCGCATCCGGAGCCTATGCTCCGCAACGGGAGAGGCCACAGCAGTGAGAGGCCCGCGTACAGCAAAAAAAAAAAGAAAAAAAAAAAAAAAAAAAAAAAAAAAAAAAATTCTACCTAGATATAATTAAATCTTTCTCCTTGATGAGTATCAAATCTCATTAAGAAAAAAATGAATGAGATACATTATAAAAATACCTTAAGAATTAAAACTAATAGTTTTGAAGGATTACATCATAGGATACATAAGCAAATATTTATGATTGGAATTAACTGGATTTGGCTGCTCCCAAGTTTTAATTTATAATACTTTCTGACTCTGTTCTTAGACTCGCACATGGGAGAAAATAGTTAAAGTTGAAGCATACTATTATTAGCTATTACTGCCATTTTTAGCAAGACATACCCTCTAAGTTCTAAGGAAATAATTTTTCTGTTACTGTTCTAAAATACTTGATTTTAAACTACTTTACTAGGAAATCTACTGCTTTGTGATTAACATCTGTAATATAACTGTTGGAAATTAGTTTTCAAATTAAGAGAGAACTGTATTTTTGGTACTGACATTCCTTTACACTATTCTAAACTTAGAACATTTTGCTTCTTCTGTTTTTAGTAAAGAAGTTGAATTATGATTTTTGACATGTGATTGTTCTTAAGCATTTTGAGCACTTATTTAAAATAATTTTTAAAATAATTTAAATACATACCAAAACTTACTAAAACACATTAATTAGATATGTTTAAAAAGAAATTTTTACCTACCGGGTTTTTATCAGGATGTAGCTTCAATGCCAATTTCTTGAAAGCCTGTCTTATTTCTCTACTGCTTGCAGTTTTGGATACACCAAGTAAACTGTAAAAATCCTGATCTGTACCCACTAAAATGGCCATATACACTATTAGAAAACAGAGCATGACCCTTTTCAAGTCTCTGAGATAGTCATCTTTATTTAACCAGACTCCCATTGTTTTTCTTGTACAAGTTCTGACTCAAGTGAACATTAAGATAATGCCACTGGTTCCGGTTGATGTAATATGCAAATCTGAGAACTTCTGTCCACATTACTCCAAAGGTGAAACAGGTATCATGAATTTTTTCCCAAAATGTTAATCTAAAGAGAGAAAATCAGGTAGTTGAAATACATTAATAAAAAACCAAACACATCAATAACGCTATTTACTAAATAACGTGGCCAGGGCCTCCCTGGTGGCGCAGTGGTTAAGAGTCCGCCTGCCGATGCAGGGGATACGGGTTCGTGCCCCGGTCTGGGAGGATCCCATATGCCGCGGAGCGGCTGGGCCCGTGAGCCATGGCCGCTGAGCCTGCGCGTCCGGAGCCTCTGCTCCGCAATGGGAGAGGCCACAACAGCGAGAGGCCCGCATACCGCAAAAAAATAAATAAATAAATAAATAAATAAAAAATAAAAATAACGTGGCCAGCAGTACAATCTCCAGTAAATGACAAATCATGGTGAGCGCCTCAGGCTCTGTTCTTTGGGGGCCCCCTTCACTGCTTCTGTTATCTAGGTAGCCAGATTCGTGAGATCACTCAAGGTAGCAGATAAGGGTAAAAGGTAGCTAGTGAGGTTGCAGCTTCCTAGAACTCTTTACAAACAAACAAGTGCAGCAACTTGCTCTATCAGCACCAGAACACAAGGGGGGAGAGCTATTTCCTTCCATCTTCTACCCAGCTTAAGCTTGCCTCTTTTGATCTGCTTCCTTTTTGGTTACTTCTTCACCCCTTTAAGGCTATTTTCATTTCAATCAAATCTCAGTTGTAGGAAATATCCTTTGGGGGTACTAGAAAGAAGCAACAGATCCTTCCAAAGGGTCTGTATTTTTCATATAAACCGTCCAAGAATAGCAGTGAATTTATATCGCTGTAACAACTTACATAGTCGGACGTTTTTTCCCCTGAATTTCCTCAGAAGGTGCTTACGTTATACCTAAGTAGTTACTATTTTATAAACTAGAAGACTAATAACTGCAAGTTAACAGTAATTTTATTGCAAAGTTTACATCTGGCATTAATAAAAATAGAAAAAGAAACAAAAGGAGAAAAGGAATCAGTTATTTAGACATGCTCACCTGTGTAGGGTAAAAATAAAATCAGATCACATGTAAACTTGTATACTTCATCAATAGTTCCAAACATGTCATAATGCTTCGAAAAATCTAAACTTCCTAGCATCCTCAGTTCCTCCTTTCTTCATTTAATCCTAAATGCCTATTTAAAATTTTTTTTCCTTACCTGTGAATGGTTTTGGTTCATTTCTAATCCTTTTCACGCCACCAGAAAACCCTTTGTAAAATAGAGTAATGGAGGTTAATAAATATCCAGACTAAAAAACAACGTTTAGAATAGAAAATATATTCTCAAATACCACTTTTAGACAAGCGATGTTTGTTCCCTGCCTAGCGGTGGTTCTCAGACAGCGTGGGCGTGCCTGAGGCTGTGCGCCGAGCTGCGGGGACAGGTGCAAGCTGCAGGTAAATGCAACACTAATTCCTTGCTGTCACCACTCCAGGATGGGTTGCGGGGAGAGGGGAAAGATGGAGACACTGGGTGAAAGAGACTGTCAAGTGTTGCTGGTGTGCGAAATCTCAGGTCGGATTAGGGAGAAAGGAACCTGGATAACTGAGGGTAAAGTGAGAAATTGGAGCAAAAAGCGGGGAATTGCTGGGCGGAGGAATGGCGGTGTAGGTGGAAGGAAGGAAGACGGCTGGAAGCGAGAACACAATAAACCAGGCTCAAGAGCGAAGAGGAGGGGAGATTCCGGTGCACAGGCATTTAGCCCCTCCCTTCCCGGAGGGCCCAGGCCGCCGCCAGCTCCAGCAGAGCCCCGTTCCCCCGCCCATGCCCACCTCGGTGCTGCAAGGTCGTCTCCTGCAGCTACTTCCCCATCCTCAATCCCCGGCGGCGGACCCCACTCGGCCAAACACAAGCTGTGCGTGCGGTAAGGAAGCACGCACTCTCTGACCGCTGGCCCGCAGCGCCCGAGATGTAGTAGGAGCAGCCAGCCGCACCGGCAGCGACGAGCGCGGCCGGCTCGGCTTGGCTCCTCGCGCGGCGGTCTCCTAAGCGAGGCGGGGCGGGGCGGGGCCTGGCGCGGGGCATCGTGGGAAAGGCGTGGAGGACGCTGCTTGGGAGGACTCGCCTCAGGATCTGTGGGCGCAGCGGGGTGGGGAGGGCGGTGTAGGTTTAGGTTGACGTGGCCGTTTGCGCGGAATCCGGCTCCGGCTCCGGCTCCGGCTCCAACCCGGAGCTGAAGAACACGCAGTACCCACAAATCCCGCGCCGCCGCACCATCGCGGATGGCGCACGCCGCGGGCCGGAAGCTGGACGACAAAGTCCGCCCCTTTCTGCTTCCGTTGCTGTGGTGACGGGACCAATTTCCCCCCCTCCCCCGGGGGGCGGGTTTAGGCTTGCAATTTCCCTGTGACCCTGTTCTCCTTAAAGGGAAAGGCACAGCTATAGAGGATTTTTCTGGTCGTTGGGTTGGTGGGGCAGAAAGGGGAACTTAAATGACATTGGTAGCAGTGTCGGTCTAGAGGCTGAAGAGGCAGTAGGAAATTTGGAAGAAATAAAAATATTTATGAGTGTGTGGGTGACAAACCTTTGAGCATTCTACAGCATTGCCTGACTTCCTAGTCATCCAAGCTGGAAACTGGGGAGTTATCCATACTCCTCTCTCCCACATTTACATCTAAATGATGTGGTATAGAAACTGCATTTTTGATCTGCAGAAATGTAACTAGAACAATGGAAGTAGCTGCATTTGCAACCATCAAAAGAGAAAACATCCTGATGAAGAGGATGCCGGCTTATGACATCAACCCTAATATAAGTTGTAATTGGTAACAAATTCATGTGTAGTAAATCAAATGTCAGCTTGTTAAAAAATGATGACCATGTAGGATCCATAGCTAAACTAATATATTGCCCGAAAGAAGAGAAAGTAGTCAGAGCAAAGGCAGAAATATTAGAAGCAGCCTAATGTAATAGTAGCTAATAAGTGCCAGGAACTGGTCTAAGCACACATGTAATTCAGTCCTCCAAGTAATCTTATATGACAGGGACTATTAATATATCCATTTCACAGTTGAGGAAACCAAGGTAAATATATGATATAGCTGAGATTCACACCTGAGCAGCCTGGCTCGAGAGACTGTAATGTTAATCATTATGTCACCCTGTGAACCACGAAAATCTTTAGAGTAAATTGAAGAGCAAAAAAGAAAACTGGAGAATCAAGCAGGGGCCAAGATTACAGTGGGTTTTATGCCATGATGAAGACATAGACTACTTTTTAGGTAATCAGGAAGCTACTTAAAGCTTTTAAGTAAGGGACTGAGATTGTATTTTAGATCATTCTGGTAGCTATTGGAGAGTGAATACAAAGGGACCATGACTGGAGAAAGGGAGAGCAGTTAGGAGAATGTTACAGAAAGAGTAAATTTGGCAAGAAATGGTGATTAGTTGGTTGTACGAGATAAAAGAGAGAAAGGATCTAGGGTTAACTTCTGGTTTAGGTGGCTGAGTACCACTCACGGAATGAAGATCTGTGTAGGGAGAAGATAAAGGATTCTGATTTGGATATATCTATTTCAAGTTCCCTAGATTATGTCCAAATAAAAGATACACAGCAGGGTCATACTGCTCGCTGCATGACAGGCCAATAAATCAAGAGACCAGTTTTGTGGGCAAGGAAGAGCAACTTTATTCAGAAAGCCAGCAGACCAAGAACACAGCAGACTTGTGTCCCAAAAAACCATCTTGCCTGAGTTAGAATTCAGCCTTCTTTTATACTAAAAGGGGAGGGAGTAAAGTCAAACATTTCCTGGTTCTGGTCAGCCTCCAGAGGGGATGTGTTAATTTCTTCCTTGCAGTCATTCACAGGTGGGCCTGGTCAGGATGTTTCCTGTGAGCTCTACAAAGGTATTTTACCTTAATGCTGGTTACCTGGGAGGCAGGGTTCCCAGAGATGGGCATTATGTGTAATTTAAGCTTATAGGCAACATCCCTTTAGTGATTAACTTGTAATAGAATACAGCGGTTCTTCCCTATTACATAACCATCAGGGAAATGCAAATCAAACCCACAATGAGATAACACCTCACACCTGTTAGAATGACTATTGTTATAAAGATAAGAGATAACAAAGGCTGGAGTGGACATGGAGAAAAAGGAACCCTTGTGCACTGTTCGTGGGAATCTAGATTGGTATAGCCACTATGGAAACCAGCACGAAGGTTCCTCAAAAAGCTAAAAATAGAATTACCATGCGATCCAGCAATTCTGCTTCTGGGTATTTATCAGAAGAAGATGAAAACACTAATTAGAAATGACATATGCATCAATATGTTCACTGCAACATTAGTTACAATAGCTAAGATATGGAAAGAGCCTAAATGTCCATTGAAGGATGAATAGATAAGAAAAATATGTATATATAGTGGAATATTATTCAGCCATAAAAAGAATGAAATACTGCCATTTGAGATGACATGAATGGTCTTTGAGGGCATTATGCTAAGAGTAATAAGTTGGCAGAGAAAGACAAATACTGTATGATCTCACTTATATGTGCATTCTAAAAAAAACCCTCAAAACAAAAAACCAAGCTCTGCATAGATACAGAGAACAGATTGGTGGTTGCCTGAGGCTGGGGGTAGGAGGGTTGGTGAAATGCAGGAAGGAGTCAAAAGGTGCAAACCTCCAGTTATAAAATAAATAAGTCCTGAAGATGTAATGTACAGCAGGGTGACTATAGTGAATAATACTGTATTGGGTATTTGATTGCTAGAAGAGTAGATCTTAAAAGTTCTTATCACAAGAATAAAATTCTGTAAAATTCTTATTGTGGCAATCATTTCACAATATATAGAAATATCAAATCATTATGTTGTACACATGAAACTAATATAATGCTGCCAGTGAATTCTACCTTAATTTTTATTTTTTTTATTTTTTTTTCTTTTTGCGGTATGCGGGCCTCTCACTGTTGTGGCCTCTCCCGTTGCGGAGCACAGGCTCCAGATGCGCAGGCCCAGTGGCCATGGCTCACGGGCCCAGCCGCTCCGCGGCATATGGGATCCTCCCAGATCGGGGCACGAACCCGTATCCCCTGCATCGGCAGGCGGACTCTCAACCACTGCGCCACCAGGGAGGCCCTACCTTAATTTTTAAAAAAAAGAATGTAAGCTTCACGAAGACAGGAATTTTTGTTTGTTTTAGTTACTGTCAGTTATGCCAGTTCTTCCTGGCATATGGTAGGTACTAAATACATTTTTTTGAATAAAACAAATTAATTTGAGAAGTGATCTGAAAAAGAAGAGCTCATCAAGGAGTCAAAAATGAGATGATTAGATATATTCAAAAACAACTGAACATGAAGGAAGTTAATGAGAATGATTCAGGTAAGATACTGACTAAAACTTGTTAATTGGGTCTGGCAGTTAGGTTATAACCATCACAGAAAGCACAATTTTAGTGGGTGGTAAGGGTGGAAGCCAGATTGCAGTGGACTGGAGATTGGATGGGAGCTGAGGAAATGGAAATTGTAAGGCAATAGGAATCTACTGAAAGTTTGGACGAAGAGAGAGGCAGGTAAACTTATTGCAATTCAAGGAGGATGTGGATTCAAGAGAGGAAATGCTTTAGGCTTGAAAAGCCTTGAACAAGTTTAAAAGCTGGTTAGGAGCCAAAAAAAGAGAGGGAGGCTGCAGATATAGGAGAGAGTCAAGGGCCCAAGTGAATGGATTGATTATAAACATTTCCCTTATTCATTAACATTGTTTATTGTCCTGTGGGCTAGGTCCTTGGGGTAAAGTGGTGAGCAAAGTTATAACTCTGCCCCAAAGAAGTAGGATAATGGAGGACACATTAATCTTTTATTCAAGCAAATCTATAATTATGAAGGGAAAATATATAGTGCTGTGAGAGTAAATAACGGAGAACTGACCTTTGGGGAGCAAAGTGTTTGAAAAGGTATTACCAAACTAAATGAAATAAAAAAGAAATTTAATGTATATGGGTAAGGAATTAGAGAATGTTTTAGGCAGAGGGAAGAACAAGTGCATGGTCTTTGTACTTCAAAAGTCCATGGGTTGATTGAGGATCAAAAAGAACAGAATGCAGTGAGCCTAAAGGAGAGAGTCAGCAGGATGACCCTGGTAAAGTACACAGGGACAAGATCATGTAAAGTCTTATAGTTCATTTTAGGGATCCTTGTCTTTTTTCCTAAGAGCAATAAAAAGTCACAGCCAGGGCCTCCCTGGTGGCGCAAGTGGTTAAGAGTCCGCCTGCCGATGCAGGGGATACGGGTTCGTGCCCCGGTCTGGGAAGATCCCATATGCCGCGGAGCGGCTGGGCCCGTGAGCCATGGCCGCTGGGCCTGCGCATCCGGAGCCTGTGCTCCGCAACAGGAGAGGCCACAACAGTGAGAGGCCCACATACCGCAAAAAGAAAAAAAAAAAGTCACAGCCAGTTTTAGACAGTGGAATATCATCATCATCATCATTGTTATTGTTATGATGTTACTTTTAAAAATTTGGGAACAATCTCAATGTTACAAAAAATTTCAAAGTTTCTTTGTTTTCCTCAACCATTTGAGTAAGTTGCTGACATGTTTTCCCATTATTTCCCAAAACTGTGGTGTGTATTTTTTACAAACAAAGACATTCTCCTATATACCCACAACACTCACACACAACACACCCACAACATCAGAGAATTAACACTGATACATTATTACCATCTAATCTACTATCTAATCCTCATATCCCTTGTAGGCTTTGCAATTTGTCCCAAATATGTCCTTGTAGGATCCAGTGCAGAACGACGTGTTTCATTTAGTTGTCATAACTCCTTAGCTCCTTCACTTAGAAACAGTTCTTCAGTTTTTCGTTGACTTTCAATATCCTGATACTTGTAAAGAGTACAGGCTAGTTATTTTATAGATGTCTCCTTTTTTTGGTTTGTCTGATGTTTCCTCATGATCAGATTTAGGTTATGCATCTTTGTCGGGAATCTAATAGAAGTGACATTATGTTGTTTTCATTGCATGTTATGATGTGGTCCCAAATCTTGATTTGTCCCATTATTGGTAGTGTTAAATTGTATCTTTTGATTAAAGAGGTGTCTGTGAGGCCTTTCCACTGTAAAGTTACATTTTTTCTCTTTGTAATTAAGAAGTGCTTTGTGGGGAGATACTTCAAAACCCTATGAATATCCTGTTGCTCCTCAAACTTTTAATTTATTCGTTAATTTATGTTATTATGGATTCATGGATTCCTATTTTGTTTAAAGGGTTAAAATCCATTATTATCATTTATTTAGATGCCCAAGTTGTTCTAGATTTGACTATTTGGAATTCTTTCGAGCTGACTTTCATGTTTCTTTGACAATCCCCATCATTTTTTGAATATGTTTCTTTTAGAGCACAGTAAGACATTCTACACTCATCCAGCACTTTTCCTGCCTCAGCCCTGATACCAGCCATTTCTATAAGAAGTCCTGATTCTTTCAAAGAATGGTATTTAGATAGCAAGATCTTGGTGCTAACCATGCTTCATGCTTTTGGGATGCTGTTCTTACCAGTGGACAGAGGTTGAGAATACATATATATATATAGATACACACACACACACACGCACACACTTACACACATACACATGTTCACATTTACATATATATAAAACTATGAGGTCCCACCAGTACCTCCAATTCCAATATGATGCCATTTCATTTCGTTCATTCTATTTTCCTCCTTTCCCTGAAAATGAGAAACCTGATTCCCATTATCCTTGATACATATGTACTTAATGTTCAATTGCCCCTATGTAACCAATCTCCCATTGCTGATGCTAGCCCCTCTCCTGTGCAGTTGCCCTCTTCATCCCACTTGGTTTCTCACATTTTATACTGGGTCACTCTCCTGAGCAGATGCTCCACTCACTTCATGCAGGTTCCAACCTATGCCAGGCTGCACTCCCACAGGGACACCCAGACATGGTTCCAATATGCACTCACTTGCTCCCTCATCTCTTTTCCTTCACCCAGTATGGACACTCTCCTCACCTTGGTTGGGCTCTAACTCATGCCAAACCCACCTAATGGCTTTTGGTCTGAATTATTCAGGATGGGGAAGGGCCAGGATTATTTTTTAATAATCATTTTAGCTATAGTTTGAAGAATTTATAGTAAGAGGGCAATAGTAAATATAGGAAAACTGGCTAGGAGACTATTGCAATGGCCTAGGTGTTAGGGGATAATGTCTTGAACTAGGGTGGAGTTAGTTCAGATGTAGAAAAATGAACAGATCCAAGAAAAAAGTGGGAGGTAATATACATAGGATTTGGTGATGAATTGGTCATGGTGGGGAAGAGAAAGATATCTGAAGACAGATCTCTACTTCAGATAATTAATGTCCACTTGCTTCAGAGAAACCGAAGCCTTGCCAGCTTCAGTACAATAAATCAAAACTTGATAAAATAGCTCCATCATATATGCATGAGATATGTTATAACGAGTGGACTGTTTTGTTTCATTTTTAGTTCCATCTAGGGAATTGCTATTTATCTTTTAAGATCCAGTTCACGTTTCTTCTAAAAATTATTTTTCTGTGAGCCATTCAAGCATGTTTAATCACTCCACCTTTTATTATTCCATTTATCACACCATATTGTAATTACATTTCATTAGTTGGTCTAATGAATTCTTTGAGATCAGGAATCAGATATTATTTACTTTTTTTCTCACTGCCTAGCTAGAACAGTTCTTGGCACTTATTCAATACATGCATTACAATGGAATGAAGAATCAATATTTATTATGTGCAAGGAGGAAAGAATAGTCCTTTGTCTCTAAAGTCATTAATGTCTGTCCTGGCAGGAGAGGCATGAAGAACACACATTCACATGTAGAAAAATAGCGAATGTTGAATGAGTGATCTAAACAATGTGTTCCAGAGGGACTCAGTTTTAGGCTCAAGCGTACAGAGTAGAATGAGAGGACAATATAGCTGTTTCTAAATTTTAAAAAATTCTTTAATAAATTTGGAATTTTAGAACCAGGTAGAATCTTTGAGGTTGTAAAGTTTACTTCTTAAATTAATAGGGGAGGAAATAGAGGCCCAGGAATGTTGATGAGTGACTTGCCTAAAAGACTCAGATGAGTCAAAATACTCATTACTCAAATGTAAATGAATGAAATGGGACTACTACCTGTGTTTTTTGATTCCTTAGCCAGTATGAAATGATAATCATAATAACTGAAACTTAATATACATTATATGTCCCAGGCACTATATCAAGCACTTTACTTATATTAACACATTCAATTGTCATAACAACTCTATGAGGTAAGTGCAATCATTATGTCAGTTTTACAGATGAGGAAACTGAGGCTAAGAGAGGTTAAGCTACTTGCCCACTGTTGCACAGTTGGTAAGTGGTAGAAGCTGGATTCCAACCTGGGCAGTCTTGATCTGGAGTCCATAATCAGTAAATTAACTGAAGTATTTTTGATAGCTTTTATTTAATAAGGTGTTATTTTCATAGTTTTTTTTTCATAATAACCTGTCACAAGTGCTTGACTTTGGGGGTAAATTGTAATACTCTATTAGATCAGGCCTTATTTATAAAGACAAATTGGTTGATGTCTTAAAATCACCTACAGCACCTGCTGATAGAATTGACATTCATTATGTGTGTTAAATTCAGTTGAATTTTCAGTTGCTTATATTACTATGATAATTATAATTTCACATTTTAATCTCCAATAAGCAGGTCCCCTTTTACCTACAACTGACCTTTCTTTTATGCTTATTTTATTTTATGCTTATTTCCCTATATCCCAATTTTTTGACACTACAGTTTTTAGTGTTAAAAAAGTTATGTAGTAATTAAATATTTAAACAAAAAGTCACAATAAAGCATACATAAAATGTATAACACATATAAATATACATATGTATATATATACATATCTATATATATATTTTGCATACATTGGCTTTTCTTGGCACTAATTCCTAAATAAATACTTGCTAAGTTGAATTGAAAACAAACAAAAAGCAAATATAGGTTGACAGTCCTAATTAAATGTTTTTTCTATTTTACTCGATTAAAAAATGGGGGTAGAATTCCCTGGCAGTCCAGTGGTTAGGACTCAGCACTTTCACTGGAGTGGCTGGGGTTTTCAATCCTTGGTCAAGGAACTAAGATCCTGCAAGCCATGTGGCATGGCCAAAAACAAAAAAAAAAAAAAAGGAAAGAAAAGGGGGGACCAGGAGATTGGAATACAAACTGATAAAATGTGCTTGACAGTCTACCACATCCCAAATCTTTAGAGATGATAGAGATGTTTATTTAAAAAACATCCAAATCATTGTTGCAGAACAACAAGTGCCCTCGATGGACCAGAAATTTTGAGGGATCCCTGAAATGTGGAAGACAGGAGGTGTTGAGTTAACAGAAGAAATCACCGAGCAAAGCCCAAAGGAGAAGAATGCTGCAAAATGTGAGAATGGCTCTGGATGTTATTAAGAAGAGAATGACATGGGAATGAAAGAACATGGAGATGTTGGTTCGTGGAAGCACTGAATTTAGGGTAGCTATGCAGGTGAGCTCCTGTATTGGGCATACTCAAGGCCATCCCCAAGTTTTATGATTCACTAGAATGACCCATCTGACTAAGAATGTAATTGCACTCATGGCTAAGATTTACTATAGGGAAAGAATACAATGCAGAAACAGTAAAGGGGAAAAATGCATGAGCAGAGTCTGGAGGAAACCAGCTAACTTCCAAGAGTCCTCTCCCAGTAGGGTTCACAGGATGCACACCTCCAGCAACAAGTTGTGACAACACATGCAAAGGGTTGTGTACAAGGGAAGCTCATTAGAGACTAAGTGGCTAAGGTTTTCATTGGCAACTGGGCAGGTAGGCATCCTCTGCTCAGTAGGCACCAAAATTGTAGACCGACAATCAGAAGGAAAGTAAATGTTCAGCACAAACCACATTGTTTTAGAGTTTAGGTACAGTGAGTCATTTTTATCATTTAAGGAAAGCTTTGTACCAGGAAACTGTTTACCAGCCAAGTTCCCAGACCCCAGACAAAGACCAGCTTCTCAGCAAGACTTTCCAAGGAGAGCAGTCTCAGGTTTGCTATGTTAACTCTTTTTTGCACAGCCTCCTCTAATCACTCTCTTCCAATCAATCAAGCAGTATACTGTGGAGGCATCTGCTGCCAGACAGGTACAGTGAAGGCATGAGATTTTTCAAGGTGTCAAGGAAAGGTCCTGGTTTGCTAGGAAGGAGGAGAAGAAGACATACTCAGAAAAGTAATGAACGTCACATTCCTCTCAGCAGCACATTTTCCTTTCCTTCATGAACACAAAGGAGATCCTATCGTACATGGGAATAGCATATACATATAGGCTATCAAGAAGAGTTGTAAAAACAAAGATAGCATAACTAAGAATCACCAAAATTTCAAGATCAACTCAACAAAGAAGGCACAAAACTAAGAAAAAAACCCAAAACAAATAAAAATACAACTAAGAAAAGAGGGGGGACTTCCCTGGTGGCACAATGGTTAAGAATCCACCTGCCAATGCAGGGAACACAGGTTCAAGCCCTGGTCCAGGAATATCCCACATGCTGCGGAGCAACTAAGCCCCTGCACTACAACTACTGAGCCTGAGCTCTAGAGCCTGCAAGCCACAACAACTGAGCCCGCGTGCCACAACTACTGAAGACCTTGCACCTAGGGCCCATGGTCCACAACAAGAGAAGCCACCACAGTGAGAAGCCCACGCACCACAACCAAGAGTAACCCCCGCTCGCCGCAACTGGAGAAAGCCCGCGCGCAGCAACAAAGACCCAACGCAGCCATAAATAAATTAAAAAAAAAAGAACAGCAATGTTATAGAATTTATAAAGAAATATACAGATAAAAGTACAACCCTCATCCTCTTGTCTGCCCTGTGCCCCTCAAAAAAAAAAATTGGAGACCAGGACAGGTTGTTATAACAAAGAAGCAAATTCAATGCAAATGAAAATGAAAAGTATAATCATTAAAATAAAAATCTCAAAGACGGACCGAGTAGAGGGATGTTCACAGAAAACCAGCAAGCTAGAAGATCAAATGAGGAATTCTCTAGGAATGTAGGACACAAAGATGGATCCATTGATTTGAGAAGTTGGGAACTCTAATAGAGATTCCAAGAAGAGTTGAGAGAGCAAATGCAATGTAAGAAATTTCAGACGTATTTCCTACAGTGGGAGACTCAACTTTTCAGATTAATAGGACACACTGTGCTGAACAGGATGAATGAAAAACATATTTTGTGATAAAACCAGAACCTCAAAGGAAGGAACAAAATGATAAATGCTTCCAAAGGAAAAAAGCATACATGATATTCAGATTAAAGGCAAACTAAATACAAGAAGGCATTTTTCCTCAAAGTCCTGAGAGAAATTATTCTGAACTTTATTTTATGATGCTACTATAAATTTTATAATTTATATTTTTCAGTATTTTTTCTTCATTGTGAGTATACAGTAGCACAATTATTTTTACTTATATCCTGCAACATCATTAAATTGACTAACTATGGTAGGTTTTTTTGTAGGGTACACTGGATTTTCTTTGCAAAATATGTTGTCTATGAATTAAGACAATTTTATTTCTCCTTTCCAACCAATGCTTTTTATGCCTTTTTCTTGCTTTATTGTAGTGACTAGAACCTCAGTACAATGCTGAGTAGAAGTGTTGAACAGATTGTTTTTAATCTTAGGGGGAAAGCATTCAGTGTTTCACCATTAGGTAAGATGTTAGCTATAGTTTTTTTGGTAGACGACTTTTACCAAGTTAAGAAAATTCTGTTCTCTTCTTAGCTTGCTGAGAGGCTTTATTAGGAATGGATGTTGAATTTTCTCAAGCGAATTGTTTATATTTAATGAGATGATCACATTTGGGTTTTTTTCTCCCCAGTTTGTTAATATAGTGAATTAAGTTGATTGATTTTTGAATGCTAAACTGTCCTTGCATTCCTTGGATAAATTCACTTGGTCATAATACAGTTCCTCTTAATATATTGTTGGATTTGATTTTCTGAAATTTGTTTAGGATTTTCGCTTCTCTGTCCATGAGGGATATTGGTTTGCAGTTTTCTGTTCTTATAATGTCTTAGCTTGGTTTTGGCATCAGTGTAATGCTGGGCTCATAGAATGAGCTGGGATGTATTCACTCCTTTTCAATTTTCTGGAAGAGTCTGTGTAGAATTGGTATTACTTCTTCCTTGAGTATTTGGTACAATTCACCAAAGAAGCTATCTGAGTCTAGGATTTTATTTGCGGGATGGTTTTTAACTTTGAATTCAATTTTTAAAAAGATACAGAGCTATTAAGTTTATTTATTTCTTTTTGTTTAGATTTTATTTTAAAATCGTGGTACATTCAGAGGAAGTTAAAAAAGAAAATACTTAGATGCCCTGTGAAGCCTTCATTCAATTTTCCCCAATGGTTATATTTTATGTAATTATAGTACAATATCAAGACAAGTAAATTGACATTGATACAATGTTTGCATAGTTTGGTGCCACTCGTGTCACTCAAGATATAGAACTATTCCATCACCACACAGAGGTCTCCTTTATGCTACCCATTTAGTCACGAGATTACCCCCCCCAACGTCCTATCACCTCTAACCCCTGACAACCATATTTCCATCTTTATAATTTCGCTATTTTGAGATTTGATTTTCACTCAGCCTAAAACACTTGAGATTCATTCAAGTTGTTGCAGGTGTTAACAGTTTGTTCTATTGGTTTTATTTCTGAACAGTATTCCATGGTACATTTAACCATTCATCTATTGTAGAACGTTTTGGTTGTTTCCAGTTTTGGACCTTTGCAAATGAGGTGCCATGAATATTTGTGTGTAGTTTTTGTGTGTGTGTGTAAACGTAAATTTTAATTTCTCTGGAATAAATTCCCAGAAGTGTGATTGCTGGGTTGTGTGGTAAGTATATATTGATACTTATTTTTTAAAGAAACTGGCAAACAGTTTTTCAAAGTGTCTGTACCATTATGCATTTCTACTAGCAATTACTGAGCGTTTCTGTTGGTAAAACTTCTCTCATTACAAAACAAAAAGATGGGACTGCATTGCCTGCTCAGGAACAAATGGATTTGCATTCCTTCCTGGGATTTACTGTGATAAATGAACTTGCTAATTTCTGATGGCAATGTCAGCAGAGCTAACTGCATAGGATTGAGAAGGGGAATGCCACATTTCTGGAGTAGGGCTCAGGATTGTACCATCCATATAGGACAGGAGCCCTGGGAGGTGCTAACTTACCAATATAGAGCAGGTTCTGGAGCACATACAAATACAAAATAGTACTAAAGGGGCAAAAGTGAAAGAAAACGTCCAAGAAAGATGAGCTCTCATCAAGAATTTTAAGTCTGGTGCTTGTATAGTTAAGACATCAGCTATAAGACATATATGAGAAATGGGTTTATTTCTTCTTCTAAAAAACCTAATTTAAAATAAGAGGTGGAGAAGGAGTAAATGAAAGGAAACAACAGTATTCTACATCATGATATATTTATTCTGTTGTGAGAGAGATAACCTTATACAATTTGCTGCAGTCAGAAACTTTTTTTTCCTATGAAAGAGCCAATTAGATCAAAAAAAGGGGAAGATTTTACACTAGAGGAAATGGGAAGTCTAAGCATTACAAAAAGGACTTTAAATGTGTATGTTGAAAATACACAAAGGAATAAAGCAGAGTGAAAGTTTAGAATAAACTTGTCTGAGACTTATTCCTTGCAGGCTCTCTTCTCAGAAGGGGATTTGACCTTTCGCTTTTCCATGATTTCCCATGGAAATAAGTCATAGCTGAGTGTTTAAGGACCTCAATGCTGGTAGAATTCTCAGGTGATAGATCAAGCCACTGATCCAACAACAGCAACCACAAGGTTTAGGTCCAGAATGCTGATCATGACAGAGAGGGGCTAGTGTTTTCCTAGTCAAAATCCCCACAGCACTAGGGCCCAGATGCTCCTTCTGAGTCTAATGTCTGGCCTTCCAGATGCCTGGGGGTCCTAGCCAGGTTGTGATAGGCAATGGAGGACCTGTACACCTACTACTTCTTTCTTAGGAATTGTATACAGGCCTGGAGTGTTTGATGTTGTTTGCTTAACAACTGGCCCCAAAAGTAGGGCATCTGTCCCAGCGTACCAAGGCATCACAGATCAAAGACCTACTGTGGAAGTAGGAAAAGCTCAAACAGGGCATCATGACTAGCTTCAAGGACTGGGATGGATAATTACCAACTGGTTGCAGGAGCTAGTCCTTTGAAGTCCCATGTTTCTTAAGCAATAAATTTGCTAAGAATGTTAAGCCCTGGTGAGACACAGATTGTCAGTATTCCATAGTTGTTATTAAGGCCTGAGAGGGAATTACACGGAGGTGAAGCAGAAGAGGAAGTGTGAACTGGAACTGGAGGTGAAACTACTAGTTGAATATTCTGATGTGTGGAATGGGCAAAGAATTTTAGATAAAGTAAGACCTAATAAATGAACCATTTCCCTAATCCACTTCCTATAATCAGAGCAATGTAGGTTGTCATGTAACCATGTCAAGATTAGGTGTCATGTGTTCTGTCAAGATTAGGTAGTATGAAACAGAATGTTGTTAGGGCACTATGTAGAGCAAGAAAAGTGGGGAAAGTATAAAGTATGTGACCCTTATGATTATCCACCCACACACCTCCACCCCGATCCCATGACAGTGATAATCTTAAATCAGACCAAGTGAACTGACAGAACTGCTGGGTGGACCTCCACCACAAGGCTGCCTCTTGGAAGACTATGAAGTTATGGCATCTAAATAAAGGGGCCAAACAGAATAACTTTGAAGGTGTCCCCAACTATGTTCTATGAAAATAATTAGGGTGTAGGGGGCCCTTCCTGTAAAAACCAGACTGAGTGCTTAGTGTGTGAGATAAAGGGAACATTAGGGGAGGGCCCAGACCATCTGGAAGATAAGAACAAGGAGGAACCAAAAATTATATCCCCTCCTATGACATTTAAATAATAAAATGGTTTGTCTGGTAAGGTATGTGTCCTCTAGGTAGTTGCTAACCAGTCCCAGCCCATCATGACCCCAGAGTCATCTGATGATTCATATATTAAAGCAGAGGCATTGGCTGTCCAGTTGCAGATGCTCATACACATGGTTGCAACATTGGAGGTATGATGCTGTTGACTCTTGGGCTGTCCAGAGACCCTCCAATCAGACACTGGATTATACTTCATGGCCCAGAAAATATTAAGCTGGGCCCCTTAGCATAGGCTATTCCATTCACATATCACCTGCAGAGTGTGTGGCAGTAAAATGCTGGGATAGGTCTCTGAAAAGAACAAATTTCATCAGTCTGCTGTTCATCATCCCATTGGTAGACTGGGCCACATGCCTAATGCTATATCTGTTTTAGGTACATCTCCTCAGGGGTCTATCTGTTCTTAGCTATCTTCTAGCAATCCAGAAGGGGGCATGGAATCATCTGGAGTGGAGCAAATACAGTGCAAGACCCAAGCCTAGATATGACTTCCCACAATCACTCCTTTTGCCTCTATCCTGACTTGATCAATCAGTTAGGAAGCCTAGATTGCATCCTGTGCCAGTGGGTGGATGGACACCAACCTGGAGGCACTGCTATATCCTGATCCACTGTTGTGGCCACACAACCAGGGTCATGCCCATCCTCTACCTTGTCCCTTGTAATATTGCACTTCTGGACACAAACACTCTGTTGTGTGGACACTACACTTATCATTCTTATTACACATGCATTCATTCTTAGCTCTATAAAAGGTGGGAGAGTGTGGTGGCAACAGGGGAAGTCCTACATCCCAGAGAAATTGATTTATGTTTGGTGGATCAGATAACACTCAGTTTGTGATTCAGTTTACTTGGTAGCCCAGGGTCAGGCATTCAGTATTTTAGTATATGTGCTGCCGAAGCGAGCACTGGCATTCAGTATTTACCAGGGTCTAGGAGAAAACTGAGAACTAATTTCACGTTGATAATATTTGTTACAAGAGAACATCACTGCCATATAACAAAACTCTAAGAGCCTAGGCTGTGCATCTTCTATTGGGACATATCAGAGGCACCTTATAGTATCTCTGTCTGCCAAAGGCACTTTCAATATCATTGGGTCTGCTAGTCATAAGTTCCAAGTAACAGGACCATTTGCATCACAGTGTAGATCTACTTATTTCAGACCCTTTCTTAAGTCAGGTCCATCTAAAAATGCCCAGTTTCATGAATTAATTGGTAAATGAGTTGGAGTAACACACCCAAATATTATAAATATTTCCTCCAAAATTCAAGGAGCCACGAAATGTTTAACTTCTTCCTTCATGATAGGTGCAGCAACTCATATAATTTTACTATTTATACCATTTATACCATTATAACTTATATTAACTCATACTATTATAGTACTTTAAAAGAAATATTTCAACCTGTCCTAGACCGCTGGGCCACTAGTAATTTTACCAGAGTGGCAGATCCTGAAATTTATCTCCTATTCTCTGGCATATGTATGCCTTAGTAAGGCTTGGTACATCCTTCTTATCTGTTCCACATTAATATAGTGGATCAGTATGATAGTCTTTAGGATATCAGGATGATCAAGGACCCTCTAAAGCATATTATGACAATAAGAGGTTTGACATAGTCTTGGAATAAGGTAATAAAAATATATTGTTGTTGGTGCCAGGTACATGCAAATTGCTTCTCTTTTCTCTTATCCAACTGAAAAAAAAATAACATTTAACAGGTTAACAGCTGCACACCATGTGCCAAACTTTGCTAGATTTTTTCAGCTAAGAAAACTTAGCTGAAAATGTAACTTCCTTTGGCATCACCATTTTATTCTCTGAGAGTGACTTTTGACCCAGCCAAAAAGGCAAGTTAAATGAGGATATATTAGGAATCACTAACCCTGCATATCTCAGGCCTTTAATGGTTGTATTAATGTTTGAAATTCACCCAGAGATGTGATCTTGCTTTTGGCTTGCTTTCTTTGTGTCTGTGTGCAACAGTTTCAGATGCTTCCATTTGGCCCTTTCTACCATAAAAGCCCTACCTCCCCTCAAGGACCCAATTCTTGGGATTCTGCCAGTTACTAAGCATATCTATTTATACTATACAATCTAGGACTGAGGAAATAACCACAGGATGGGTTCGCATCCTCTTGGGCCTACTATTAGACTCAGGCCAAAACTGCATTGAGTCCTACCTTGCTTAGTGGATCATGGTGACATGTTGAGTTTCCAGGGATCAGCAAAAACTCAGAACTAGTATCTGAAAAATTCCCAGAAGATCTGGCTATTTCACTTTTGCAAGGCCAGTGTCAGTCTAGCAAAAGGGCACTGGCTCCCCTGGGGAAGGCCCAAGGGGAAAAATCACAGTATGTTCCTGTTGTCATGTTGTCCGGCATCTCTCTCAATTCAGGGACTCTACATTTGGGAACTGGTTAGGTCTGGGATCCAGGTAACAGTCTGTGAATTCCAGCTATGGTGACTTGAGTTGCTTTTCTGCCCTGTAGACCCAGAAGTCTTCCTTCTATAAATGTCAAACAGCACCTTAGTAGGTGCCTATCTTTTTTATTAATTGGGACCCTATAGTCAATTAGCCATTGCTACAGATCAATGCGGTCAAAATACTTTGATTTTCATTCCATCTCTTTAATAATTGCACCCTTCGATTGCCGCCAGTTGAACCGTACCACCTGGCTTCTACAATTCTGGGATCTTATTCTCAATGAGATCAAGCAACCCATTTCTACTGCAACATTCCCCACAACCATTTCTGACCTATAGAATGTAGCCACCACAGAGCTCTTTGAGGAGGATGCTGCCTCTTCCCAGTGCATTTATTAATACTTTGGTGAAGGTAATGTTCTTTTGGTCCTCCTGAAGGGATGGTTTGGGAGTGGCAGAGAATACTAGATCCATTCCAACTTACCCTTTTTCCTGAGCCTTTAGACTTCTTCCTCTACAGTATGCCAAGAAAGTCCTGACATTTTGACCTCATCAACTGGAAGCCATCATTTAATCTAGGCTTTATTTCATTCACCTAACAGATTACTAAGACAAGTTCAGGTGTTAAAGGCAAAATACTAAATGTGAAATTCTAAGTGAGTGCACTTATGTTAATGAATTTGGCCCTACTGAGTCATATATTCTGGACTTCTTGGTTTAAATATCCTTAGAATTCAGTTTCCACTTGCTCCCCAGGCTCCTGTCAGTATAAATTGGAAGTTCCTTTTTTTTTTTTTGGAAGTTTTTCTATTTTTAAATTTTTTCTTGAAATTAAAAAAAATGTATTGATTTTAGATTTATGGAAAAGGTACAAAGGTAGTAGAGAGTTCCTTTACCTAGCTTTCCCAGATGTTAACATCTTACAGTCATGGGACATTTGCGAAACTGAGGTTTCAACATTTGTACAATACCATTAGCTCTACTACTTTCTTTGGATTTCACCAGTTTTTTCACTAATAATTGGCAGTTCTTTTAACTCTTTGTGTGTGTGTGCTATTACTTGCTGCAGCAGGTCTTCTGCTCCATCTGGACTATGCTGGGATCCAACTTTTGTTATGGGCTTAGAATGAATAAGAAGTGGTAGGGGTGAGTCCCAGGAACATCATTATTAGGAACCCAAAACATCCAGTATACCAAGTTGGAGAAAGAAAACGATAGCTCCAATAAAAATTCATATTTAAAAAATGCATGGGGCTTCCCTGGTGGCGCAGTGGTTGAGAGTCCGCCTGCCGATGTAGGGGACGTGGGTTCGTGCTCCGGTCCGGGAAGATCCCACATGCCGCGGAGCAGCTGGGCCCGTGAGCCATGGCCGCTGAGCCTGCGCGTCCGGAGCCTGTGCTCCGCAACGGGAGAGGCCGCAACAGTGAGAGGCCCGCGTACCGCACACACACACAAAAAAATGTATGAAGGGAAACACGTAAGCACAAACACATATATCAAAATCCTGAGCACATATCATAGCTTGCTGGATGGGAAACGCAAAGCAGGAAAAGTAAGTTCTACGGTTAACCAATATGACAGTTCTCTGAGGTGATGTCCTTTTTTCCTTTTTCTCCATGGTTTCTCTTTCTACTTTCTGAGAAAATTCTCCTGTCCTGTTATCCTCTACAGCCACATCTGAGGGTCCACTTCAAAAGAAAAGTGAAAAGAATAAACTTAATAAGGATAAAGAAAGAAAGAAAGAAATTGAAAACCACAAAATAGCTAACATGTATGAGGTATGAGCTATAAGCTGGGCACTGTTCTAAGTATTTTTCACATAATATTTCATTTAATTCTTACAGAATCCTCTGAGGTAGATATGATTGTGCCAATTTTACAGAGGTGGGAAGTGAGGCACAAAGAATTCAATACCTTGACAAAGGTTGTACAGGTAGTGAGGTCAGAACTGGAATTTGAATCTGGGCAGCCTGGTTCTAGAGACTGCATTTTTGAGATGGGCATAATGCTGGCCTCACAAAATGAGTTGGGAAGTATATTCTTTTCCTCTATTTTTAGAGAGAGATTGGTTTTTATTTTCTCCTTAAATATATATACAATGGAATATTACTCAGCCATAAAAAGAAATGAAATTGAGCTATTTGTAATGAGGTGGATAGACCTAGAGTCTGTCATACAGAGTGAAGTAAGTCAGAAAGAGAAAGACAAATACTGTATGCTAACACATATATATGGAATTTAAGAAAAAAAATGTCATGAAGAACATAGAGATAAGACAGGAATAAAGACACAGACCTACTAGAGAATGGACTTGAGGATATGGGGAGGGGGAAGGGTAAGCTGTGACAAAGTGAAAGAGCGGCATGGACATATATACACTACCAAATGTAAGGTAGATAGGTAGTGGGAAGCAGCCGCATAGCACAGGGAGATCAGCTCGGTGCTTTGTGACCGCCTGGAGGGGTGGGATAGGGAGGGTGGGAGGGAGACGCAAAAGGGAGGGGATATGGAAACATATGTATATGTATAACTGATTAAATTTGTTATAAAGCAAAAAATTTAAAAAAAATTCATAAGAATAAAAAAAATAAAAATAAAAATATTTGATAGCAGTCAGTGCATTTACCTGGACCTGGAGTTTTCTTTGTGAGAAAGTTTTTATATAATTTTAAACTTGTATGTATTTCTTTACTAGGATATTCAGATTTTCTATTTCTTCTTGAGTCAATGTTGGTAATTTTTGTCTTTCAAGTAATTTGTCTATTTTATCTAAGTTGTAAAATTTATTGGTATAAAATTATTCATACTATTCCCTTATTATCCTACGTGTCTGGGTAATATGTAGTGATATTCATGTTTCATCCCTGACATTGGTTACTTGTATCTTCTTTTGTCATTTTTCTTAATCAAACTGCTGACTGATCAATTTTTTGGATCTTTTTGAAGAATCAGGTTTTGGTTTAATTAATTTTCATTTTTCTGTTTTATGGTTTATTGATTTTTCTCTTATCTTTATTGTCTTTTTTCTGCTTATGTTGGGTTTAACTAATCTTTAAAATTTTTACTTGAGATGGAAGTTTAAGTTATTGATTTGAGACATTTCTTCTTTTTCTAGAATAAATATTTAAAGTTATAAATGTCCTTTTTTCAGCCTTATTGAAGTATAATTGACAAAATTGTAAGCTGTTTATTGGTATATGTATATATGGTGAAATGATTCCCATCATTGAATTAACACATCTGTTACCTAGTAACCTTTTTTATTGTTGTTGAGAACATGTAAATTTTACGTTCTCAGCAAATTTCAGTGACACAATACAGAATTATCACTAAATTTTGTACCCTTTTACCAGTCTCTCTCTAGTCTCCCGACCCCCCAGCCCTGGCAACCACCATTCTACTCTCTGTTTCTATGAGTCTGATTTTTTTTTTTTTTTTTTAGATTCTACATAGAAGTGATACAATACAGTATTTGTCTTTTTATGTCTGGCTTATTTCACCTAGCTTAGTGTTCTCCAGATTTATCCATGTTGCTTCAAATGGCAGGATTTTCTTCTTTTATAAAGCTGAATAATATTCTATAGTGTGTGTGTGTGTGTGTGTGTGTGTGTGTATACATCTATCTATTATCTATCTATTTAGCTAGCTAGCTAGCTAGCTAGCTATCATCTACCTATCTTCTATCTATCATGTTTTCCTTATCCATTCATCTGTTGACACTTAGGTTGTTTCCAGAATAATACTGAAATGAACAGGAGAGTTGGATGGTCAGGCCACTCAAGATGGCTGTTCTCTTGCTCTTTGTACATTCCCCTGTCTGATGAGTGCCTGCTTTACCTACATCTTGCCCACAGACTGACCTTCCTAGTACTTGCCCCAGGCCCCAGCTAGTGATTGTTCTTATTAAAGGGGGGATAAGGGGTGTGCCCCTCTGCTGGTTTCCCTGCTAACTAATGAGCCCACCTAATGCCAATTCCCCTATACCGGTAATCTCCCCTTCCCCCCAGGAGCGAAGACTACCACTATGTCCTGCCGCGCACAGTGGGGTGTCGCTCCAGGACCTTGCTTCAGACGTGTAAGCTACTCCATCCATTGAACTGTTGATGTCTCTGTTGCTGACTCTGGGCTCTTTCTTCAGTCTTGAAGCTGTCCAAACACAAGACTTGTAGGACTGTGGGGTGCAGCACAAGAGTACAAATATCTTTTTGAGTAATGATTTCATTTCCTTTGGACATATATTCAGAAGTGGGATTGCTGGATCATATGGTAATTCTATTTTTGACTTTTTGAGTAACCTCTGTACTGTTTTCCATAGTGGTTGTATCAATTTACATTCTCACCAGCAGTATACAATGATTCCCTTTTTTCCATATCCTTGCCAAAATTTATTTCTCATTTTTTTATAATAGACATACTAACAAGAATGAGATGGTACCTCATTGGTTTTGATTTGCATTTCCCTGATGATTAGTGATGTTGAGCACCTTTTCATGTACCTGTTGGCCATCTGTATGTCTTCTTTGGAAAAATGTCTATTTAGGTCTTTGCCCATTTTATAATTGTGTTATTATTATTATTGATTTTGATAATGAACTGTATGAGTTCTTTGTATATTTTAGATATTAACTCTTTATCAGAGCTGTGGTTTGCAAATATTTTCTCACATTCAGTAGGCTGCCTTTTCATTTTGTTGATGGTTTCCTTTGCTGTGCAGAACTTTTTAATTTGATATAGTCTCACTTGTTTGTTCTTGCATTTGTTGTCTTTGTTTCTGGTGTCGAATCTAAAAAATTATCACCAAGACCTATGTCAGGGAGCTTACTGCCTATGTTTTCTTCTAGAAGTCTTATGGCTTCAGGTCTCATGTTCAACTTTTAATCCATTTTGAGTTGATTTTTGTGTATGGTGAAAGGTACAGGGTACAGATCTTTCACCTCATTGGTTAAATTTATTCCTAGGTATTTTATTCCTATTAATGCATTTGTAAATGAGATTGTTTTCTTAATTTTTCTTTCTGATACACGTTGTTATATGTTGTTAGAGTATAAAACAAGTGATTTTTGATGCTTGATTTTGTATTCTGCAAACTTACTGAATTTATTAGTTCTAATAGCTTTTGGGCAGAGTCTTTAGGATTCTCTATAGAAGCTATCATGTCATCTGCAAATAGAGACAATTTTACTTTTTCTTTTTGAATTTGGATGCTTTTATTTCTTTTTCTTGCCTATTTGCTCTGACTAGGATTTCTAGTGTGTTGAATAAAAGTGGTGAGAGTGTCTTCTTCCTGATTTGAGAGAAAAAGGTTTTAGTTTTTCACCACTGAGTATATTAGCTGTGTGCTTGTCATACACAACCTTTATTATTTTGAGGTATGTTCCTTCTACATCTAATTTGTTGTGAGTTTTTATCAAGATAGAATGTGGAATTTTGTCAAATCTATTGGGGTGATGATATGATTTTTATCTTGTATTTTGTTAATGTGGTATATCAAATTTATGATTTTCATATGTTGAACCATCCATGCACCCAAGGGAAAAAAATCTCACTTAATCATGCTGTATGATCCTTTTAATGTATTGCTGAATTTGATGCGGTAATATTTTGCTGAAATCCTTGCATCTATATTCATCAGTGATATTGATATTGGCCTGTAATTTTCTTTTCTGGTAGTGTCCATATCTGGCTTTGTATGAGGTTAAAATGTCTTGTAAAATGATTTTGGAAATGTTCCTTTCTCTTTAACTTTATGGAAGAATCTGAGAAGGATTGGTGTTAATTCTTCTTAGAACACTTGGTAGAATTCACCTGTGAAGCTATCTGGTCCTGGGCTTTTCTCCTTTGGGAGGGTTTTGATTACTGATTCAACCTCCTTACTAGTTATGGGTTTGTTCAGATTTTCTATTTCTTCATGATTTGTCTTGGTAGGTTGTATGTTTCTAGGAATTTATTTCTTCTAGGTTATCTAATTTTTTTGGCACATGATTATTCACAGTAGGCTCTTAGAATTCTTTGTATTTCTGTGTTATCAGTTGTAACATCTCTTTCATTTATAATTTTATTTGAATCCTATTTCTTTTTTTCTTGGCAAGTCTAGCTGAAGGCTTGGGTATTTTGTTTATCTTTTTGAAAAACCAGATCTCAGTTTTATTGTTCTTTTCAGGCTCCGTTTCATTTATTTCCACTCTGATATTTGTTATTTCTTTCCTTCTATGAACTTTGGGCTTGGTTTGTTCTTCTTTTTCTAGTTCTTTGAGGTGTCAAGTTAGGTTATTTAGTTGAAATCTTTCTTTTCTCATACAGTAAGCATTTATTAGTATAAACTTCCCTCTTAGAACTGCTTTTGTGGCATCCCATAAGTTTTGGTATGTTGTATTACCATTTTCATTTGTCTCAAGGTCTTTCTTGATTTCTCTTTTGACCCATTGGCTGTTTAGGAGTGTGTTATTTAATCTCCATATATTTGTGAATTTTCCAGTTTTATTCTTGTAAGTGTTTTCTGGTTTTATACCACTGTGGTTGGAAAAGATGCTTGATATGACTTCAATCTTCTTAAATTTATTAAGACTTTTTTTTTGGACGAACATATGATCTATCCTGGAGCATGATCTGTGTATAAGGAGAATGTGCTCTCTGCTCCTGTTGGCTGAAATTTTCTATCTGTCTGTCAGGTCCCAGGTGTATGGCTGTGGGTTTGCTTCTGTATCATTTAAAAACTGCTTCTTTTGGGCTTCCCTGGTGGTGCAGTGGTTGGGAATCTGCCTGCCAATGCAGGGGACACAGGTTTGAGCCCTGGCCCGGGAGGATCCCATATGCTGCGGAGCAGCTAAGCCTGTGGGCCACAACTACCGAGTCTGCGCTCTACAGCTAGTGTGTGAAGAGCCCGTGCTCAGCAACAAGAGAAGCCACTGTAATGAGAAGCCCGCATGCACCAACGAAGACCCAACACAGCCAAAAATAAAATAAATAAATAAATTTAAAAACTGCTTCATTTTTTGTTATTGTCCTGTGGGACCCATGCATGCAAGCTCTGTGAGAAGGTGAAAGGTATGCCCATCAGCTCTCCAGTCTCTGTGGAAGATCATAGCCAGACTCTAGATACATGTTAAATTGGAAGCTGGACGTTCAGGCAGCAGCTTGTGAAGTATGCAGTCAAAACCCCTTTCAGGGAGAGAATGGGAAATGGGCATTTTTACCTGCTCCCTCTGTATTGAGCCCGAGAGGGATAGCTCTGGTCAGTGCTCATGCCCACACCTGTTAAAAATTGTTTCTTTGCTTATAATCCTGTAGGACTTGTGATTACAAATCATGTTGGCTGTCAGAGCCAGGCAATTCAGGGCCCCATCTCTCAGGCAGCAGGTGGAAAAGGTGAAGCTCCAGAAGCTTTTTCCAGAGAGATCCTGGTGACCTGGTTTTATTGTTGGAGTTAGTCAGGAGAGGTGGGCATCCCTGCCCACTCCCTTTGCACTCAGCCCCAGGGGGATAGCTGTGTCAAACATTCATGCATCCTTTAAGAACTGTTTCTTTGTTTGCCTCAGTTCCAAGAATCTCATGGATGCAGGCCCCTTAGGCCCTCAAGAGCCAGATGTCTTGGGGGCCCATCCCTTGGGTGGGAATCTTAAAAGTTGGGGCGCTAGATGTGTGGTCCAAGCCTCTCACTTCTCAGGGAGAAGCTGGAAGCTGGGGGTTCCCTCCTAACTGTGGGGTGCTATGCTGAGGGGTTTCGTGGCAAGAATGTGTCTCAGCTTTTCTCACCCATCTCACTGTGAGTGCATTCTCATTTGACTAATGTGCCAGAGTCACTCAGCTAGTTCCTGGATTTCTTTCAGAGGGAATTGCTCTATGTGTAGCTGTACATTTGGTGCATTAGTGGAAGGAGGGGAGTTCAGGAGACTCCTATGCCCACATCTTGGTCCCTCTTCTGCTATCATTTTAGTGATATCTCACTTGTGTTTTCATTCTTATTCAGTTAAAAATATTTTAAGTTTCTCTTATAATTCTTCTTTGGCCCATGGGTTATTTGGATGTAACAAGGGGCATAAACTAGTGCTTACCTCGAATAATTGTTGTGAAGAAGTAAGTGAACAAGCGTAGAAGTGATGCACTTAGAAACAGTTCCCCGCACATAATGATTGCTGTGCATAAGCTATCATTTTCACTGCCAAATTTATGTTTGAGTCTCCTCATTCTGTTTTAAGGAGAAACCTGAATTTTTTCTTACCTCTGGTACTGTAAACCCTGGGGCTCATTTAAACCACTGCTTACCATTTCATACTCCTTTGCTACTTCCAGTATAAAATCAGAATGCTTTGAGGGCCCAGTCTTTCTTATATTGCTAACATATAATTAGTCTCTAATTAACCAGACTTTTCTGTGGATAAGAGAGAACCATTATTGGTTTTGTGCAACTTCTGCTTGCTTTAGCAGCCACGTGTCCTTTAAAACTCTGTGGTGGGGACAAGAAAACAAACAAAAGAATAAAGACACAGACCTACTAGAGAATGGACTTGAGGATATGGGGAGGGGGAAGGGTAAGGTGTGACAAAGCAAGAGAGTGGCATGGACATGTATACACTACCGAACGTAAAATAGACAGCTAGTGGGAAGTAGCTGCATAGCACAGGGAGATCAGCTAGGTGGTTTGTGACCACCTAGAGGGGTGGGATAGTGAGGGTGGGAGGGAGGGAGATGCAAGAGGGAAGAGATATGGGCACATATGTATATGTATAACTGATTCACTTTGTTATAAAGCAGAAACTAACACACCACTGTAAAGCAATTATACTCCAATAAAGATGTAAGAAAAAAAAGAATATGGGTGTGATGTTTAAAAAAAAATCTTGTTACTTCTTTGATTGTCTTTTTCAATCAGAAAAGTTTACTTTGGCCATCTTGGAATATATTACTCATTGTAACCAGTTTCAAGTTATATGACTCCTTGTTTCTTGGTGAACTTATTTTATACCTAAGAATTGCTTTACTAAATGCTGTTTCCAGGGTTATTCATTTTTCCCTCCCAACATTTTAAAACATCAAACGGAACCAAATGTGCCTTTTGCCCAAATTAATATACTCAAAACCAAGATTAAATAAAAATATTAAAATTTCAGTTGCATGCTAATATGCAGAGAACGTTCCTCGATGTTGAATGGAGATGCTAAAGAAA
The DNA here is from genome assembly GCF_025265405.1 of Mesoplodon densirostris. Classification (NCBI taxonomy): domain Eukaryota; kingdom Metazoa; phylum Chordata; class Mammalia; order Artiodactyla; family Ziphiidae; genus Mesoplodon; species Mesoplodon densirostris. The sequence continues at coordinate 100,560,564 of NC_082668.1, read as the reverse complement.
AAGGACAAGCATTCTCTATCTCTAAATGAGGGAATAGGGTTTCAGGGAAGGGAGTAGATTATGAAAGACAATGAAAGGCTCTCTGAGATTTTTAAACACTGAACCACTGTTCCTATCCGTCTAGATGCAAGCGCCTGACCTGGTGATGGTAACTTTGGGACTTGTCATACCTAACAACAGCCTCTCACATATTGATATAGGCTTCTATCCTGTTCTCCACTGAAAGGTTTTAATTTCTACAATAGTCAGACTTTTCAACAAAAGCTTAGTATTATATTGAACAATTCTTTTGGCATAACTGACTACAAAAATCAGATATATTCCCTCTTAATAGCAGTGGATACTTTAATGCAGTTATTACACTTATAAGAAAGTTTTTGTTTGTTTGTTTGTTTGTTTGTTTTTTGCAGTACGCGGGCCTCTCACTGTTGTGGCCTCTCCGGTTGCGGAGCACAGGCTCCAGACGTGCAGGCTCAGCGGCCATGGCTCACGGGCCCTGACGCCCCGTGGCATGTGGGATCTTCCCAGACTGGGACACGAACCCATGTCCCCTGCATCGGCAGGCGGACTCTCAACCACTGCGCCACCAGGGAAGCCCTATAAGAAAGTTTTATAGCATCATAATGATATCAGCAATATTCTAAAGTTAAATATAATTGTTTAATTCTGTGGTCATAAATTTTGCATTTGAAGAGTTAGTCTTTATGAAGATCAATTTATATCTCAAAGACCTAATCTACTTCTTGTAAAAATTTTTCTCTTCAATGCCTGTTCCTTTATTAATTAGCAATGTTAATTAGTTGAATAATTTTTTAATTTACAAAGCTAAGGGGTAGATTGCCACCAAGTTGATGGTAGCAAACATACTGTCACTATGTCTGTCTCCTCCTATCTCCATTATTATTGTTTTCGTTCAATTAATAAAAATGCCACTGAGCCAGCAAAGAGTGTCACCCACTATTAATTAGGTAAGATGACTTGCCAGAGTATGCTGGGAAAGCAAAGTGTCTTTCCATTGAGCAAGTCTTCACTTCATATAGAATTTTTGTTTGAAAAATTATTGTACACGATCTTTGGTCCTTCAGGATACTTGGAGGTTTTCTATACTCTTAAAGGTAAACACTAAAAGTTTTATTTGATTTTGTTTCTACTTGATCAATTTGTCAGTTGCAAAAACAAGAAAACCATAGGCTGCAGTTTGCCACATTCTCCAGGACATAACTGAGGAAAAAATAATCTTTAAATACTTCAGTCATTAGAACATGAAGTATGATCTAGGGACTCTTGGGGATCCCAGTATCTTTCCAGGTATCCATGAGGTCAAAACCATTTTCATAATAATAATGAGATGTTAATTGTGTTTTGTTAACTTTCATTCTGTCACAAATATAGAGTGAAATTTTCTAGAGGCTACATGATGTGTCATATCACAGTACATTGACTGTAGAAACAGATATGAAAATCTAGCTGTCTTTTATAAAGCCAGACATTAAAGAGATTTATAGAATTGTAAAATACTGTCATCTTCATTAATTTGGGGGAGAAATTTTTCATAAACATTTATTTTAATATGTAATGATTTATTTTTAAAATGAAAATTAATAAAATATTGAAAAATTTTCAGTTTATTTCTAATATGGTAAATATCAATAGACACAACAGATATAAACAAAGGCTCTTTGAAGTTACCAGTTTTTAAGAGTGTAAAAGAACTCTGAGGCAAGAGTTTGCGAATCACTGATCAATCCAAGTGCCAAGAAGACTTGCTACTTTTCCCATTCTATCCTGAGAACTGTGTACCTGAATATTTATCTAATATCCTTACTCATTTTAATGACTTCAACTCTGTTTTTAGTTTATGTATCCTGTGTTACCCCACCTCCCCCTCCAGCTCTAGATTCACTGTCAGATCAATTACCTTGGATCTTAAATTTTACAGAGTTCTGAACGCTTGCAGCAACTTGATTGAAAAGCAGAATTGATTGGAGAGATATGAAGAAATAAGAGTAGGAATGGTGAGCTTCAAAGAACTAAAGTTTTATAACTGGTAATATTTCTCCTTTAACCCCTACATTCATGTAACCAAGGCAATGAGACCTGACTAGAGCTAGAGACTTATCATTTATAGATGGTTTGTAGTATGTCAGACATTCTATTAGCTGCTTTTTGTCTTTTATTATTTTTAGTCCTCAGTTTCTTTGGAGGTATGCATATTTGACTCATTTCATGGATGAGGAAACCTAGTTTGGAGAAGTGAAATGATTTATTCAAGGCAACACAGCTAATTGGCAGAATTGGAATTCCCAGCTTGGTCTGATTAGCCCCCAGGCCATGTGAGCAAGAGGTGTGTTGTTTCTTCTTCTTTAGGTTTCACATTGGGGAAGGTCTGCACCATAATAGATATTTAGTAAATAATTTCTGTAGAATGGGGACATAAATTAGACCCAACTAAAGAGGCGAGTCCTGCTTAGCTGTGTTAAAATTATTTCTATTTTCTCTCAGATCATTCCAGCCCCCTGATCAGAATCAGAATTTCCAACTGTTCCCTCTGCTCATAAAAGCATTTTAATCAGAGATCCTTTAGCATGGGGAGTCACTGACCTTTCAAGGGCTGTCAAAATTAATGAATGGAAGATAGGTCAGTTTCTTCCAGAATGTAAATTAGAATTAGTCTAAGAGAAACTTAAAAATAAATTGCCGCTGGGGACTGAAGAGTTATTAGAAATAAGATCAAATTCCAAGAAGGATATTTTACATAACATGAAATATATATCTTTAAATACTTCCCCACACCCCCTCCTGAAAAGAAATTCTATTCTGCTTTTATTAGTCTATCTAGAACAAATTGGTTGGTTCTGTTCTACTTTAACAATCAACTTAAAATACATGAACAGTTTCATATCATTAACTTTCATCTCTACTTATTATAACTTGAAATCTTAAAAAGTAATGGTTATCTTTTTAGAAAGTACTTTGTGAGATTTACCTATCTGAAAGATCACAAGGAAGAGAATAAATAATCCACAAAAATCCAAACTGATATATTTTGACTGCCACCTATTTACTAATTTTATTTATAATAGGAAAAGACATGAATTTATACTAGTCACATCAGTGGTATGGTGAAGGAGCAACACCAGTCACTTTGCTAAAAAATTTAGATTTAGTGAAAGCAAAAATTATGAATATGGCCTATGATACATTAAAAGTAACCTAAATAATTAAGAAATAGTTTTCAAAAGTATTGTTCTCATTTAATATTAATGAAATACATATCGTTAATCAGGAATGTCTTTTCTATAACTTTTATAATTATAAAAAATAAGACGAGTCTCCATTTTCTCTGACCCCATCTGATAATTCATTGCACATATTTTATGATGTGCATCTCGTACAACCTATGTGTACGTTTATCTGGAAAATAAGGTCTTGTCCATTTTCTTCAGGAAAGAAACAGAGCTTAATAACCAGCAGTGCTGGCAGCAGCCTCAGTGCCATGATCAAGAGCAGAGATCAGAGGATGATGAGAAAGACCTGGGTTTGAACCCCGGCTATGCCATTTTAGCCCTGGACAAATCAGTTAACCTCTTTTATCCTTATCTGTAAAATAGTCATAATGATTATCTCACAAAATTGTTTTGAGAATTATAAAAGAGCATGTCTTTAAAAAGCCTGGTATATGATAAGCATTCACAAATGGTAACATAAAAGGAAAAAGCAAACAACCTTTTTCTTTCTACAGAAATATTCTTACAGCAGAGAAAGGTATTTCATCATGCTGTTTAAGCTTAGTGGAAATATTTCTTAAGCACCTATAACTGTCATCTAAAATTCTACATACTCTAAGTAACCTTCTATATTCTATTATTTTTTTGAAGAGGAATTAACTCAAGTGAGATGACAATTGTCTTACAGTGTAAAATCATACATCTGCATTCTTGACTTTAAATGTTTCTAATAAAATATATTAGTGTATCAAAATCATAGTGCTTCATTATCTCCTCAGGGAAGTGATAAAATCAGTTTTTAGAAACTAAAAAGTAAGAAAAATTTGGTCCTAAAATTTGGTATATTAACCAAAATGCAAAACCTGTGAACCTGAAACAATCAGCAGGTCATACCCATTTCTTTACCGGGAAAAAAATTGCCTCCTCAGAATGGATAGTCAGCTGTTTCATACAGAGCTTTGTCTAGAAGCATGAGTTATCTTTATGAGTAAAATTTCTAGCCTGGTTTCCTTTGTGAAGATTCAGGGTAAGGCCTGAGGCCTTAGTATTACCACTTATCCCTTCTCCTTGAGTTATGATTAAAAGAGAATAATCACAGAGATTTGAGTCAAACAGGAATCAAAACATCAATATTATTACTGATAAGGGCTATGTCAGGGATAGTCTTTAATACTCAAGAATAACTGAAATACATTATTGCCTGATCTTCCTGTTAGTTGACAAGTGCTGCCAAGTGTCTGTAAACATTTCTTGGAAACTAGAGGTCTCAGGGCCACTGTGTTCACATGTTCTCCCACATGAATATATTTAGAGATGAAATCAGCTTGAAATGAATATTAAGAACAACCTTAAAGGGGAAACGAAGTCATAGCCAGGCAGTTTTATCCCTTTGCCTTGGTGATGTGGTATGTGATGTGCTCACTATATGCAAATGTCTCTGGGCTTTAAAAAGAAATATATATTTTTCATAATAAGAATAGGCACAAAAAGGAGTAGAAAAAGATGATGCTCATCCTCCACCACACTAATATAATTACTATTAGCACTTTTCTGTGTCTCATTCTGTTTGTACAGATCTATAAAAATATTTATTCTGTTCTTTCTAGTTAAATTCCTAACATAAACATTTTCAATGTTACAACATAATCTTTATAAACATATGTTTAATGATAGTGTAGTGTATAATATTTCACTGAACGGATTTAGCATAATTTATTTGAACAGTCACCCTGCATTTATTTCCAGTTTTTAAAGTTGTTTCTAGATTTCCTTTTGCTAATATAAACAATGCTGATGTAAGTATCATTCTGCATAAAACCTTTGCTGTTTTAGATTTCTTACCTTTAGAATCTCAAGAGTTGAATTTTAGGATTCAAAGGTATATTTAGGGTCTAATGTATATTCCCACAAGACATTAGGATAGGAGGCAAGAAACCATTTTTTCCTAATAAAAACCTAATCAGCTTTCTAAAATATGGCACCTGAAAGTTGTCCTGAGGAGCTATTAGGAATAGCAACAAGGTGTATGAGACCTGTATATGGAAGTTGCATTCTGTCACTGATAACAACCATTTAGCAGCACTGCTACCAGAGGAAAATGCTGACTGTCTTTGCTGCTCTTCTGATGCACGAAAGGAGTTTAATAGAAAATTGAGCATATTTTCAACTTGGTAAATTCCTCAAGAAGGGAGAGGGGAGCTAGCATTTGGTGAGTGCCTGCTTGGCTCCAGGCACAGTGATTGTTATTTTACATTTATTATTGTTTAAGTTACACAGTAGGGGTTGTTTTCTCAATTATACCACTCACCTCTTTTCCCCTCCAGGGTTCTGGTCAATAGAATACAGCATCAGAGACCTAATTCAAACTGGGCTCAAGATTTCAGACATATTACTGGTAAAGTTGGATTGAAGGATGTGAAATGCCTCCTAATTCCTTCCAAGCCTAGATTTTGGAATCCATCTGTCTGTTATTATCTATTTGCTTACAGGTGAAAAGTTGGAGTTGGGAAAGCAGGCCCTCTTGGTCTGCTTATCACATAAAGATTACAAACACAGGTGCTCACTGTGTAAGAGAGCAAGCAGGCCCCAGAGGACAAAAGGCAGTTTCCTGTCCACTTGGCAGTGTAGTGTCTTGCCTTCTGGTCAACATAGACCAATGGAGAACTGCTTCTCTGTAATAGGTAAGAAACCTGAGGTTCAGATATGTTAAGCAACATTCTGAGGTCACATAGCTAAGTGGCAAGTGGCTGAGCCAACATTCAAACCTAGACCCCAAGGCCCATGTTTTTTTCATCGTGCCGATGAGCACTACTGCCTTCATGAGCCTCATTTCCCCCCAGCACATTCTTATTTTAATAGAGGCTTCCTGGGGACATAATATCTTAAGGGATAGGACTGACTCTAATGGTGGGAATTTCAGGCATCTTAGTAGACCAGGAGGATTGAGATTTGGGACAGTTTGTCCTTTTGACATTTCTCAAATGATGAATCCATCTACAAATCTTGGAACAGCTATAGCAATCAGCCTAACTAAGCTCAAGACAGAAAAAAATGAGAGCGAAAAGTCAATGCCTAAGCTCTAAGACAAGATTTTGTAATGAGAAACACTTTAAAACTACATTTAGAAGTATTTAAGAAACTATACATAAATATTGTTGAGTTCTATGATTTAAACTTAAATCATGACTTTATAACAACGATCTACAAGAAATAGTATTGTTTCATGCTCCATATATTTCAGAAGATATGCTTGGTTTTTAAATCACATGAGGAATGAAATTCTAAAAGTCTTCTTTCAAAGAAATACTTTATCAGTCAAAGCTATTAAATTCTTAAATTTTATAGTATGAGTTCTTTCTCCAGATTTCAAAATTTGTCCATAATAGTGATTGCTTTTTAGATTATAAAAATAATTTACTCTCAAAAAATGGGAAAGTAAATGAAGTAAAACAAATCAATAACCCATAATCACACACAATCACCTTTTAAATTTCTTTTGTATTTCTTGTCTTAAAACTTTTTTGCCCATTTTTTTTTCTCTGTGTAAAATCAATAGTCTTTCATTTCCTCCCACTAGAGCTCTGGGTTCCATAATCCATTTCCTTGAGAGCTTCCTCCATTAATTACTCCTCTTCTTCCTGAATCTTTAAACTTTCTTCTCTCTGGGTTCTTATTTTTAAGCATATGAATAGGCTGTATTAGTTAAGGGTATGTGTCCTTTATGTAGGAATTTGTTCTAACACAGACACATTTGCCCTTTCCAACTCTAAGTAGCCTTCCCCCTGTCAGGAGAGACAGTCGCTCATGGGTCTCTTCTCTGCTGAGTGTGCCAAAACTGCAATGTCCTGACTGTTCTTTTACCTGGACCATTTCTCAGGGTTGTTTGTGTATCTAATACTTTAAGACATGAGATACATCCTCCTCTAGACAAAGAGTAGGCTTAATTACTGCTTGCTGTAAAAGCAGTAAATTCCCCAAATCCAGTGTTCCTCAGGTGAAATACAAACCCACTAAATGCATGGTGTTCATCTAAACTCATTGTATCATCTAGATTGCATGGTACTGGTGTAAAAATAGAAATATATATCAATGGAATAGACTTGAGAGTTCAGAAATAAACCCATACATTTGTGGTCAGTTGAGTTTCTACAAAGGTGCCAAAACACCTCATTAGGAAAGTAGTTTTCCAACAAATGGGGCTAGGATAGCTGGATATCTACATGCAAAAGAATGAAGTTGTATTCCTACCTCACACAATATATAAAAATTAACTCAGAATGGATCAAAGACCTAAATGTAAAACTAAGATTATATAATATATATCTTATATATAGTATAGGTGTAAATATATATAATATAGGTGTAAGTCATCATTACCTTGGATTGGCAATAGTATTTTAGACATTTAGATATAATACCAAAAGCAGAAGCAAGCCCCCCAAAATAGATAATTAGACTTCATCAAAATTAAAAGGTTTTATGCTTAAGAGGACACTATTTTGAAAGTGAACACAAAACAAACAGATAGAATGGGAGAAATATTTGAAAAACATATATTTGATAAGAGCCTAGTATCCAGAATATATAAAGAACTTTCACAACTCAACAATGAAATGACAAATAACCCAATTAAAAAATGAGCAAAGATACTTCTCCAAAGAAGATACACAAATGAGTTGTAAGCACATCAAGTTATGGTCAACATTATTAGCTATCAGATCAATGCAAATAAAATCAAAGAGATACCACTTCTCACCCACTAGAATGGCTAGAATAAAAAAGACAGATAAAAACAAGTGTTGACAAGGATGTATAGAAATCAGAAACCTCATACATTGCTGGTGGGAATGTAAAATGATGCAGCTATTTTGTAATGATTTCTTAAAATGTTAAACAGAGTTACCATATACTCCCATAATTCCACTCTTAGATATGTACCCCAAAGTAATGAAAATGTATGTACATACAAAAACTCATACAGAAAAGTTCACAGCAGCATTAATCATAGTAGCCAAAAAGTGTTAACACCCCCAAAGTCTATTAACTGATGAATGTATAAACAAAATGTAGTGTATCCATACAATCAAATATTATTTGGCTATATAAATGAAGTTCCGATATATGCTACAACATTGATGTACCTTGAAAACATGCTAAGTGAAAGAAGCAGACATAAAATGACATATACTGTATGATTTCATTTGTACAAAATGCCCAGTACAGGCAAATTGATAGATTCAGAAATAAATTAGGAATTGCCATGGGATAGTGGGAGGATGGAGAGTGACTTCTAATGAGATTTTGGGCTGATGAAAATGTCCTGAAGTTATATAGTGATGATGGCTATATATCTTTGTGAATTTACTAAAAATTACAAAATTGTACAATTTAAAAGGGTGAATTTTATGGTATGTGACTTATTTCTCAATTAAAAACCAAAACAAAACAAATCTGTGCTGAGCCATAGTTTAGAAAGAGATGAGTTGGATTAATGGCAATTACATGATGAGATTTTATCTATTCCCTCTAGGAAAGGAATGTTGAAAAAGAGCCAGAGCAGTAGTCTCTCAGATCGAGAGACTACTCAGGTCGAGATCATTACACAGGGGTATACTTTAGATATTACATTCTTTTTTTAAAATTTGAAACCACACCAATTCTCTTGTGGGAATGAAAGGTGAGGTCTTTTATTTTTTACGTTTAGTTTTGAAAACCAAAGAAGAAATACAGTCAGAGAGGAGGTGGAAACTCCAAGATATCAGGGCTATGACTTCCTGTGGCAACACTGGGCCAGGGGAAGGATAACCTATTTCTTTCTTGAATAGTGTGACTTTGGTAGAAGTCAAGGATTTAACCTAGGATGTAATATCAAGGACTAGAGTTATGAAGTAACCTCTCAGCAGCTGTGTGGGACACTGCTCCCTTATCCCATTTAGACAGCAAGGAATGAGTGTGGAACCTGTTGGTGTCACAAACTGGAACTTGCTTGAGCCAACTTCAGAACATAAACTGGTTTATATTCCTGTGGGTATTTTAGTAGATTATTGGTCATATGCAAAGTGAAATTTAATCTATTTGTCTTTTGGAATCTGAAAAAACTTATACTTAAGATCTTTAGAGATTCTAGGGGAGAGGGAGGCCTACGAGGGAGAGGGTATATGTATACATATAGCTGATTCACTTCACTGTGCAGCAGAAACTAACAAAACATTGTAAAGCAATTATACTCCAATAAAAAAAATCTTTAGAGATTCCATATATCTCTGACTAGAAATATGAATCTTAGTAGTTGAATGGGTTACTTTCTCATCATTGGAGATCTCAGTAGCCATCTCAAATTGTCCTGTTACTAGGAAATAATTTCAATTTTTTCCAGTTGATAAAATAAAGCATTGGTTTAAACCTATATATCCCTATTGCCTCTACCTTCCCTCGTCCTTCATTTTAGCTGAAATACTCTTATGGGATTGTCTGGCTGTCCTGTTTTCCTTCTGTGCTCTATTCTAGGTGGGCCACTGATCATGACCTGTCTTTCCTTGAAGGCATCTATCTTTCCTCAGATTTCAGGCTAGTTGGTTACCCTGAGATCTCTGATCTTTGATGGGTTCAAGGGAAGTTATGCTTTTATAGATTATCTGGATTTTTCTTATTGGTAGTGTGGGAGTGATGCTCTTTTCAGATTTCTACATCCTAAACAGAAGATAGGAGATACATCACTTACTAAATAATTCTTTTCTCTAGTGGATTGAAAGTCACCTATCATCTTTTAAATTCTCATTTATACTTGTTAACTAAATTTTCTTATAACTATAAAATATTTCAAAGGATAATTTTGAATTTAAGGATATAGAATCATAACATCTACAAGTAGAAATTAAATTATCTCATTGATTTCAATATTTATTTTCAATAATTTAATTACTCATCTTAAATCATTGTCTAGGATTTTTAGAAGGCTGTTGAATACTAGAGGTGATTATAGATATCTTTTTTTTTGCTGATTTTAGTGGTAATTAATTTAGTATTTTACTGTTTAATATGATAGCTATTATTGGCTTTCGTTAAATAGTAGTCTCTTTTCATTCGCATTTACTTATATTTTTACTAGGTATGGCTATTTTACATTAACAAATGCATTTTTGACATCTATGTAGATAATGCAAATATGATTACAACATAAGTCAAATGAATATAGAGGAAACAAAAAAATCTCTAAAAGTAATGGAATAAAAATAAATTCAAAGAAAAGATAAATAAAATTAAAAAACAGTTCCTTAAACATTAAAAATATATCACATCTCCTTTTTAGTTTATTTACATTTAAAGTAATTATTGATAAGTATGTGTACTTATCTCCAGTTTGTTAATTGTTTTTGGCTTGTTTTTGTAGTCGTTTTTATTCTTTTTGTCTTCTTCTCTTGTCCCTTGTGATTCAATGGCTATCTTTAATGTTATATTTGGATTCCTTTCTTTTGGGGGGTGTGTGTGTGTATCTATTATAGATTTTGGTTTATGGTTACCGTGAGGTTTGTATATAGCAATCTCTCTCCTCTCTCTCTCTCTGAAATACATATGTAAATATATTTCAATTTTCTGACTAGTGATTGGTCTATTCAAACTTTCTATTTTTTTGATTCAGTCTTAGAAGGTTATATGATTCTAAGAGTTTACCCATTTCTTCTTGGTATTTCAATTTGTTGGCATATGGCTATTCATAGTATTCTCTTATAATCCATTGTAATTTCTCCTCTTTTATTTCTGATTTTATTTATCTGAACTTTCTTTTGCTCTTAGTGAGTCTAGCTGAAGATTTGTTAATTTTGTTTATCTTTTCAAAGAACAAGCTTTTAGTTTCATTGATCTTTTCTATTATCTTTTAAATCACTGTTTTATATATTTCTACTCTTTACCATTTCTTTTTCTTTTTTTTACTGACTATGGGTTTTGTTCTTTTTAGTTCCTTTAGGTGTAAGGGTAGACTGTTATTTGAGACTTTTCTTGTTTCTTGAGGTAGGCCTGTATTGCTACAAACTTCCCTTTTAGTACCACTTTTGCTGCATCCCATATATTTTGGTATGTGGTATTTTCAGTTTCATTTGTCTTCAGGTATTTTTAATTTTTTCCTTTGATTTCTTTGTTGACCCTATAGTTAGTTCTTCAGTAGCATGTTATTCAGTCTCCATTCATTTGTGTCTTTTTCAGCTTTCTTCTTGTAGTTGATTTCCAGTTTCATTCCACTGTGGTCATAAAAGATGGTTGATATGACTTTAATCTTAAATTTATTGAGATGTATTTTGTGTCCCAACATATGGTCTATCCTTGAGAATGTTCCATGTGTATTTGAGAAGAATGTGTATTCTGCTCCATTTGGATGAAATGTTCTATATAAATCTATTAAGTCCACCTGATCTAATGTTGCATTTAAAGTCACTGTTTCCTTGCTGACTTTCTGAATGGATAATCTATTCATTGATGTAAGGGGGCTGTTAAAGTCCTCTAACATTATTTTTTTGCTGTCAATTTCTCCCTTTAGGTCTATTAGTAATTGTTTTATATACTTTGGTGTTCCTATGTTAGGTGCGTATATATTGATTGATAACTGTTATGTCTTCTTGATGAATTGTCCTCTTTATCATTATATAATGTCCATCTCTGTCTCTTGTTTCCTTTTTTTGGAGTGAAGTCTATTTTGTCTGGTATAAGTATGGCCACACCCACTTTCTTTTGGCTGCCATTTGCTTGTAGTATCATCTTCCATCCCTTCACTTTAAGCCTGTGTTTGTCTTTAGAACTGAAATGAGTCTCCTAGAGGCAGTGTATAGTTGGGTCTTGTTTTTTAATCCATCCAGCCACTCTGTATCTTCTGATTGGTGAATATAATCCATTTACATTTAGGGTGATTATTGATAAATGAGGACTTAGTACTGCCATTTTATCTTTTGTTTTCTGGTTGTTCTATATCTCCTCCCCTCACACCTTGTGCTTCTGTATGTACTTTTGGTTCGCTGGTTTTCTATGATGTTTTTCTCAGTTTCTTCATTTTTAATGTTTCATGTTTCTGCTCTAGATTTATATTTTGTGGTTACCATAGGCTTGTAAAAAAATCTCATAGATAAAATAGTCCATTTTCTACTGACAGCATCTTATCTCCATTTGCCTATATGGGTTCTCTCCATTTCCTCTTCCCCTTTTATGTTTTTGTTGTCTCAAATTACACTTTTTTATGTTGTGAGATCATTATCAAATTGAAATAGTTATAGTTATTTTTATTGCTTTTTTCCCTTTAACCTTTATGACATAATTAAGTGCTTAACAACTTATTCTAATATAGAGTTTTAATTTTCTGATCCTGTCTATCACCTTGCTCAAAGTTTTGTATACTTTTGCCTTTTCATTTCAGGTAGAAGATGACTTTTCTGAGTAGAGTATTCTTGGCTGACAGCTTTTATCTTTCAATATTTTGAGTACGTCACTCTACTTTCTCATAGTCTGTAGAATTTCTGCTGAGAAATCTGCTGATAGCCTAATGAGGTTTCCTTTGTAGATACCATCCTTTTTACCCCTGGCTGCTTTCAAAATTCTTTCTTTGTAATTGGCTTTTGAAAGTTTTAATATAATGTGTCTTGGAGAAGGTCTTTTTGTGTTGAGGTAATTAGGAATTCTCAGCTATTATTTCTTTAAATAAACTCTCCTCCATTCTCCCTCTCTTCTCCTTCTGACATTCCCATTATCCTGTGTTGTCCTTCCTAATGGAGCTGGATAAATTTTATAGAATTTCTTCATTTTTTTAGATATCAGTTCTATCTCTTCTTCTACCTGCATCACTTCTAGATTTCTATCTTTGAGCTTTCTAATTCTCTCTTCTATATTGTCTGCTCTACTTCTGCTTTTTAATGCATTCTTCATCTCATTTATTGAGTTCTTCAGCTCCAGAGTTTCTGTTTGGTTGTTTTTAGAGTTTCAATCTCTTTGGTAAAGTATTCCTTCTGTTCATAACTTTATTCCTGCACCCACTAAACTGCCTTTCTCAGTTTTTCTGTAGTTTGTTGAGTTTCTTTATGGCAGCTATTTTTAATTCTCCATCATTTATATCATAATATTCCATGACTTTAAATTTGGTTTCTGGAGAACTGTAATTTTTCTTTTGTAACACTGTGTTCCCATGATTTTTCATTGTGCTTGATGAGTTGTTCCTCTTCTGGCACACTTGAAGTACTGAACACCTTTCTTCATAGGTACACTTTTTTTTTTTTCACTTGATTCTAATAATTCAACAGGTTAGTAATTAAAGGCCTTTCTTCTTTCAGTAGGTGGCACTATAACACAAGTTTGTGGTTTCTCTTACCTGAGAGCTGCCTCTGGCTATATCTGAGAATCAGTACTTTCCACACTCTACCACCTCTCTCAGAAGTGTCACTCAGTACCTTCATTGCCTCTGCTTGTCTCTTTATGGCTGCTGGTGCCTTGCTGCTGCTAGTGTTGATGCTGTAGTTGGTGTCACTGCCTGGGAACCAATATGGTGGGTGCCTCTGTTGTGTCCAGGGTCTCCTGGGTTGTGGGCTCTGCCATCACTGGAGGAGGGGGAGAGTGTAGGAATTCAGGGTCATGGACACCTTTGCTGTGTCCAGGATTTGGGGGTTTGCAAGCTTGCCGCTGCTGGTGGAAGGGCTAGAGTTGCAGGTACCTCTGTGGCTGGAGGGATGGGATCACAGGCCTTGCTGCCACTGATGCCTGGTTCCCTTTGGCTGGGGGCATGTCTTTGGTCAGGAGGCTGGACTCATGTGTGCACCTCTCCTGCTGCTAACAGGTTCTCTGGGGCTGTGGGCTCAGCTGCAAAGTCTGGGGGGCTGGGATTACAGGTACCCCCTCTGCTGTTCCCTCAATCTGCCTTCTCTATGCATTCCAGTCCACCTGCCTTTACATGTACAGATGTGTGGAACACTCTGGCATCCTGTTGTTTTGGACAGAGGAACATTTGTTGAGTTACAGATATTTTACTGGTTGTAGATGGAAGGGGAAAGAAAAAGTGAGCATTTGACATTGCCATGATGGTGACATCAGTAACCAGGATGTCTGGTTTTGAAAATCAGCAGATCTTAACTCCGGAGAGCTGAAAGACTATAGAAATCTGAGACTTCAGTCCTCAGAAGTGTGCACAAAAACTCACTCAATCTGAGTCCCAGTTCAGAAGCAGCAGTTTAAAAAATGCCTGGGTAGATTTACTTGCTAATCTTGGAGAGCCTCCTGGAGAAACAAGAAAAAACCAAAACCAAAAAAACAAAAAACAATCTAACATTACACTTAAAAGAACTAGAAAAAGAAGAAGAAAAAAAGAAAAAAAATCTCATTAGTAGAAGGAAGGAAATAATGAAGATCAGAGAATAGATAAATAAATAGGAGACTAAAAATACAATAGAAAAGATCAATGAAAATGAGAGCTGGTTCTTTGAAAAGATAAACAAAATTGATAAACCTTTCACTAGACTTATCAAGAAAAAAAGAAAAGAGAGCTCAAATAAAATCAGAAATGAAGCAGAAGTTACTACAAACACTACAGAAATAGAAAGGATCATAAGAGATTAGTTGAATGATTAACTGCCAACAAATTGGGCAATCTAGAAGAAATGAATAAATTCATAGAAATATTCAATCTTCCATGACTGAATCAGGAAGAAATAGAAACTCTGAACAGACTAATTACTAGTGGTGAAATTGAATCACTAATCCAAAAAACTCCTAATAAACAAAGTCCAGGACTAGACAGCTGCACAGGTGACTTCTAAGCATTTAAAGAAGAGATTATACCTGTCCTCAAACTATTCCAAAGAACTGAAGAGGAAGGATCACTCCCAAATTCATTCTACAAGGCCACCATTACCCTGAAACAAAAACCAGACACAGATACTACAAAAAAAGCAAAAAAGCAAAAAAAAAAAAAAAAAAAAAAAAAACCACTACAGGCTAATATCCCTGATAAATATACAGGCAAAATCCTCAGTGCAAAATACTAGCAAACCAAATTCAATGTACATTAAAAGGATCATACACTATGATCAAATGAGATGGAGCCCAGGGATGAAAGGATGGTTCAATATCTGCAAATCAATCAGTGTTATACAAACAAGACCAAAGTTAAAAATCATGTGATCACCTCAATAGATACAGAAAAAGCATTTGACAAAATCTAACATACGTGTATGATAAAAACTCTCAACAAAGTCGGTGTAAAAGGAACATACCTCAGCATAATAAAGACCATATATGACAAACCCACAGCTAACATTATACTCAAAAAGGAAAGATAAAATCTTTTCCTCTAAGATCAGGAACAAGAGAAGGATGCCTACTTCACCACTCTTATTCAACATTGTATTAGAAATCCTAGCCACAGGAATCAGCAAGAAAAAGAAATAAAAGGCATCCAAATTGGAAAGGAAGAAGTAAATCTGTCACTTTTTTGCAGATGACATGATTTTATATTTGGAAAACCTGTAAATACTATGCCAAAAATTATTAGGAAAATAATTCAGTAAAGTTGAAGAATATAAAATTGATATACAGAAATCTGTTGTGTTTCTATACACTAATGATAAACTATAAAAAAGAGAAAATAAGAAAATAATCCCATTTAAAATTACATCAAAAAGATGCAAAAAAAAAAAGGAATAAAATACCTTGGAATAAATCGAACAAAGGAAGTATAAAATACTTGTACTCAGAAAACTATAAGACATTGATGAAAGAAATTGAAGATGACTGAACAAATGAAAAGATAAACCATGCTCATGGATTGGAAGAATATTGTTGAAATGTTCATGCTACCCAAAGCAATCTACAGATTTTATACAACCCTATCAAAACAATTGCTTTTTTTTTTTTTTACAGAGCTAGAACAAATAATCCTAAAATTTGTATAGAATAATGCAAGTTCCAGATACCCAATGCAATCTTAAAATAGAACAAAGCTGATGGTATCATGCTCCCACATTTAAAACTATACTACATATTAGAAAAATGAAAATAAAAACTACAATGAAGTATCACCTCACACCAGTTAGAATGGCCATCATCAAAAAGTCTACAAATAGGGCTTCCCTGGTGGCGCAGTGGTTGAGAGTCCGCCTGCCGATGCAGGGGACACGGGTTCGTGCCCTGGTCCGGGAGGATCCCACATGCCGCGGAGCGGCTGGGCCCGTGAGCCATGGCCGCTGAGCCTGCGCGTCCGGAGCCTGTGCTCCGCAACGGGAGAGGCCACAACAGTGAGAGGCCTGCATACTGCAAAAAAAAAAAAAAAAAAAAAGTCTACAAATAATAAATGCTGGAGAGGGTGTGGAGAAAATGGAACTCTCCTACACTGTTGGTGGGAATGTAAATTGTAAATTTAAATTTAAATTTAAAATGTAAATCCAGCCGCCATGGAGAAAACTATGGAAATTCCTTAAAAAACTAAAAATAGAGTTACAATATGACCTAGGAATCCTACTCCTGGGCATATATCTGGGAAAAATGAAAACTCTAATTTGAAAAGAGACATGCATCCCAATGTTCATAGCAGCACAATTTACAATAGCCAAGACATGGAAGCAGCCTAAGTATCCATAAGCAGATGAATGGATAAAGAAAATGTGATATATATATAAAATTTTATACATATGTTTTATAATTTTATATATATATAAAATTGACTGTAAAAAAGAATGAAATAATGCCATTTGCAGCAACAGGGATGGGCCTAGAGGCTATCATACTAAGAGAAGTAAGTCAGACAGAGAAAGACAATATATCATATGATATCACTTATGTGTGGAATCTAAAAAAATGATACAAATGAATCTATATACAAAACAGAAATGGACTCATAGACATAGGAAACAAACTTATTGTTACCAAAGGGGAAAGAGGAGGAGGGATAAATTAGGAGTTTGGGATTGACAGATACAGAGAATTATATTCAGTATCTTGTAATAACCTATAATGGAAAAAAATCTGAAAAAGAATCTGAAAAGAATCTGATATATATACATATATATATATATATATATGTATGTATGTATCACTGAATCATTTTGCTGTGTAGCTGAAACTAACACAACATTGTAAATCAACTATACTTCAATAAAAACTATACTGCAAAGCTATAGTAATCCAAACACTATGGTACTGACAGGAAAACAGACACATTGATGGATGAAACAGAATAGGGAGCCCAGAAATAAACCCATGCTTATATGGTCAGTTAATTTACACCAAAGCAGGCAAGAACATACAATGGGGAAATGGTAGTATCTTCAATAAACAGTGCTGGGAAAAGTGGACCAATAAATGCAAAAAAAATGAACCCAAACCTCTTTCTTACACCATATGCAAAAATAAACTCAAAATGTTTAAAGACTTAAATCCAAGACCTGAAACCATAAAACTCCTAAAAGAAAACATACAGTAAACCCTTTGACATCAGTCTGAGCAGTATCTTTTCAGATTTTTCTCCTCAGACAAGGGAAATAAAAGCAAAAATAAACAAAGGGGGATATATCAAACCAAAAATCTTTTGCACAGTGAGGGAAATCATCAAAAGAACAAAAAGGCAACCTATTGAATGGGGAAAGATATTTGCAAGTTATATATCCAATATGGGGTTAATATCCAAAATGTGCAAAGAACTCATATAACTCAATATAAAAAAAAAAAACCTCAACCAAACAAGCAATCCAACTGATAAATGGGCAGAGGACCTAAATAGATATATTTCCAAAGAAGACATATAGATGGTCAACAGACACACGAAAAATGCTCAATATCACTAATTTTCAGGGAAATGCAAACTAAAACCACAGTGAGATATCACCTCATGCCTGTCAGAATGTCTATGTTCAAAAAGACAACAAATAACAACTGTTGGCCAGGTTGTGGAGAAAAAGGAACCCTACACTGTTGGTGGGTAGGTAAATTGGTACAGGGACTATGGAAAACAGTATGAATATTCCACAAAAAGTTAAAAATAAAACTATCATATGATCCTGCAATTCCACTTCTTGGTATTTATCCAATGAAAATGGAATCACTAATTCAAAGAGATATATACACCCCTATGTTTATTGCAGCATTATTTAGAATAGACAAGATATGGAAGCAACCTAAGTGTCCATTGATAAATGAATGAAGAATAAGTGGTACATATATACAATGGAATATCGGTCATAAAAAGGGTGAAATTTTGCCATTTGCAACAACATGTATGGATCTAAAGGGTATTATGCTAAGTGAAACATGTCAGACAAAGACAAATATCATATGATTTCTCCATATGTGGAATCTAAAAAAACAAAACAATGAACAAACAAAACAAAAATAAAAGAGAAACAGACTCATAGTATAGACAACAAACTGGTGGTTGGCAGAGGGGAGGGAGATAGGGGAAATGATGAAATAGGTGAAGGGGATTAAGAGGTACAAACTTCCAGTCATAAAATAAATAAATCATGGGAATGTAACGTACAGCACAGGGAATGTAGTCAACAGTATTCTAATAACTTTGTATGGTGACAGATGCTTACTAGACTTATCGTGGTGATCATTTTGTAATGCATATAAATGTCTAACCACTATATTGTACACCTAAAACTAATATATATATAATACTGTATGTAAACTATACTTCAATAAAAAAGATAACGTTATACACACACACAATGGAAAATTGTTCAGCCATAAAAAAGAATGAAATCTCGCCATTTGTGACAACATGGATGGAATGTGAGGACATTATGGTAAATGAAATAAATCAGACAGAGAAAGACAAGTACTGTACTATCTTTCTTATATGTGGAATATAAAAAATAAACAAAAACCGTCACAAGAAACAAGTTCATAGTACACAGTATAAACTGGTGTTCATTTGGGTGAAATGAATTAAAGGGGTGAAAAGGCACAAAATCCCAGTTATAAAATAAATATGTTATGGGGATGTAATGTACAGCATTGTGAGTATAGTTAATAACACTGTACTGCATGATTGAAAGTTGCCAAGAGAGTAGATCTTAAAAGTCCTCATCACAAGAAAAAAACATTTTTGTAACTATATATGGTGACAAATGTTAACTAGACTTATTGTGGTGATTATTTAACATTATATACAAATATTGAATCACTTTGTTGTAAACAAAACTAATGTAATGTTATATATCAATTATACTTCAGTAGAAAAAAGAAATTCTTGTTCCTTTAGTTGTAACAATAGCATTGTGATTATACTAAAAAATTTCTTGTGTAGATAAACACTACAAATATCTATAATGACATGATATGGTATTTGTGATTTGCTTCAAAATAATATAGAGCAGGGAGAATTGGGTAGAAGTTAAATGAATACATGGACCAAAATTGGTAGTTGTCAAAGCTGGTGATAGGTACATTGGAGTTCACCACATGTTTCACTGACTTTTATATTTGAAATTTGAAGCAAAGTTTCACAGGACTCTGGGGAACTGTTATAAAGACCGAAATTTTGCCAAATAATCAGGGCAATAAAAATGGAAAATGGATTTATAAAAAAACGAATAAATTAGGTAATCTATGATTAAGTTGGATATAATCACAGATATCCATAAAAATATAAATTACCTAAAATGATCCAAGAGGAAGTAGACATGTATGTCTACATTGATTACTGTGTAAGAAATGGGAAATGTTTTTAGAGGTAATAATAAAAAGTCACCAAGTCCAGATTGTTTTATACCTGAATTCAATCTAACTTCCAAAGAACAAATAAGTTCTCTATTATTTACTATTTCAGACCATAGAAAAAGACTACAATTAATTTTTGAAAGATAATCTTAATACTGAATACTAGTAAGAACAGTTCAAACAAATGTATACATGAATATAAATACAAATATCATAAAATATTAGCAAATTAGATTCAGCAATGTATTAAAGAGTAATAAACCATAATTAAGTGATTTTTTGGTTTTCAGGGTTGAAAGATAATTTAACATCAGGAACTCTATTAACATAAACCATTACTTTAGCAGATTAAACAAGAAAAACCATGTAATCGTATTAATTGATGTTTTTCTCTTTTTGGTATTGCTGGCATATTTGGAAGGTATATTTTAGTCCAGTTCTCACCCCAGTTTGCAGATAGCTTCTGGAGCAACAAGCAAATTTTCCAGTCCATAAACTTGTGTAGTAGAGAGTAAGGAAAGGAAGTGTACAGAAAATCTTTTTCAGTTCCTCTGGAAGAGCAGGTTGCTAAGGCCATCCAAATCAAGTTCAAATTGGTTTAAATCAAGCTCATTATGTAGTACAGAATCATTACATGATATATGATGATTAAGATTGCTCTAATGGCTAATGGAATAGATTTTGTGTCTTATTAAAATACAAATTATTTCAGCAGGGATAATAAATTCAGCTCCATTTGCCAATAACAACAAAGGAGACTTCATTAGGAAAGTTGAAAGGAGGACAAATATATTGGATACTTAAGATGGGGAGAAGAAAGGTGCACCATCAAGAAGGCAAAAGTAGTTCAGGAGACCAACTTTACTGACCTAATACTTTGGCTTAGGGTGAGCCCGAATGTCTGTGCTCTAATCACAGAGGCCTCAACAGGAAAGGGAAGGGCAGATTCAGAGGGAGGTCAGACAGGAGAAGAGATTAGCATTCAAGAAGTATACCTCCCATGGTCCCCACTTTTGACAGGCATTTTAATAATTCAAGCACAATGATTGTTCACAATTTTTAGATGAGGAGACAATTTTAGGGAAGTTATGTATCTTGAACAAAGTGACCCAGTTATTAAAATGCTAAGCCAAATTTTAATGCAAGTTTGTGTGACTTCAAAGTCATTACTGTTTCCCCACTGAAATAATTAAAGGAAAGAATATTCAACTATATCATTTTCTTCAATAATGAGAGTAGGAGATGAGTATTACATATACATATTACATGAAGCATACAAATATTTTCATTAACTGAATCATTAAAAGCTTTGAGATTCAGAAGCAGAATATTTCCTTTTTTGGTTACATAATAATAAGAATAGCCAGTGAGGATTATTTTCTTTCGCTAGTATAAGTAAATTTAATTAGGCATTAAAACCAGCCAAGCCGGACTTCCCTGGTGGTGCAGTGGTTGAGAGTCCGCCGGCCGATGCAGGGGACGTGGGTTCGTGCCCCAATCCAGGAAGAACCCATATGCCGTGGAGCGGCTGGGCCCGTGAGCCATGGCCGCTGAGCCTGCGCGTCTGGAGCCTGTGCTCCACAACGGGAGAGGCCACAACAGTGAGAGGCCCACGTACCGATAAAACGAAACAAAACAAAACAAAACAAAAAACCAGCCAAGCAAACTGTCTCATTTTTTTTGTTTTTTGTTTTTGTTTTGATTCTTTACCCAGGTTTTTAATTGTAAAATAAGATATGCGTACTGAGAAGTGCACAGGACAAAACTGTCAATGTGACAAATAAAAAGAGAATACTTACATAACCACTACTCAGATCTGAAAGTATTGATACTTGTCAGCCTCTCAAAAACCCCCCACATCATTTTCTCATCACAATCTCCTTCCTTATTCCCAGTTAAACACCACCCTCATTTCTTTTCTTTTTTATCAAAATAAACTTTTTTTATTAGTCATCAATTTTATACACATCAGTGTATAAATGTCAATCCCAATCGCCCAATTCATCACCACCCCCACCACTTTCCACACTTGGTGTCCATACGTTTGCACTCTACATCTATGTCTCAATTTCTGCCCTGCAAACCGGTTCATCTGTACCATTTTTCTAGGTTCCACATATATGCGTTAATATACGATATTTGCTTTTCTCTTTCTGACTTACTTCACTCTGTATGACAGTCTCTAGATCCATCCACGTCTCAACAAATGACCCAATTGAGGATTTTTGCATCTACATTCATCAGGGACATTGGTCTGTAATTTTGGTTTTTTGTAGTATCTTTGTCTGGTTTTGGTATCAGGGTGATGGTGGCCTCATAGAATAAGTTTGGGAGTGTTCCTTCCTCTGCAATGTTTTGAAGAGTTTGAGAAAGATTGGTGTTAGCTCTTCTCTAAATGTTTGATAGAATTCACCTGTGAAGCCACCTGGTCCTGGACTTTTCTTTGTTGGAAGATTTCTCATCACAGTTTCAATTTCATTACTTGTGTTTGGTCTGTTCATATTTTCTATTTCTTCCTGGTTCAGTCTTGGAAGGTTATACCTTTCTAAGAATTTGTCCATTTCTTCCAGGTTTCTTCTATGCCATTTTATTGGCATAGAGTTGCTTGTAGTAGTCTCTTAGGATGCTTGTATTTCTGTGGTGTCTGTTGTAACTTCTCCTTTTTCATTTCTAATTTTATTGATTTGAGTCCTCTCCATCTTTTTCTTGATGAGTCTGGCTAATGGTTTATCAATTTTGTTTATCTTCTCAAGGAACCAGCTTTTAGTTTTATTGATCTTTGCTATTGTTTTCTTTGTTTCTCTTTCATTTATTTGTGCTCTGATCTTTATGATTTCTTTCCTTCTGCTAACTTTAGGTTTCGTTTGTTCTTCTTTCTCTAGTTCCTTTAGGTGTAAGGTTAGATTGTTTATTTGAGATTTTTCTTGTTTTTGAGGTAGGCTTGTATAGCTATAAACTTCCCTCTTAAACTTCTTTTGCTGCATCCCATAGGTTTTGGATCATCGTGTTTTCATTGTCATTTGTCTCTAGGTATTTTTTGATTTCCTCTTTGATTTCTTCAGTGATCTCTTGGTTATTTAGTAATGTATTGTTTAGCCTCCATGTGTTTGTGTTTTTTACATTTTTTCCCCTGTAATTCATTTCTAATCTCATAGTGTTGCGGTCAGAAAAGATGCTTGATATGATTTCAATTTTCTTAAATTTACTGAGGCTTGACTTGTGACCCAAGATGTGATCTATCCTGGAGAATGTTCCATGAGTACTTGAGAAGAAAGTGTAATCTGCTGTTTTTGGATGGAATGTCCTATAAATATCAATTAAATCTATCTGGATTATTGTGCCATTTAAAGCTTCTGTTTCCTTGTTTATTTTCATTTTGGATGATCTGTCCATTGGTGTAAGTGAGGGGTTAAAGTCCCCCACTATTATTGTGTTACTGTCGATTTCCTCCTTTATAGCTGTTAGCAGTTGCCTTATGTATTGCCGTACTCCTATGTTGGGTGCATATATGTTTATAATTGTTATATCTTCTTCTTGGATTGATCCCTTGATCATTATGTAGTGTCCTTCCTTGTCTCCTGTAACATTCTTTATTTTAAAGTCTATTTTATCTGATATGAGTATAGCTATTCCAGCTTTCTTTTGATTTCCATTTGCATGGAATAATTTTTTCCATCCCCTCACTTTCGGTCTGGATGTGTCCCTAGGTCTGAAGTGGGTCTCTTGTAGACAACATATATATGGGTCTTGTTTTCATATCCATTCAGCAAGACTGTGTCTTTTGGTTGGAGCATTTAATCTGTTCACATTTAAGGTAATTATCAATATGTATGTTACTATTACCAATTTCTTATTTTTTTTGGGTTTGATTTTGTATGTCCTTTTCTTCTCGTGTTTCCCACTTAGAGAAGTTCCTTTAGCATTTGTTGTAGGGCTGGTTTGTTGGTGCTGAATTGTCTTAGCTTTTGCTTTTCTGTAAAGCTTTCCATTTCTCCATCGAATCTGAATGAGATCCTTGCCAGGTACAGTAATCTTGGTTGTAGGTTCTTCCCTTTCATCACTTTAAGTATATCATACCACTCCCTTCTGGCTTGTAGAATTTCTGCTGAGAAATTAGCTGTTAACCTTATAGGAGTTCCCTTGTATGTTATTTGTCATTTTTCCCTTGTTGCTTTCAGTAATTTTTATTTGTCTTTAATTTTTGCCAGTTTGATTACTATGTGTCTCAGAATGTTTCTCCTTGGTTTATCCTGTATGGTACTCTCTGCACTTCCTGGACTTGGGTGGCTATTTGCTTTCCCATGTTAAGGAAGTTTTTGACTATAATCTCTTCAAATATTTTCTCTGGTCCTTTCTCTCTCTCTTTTCCTTCTGGGACCCCTATAATGCAAATGTTGTTGAGTTTAATGTTGTCCCAGAGGTCTCTTAGGCTGTCTTCATTTCTTTTCATTCTTTTTTCTTTATTCTGTTCCATAGCAGTGAATTCCACCATTCTGTCTTCCAGGTCACTTATCCGTTCTTCTCCCTCAGTTATTCTGCTATTGACTCCTTCTAGTGTAGTTTTCATTTCAGTTATTGTATTGTTCATCTCTGTTTGTTTGTTCTTTAATTCTTCTAGGTCTTTGTTAAACATTTCTTGCATCTTTTCCATCTTTGCCTCCATTCTTTTTCTGAGGTCCTGGATCATCTTCACTATCATTATTCTGAATTCTTTTTCTGGAAGGTTGCCTATCTCCACTTCATTTAGTTGTTTTTCTGGGGTTTTATCTTTTTCCTTCATCTGGTACATAGCCCTCTGCCTTTTCAACTTGTCTATCTTTCTGTGAATGTGGTTTTTGTTCCACAGGCTACAGGATTGTAGTTCTTCTTGCTTCTGCTGTCTGCCCTCTGGTGGATGAGGCTACCTAAGAGGCTTATGCAAGTTTCCTGATGGGAGGGACTTGTGGTGGGTAGAGCTGACTGTTGCTCTGGTGGGCAGAGCTCAGTAAATCTTTAGTCTGCCTGACTGTTGATGGGTTCTCTCCCTGTTGGTTGTTTGGCCTGAGGCAACCCAACACTGGAGCCTACCTGTGCTCTTTGGTGGGGCTAATGGCGGACTCTGGGAGGGCTCATGCCAAGGAGTACTTCCCAGAACTTCTGCTGCCAGTGTCCTTGTCCCCACGGTGAGCCACAGCCACCCCCTGCCTCTGCAGGAGACCCTCCAACACTTGCAGGTAGGTCTGGTTCAGTCTCCCCTGAGGTCACTACTCCTTCCTCTGGGTCCCAGTGCACATACTACTTTGTGTGTGCCCTCCAAGAGTGGAGTCTCTGTTTCCCCAGTTCTGTCGAATCCTGCAATCAAATCCTTGTACCTTCAAAGTCTGATTCTCTAGGAATTCCTCCTCCCGTTGCCATATCCCCGGGTTGGGAAGCTTGATGTGGGGCTCAGAACCTTCACTCCAGTGGGTGGACTTCTGTGGTATAAGTGTTCTCCAGTCTGTGAGTCACCCACCCAGTAGTTATGGGATTTGATTTTACTGTGATCTCGTTCCTCCTACCGTCTCATTGTGGTTTCTCCTTTGTCTTTGGATGTGGGCTATCTTTTTTGGTGAGTTCCAGTGTCTTCCTGTCAATGATTGTCCAGCAGCTAGTTGTGATTCTTGCGTTCTCGCAAGAGGGAGTGAGAGCATGTCCTTCTACCCTACCATATTGGCTCCAATCCCCTTGTCTCGTTTTGATAGCCAAGGTTTTACAAAATTGTTTTCCAGATATATATAGCCTTTCTCTCCCTCTCTCTGAATTATACATATATGTATTTATGTGTGTATGTGTACATATATATGTGTGTGTGCAAATATATGTATATATGTATACATGTATATATGTATATATATAATTCATATATATATGAATGGTACCTATATATCCTCTCTAATATGTCATTTAACAAATCAGGATTTTAACATTTATCTGGGCAATTAAAAATTACATGTGTGGAGTTTAAAAAATAATTGTGAACCTCCCTTCTTCAGGAAAGTCTGTCCTTGAAGTGATTACCTATATAAGGGTTTTCAGGTTGAGTTTTTGTCTCTAAAGCAGATTAGGAAATAAATTAGTGAGTTTTTCTTAATAGAATTGTTTAGCTTAAATGCCTGGGTAGCTTATTTTTTCTCATATATTTAATTAGCAGTCTATATTAGCTAGAAAATAAAAATATAATATATGTAGTATGTAAAATATGTATTATGTATTTTTGTATATGAGTATATTCAAAGAAATTATCTTAATATTTTGTCAGTTTATCTTTGTAATGAAGTTTTACAAATAGTTTGGGTGTGTTATTTATACATAATTTAAAAAAGATATTACAATATTTTTAAATGATTATCTGTTATACTATTTTGCATTCTCATCACAAATTTCCTCGAAACCTTACCAGTAGAAGGTGTTGTCATACTTTGATCCCCAATCTAAGAGTTAGAGATGGTATCTTAATCTGCATTTTTTGGGTGTATTTTTGGGTGTATTATGAATCAGGTCCACCATTTTCTCATATGTTTAAAAGCCATCTGAGTTTCATTCAAGTACAATACTTTTTGTACGCCAATTATATCCTTTGGTCTATTTTTCTATTTGGTTGTTTCTCATTTTCTTGTTCTTCAGGACTTTATCTAAGTTAAGCCCATTGCCAGTGAAAAAGTGCAAGCTTTTTTTTCTCTGTTTTTTTTTTCATTGACTTTGCATTTGTTGATCACAATTAAAAATTGTTTGATATAGTTGAACTTATCAATCTTTTATTGTTTCTGGATTTTGAGTTAGTGTTAGAAGTTCTTCTAGACCTATACTTGTCTTCTCCCAGTACTTGTATAGTTTCATTTTTTACATTTAGATGGTTGATCCATTTGGAGTTTATCTTTGTAGACACAATTTATCTTTCTCCATATTTAGAAAGTATACTCAGTTCTACTATAGTACTTGTTTTGAAAATACACGTTGTTACAATGAAATTGATATATTAGGGAGCAGTTTGAACATAACATTAATTTTACATTTGTTTATGCACAATTTTATCTGTGAGAAACACCAGATGTATACAGAAAGTTACCCAGCTGATCTGAGCTATGCTATGCAGGAATACACAAAATGAAAGCACACACACGCACCTCAGCTGTCTACCTTAGTTCACCACATGTTTTATCCTACACAGTTTGTTTTGATATTACTTCACACATTTGTAAACTTTTCTATGTTAAATCACCCCACTCATTTAAAACCCCAAACATGCTTAAGCATTTTGTTTCAAAAATATCAAGCAGTGCATATAAGAGTAAAACTGTAAAACCTAAAATAAAGATTTTCAAAGAAATGAGAAAGTATGTGATAACACTCAAGCAAAAGGCATAAAGGAATTCACACTGCAGACAATCGAGACTCCACAAAAATAAAAGAAACCTCTATGGCTGGAACAACTTCAAGTGCTGTGAAGTCATTGAGAAAAAGACCTAAAGAAATAGAAGAAATGGAAAGATTGTGGAATATGAAGACCAAACTGCATTGTGAACAACTTTTCTTACAATCAAAGAGAAAGCATAATCTATATACAAATCCTTAGACATCACCAGGTCCTGCAGAAGTGACTTCTTTTTACTTAAGTGTTGAATTGATGATTTTAAACATCTCTAGTTTTCAAAATCTTCAATTGTCTGGTGAAACGATGAGTATAAAAAGAAAGCCACAAAATTTCCAGCAGCAAAACAGATGTTACTTGAAGAAGTGGGCTATATAGTGTATCACATTACAGTTTTGATGAAACAGGTATCTATTAAAAATGCATGCCTTGGGCTTCCCTGGTGGCGCAGTGGTTGAGAGTCCGCCTGCCGATGCAGGGGACATGGGTTCGTGCCCCGGTCCAGGAAGATCCCACATGCCGCGGAGCGGCTGGGCCCGTGAGCCGTGGCCGCTGAGCCTGCGTGTCCGGAGCCTGTGCTCCACCACGGGAGAGGCCACAGCAGTGAGAGGCCCGCGTATCGCAAAAAAAAAAAAAAAAAAAAAAAAAAAAAGCATGGCTCGAAGGACCTACATCTCAAAGGCAGAAAAACAAGCCCAAGTATTTAAGGCTGTGAAGCATCACAAATTGTGATAATCCTTCTACCACTTCGTAGTGAGTCACAGGCTGCAACCCTTCCTAAGTTCACGTCCACAAACAAACCTCAGGTCTTTTTCAAATTTGAGTGCCATTTTAATTATAGTGTTTATGTATTTCTTAACCATTTAGTGTGTATAAAACTGTGCTATACTTTAAAAAAAATTTAGATTCCTATCTTTTTTATGTGTTACTGATGAAGCTTTTGACTGTTGAACCCTAACCCATTTTTCCCATAAGCCCTGTAATTTTTATTGTGTGAGTTTTCATAATGGGTGATTTCAGGGAATATATATTTTCCATTACAGCAGAACTCACTGTACATGTTTTCTGATAATTTGAAATACTGGTTTTATCTTTTATTAAATTTCTATATGTACCTTTTCTATTTCTGGACACTCAATTTTGTTTCATGGTCAGTCTGACTGCTCATATGCCAATGCCACGTTATTTTACTTTTTGAGTCTTGATACTATTTCAATAACTAGTAGAGCCAGCTAATCCTCCTCCTGCCCACCTTCCCCCACCCATAGTTCCTATATTTTAGAGTTTTCCTGCCCTACTTTTTGCTTATTTTTCCATATAGACTTTAGAATTAATTTTATGAGCTCTAGGAAGAAAGATATTGATGATTTAAATAGAATCACATAAATTCATGAATTGACACAGATACTGAGTCTTCTTCTTCATGAAATATCTCCAGAAAATGCCTTCCATTTTCTCAAGTCTGTATTGGTGGTTTTCAGAAGTGTTTTCATGGTTTTTTTCTCACAGAAGTTGTTAGATTACTTTTTAAGTATATTTGTAGCATTGTATTTTTTTTGTTGCTATGTTAAATGGGATTTTAGTTTCTGTTATATCATTTAAATGATTGTTGTTTTGGTAGTTATTGATTTCCATATATTAATTTTGTATCCTGCTACCTTACTGAGTTATCTTATTGTTCGTGTTTTTTTTCCATTGATTTTCTTGGGATTTCCAAGTATACATCCTATCAGATGATATGATTTTTTAAAATAAATTTGTTTTATTTATTTATTTTTGGCTACATTGGGTCTTCACTGCTGCGCGGGCTTTCTCTAGTTGTGGCAAGCGGGGGTCACTCTTTGCTGCGATGTGCGGGCTTCTCATTGCAGTGGCATCTCCCACTGCGGAGCATGGGCTCTAGGCGTGTGGGCTTCAGTAATTGTAGCACATGGGTAGTTGCGATTGCGGACTCCAGAGCACAGGCCCAGCAGCTGTGGCACACGGGCCCAGCTGCTCCGTGGCATGTGGGATCCTCCCAGACCAGGGCTTGAACCCACGTCCAAGGCATTGGCAGGCAGACTCTAAACCACTGTGCCACCAGGGAAGCCCAGATGATATGATTTTGATGTTAATAAGAAAGAGAAAGCATTTAGGGCATTTTCCAATTCACATACCCTAAATGCCTTTTCTTTTTTTAATGGCATTAAAACTAATACTTCCATTACAACATGAAATAGTAATGACAGTGATTACCCTGGTCTTGTTCATGGCTTTAAAAGGAATGGTTCTAGAATTTCCCCTTTCAACGAACCCCTGGATTTTGATCTGTGATAGATTAAGCAAGTTTCTATCTATTATCATTTTACTGAGTGTTTTATTAGGAGGGAGAAGAGAATTGCTGGATCTAATGGAGCATTGCTTGATAAAACAGGCTGTCAAGGATGTACAGAAGAAAATACAGTAAGTAGAAAGCAGGATTCTTGAATTTTTAAATAAAGTTGTGAAAATGGAACTTCTTTGGGTATATGCCTTTGAATCTATCACTGAATTTGTTTCCTGTATCATTATGATGAGAAGTGGCAATTCTGAATAGATTATGGACAAGTTTGTGTGTGGAACTGGGGTGGGTGGGGTATATATGTGTTTATTAATAAAACTTTGTGGTTAACAAATGTGATTAAATCCAGAATTAGGTGTCAGTTTTTATTTTGTCTTAGGCTCTGCATCCTAAGAGTGCATATTGATAGAGATGATATCAGCTTTTTATTTGCCAACTCTACATATACAGCTACCAGATTATTATAAATTTAAGGTTAGAGCACAGATTAAAAAACTAAAAATTTAAAGGGGATAATGAGGGGAAGGTTTACTGGAGGCTGGGATCCTATTCCATTGCGTTTTTCTATAGTGCTTAGTGGCAGGCACTGTGGGCACTTTGCAGAATATTTGTATAAGAAAGAGATGAATTTTGAGGTAATTTTGAAGACAATACAACTGCAGTCATGTTGCATAGTGGTTTAGTTTATAGTGTAGCATCATTTTTTTAAAACATCTTTATTGGAGTATAATTGCTTTCCAGTGTTGTGGTAGTTTCGGCTGTGAATCAGCTATATGTGTACATATATCCCCATATCCCCTCCCTCTTGCATCTCCCTCCCACCCTCCCTATCCCACCCCTCTAGGTGGTCACAATGCATGGAGCTGATCTCCCTGTGTAGCATCATGTTTTAGTACATAGCTTTTGGTGGCAGACTTCTTGTGTTTAATTCCTGGCTATACCACTTACTACCTTTGTGATTATGGTCAAAT
Organism: Mesoplodon densirostris; assembly: GCF_025265405.1. Classification (NCBI taxonomy): domain Eukaryota; kingdom Metazoa; phylum Chordata; class Mammalia; order Artiodactyla; family Ziphiidae; genus Mesoplodon; species Mesoplodon densirostris. The sequence goes on along the minus strand of NC_082668.1, from coordinate 100,529,976 downwards.
TCTATACATGTTCTGTGCCTTAGCTTTCTCATCCATAAAAACGTGGATTATAATGCCTACTTCATAGGCTATTGTTAGGTTTAAATCAGTTATATATATAAGAGTTTAAGATATTACATAGCATATAGTAAGTGCTCTATAAGCATTAGTATTTTTATTGGATGGCAAGTTCTGCCTAGTTTTATGGCTATGTTCCTATTTGTGACCACTTTTTACTATGGTAAGTCTAGAAAATACAGGTGATTTGTTTTATTAAGTGAGAAATTAGGATGTTTTTCTTACAGTTAAGGCATCCTATTATAATAATCTTTGTTTTTATTATATCAGAGAATGTATCCTAGAAGTTTGAGTTGAATAAGCAACATATTTAAAGAAATGCTACCTAAAGAAGCCTGTGATAATCATATATAAAATGGAGTACATAAAACAAAATTAAAAACTAAATCTCAAATAGAATTAAACTTCAATATATTCAAAGATTATTTATTTAAAACAATTAATATTATATTTAAATGCTGCCCCATTGTGCTATTAAGATATAATATAGTTAATTCCTAAAGAAAAATATTTTTTTAAATGACACATTTTCGGAAAAACTATTCTCTTGTGACTTTTTAATTAAAAATTTTTAACATCTTTATTGGAGTATAATTGCTTTACAGTGTTGTGTTAGTTTCTGCTGTATAACAAAGTGAATCAGCTATATGCATACTTATATCCCCATATCCCCTCCCTCTTGTGTCTCCCTCCCATCCTCCTTATCCCACCCCTCTAGGTGGTCACAAATCACTGAGCTGATCTCCTCGTGCAATGCAGCTGCTTCCCACTAGCTATCTATTTTACATTTGTTAGTGTATGTATGTCAATGCTACTCTCTTACTTCGTCCCAGCTTACCCTTTCCCCTCCCTGTGTCCTCAAGTCCATTCTCTACATCTGTGTCTTTATTCTTGTCCTGCTCCTAGGTTCTTCAGAATCTTTTTTTTTTCTTTTTAGATTCCATATATATGTGTTAGCATACGGTATTTGTTTTTCTCTTTCTGACGTACTTTACTCTGTATGACAGAATCTAGCTCCATCTACCTCACTACAAATAATTCAATTTCGTTTCTTTTTATGGCTGAGTAATATTCCATTATATATATGTGCCACATTTTCTTTATCCATTCATCTGTCGATGGACACTTAGGTTGCTTCCAGGTCCTGGCTATTGTAAATAGAGCTGCAATGAACATTCTGGTACATGATTCTTTTTGAATTATGGTTTTCTCAGGGTATATGCCCAGTAGTGGGATTGCTGGGTCGTATGGTTGTTCTATTTTTAGTTTTTTTTTTCTTTTTTTTTTTTTTTTTCTTTTTGCGGTATGTGGGCCTCTCACTGTTGTGGCCTCTCCCGTTGCGGAGCACAGGCTCCAGATGCGCAGGCCCAGCGGCCATGGCTCACGGGCCCAGCCGCTCCGCGGCATATGGGATCCTCCCAGACCGGGGCACGAACCCGTATCCCCTGCATCGGCAGGCGGACTCTCAACCACTGCGCCACCAGGGAGGCCCGTATTTTTAGTTTTTTAAGGAACCTCCATACTGTCCATAGTGGCTGTATCAATTTACATTCCCACCAACAGTGCAAGAGGGTTCCATTTTCTCCACACCTTCTCCAGCATTTATTGTTTGTAGACTATGGTAAAAAGTGGGTTCATGTTACTTACTTCTCTGGGCTTCATTACCTACTCATAAAAGTAGAAACTTATATTAGATTTCTTTCATATCCCTTCCAATTCTAAAGTTTCATGAATTTCTTATAAAGGAATCCTAATGTATCTTTAAAGTACGTGGATACAGAAAATGAATAAAATTTATTGATCCTTTTAAGGTAGGCTACATATAAGTAAATCATTTGATTTATTCTTGAATACTTCCCTAACTATGTAAATGTTTTTATTAGATACTAAATTTTAGTTGATATTATTTAGAAAAAATATGTTTCTTCTTAGCTTGGACATTAAACTTTGCTATCAGAGTGCTTTATGGAAAAGCCTGCTTTCATTACAATGACATATTTGGTAGCAACTGGTGTAATTCCCATTTTTAGAAAAATGTAAATGATTCATTGCGACCTGTTAGGAACCAATATATCTACTTCAGTCTAATTTATTTGTTATGCTCAAGAAATTTTAAGTCTGAAATTTTGCCCTATTTGCAGGTTAACAAGTTAATCTCATGGATGCTGTTGAAGACATGCGATTACTAGATGAGAGATAAAGGACAATTTAATTAACTATAGCAATAGTGGTAGCCAGAATATCAATATTTTTGTATGGGTTCCCTGAGCCTCTATACCCACAGTATGATGTGAATAGGACTAGATGATGCCTGTATACATAGTGAGTTGTGTTACAGGAGAGAAACCCTGAACTCATGGAAATCTGAATCTTTTATAATGAACAATAAGGAAACCTTCCCTTTGCTCCAGGTGAAACATTATCCCTATTTACCAAAGCTATTCACTATACAAATACACTTGAAAAGATAGTCTAGAACAAAAGACGGTGCCTCTGCTCACAAGAAGCTCAGAAGCAAGAGACTCATGGAGAACTGTCTCTCAGTACTTATACCTCTTGATAACAACTTTAAAAAATTCCAATTAATTTTTATTAACACTACACGTTCAGATAAAGACGTCAAAACTTGAAAATTTAAGCTCAGCCTATCACATTTACAAAGTCATCAATCTGGAGTAATCAGAATTATAGAAGTTTCCATACTGAGTTAGACAATGATATGTCTGAAATGGCATGTGGCTAATTATAAAATAGTGTATCTTCACTAATATTTGGTAGCAACTGGATTCTGATAATATTTTGGGAGTTGTTATGGTTATTTTTCTGTCCTAGTGTCATTCTTTTCATTCTGGGGAAATTACTCTGATGTTTTCTGAAATTCAGTCCTGGAGTTATATCAGTAGCAAAATGACAACTCTATTGGATCAGTTGATAACCACTGAACATACACATAAGAAGGTGAAATGGACAATGCTTTAGAATGGGGATTCCCAATCGCGGGCCATAAAATCATTATTAAAAATTAAAATGAAGATCAGGAATTGCCTAGGGAATTGAGAAATCATGAGGGGGCAAATGGTGCAAGTTTAATTTAACTAAAGTTAATGTGTTAACAGAAGAATTCTGGCAGACATTGCACAGAGGCAGCCTGTCATAAATGCTGCTCAGCTAAACTCTTACGGTTTCTCAGAGAATCCAGAAGTAACTAAAATAGCTTTTACTAATGACTAGCCAACCTGTTCCATGGCAGACTGCCCAGACTGTTTTTTTTTTCTTTAATGGTTTCCAGCCAATCAGCTTACCCGAAGAAAAGTAGAACAAACACATTGCTCTCAGAAGATCTATGTTTTTTTTTCTACTTCATCTCCTCTTTGTTTTATAAATTCATTTTTTGCTGTTCTTAAAAAGTGTTTAATGACAGACTCTCTTTTATAAATGAAACCTTTGTGTGAATATTAACTAAATGTTTGAGTTATTTGTTCACAGTCCAAATTCATAATATCTCCTGTGTGTAAACTATTTTAAAGTGTATATGTGCTAATAAAAGTTTATATAAAAGCGTTAACAAATGTACAGGAATTTTAAATGTATATTTTCTCAATTAACTGATAATAATGATGACAGTGGCCCTTATAATAACCATTAATCAATTAGCCAGTATTTAAAAAATACCTATTATTTACTTAGCATAGTCCCTGAAGACAGCTAGTCAGGGATACCAGAAACACAAAATGTTTACATAATTGTTATTATTCTATTAAGCATGAAAATGACCAGTTTAGACAATAAATATTCTAGCAGTTTAGAGGAGAGGTTTAGCAGGTAGAGGTCGAGGTGGGGCTAGAGTGATGGAGGGATTGTGGAGTGTGGTCATGAAGAAAGGAAAGAACATTTTGGAAAGTTACAATAACCAGAGCAAAGAGGCAAATGGTGCTAGTAAGGAAGATGGAGCAAATATATGTATAGGGGAAAATGGGGTTTGTATAGTTTGAATGCTGGCTATTAACAAAGATTCTCTCATTGTCCAAACTACCCAGACTCCTCTGAACTTTTTTTCAGCTAGGTCTGACTCTTGTATTTCCATGTTCCCCTGCATTGTCCAATTTTAGCAAGTATCCTGCTAACTTAATTTAATCAGTATGCCTTTCCCTGGATATCTGATTGGGTTCCTCATCCTCTGCCATCCGTCAGGTGATATCTGATCACCCTAGACTGTCTTAAACAAGAATCTTATTAAGTTGGTTTAGCCACAATCCTCCATAATCCCCGAAGTTTCCTTTTAGTAATTTTCCATCCACTGATCCCCATCCTACTCTTTGGCTATAAATTCCCTCTTGCCCAAGCTGTATACAGAGTTGAGCCCAGTCTCTCTCCCCCACTTCAGTGTCCCATCTCAGGGATGTCTGTACACATCTTGATAGTCTCCCCCCACCCACCTTGAATAAAGTCTTCCTTATTATGTTTTAACAGACCTCATTGAATATTTTTTTTTCTTTAACACTACTCAAAAGTGTGAACCATAGACCAGCAGTATAGTCATGAACTGAGAGCTTATTAGAAATATAGAATCTCAGATTCCACCCTACATTTAATGAACTTAACCTGCAGTTTTACAAGATTTCTCAGGTGATTTATATGCACATTAAAGATTGAGAAACATTGCTAGGTTATTAGTTTCCAATGCTTGTCACTAAACCAGGACCATTTTGGCTAAATAAGAATGCCTAGAAAGCTTGCTAAAAATAGAAGTTCTCAGAAACCTCCACCAGAGATTCTAATTCACTAAGCTTGAAATTCAGGAATGTTAACAAGCTTCCCCAGGTGATTGTGATGCACCACTGCCCTAGGCAGAGGACAGTATCTGCTAACTTTGACTTGATCTAGTTCCAGATCACTGATTCTCAACCTTGGCTGCACATTAGAATCACTTGGAGACCTCTTTAAAAATACTGATCACTGAGCTCCACTCTGAGAGTCTGATTTACCGGTGCTGTTGTGGGACTAAGGAATCCTTTTTTTTTTTTTAAACATCTTTATTGGAGTATAATTGCTTTACAATGGTATGTTAGTTTCTGCTTTATAACAAAGTGAATCAGCTATACATAAACATATATCCCCATATCTCCTCCCTCTTGCATCTCCCTCCCACTCTCCCTATTCCACCCCTCTAGGTGGTCAGGAATCCATATATTTTTAAAACTCCTCAGCGACTTTATTGTGCACCCAGGATTGAGAAATACTATTCCTTATAATTTAGTTTAAATAGCATAGGTGGGAATAAATGAAAGGAATGTAACAGGGAAGAGCCAGTTCTGACCCCACGTTGGATTTGTTTCTTTGACTTTAACCTTTGCTTTTCATTGCTTTTGTTATTATAATCACACAAGCCTGCCCCTCTGCCTGAATGTTAAACTAAAGTGCCTTTGTTCAGCTCACAGGGAGAGAATCTGACCCTGCCCACCTGTGAATGGCTGCAGAAAAGGAGAAATTAACACATCCCCTCCTGATGCTGTCCAAGCCAGGCAAAACTAATGGCCTTTTTACTTTGCTTCCTCACCTCCCCCCGCTCTCTGTTCTCTAAAAGAAACGGGCATCCAGACCCCATAAGATGGTTTTTTGGGGACTGTAATCTGCCGTCTTCTTGGTCTGCCAGCTTTTCCAAATAAAGTCGCAATTCCTTGTCTGAACACCGTCTCCCGATTTATTAGCCTGTCATGCAGCGAGCAGAGCAAGCTTGGACTTGGTAACAGGAACCTTGGATTTTTTTTTTTTCAAAACGGAAGAGTTACATATGAGATGGACCTAAATGGGAGATTGTTTTCGTGGTGGTGTAAAGAAATAGATTAAAAAGAGAGAGATAAACAGTGTGAAAACCATCTGTAATAGTGCAGTGGAGAGCTGTTCTACTGAAGCACTAACAGTAAAAATGGAAAGGAAGATTGTGAGAGAAGAAATATTTAGAATGAAGAATTATCAGGTCTTTGAAATGAACTCTTAGTAAGGAGTAGGTTTAATAACATAAGAGTCTGTAGAGAGGTCAAGAAAACTGAGTTTTTAGAAATTACTATTGGATTGGATTGTTCGGAAGTCATGGAGATTTTTGAGTATTATTTCAGTGAAGGGGTGGGAACAAAATTTAAAATGTAAGAGATTGTAGAGAGAATTAATGATGAAGAAAATATGGTTGTGGGGTGACTTGATTTAAAATCCTTAACCAAGAAGACAAGAAAGAAATAACATGCTTCTAGAAAGGAGAAATTGTCTAGTGAAGGCCGTTGTTGTTTTAAAGGATGAAATTTACATGTAAAGAGAAGTTAAAGAAGAGACTGAAAATAGAAAGCAAACCAAAACAATCCTTTAATTTTCTTTTTCTGAACATTAAAACTATGTAAAAAATTCAATAAATTTTAGTTGGCTGAGGGGGCTATTTGTCAAAAGGTGCTATGGGTTTAAGAAAATGATTTGGATGCTGTCAAAACAATGAACTCTCATCACTTTAATCCATGACATACCAGCACCTGAGCCCACTGGGCCATTGTATTAAAAGTTACACCTTAAAAACACAACTGGTCCAGAATAAGTAACACCCTTTCATTTTGAGAACTGATCTTTCTTTGTAATCCTGTGAATGGTGGGGCTGGGGTGGGAGGAGGAGAAGTACACTTAATTTTGCCTATTAAAACTCACTCAGTCTCTTCTGTCTAGAATAGCCTCTTTTGGGGAAATTGTCAATTAATTCAAATTTCAAACTTCCTAAAAGGCTGTTTCTCTCCTTTCTCAAAGGTCTTTCCTTCCTCCATTTCAGGAGAGTGTCTAGGTGTGTGTGTGTTGGTTGGGGGATGCTAGTGTATAAGCATCCTCTGCTTAAGTTACTCATAACTTCCTAAAAGGCTGTTTCTCTCCTTTCTCAAAGGTCTTTCCTTCCTCCATTTCAGGAGAGTGTCTAGGTGTGTGTGTGTTGGTTGGGGGATGCTAGTGTATAAGCATCCTCTGCTTAAGTTACTCATAACAGGAAAAACCGAAAGATCTGATGGCTGAAAACCTGACGTCAGTTACCTTGTGGATAGTGATGAATTTCTACCTAATTTCTAGGCCCAAATTAGTTCACAGACCTAGAACTCCTTGACGGAAGGGGAGATCAGGTCCTCTTGAGAAAGGATGCTGCACACAGCCACCAGGTATATACTGTGAATTCTCTTCCAAGCCTTTCCCAAAGGGCCACTACTAGGGGGACTGCACACTGGGGAAAAGGAAATACCCTGACTTTTCAGAGATTACTAGATACAGGTTACGAATTGATATTATTTCTGGGTACCTCATATTCACCATAATCCACCAATCAAAATGGGAGCTTAGGGTGGCCAGGTGATAGATGGAGGCTTAGCCTAAATTTGAGTCACAGTGGACCGTAGAGCATAGCTGGTGTTTTCTTCCTTGGTTCCTGAATGTATAATTGGAATAGACATACTTGGTAACTGGCAAAATCTCCACTTCTTGCTGCCTTGTTAAACTTTACTGACTGTGTTATCTATTAATTTTTTCCAGCTTTACTGAAGTATAATTGACAAATATAATTATATTTAAGATGTACAATGTGATGAATTAATATATGTATATATGTGAAATAACTACTGTAATCAAGTTAACACATCCATTACCTCACGTAGTTACTATTTTTATTTTTTCGGTGAAAAAACTTAAGATCTATTCTCTTAGAAAATTTCAAGTATACAATACAGTACTATTAATGGTAATCACCATGCTGTATATTAGATCCCCAGGTCTGATTCATCTTACAACTTGAAGTTTGTACCCTTTGACGGACACCTCCCTGTTCTCCCACTCTCTAACCCCTGGAAACTAGTGTTCTACTCTCTGCTTCTATGAGTTCAACTTTTTTAGATTCCACATATAAGTGAGAACATACAGTATTTGTATTCTCTGTCTGGCTTATTCCACTTAGCATAATGTCCTCCAGGTTCATCCATGTTTTTGTAAATGGTGTTCTTTTTTATGGCTGAATGATTTTCCATTGTATATGTACCACATTAAAAAAATCCACTCATCCATTGATGATATTTAGGTTGTTGTTTCCATATCTTGGCTATTGCAAATAAAGCTTCAATGAACAGGGGCATTCAGATACCTCCTCAAGATACTGATTTGATTTCCTTCAGATATGCACTCAGAAGTGGCTTAATGGATAATATGGTAGTTCTATATCTAATCTTTTGAGGACCCTCCATACTATTATCCATAACGGCTGTACCAATTTACATTTCCATCAAGTGCAAAAGTGTTCCCTTTTCACCACACCCTAGCCAACACATCTTATATTTTGTCCTTTTGATAATAAACTTCCTAACAGGTTTGAGGTGATATCCCATTGTGGGTTTGATTTGCATTTCTCTGATGATTAGTGATGTTGAGCACATTTTCATATACCTTTTGTCCACTGTATGTCCATTCAAGTTCTTTGCCTATTTTTAAATCAGGATTTGTTGTTGTTGTTGTTGTTTTTCTATTGAGTTGTGTGAGTTCCTTGAGTATTTCAGATATTAACCCCTATCATATATACAGTTTAGAAATATTTTCTCACATTCAGTAGGTTGCCTTTTTGTTTTGCTAGTTTTTTCCTTTGCGGTGCAGAAGCTTTTTAGTGTGATGTACTTCTACTTGTTTATTTTTACTTTTGTTACCTGTACTTCTGGTGTAATATTTAGAAATGATTACCAAGATCAATGTCGAAGAGTTTTTCCCCTTTGTTTTATACTAAGAGTTTTATTGTTTCAGCTTTTTTCCTATATTTTATTCTAGGAGCTTTTCCCCTATGTTTTATTCTAGGAGTTTTAGGTTTTCAGGTCTTATATTAAAAGTCTTCAATAGATTCCAAGTTAATTTTTGTGTATGGTATAATATAAGGGTCCGATTTCATACTTTTGCAAGTGGATATTCAGTTTTCCAAACACCATTTATTGAAAAGACTATTCTTTCTTCATTGTATGTTCTTGGTATTTTGTGTGGTATGTAACATCAGTTGTAATGTCTCTTTTTTTTTCATTTCTTAAAAAATTTTTTTTTAATTGACATATATTTGATTTACAGTATTGTGCAAATCTCTGCTATACAGCAAAGTGACTCAGTTATACACATATAGGCATTCTTTTTTTATTATATGCTCAACATCACTAATTATTAGAGAAATGACTACAATGAGGTACCACCTCACATCAGTTAGAATGGCCATCATTAAAAAGTCTACATAAGCTGGGATGAGTAAGAGAGTGGTATGGACATGTATACACTACCAAATGTAAGATGGATAGCTACTGTGAAGCAGCCACATAGCACAGGGAAATCAGCTTGGTGCTTTGTGACTACCTAGAGGGGTGGGATAGGGAGGGTGGGAGGGAGGGAGATGCAATAGGGAGGAGATATGGGGATGTATGTATATGTATAACTGATTCACTTTGTTGTAAACCAGAAACGAACATACCATTGTAAAGCAATTATACTCCAATAAAGATGTTAAAAAAAGAAGAAAATAAAGGGTAAATTTATATGAAAAAAAAAAAGTCTACAAATAACAAATGCTGGAGGGGGTGTGGAGAAAAGGGAACCATCCTACACTGTTGGTGGGAATGTAATTTGGTACAGCCACTATGGAGAACAGTATGGAGGTTCCTTAAAAAACTAAAAATAGAACTACCATATGACCCAGCAATCCCACTACTGGGCATATACCTGGAGAAAACCATAATTTGAAAGGACGCATGCACCCCAATGTTCATTGCAGCACTATTTACAATAGCCAAGACATGGAAACAACCTAAGTGTCCAACAATAGATGAATGGATAAAGAAGATGTGGTATATATATATAATGGAATATTACTCAGCCATAAAAAAGAACGAAATTGGGTCATTTGAAGAGATGTGGATGGACCTAGAGTCTGTCATACAGAGTGAAGTAAGCCAGAAAGAGAAAAACAAATATTGTATATTAATGCATATATGTGGAATCTAGAAAAATGGTACAGATGAACCTATTTGTAGGGCAGGAATAGAGAGGTAGATGTATAGAACGGACATGTGGACACAGTGGGGGAAGAGGAGGGTGAGACAAATTGGGAGATTAGGTTTGACATAAATACAGTACCATGTGTAAAATAGATAGCTAGTGAGAAACTGCTGTATAGCACAAGGAGCTCAGCTCAGTGCTCTGTGATGACCTAGATGGGTGGGATGGGGGGGTGGGAGGGAGGTCCAAGAGGGAGGGGATATAGGTATACATATAGCTGATTCACTTCATTATACAGCAGAAGCTAACACAACATTGTAAAGCAATTTTACTCCAAAAAAAAAAAAATACTGTTTTGACCCATCTGGGGGGTGACTTTGATGGTTGCCAGTTTCAAGTGGGACCCATAGCAAAAGAGGGCTCTCCAGCAGGTCCAGGCTGTAGTGCAAGCTGCCCTGTCTCTCAGGTAGATCCAATTGTGCAAGAAGTAGATAAGGACTCCATATGGAGTATCCGGAAGCCCCAACAGGCAAGTTGCAGCACAGACCCTTAGGGTTTTAGATTGAGGCCATTTCCTCCACTGGAAAGAGTTACCAGCAGCTGTTTCTGGCACATTGCTGAGCACTAGCAGAGACTGAGCACCTGCCCATCTGCTGTACCACAACCTGCATAAATCACTGAATTGTAAAGTGTGGATGAGCAAAGTGACAATGCATTGTAAAATGGTGCTATAATATGAATGTTTGTGTCCTCCTAAAATTCATATGTTGAAATCCTAAGTCCAAAAATAATAGTATTAGGAGATGGAGGTCTTTGGGAGGTGATTAGGTCAGAGGGTGAAGCCTTCATGAACAGAATTAGTGCCCTTACAAAAGAGGCCTGAGAAAGCTCCCTTGCCTGTTCTGCCATGTGAGGTTATAGCTCAAATACAACCATCTATGAGGAAGTGGGTTCTCACCAGATACCAAATCTGCTGACATCATGATCTTGGACTTCTCAGCCTCCAGAACCGTGAGGAATAAATGTTGTTTACAAGCCATCTAGTTTATGGTATTTTTGTTATAGCATCCCAAATGGACTAAGACAAATGGAAACTGCATTTTGAGGATCAGGCCCAAGGCAGTCACAAGGGCAAATAAATGATGTCAACAGGTGACCCAAGTTCTGTTTTACCTACCTCTGTTGCACTAATATATCTCTCTGAACTCATATATATTGAACTATCTTATAGATAGTTTGGCTCCATATATGGAACCAAATATGGGCTGCTATCTCCCTACAGCTCAGAGGTGGCCCTAAAGGACCATTGGGAAGGAGTGAATATTCTCAGCGAGCAAAGGTGTGAGGTTTAGACATGGTTGTTTACTTTGTATGAAAGAGAAATGAACTGAGTTAGATATACCTCCCAAGAAGGTGGTGAATGGCTTGGCTTGGTCAGGAGGCTGGAATAGGCAAGATTAGAAGATTGGAACAGGAAGGTCCAAGGAAGAATGGGCTGGACATATGAGTGTCTGACTCTTCCTACCTCTATTATTGTTCACTGGAATGCATCCAACACAGAAGAAAGACTGAACAACCAGGTGGACAGAATCATCCTTTTGGTGGATGTTGGTCAGCTTCTGTCTTCAGCCACCTCAGTGCTTATGCAGTGGGCTCAAAACAGAGTAGAAATGGTGGTAGGGATGGAGACTGTACATGGCCTCGATATGTGGAGTCCTACTCACCATGGCTGATACTGCTGCTGCTGAATGCTGAATCTATTAGAAGCAGAGATCAGTGGTAAGGTCCTGATATATTATCATCCCTCAATAAGATCAACCAGTCACATGATAGGAAGTTGATTATACCAACCCCCTTCCATCCTGAAGATGATAGTAATTCTTCCTTACTATCAAATTCAAACTGATGTCTTCTCTAAATATGGTTTACCTTTCCTTCTAACAGTACTTCTGCAACACCACCATTTGAGCACTTACACAATGTGTGATTTACTAAAACAATACCACATAACATCCTCTCAGATCGAGGAACTCATTTCATAGAGAAAGAGGTGTGAAAGTGGGTGCCCAGCCAAGAGGCCCTCTTGTCCTACCACACATCACATCCCCTGGAAACAACTGGATGATTATAATTATGGAATGGCTCAGCCAGTTCCCTTCAAGATTGCCTTGAATCACTGGCTGATATATAATAAGGTGTCCTCATGGCTAAAACACACAGGTCCAGGAACAAAGACATTGATACAGAACTGGTCCCTCTCACCATTCACTCTCTGAGGTCCACCTGTGCAATTTGCACTTTCCTTTCTTGACAGCTTAGCTCTGCTAGATTAGGAAAATTCTTTTACTCAGCAATACAAGGAAGTATCTAGTGAACCTGAAGTTGTGACTGCTTCAAAAGAATGAAAAGATAATCCTGATTTATTATGGGCTCCTCATGCCAGTGGACCAGCAGCTAAAGAAAAGAATTACTATATTTGTGGGGGGGAAATGAGCCTCAAGATCAGGAAGAGCTAGGACTGTTACTAAACAATGGAATCGAGGAGATGCACTGGTGCTTTCATGTCTGGTGATAATGATGAATCAACAGTTGTAGTGACCATAGCATGATAAAAACAAAGCAAATAAAAGCTCAGATTCTCAGGTTGAAGATCTGGGTTATTCCACTAGGTAAGCAACTTGGATAAGCTGAGGAGAGAGTGAGCAACCTGGTAGACAGAAGGGAGAGAAAAATACACAAAGTGTGACAGAGAAGTAAGATGATGGGTATGAATTTCAGTTTGGGTATCAGTTGTAGCATCTGTAGCTTGTGCCTCTATCACTTGTGTATGAAGCTTTCTGAAGAAGCAAATGCTTTGAATATTCAGTGATGGATTGTATTTAATGTAGGGCACAAGTTGATCTGAGTGGTACCAGGGTGGATTTATCAGGGTGCCTCTGCTGCCCTTACATACTCTTAGTCATTTCTCCTAGTCCAGCTGTGGCTGGGGAGGATAGTTCTAAGTATATTTTGACTCACTTTGTACTGAAAGCATCTTGCCTCAAACATATCATGTCTTTGATTTCAGCCCCATGGCTCCTCTGATGCTGTGGATGAAGGAGGTGTAAATAGGCAGCTGGAATATGAATCTAGATGTTAGGAAGTAAGTTTGTAGAGGTAAATTTAAGTGTTTCCAGACTGTAGAAGGTATTTGAAGACACTGGAAGGAAAGAGATTCCTTAGGAAGAATTTCAAGTGAAAAGAAAAAGATCATGGGGAAATGTCCCAAAGAATATGTAAAACACTAATATTTGAGGAACAGTTAATATAGGTGCAAAGAGGGAATACCGGCAAAAATCTTGAAGAGTGGCCAGTGATAATAGCAGGAGAATGCTTAATGTTTTTATTTAAGGATGGACTCATTAAGCCAAAGTTACTAATCTTCTCAATTTCATATAAAGAAGAGAAATAATAACACACACACACAGAGAGTTCTTCATAATTTATAAAGCCATTCTATAAATTTTCACATTTGATCCATACAAATATATGCAATGAGCTCGGATTTCAAAATTATTCCCATTTTAGAGATAAGGAAATTGGATCCCTGACTTTATTGATAAAGAGTGGATAGCTGGATATTAAATCAAAGCCTATCTCTTGTTAAACTGAAGGAAGTAACTGTTCATCGTTTTAGACTTTGAATTTTAGCTTCTGGTTCAAAGTCTGCAGCTTCAGCTTTCACATGTTATTTAGAAACCTGCTCCTATTATGCCTATTGTTATACCTTCATCCTGATCTGTGTGTCTTAAACAGGGCATTACTAGTTACGCTTCTATTTTAATCATTGTAGGTTGATTCATTTATTTGTAAAAGCATTAATTAGTTATCCTCATGCGTTGTCTTAGTTTAAGGTAGAGGCTTCAAATGTTACATTAACAAACATTGTTTTGGGAACTTACAGACTGAAATGAATGCATAATATAAACAAATAATATGTATAAATAAAAGATGAAACTAGGGCTTCCCTGGTGGCGCAGTGGTTGAGAGTCCGCCTGCCGATGCAGGGGGCACGGGTTCGTGCCCCGGTCCGGGAAGATCCCACATGACGCGGAGCGGCTGGGCCCGTGAGCCATGGCCACTGAGCCTGCGCGTCCGGAGCCTGCGCTCCGCAACGGGAGAGGCCACAGCAGTGAGAGGCCCGCGTACCGCAAAAAAAAAAAAAAAAAAAAAAAAAAAGATGAAACTAGCTTACTGTTATTAGATTTGCTTCAAATATATTTGTATGTGTAGGCCATAGAAAGAAAGTAAAATAAAAATGCAACACATATTAAATAAAAACTTTAGTTTTTTTTGATTCTATGTAGATAAGTAATGTTCAAAGATTTCTCTTGGGGGGAAATAATTATACTAAATTTTGTAGATACATACATTTTTGTAGCAGCAATAAACAAATTTGCCACATTTCTAAATTTTAATGAACATACCCAGAAATTGTCAAAACAATTTCCCCTTGATTTGGCATTAAAAATACAAGCAAGACTCTAGAGGGCGCTCTATTCCTGTTGTTTTTCAAGAGGTGGTACAATTCCTTTTAAATGCAGCAATGAATGCAAGTTATTTAAAATTCGTCGTGAATACTTCCAAGAAGGTTAGAATTCTCATGCAAGATCTTGAAATTAGTATGTGTTAGTGGGATTTTGTGTTCTATGTTATATGCTTTCACTTGGGATAGTTTATGTTCTTTAATGCCTAGGATGTAATTAAATTCTCAGGAGAATATACCTATATTTAAAAGGCTAAACGTTCTAATACGTGTAGCTCTAATTGTTTTCTCGGCATTGCTTAATTATGTTTAGCTTAATTTCTTTACTTGATTGTTATTGCTAGTAATAACATATATTGTTACTTTAGTCAGAGTTTTGGGATTTTTCTGGGAGTGGCATCATCACATTACTTTGATTCTTCCCTAATTACCTGCACATTAAATGTATATGAGAGGGCCTCATCTGGTGCCTGGATTATAGCAGGTTTTAACTGAATATGCCTTAAATCTGAATCGGAAGGTTAAAAAAATCTTTTAATAGTAAATGAAGATATCACATTATCTAAATCTGTGCCCCCTTCCCTAGGCCATTCATGGGCTAGGTGATGGTAAAAACCTGGTCACTCAGGGTTTAATTTAGCTCAGAGTTTATTCTGGTTCGTCAGTAGGTTATAAAAAATCTGAATTTGACTGCATTTAAGCCATTGCATTTTATTGATAAATTCTAACAATACTCACATCCCCCCGTTTTTGTACTTATCTGCCTGGTACATAAAAAGCCATGTGTGCTTAAAACCTCTGGATCTTTTTGCTGGCGGCAGATGTCTCTGTTAAATACCATTTTGTGTGAATAAGTGTTGCCTCCTTAGTTTGGTTTACCAGCCCTTGTGTATAAACCTCTAGCTTCCTAAATCTCTCTACTCTTTAAGCTGAGATTTTATTTCCATTTGTACCCTCAGCTTTGCCAGAATTGACCAAGTGGAATTGAAGTTTTAGGAATAACTCACTTTTGTTTTCCTATTCTGACTGTGCTTTCAGGGCTAATAACTTGTGTTGCACCAAACTCCCATCATACATTCCATTTCCAGGAAGTGGGCAATGAATTTTTTCCCCATATGTCTGGATCTTATCTTGGTAACCTTCCAGCTACCCAGTTCAGTTCGTCCCCAAGTAACTTGAATCTTACTTCACTCTGCACAATACCTGGAGACGGTAGTTGCAGGTGAACTACAGGCCACTAGAGGGGACTATGTTATCTGCTGCCACTTGACCGCATTGTCCGGTTCTTCCATCCGTATTCCCATTGTGGTGCTTCACCACCCACCATTAAGGACATACCTTGTTGGACTCCCCTGACACCAGCACTTGCCCTCATCCTCTTTACCTGATAGTCATAATCCCTTACATTTATGTAGCACTTTCAAAACACATTATTTAATATACTAAGTGTATCAGCTCTTATAACAGGCATCTATAAATTGGGTATCATCACTTCCTTGTATAGATGATAAAAATGTGGCTGAAAAAGTCAAGATTTGCAGCCATGTCTTCATATTGCAGATATCAGGATGCTCTTGTTTGTTTGTTTAAAGTAATTGCAACTGGTAATAGACTGTAACTTGCCTGAACTTATTAATAACTAGTTACTTAATAGTTAGAGTCCACTTAAGCTCTCACCCCACATTGTGAGGCCTTGATATTTTTTGTTCTGCTCATCTGAATCAGAGTTCCTATTCTGACTCCAAGAACTGGATTATGATCTTATTAGGAATTGGGCTCATTATTCCCAAAGCTCAGAATATCACAATAAGCATATAAATGCATCTTCTCAGCTAATAATTTGACATTCTCTTTTCAAACAGTGTATCCCAAATTTACCTGGAAAGACTCGCTAATGGCCTTCTTATATGTACAGATTGCCAGGTAACCAGATTTCTTCCCCGGGCATGCTGTAGCTTAGCAGTTCTGGGCAGAGGTCTGATAATTTTACTGTAGACAGTTATCTTCAAGCAAATTTGAAAATCAACTTCTTGGAGCAGAGTCTCTTAGAAAGGCATGAAATTAATCTGTTCATGTTCATTTCCTTTTCCGTGACTTATTTCTCACTAGATGAATTTGAGCATCTTTCTTTTCCTTTTCCCTCCTCCTCTGCCTAGCTCCCACTGTCAATGACAGAATTTCACTTTGATAGCTTATCAGCCCACTGTGTAATTTGGATATAGAAAGCTATTTGATCTACAGACGCTCCTTGTCCTGAATTGAATTGGAATAAATGATTCTGAAATTGTACCCATCCAAGATGATTTATGCCATAGCATTTCTAAAGGCCACATATTAATGAAAGAGACTTGGAATCAGATGGTGTTGGACTTAAATTCTTTTCTTCTCTTCTCAGAAGGAGGTAACATGTCTTTCCCTAAATGACCCTATTCCATACCTGCAGAAGCTTCCAGGCTATCTCAATGATGCTTAAGTTAAATTCTAGGAGGCCGTTGACACATTATAAAGACAAAGCACATATATAAAGATCCCACAAGAAAAATGACAAATTATGTAGTGGTTATTTGTGTGGCTAAATTTCTTATTTTTTTTTTACTTGAGACAATTTGGGGAGGCACTGCAAATGCTTGTAAAAGACTATGATTTGGTAGCATCAATCTTTCTGATCAATACATGCTTTCTTCAGCTATATTACAACCTTTAATTGGATTACACTTATGTTTCACTGACTTGGGAATTATACTTTTGTGGTGACTTTGTTTAATTATTACTGTAATTATCCATGACCAATCTGACCTATATTCTTACTGACCTAATTATATAGAAGAGTGGCTAAAGGCCTTTTTTTCTTTTTTACACTATACCACTTCATTTATGTATTTTTTATATCCTCAAGTAGCCTATCAGAAGTTATTTTCAACTGAAAAATGACATTTTATTCCCCAAACAGAAAAGCTATGAATCACTAATTCAGCTATTTAGGAAAAGAGAAATTTTATTTAGGAAAGTTCTTTACTTCTGGGTGACATTATGATGAATAATAATTTATCTTATTAGGAGAGAGAGAATATTTGAAACATGGATTTCTCTTAACTATGGAACAAGACGCTGTTATAACTTTTACTGTTTTACTCTGTCATATTAACAATTCCAATTATGTTGTTCTTGGATTTAGCATATTTTGTTCAGTACTGGCCACTTCTTTTTTTTTTTTTCATTAGGGGTTGAAGACTTAAACAAGGTAATCTGAAAAAAAATCATGTTTTGGGCTTCCCTGGTGGCGCAGTGGTTGAGAGCCCGCCTGCCCATGCGGGGGACACGGGTTTGTGCCCTGGTCTGGGAAGATCCCACATGCCATGGAGCGGCTGGACCCGTGAGCCATGGCCGCTGGGCCTGCGCGTCCGGAGCCTGTGCTCCGTAACGGGAGAGGCCCCAACAGTGAGAGGCCCGCATACCGCAAAAAAAAAAAAAAAAATCATGTTTACTTTAGATATCCAAGGTTTTTGCCAATTTTTTTCCTGAGCATAATGATTGTGATAAACACTGTTCTACTATTATTTGAATATTTGACAGGCTTTCCATTATATTCCAAATATTACAACAGTTGACTTCAGTTTGACAGAAAAAAGATAAGTTAGCCTGGCCTCCAACATTATTGATGTGTTTTGAATAAGAAATGCCAACCATGCTTCTGTGGCTTTGTACAGATGAGGAAAATGTGAAAAGAAATAAATTGGCAGTGATGATTTTATGATAATTGGCAATTTTATTAGAAAGAATACCCCAAAGAAATAATATTTCATCAGGCAAAAAGGAATATTTACATTAAAACAACAATCCATAACAGAAAGCAGTTGCAAAAATGTGGAACATGTGGGTGTGCCTGAGGATGTAGGAAATGATTTATACTGTTTCAAATTACTATGCTTTTGAAAATTGAAATAATATGATAGTATTATTTATCTTTCAAATATATATATTCACATAACTTTTCTTATTTTAGAATCCACTTATGTTCAAACGTTTTGGTGAGTTTCACTGGCCTTGCTTATATCTTAAATAGGATTGAGAAAGAAGAGGAAACCATATGCTAGTCACTCGCCACTCATGCTACCTTCCTTGTCACAGTTAATCACCACCATGATCCTCTGAAGCAGGTTGTATCCTTTCCACTCAGAGACATGAAAATGAGTCTCAGAGAGATTAAGTCATACTGAAGATCACAGGCATAGCAGTTCTAGCAAAACTGGTGTTAGAACCTCAATCTTTTGGTTCAGTAACTCATTCTACACTTTGCAGTATATTTACTTTGTAAACTATAAAATGACATACACTTGTAAGAGTTATAATTATTACCTAATAGTACAGAGTTTTGCTAGAGTCTTTTACCATATAGAAAAGCCTTGCATTTGATTCCAAACCTAATGAATGTTTGAACTCAATTAGTTTTTTTTCTTTAATTGAGTACTTCAATGCACGTGCCAGGTACGTTACATGCACTATATTGTTAAACCCTCACAACATCCCATTGCAGTAAATAATGCTGTTACACTCATGTTACAAATGAGGAAACAAGCTCAGTGAGATTAAGTAGCTTGCTCAATAGTCAGAGAGTGTGGAACCTACTTCCTTTCCTCTGAACCATGTTCTGTTTGCACATTGTCAGTCAGAGGTAAGACTTCCTTACATAAAGAATTATACACACAGAAAGACCTATATGCTGAGAACTAAAAAACATTGATAAAGGAAATTGAAGATGATTCAAAGAAATGGAAAGATATCTCATGATCTTGGAGCGGAGGGATTATAGTACTGTAAAAATGGCCATACACTCAAAGCAATCTACAGATTTCATGCAATCCCTATCAAATTACCCATGACATTTTTCACAGAACTAGAACTAGAAATAATCCTAAAATATATATGGAACCACAAAAGACCTAGAATTACCAAAGCAATCCTAACGAAAAAGAACAAAGCAGGAGGCATAACCCTCCCAGACTTCAGACAATACTACAAAGCTACAGTAATCAAAACAGCTTGGTAATGGCACAGAAACAGACATATGGATCAAAGGAACAGAATAGAGAGCCCAGAAATAAACCCAAACACCTATAGTAAATTAATCTTTTACAAAAGAGGCAAGATTATACAATGGGGAAAAGACAGTCTCTTCAGCAAGTGGTGTTGGGAAAGCTGGGCAGCCACATGCAAATCAATGAAGTTAGAACACTCCCTCACATCATACACAAAAATGAACTCAAAATGACTTAAAGACTTAAATATAAGACATGACACCATAAAACTTCTAGAAGATAGCATAGGCAAAACATTCTCTGACATAAATTGTAGCAGTGTTTTCTTAGGTCAGTCTCCCAAAGGCAAAAAAAAAAATAAAAGCAAAATTAAATAAATGGGACCTAATCAAACTTATAAGCTTTTGCACAGCAAAAGGAAACCATAAAGAAAATGAAAAGACAATCTATGGAATGGGAGAAAATATTTGCAAATGTTGTGACTGACAAGTGCTTAATTTCCAAAATATACAAACAGCTTGCATAGCTCAATATCAAAAAAACAAACAATCCAATCTAAAAATGGGCAGAAGACCTTAATAGACATTTCTCCAAAGAAGACATACAGATGGCCAATATGCACATGAAATGATGCTCAACATGGCTAATTATTAGAGAAATGCAAGTCAAAACTACAATGAGGTATCACCTCACACCAGTCAGAATGGCTATCATCGAAAAGTCTACAAATAATAAATGCTGGAGAGGGTGTGGAGAAAAAGTGAACCCTCCTACACTGTTGGTAGGAATGTAAATTTGTACAGCCACTATGGAGAACAGTATGGAGGTTCCTTAAAAAACTAAAAATAGAGTTACCATATGATCTAGCAATCCCACTGCTGGGCATATATCCTGAGAAAACTCTAATTCAAAAAGATACATGCACCCCAATGTTCATAGCAGCACTATTTACAATAGCTAAGACATGGAAACAAACTAAATGTTCATCAGTGATGAATGGATAAAGAAGATGTGGTATATATATGCAATGGAATATTACTCAGCCATAAAAAAGAATGAAATAATGCCATTTGCAGAAACATGGATGGACCTAGAGACTGTCATACTAAGTGAAGCAAGTCAGAGAAAGACAAATATCATATGATATCACATATGTGGAATCTAAAAAAAATGATGCAAATGAACTTATTTACAAAACAGAAAGAGACTGACAGACATAGAAAACAAATTTATGGTTACCAAAGGGGAAACCAAGGGGAGGATAAATTAGGAGTTTGGGATTAGCAGATATAAACTTTTATATATAAAATAGATAAACAACAAGGTCTTACTGTATAGAACAAGGAACTATATTCAATATCTTGTAATAAACTATAATAGAAAAGAATATGAAAGAGAAGATATACATAACTGAATCATTTTGCCTTACATCAGAAACTAACACAACATTGTAAATCAACTATACTTCAATTAAAAAAAAAGAATTACACATGCAGCTTTACACAGAATCCAACTCCTTATTTATTTAATCACGATTTAGGCTTTTTCCATAATCAATTATTCAACTGGTTTTTGATCTGTTAGTTCTGGAAACCATTACCCAAACTCCATGATTTGGATCTAATAACAACTTTGGGGTTCATAGATTGCTTTATATATATATGTATATATGTGTGTGTGTGTGTGTGCGCGTGTGTGTGTATGGATATATATATATATATAAAAGAATATATGTAAGGATATAGATGGATATTGTGATATATATATTAAAAAAATATATGTTGGGCTTCCCTGGTGGCGCAGTGGTTGCGAGTCCGCCTGCCGATGCAGGGGACGCGGGTTCGTGCCCCGGTCTGGGAGGATCCCACATGCCGCGGAGCGGCTGGGCCCGTGAGCCATGGCCGCTGAGCCTGCGCATCTGGAGCCTGTGCTCCGCAACGGGAGAGGCCACAGCAGTGAGAGGCCCGCGTACCGAAAAAAAAAAAAAAAAATATATATATATATATGTTAGAATGTATATAAGGAGATATATGTATATAAAGATATATATATATAAGGATAAATGCATAAGGATATGTGTATATATATATCATATATATGTATGTGTGTGTGTATATTCTCTGACACTGAGAAATCAGGAGGACAAGCCCACACTTAAGATTGGTTATTTGGTGGTTGGTCAATCTTCAGGTGTAGAAGCTTGTTACAAGATTTTTTCATGTAATCACTGATTAGAAAGAAGGTATCTCTGACTTAACATAAATTAAATATGACCATTAGGCTTTTGAAGAGCATTGACTTACTCCAGGCAAACTGTAGGCTTCTGAGGATTTAAATGAAAGGGAAAATTGTAACAGATCAGTCACCAGCATTTATTTATCATCTGTCATAAGCTAAAGAGAGAATTTTGGTTTTATAAGTCAACAAGAGTTAGCTGAATTCCCAGTCTGATTTAACAAGAAATCAACATAAGCAGCTTAAATGTCTTGCAAATAAATTGCAATATTGTATTTTCCTGTACTTTCTCAGATATGCCAAAGCAAGTACCCTTCACATCAACTCTCCTATTTAAAAATCTGGGGCTTCCCTGGTGGCGCAGTGGTTGAGAGTCCGCCTGCTGATGTAGGGGAAACGGGTTCGTGCCCCGGTCCTGGAGGATCCCATATGCCGCGGAGCGGCTGGGCCCGTGAGCCATGGCCGCTGAGCCTGCGCGTCTGGAGCCTGTGCTCCGCAACGGGAGAGGCCACAACAGTGAGAGGCCCACGTACCGCAAAACAAACAAAAAAATTTATTAATTAAGAATTTTTTTATTGAAGTAGAGTTGATTTACCATGTTGTGCCAATCGCTGCTGCACAGCAAAGTGACTCAGTTCTACACATCTAGACATTCCTTTTTAAAATATTCTTTTCCATTATGGTTTATTACAGGATATTGAATATAGTTCCCTGTGCTATACATTAGGACCTTCTTGTTTATCCATTCTAAATGTAAAAGTTTGCATCTACCAAACTCAAATTCCCAGTCCATCTCTCTCCCTCCCCTCCTCCTCCTTGGCAACCACAAGTCTGTTCTCTATGTCTATGAGTCTGTTTCTGTTTTGTAGATAGGTTCATTTGTCTGACTCAATACTTTCCTGTGCCAGTCTAGGCAATTAATTAATTAACTTCTCTGAGCACCACTTTTTAATCTCTAAATATTAGAATTATACCCACCTCAAAAGGAGTTTACAAGTGTAAAAATGTGCTGTAATTGTAAATACATGTAAAGTCTTAAAACTGAGCTGGAGGAACAGCAGCAAATAGCCAGGAATTGTGGAGGACTTGGGCTCTTGGAGGGCCTGGACCCAGTAATAGTTAACCTGGGACCTAAGCAGCTAATGTAAAGAGCAGGACTGTCTGGCTTGTAGGGCTGCAGGGGAAGGGTGCATGCTCCAGGAGGAGGGTGGGTGGAGAGAAATGACAGGCATCAACCTTCTTGTAATTTTTTGATCTTCCATGCTTGGGCATGTGCTTATTTGAGACTTGGTTTAAGGTTTGCCAACTTGTATCACTTGTTTCTGCCTATAGAAGTGTTAAGACATTTTCCAAGCCAATTAGAGGGAACAATGGATGCCACTAGAAAGTCTAAAGTGCCATTGGAAGATCCAATTCCCAGGACTGAAACCAGATGTATTCCCTGAAATAACTCAGGGTTCTAATGTGAATATGAAAGCCTTCAAAGAAACCCTTTTCAGAGCCTCTAAAGCTTATTTAACTGGCTTTGATATCTTAGCATCAGATATGAGTAAAGAGAAAAATACAGACACTCCTTTAGCACCTCTCTTTTAGGGAGCCACCCATTTTCCCACTTCATAACAATTGGTGAGGCCTGGCCAGTCTATATGTTTTCAATACCACTTAGCTTATGGTCCAGGTCTGACCAGTCAGAGCACAGCATCCCCCCGACTTCAGTGGTTGCTAAAGAGATGAGCATGTAACACAAACTGGGTGATTCAGAGTCCTCCAGGTTTCTAATCTACAATCTATATGGTTTTAGGAATACTTGCAACCATTTTGCTGATACACAGACAAATCCTATGTGATTTCAAGCAAAGCAGAGGCAAGCAGAACCAAAATCAAAGAGGCAAGAAAAGAGAGTTCTGATGAAATTGTTTAAACCCCTGGATTCAGCAGATGTACCTTTTGGTCTTCTCACTTACATTTTTCTATCACTTGGTACTGAAAATGTTTTGGCTTGAACAATTCCATAGTGTTAAACTCCAAATATTTCTCATTATGTTATATAGTTTGTAATTTAACTGAAGAAAAATAAAAGAGATTTTTTTAGCTAAAAATAATTTAATATTGTAGGATGTCTTATCATATGTAGACCCTGCTGAGATGTTTGCTATAGTTTTAGAAATAACAGATAAATTTGTGCCATAAAGCTTATTAACATGAAAACTTTCCTCATACAGGTCTTTATCTTATTAATTAGATTAAATGCAATTGCTTAGTAAAGAAATAGTTTCTACAGGGACTTCAGGTATGCCAGAGTAAATTAGGAAAACGTGCAGATACTCTTTCTTTGATATGTCTTTTGACAATTGAAGATTATTTCAACTGTCAACTGTGAAGACATATATTGTCTCATGTACCATGACTAGGAGCTATACTGAAGTGCTAAAATTTTCAAGTGATTATCATGTCTGTCTAAGAAGAGTAAAAATAAAAAATGTTATTTGAAAACATTAAGATTTTTTTTCTTACCTCAGAAAAACTATGCAAAGTTCTTTAGTCATTATTCATGTTGTAAAATTAACTCATTATATGAAAATGTAAAGAAGACTAATGGTACTCTTAGAATATAAAACTATAGTAAATTGTTAATTATAAATTCATTTCCTTCTCCTTGTTCATCATAATGACTTTTAAAATCTGGAACGAATAAGCCCAATTAACCAATTTTGATTATGGGTTTGCTCTTGGTTAAAATATTTCAATTTATATCTGCTTTTATGGGGGAGGGAATGTTAAAATACCCAAGATTTTGGGAAATATTTAATAAATAATCACTTTAATTTTATATGTTATAAAATATTGGGAATAGCTTAATTATGATTGACAACAGATAGAAAGTGGGCCTAGTTTTTAATGATTGAATATATTTTTTATATTATGTTTTAAATTAATTTTTGATTAGGTAGTATTAAAATTAAATTAAATTAAAAACACAGTAAAATGTCTATACCATCCTTTTCCCCATATGCCTAGTACTCACTTTATATTCTTCTTCCCACCCCTCCCCTTGCATAGGCAACTCCCTTACATAGATTCCTATATATCCTTCCAAAGTTTCTTTTTGCATGTAAAAGGAGGCATGTATATAGAAACTTAATATTCCCTCATATTTTACACATGTTTGAAAACTTTTACTATGAAGTCTGTTGTCTTTGCTTTCTATTCTTTATATGTCTTCTGACAGTTAAGGAGTTTTTTTTCCTCCCTTGTGGTTGCCTTTATAAATATAATTATGTATAGTCTATAGTATCAACCCTACTAAGACAACTAATAAAATAAACATGTTTCTTCTTCCTTCCTGTTCCCTCCTTTTTCTTCCACCATCTGATAGTATAGAATAAAATTATCTTTCTTAGTATTTACGCTTATATGGTTAAATATGCATATATTTCTATTAATTAATTTGTCAGCTTCAAATAACATTTTTGACTCCCAGCTATTACAGGCAAGACAATCAGAACATTTATTTACTCTCTACCTTTCCTTTATGCCCTCCCTGTATTTATTAGTTTATCATTTCTACATTTTCAGAACATACTATATTTACATCCTGATTTTTTGCCCTTATCCTCACTTATAGTCAGTGTCAGTTCTACAGTTACATGTATTTCAGTCCTCATTTCCAGTCTCATTACTGCAGTTTTCCTGACCTTGTTTGGATAAAGTTCATCCTTTTGTATCTACTACTAGGAAAGAAACATTATTTGAAGAGAATATGATTGTATACTAACCAATCCCACCCCCACCCCCTGCCCCATGTAATCAGTTGAAAACCTGCTGTAAATAAGAACATTCAGTGAAGTAAAGGGACATGGAAGTAACAGAGAGAAATCAGTACTTTTTATTATATAAGGAACAACTATAAACAAATGACTCCATAAAATACCCAGAAATAAACACATCAAGAAATATATAAAACCTATATCTAGAAAATTTTAGAACACTCCTGAAGAGCACAAAAGAAGAATTGAAATAATGGAAAGATATACCAACATTTTGACAGGAAGATTCAAAATCATGAAGTTATCATTTCTTCATAACTTATAAATTTAAAGTGATCCAATATGAGAACCAAGTGTTTTTAAGCTAGAAAAATTGATTATAAAGTTTATATAGAAAAAATATACAAACAAGAATATTGAAAAGAACTTTGAAAAAAGGAGCAATAGTGGTAGGGGCAGGATTTCCTGGAGGCAGAACATTTTATGTCTCAATAATTCAACAGAGAGCTAGTATACAAACAAACAAACAGCCAGAAATAAATGATATGGAAATCTGGTATATTACATAGGTGTTATCCCAAAACTAAAGGGTAAAAATGTATTATTAAACAAATGGTCCTGGGATGATGGGTAGCTCTCTGGAAAAAATAAAATTGGATCTACATTGTACATTACATACTACGATGAATTTCAGTTGCACCAAGAATTTACATGTAAAAGAAGAAGCCATTAAAATACTAGATGAAAATTTATTTTTCAGTGGGAAGGCTTTTCTAACTATGAATCAAAATCCAGAATCTTTAATAAAAAAAGATTAGTGGATTTGGAACTAGAAAAAAGAAAAAAATTCTTCATGACAAAAGTACCACATGGTAAGTCAAAAAACAAATTTCAATCTTGAAAAAATTTTGCAATTCATATCACAGGCAAAGAATAATTCTTACCATTATACAGAAAGCTTCTAGAGCTCAACCAAAGACCAACAGCCTAAAAGTTAAGAGAGCAAAAGATATAAGCAGTTCACAAATAACAAAATACAAATAATTAAAAAACATAAAAGAGGTAGTCAACCTCACTGAAAATTAGAGGTTTTTATAATGAAGAGTATCCAATTGATTTATTGTTCTAAATTTTTAAATTCAAATTATTCTATTAAGATCCTATAAATTGCATGATATTACTTATAGGGTTGGCCAAAAGTTTGTTTTTCTGTACAACGTTATCAAAAAGCCTGAATGGACATTTTGGCTAACCCAATACAAAAATTTCAACTGCAGTTTATTTTCACATGGAGTGACATTTTATGCTATCTTTCATTGTGCACCTGTTTTCATATTTCTGGAGCAGGTTCCAATCATTAGGAGGAATGCAGTAATTAAGGGCCTACTAAAGATGAATCTTCACCCGTACATGCTGTGTGAATTTTGATCACTCTAATATCTGCCACTGCTATTAAAACAATTCATTCTCATTTCATCAAGTATTCTTGTAAACTTATTTTCTTTTAGTCCTCACATTAGAGAGTTGTTTTTCTCTCTGGGTATCAAAAAGTGCTACCCATGTGAGATGAGGCATTCAAGACAAGGGTAACATTATCCCCTGAATAATAGTGACACCTGCAATCTTTAGTATCACAAAATATGATAATTGGATCAGCTTTGTGCTACAAAACTGACAGTTGAAAACCCGCTTTGGCAAAGCAGGACTCTTTTGCTACTGCTTGGTTTGTTTCAATGGTTTGTGTTCTTAGTCCACCCTGTTTCTGAAATTATTTTCATTTCCTCCAATACTTGGTATCTTAGTATTATAAACATATTGGAGGTGGATGGTTATAATACATACTCCTTGTTTGATCTCTTCGGCAGAGACAGTAACCGAGAGAACTCTCTGAGATAACTGGATTTTCCTATGTCTGGCTCAAGCTTTACTGAGTTATGTTGGTCTGTGAGATCACACTGTACTGAGTAGAGGCTCTCTCAGCACACCTTGATATATCCAACTTGCCCACTGAACTGGTGCTCCACATCCCCTCTGCAAAACATATCCATGACCAGAGCAAGCTGAATGCAGATGGCTGAAGACTGCTCTCTCATGCACTCTGCTCCTCCTTGGATAGTTGCATACTTACCATAAATCAAGAAGCTTGTCCCCACACTTTCTTTTATGTGAGTTTTATTATAATCACTAAACATAATTTTGATTAAATATTCCATAAACTGACAAGAATGGAAAGAAAGTGTTGTTTGCATGATAACTAGACTGAATGCTTTGGAAAGACTCAATTAAAAAGGTCACTTAAAAATCCTGTCAGATAAAGAGACAACAGTAAAAACATGAGAGAAATTATACAATATGAAAGGATTTTCTATTCAGATTGTTCTGAAAGACTGCAGCCCTGAGATTCCTCTTCATATTAAAAATTGAAATTGGAAATTGTAGACTGCATTGTGAGTTTGGTTCACGCAAGGTATCACACAAAACTCCAGTCAAGTAGTGGGCTCATACTCACAGAAGTTTTGCTCTACATGAAAAAAACTGGAAAATGAATGTACATTTGTATATTTTAAATTCAGGTAAAATGTTTAAAGTATATATGCAATGCTTTTAAATGATTCAACCCTTTACACCAACTGGTTTTGATAAATTGACCAATTACAAATGCTGATGTTTCAGATAAGAGGATTTGTACTGACCTTGAACATGAATGGCTGTCCTTTTAATATTTTCATGCGGACCTAAGTTTTTGAGATAGGTAGAAGTTTGTTTTTGGAAGAATATAATATTCTCTTAGGATGCAGGCAAAGTGACGAGAAAAAGTTTTGAGAATATCTGAAATAAGGGTAGGATGAAACAGAAGTGGGAGCAAAATGAGAAAACTGTGGACCCAGAAGTCATGTTCTTCCTATTCCTGCTGGAAGAGATCCATGACCTAAATCACAAATTAACACCTCTTCTCTTTCCCCCATGGCTTCTTTTAATAAGAGACAAAGACTTTCAAGCTAATAGTAAGGGTATTCTAAGTACAAGTAACTGTACATAACACTAGCCATTTCTATTTTAGTGTGAATTAGTTTTTAGACTTTGTGTAAATGACAGACTGGTAGGGCTTCTGGAAGTTGATGTAGATAAGAAACAGGAAGAAAAGTACAAACACCAGGTTGGAGCATGGCAAGACAGGGTGTACCTTCTTAAAGTAGTATTAGATGAGGAAAATCTCTTTGACTACATGGATAAAGCTGTTGTTTTCAAAATTTTCCATGCAATCAATGTCACATTGTTGACCTGAGCAACTGAAATCTTATTCATGTTGTGCTATCTACTCATTTCATGCTGACCTGCTATCACTCTGACAGTTTGTCTTAATTATATTTGAGTAAGTCTATTCATCATGCCATTTTATTTTACTTTGTTTTGATTGTAGCAAATGGAGCCAACATGAAATTCATCTTTATCTGTAACCTAGCAGGATTGGAAAATAAGTCTCTAAGACCTAAATGGATACAACATAACCTGAGTGCTACAAATTATGTGATTTGAGTTTACCATGATGGCATGAAATCATTCTCCTTTTACTTAGGTTCTGGGAAAAAAATATGCTTTTTATTTAATGAATTAAGAAATTCAGAGAGAAACAAAACAACACTGGCACCTGATAGTAGTCATAATTTGAGATCGTCTTATAATGTCATAAACTTGATCCTTTTACTTAAAATTGAAGGGTACTACATAAGCTGTGTGTTTATAAGAGTAATAATCTTTTAAAATAAAATTTGAATTATTACAAACAATTCTTTGCTGTATTCCATTTTCTTTCAGTTATAGAGATACTTGAAAAAATAATTTAACTTTGTAAAACTAGGAAATTACTTATAGTAAGTCTAGGACCCAGTTGGGCACAGAAGCTGTGAAGGAAAGAAGGTATAATTTTCAAGGTAGAAGGATATTGCCTCTTATGGTGTCTAACAGAGCTATCCTATTGCTAGAGTGAGAAAAAGGGTAACTAGAGCAGCAGGGGACATAATTACAAATAAAAGGGGAAATATAACTATCTTTGAATTTATTGCCAAATGTTTAAAAAGGAAGTTTTAAGTTTGCAGTTATTCTTCCATTTACTCAGGTGAATGATAAATCTTGCAAAGTTGACAGGTAAAGCCTCAGATTTTATATATTTGGTCTCTAGGATAAAAGCAGTCTCATTAAAACATACTGGCGGGGCTTCCCTGGTGGTGCAGTGGTTGAGAGTCCGCCTGCCGATGCAGGGGACACGGGTTCGTGCCCCGGTCTGGGAAGATCCCACATGCCGCGGAACGGCTGGGCCCGTGAGCCATGGCCGCTGAGCCTGGGCGTCCGGAGCCTGTGCTCCGCAACGGGAGAGGCCACAACAGTAGGAGGCCCGCGTACCGCACACACACACACACACACACACACACACACACACAAACATACTGGCAAATAAAATTTTTATTTTCAATGGTAGTACAGTTAAAGAAAGCATACTGTGTTTTTGTTTGACATTAAATCTGATGAAATACTTGTCTGGAAGAAAAATATGCCTGATTTTGTGTGTGTGTATCTGTGTGTCTATGTGCATGCTCTTGTTTATGTGTTATTATCCCTAAGGCTTTTTTACTTTTCCGTCCATCTCCTCGGTCTAAACCAACCTTCTCTCACATACTATACTTCAGTCTGGAAGTGAATAAAACCCTCTGAAAGTTGTCTACAATTAGCATAAGAAAGGGAGAAAGAAACCCTTGACTATAATTTAGTATCAGTGTATCTGATTCCACTGATTTTATTAATAATGCTTCCAATTTGTGGGAAGTATAAAAGCAAATTAATTACTGCCATTTATTTCTGCTGGACTCTTGAGTTCAACCTACATTTTTGAGAATAGCAAATATTATAAATTTTTACAATTTCCTGACATTATACTTGACAGAAATGCAGAGAAATACTTTCATGTGAAAACTTTGCCAGAGAGGAAGAAAAGTGAATCCTACCAAAACTTTTATTTGCTTTTATGTAAAATTAACTTTTACTAACATAACCTCTGTTAAAGCAAATCCCCCAATAATAAGACCTCAACATGTTTAAGTGCTTTGCGATTGTACAAACTCAAATTCTCACCAAATGAATGAACATTAAAAAGAAAGAAGAAAATGGAGGGGAAAAGGAGAAATGAGAAAATTTGGATGAAAAGAATTAAAACATTAAAATGTGAATATTCTAAATGTTAATATAGAAACAAAATTAGTTTTCAATCAGAACTCCTCACACGCTATTTTTTCAGTCTGATGATGTGTTTTAAAATTTTTTATAAAGGTAAAGGTAAAAATAATGGTAAAAAAAATATAAAGGTAAAAATGCATGAGATACATAAGATATTTTTGGAAAAGAGGACTAGAGAAGGAGAACTTGCTTTACTAGATGAGAACATGCAGTAATTTACTGTATTTGAATTAGTATGGCATTGGCATCAGAACAGACCAGTGGAAAAGAATCCAAAATCTGAAAATAGATCCTGGTGATGAAGAGAATTTAACATATGGCAAAGGTGGTATTTTAACTCACTGGGAAAATGGTTTTTGCAACATATAGTGCTAGCCCAATTGGCTACCCATCAGGAAGTAAATAAAATTGTAACAGTACCTCACACCATATAGATAAATTTTGGATGGATTGAAAATTAAATTTAACAAAAACACAGTAACAAACACGTATAAGAAAATCTAGAAGACCATGGTTATAAACTGGGGGAAGGAGAGTTTTATTTTTTAAAAAGTAAATAGAGAAAGCAATATATTTGGAAAAGATATTTGTATGTAGAATGCAGACAGAAGATTAATATTTATAATACGCAAAGGGTTCTTAGAAATTGACAAGGAGATAATTCAAGAGAAAATGGGCAAAGGACAATAGGCAAATCATGAAAGAGTTAATCCAAAAAAGTTCAACCTCCTTATAGGCAGGCAAAAGTTAATTAAACTAATATCTGTATACCTCTCCAACTGGCCAAAATTAAAAAGAAGGAAAACACCACTTTCTGCCCAGGAATAGAGAGGTTAGAGTATTTTCAGATGTTACTAACAAAAATGTAAATTATTGCATCCTTGTTGGAAAGTAATGCAGTAATGTCTATTTAAAGAAATAAATGCATAGTTGACTTTGATCTAGCAGTCCCTCTCTTAGGAATTTAGCCAGTAGAAATAATATCACCCATGAAAATTGTACACAGACTATTGGTTGTAACATTATTCATAGTGGCAAAGAATTAGAAACAAAGTGAATGCTCATCATAGTGCATTTATACCATGGACTATTTTGTAGTCATTAAAAAGACTGTATTAGAACCATACTAGGAAACTTGGAAGGATTTCCATGAGGTATTGTTAAGTGAGAAAAGCAGGATGCTGACAATATTGCATAATATCCAAATTTTGAAATATAAGTAAGATCCCCCCACTATAAATATATATGCATTTTGTAAATACTTATAAATTTATAATCTAAGAAATTTTGTCACCTGGATTACCTAGGATGTGATGGTGCTGGTGATGATGTGGGTAAAAGGGGAAGAGAAAGGAGAAAGGTAACGTATTAGTTTTTTGTTGTTATGTAACAAACTAGCACAAAGTTAGAAGCTTAAACATCATACAGCTATTTTCCCACAGTTTTTATGTGTCAGCAGTCACATTTGCTAAGCTGAGTCCTCTGCTCAGTGTTTTATAAGGCTGCAATCAAAGTGTTGGCAGGACTGAATTCTCTTCTGGAGCTCATGATGCTTTTCCAAACTGTTACCATGTTTTTTAATAAAAAATCCTTTACCAAAAAAAATAAAATCCTTTACCAGTAAAATGATTAATACAACAAGCTCTAAAATTTGTTTAATATATTCAATAGGTGTTTGAAATAATTAGAATTTTCAAAAGGAACAGCCTAAACTTCTACCCTTAAAAAATTATAAATAGCATTATATATATAACCTTAGTCTTTAAAAAAAATTTAGGTGTCTTTTGCTTCCATTACTGTTTTGTAGATCTTAAAGTTTTTCTCTAACCTTCCTCTGAAATTGAATTTCACGGTGCTATTCTAGTTTTCATCAGTAAAAAGCTTTAATTAGAACTCTAAGAATTTATTTGCATTTCCTGTTTCAAAGTGACCTGAAGCTATCTGGTGAAGTTTTCTTTTTTCTCCAGAAATCAGTGACAGCATGTCAGATATAGCTTCAAGCTGGAGTCTAATTTTCAGTCACCTTCATACCTCCCATACGCGGGGATGCCCTACAGATTTCAAGTGCAGTGGTCAGAAGACGATGAGCAGGATCAGCTACCCATCTGTGCTTTGTCAGTGTTCGCATTTACCATCCTAAGAGTACCTTTTCTTTCTCTCTGCCTTTGTCTCTGATCTTAAGAACTGCTAGAATTTTACCCTTGTAAGTCTTCCTAACTCGCTGTTTCCCCTTTTGATTTTCTCACACACAGGCAATAATAGATGTCAGTGCTAGGGTACACATTGCTGTACCTGAGGAAGGGTTTTTTTTATTAGCAAACATAAATGCTTGGGTTTCTTTTCTTCTGAGTTAGAAGGGTATGATGGCTTGGGCCCCTCAAAAATACATCTTGGTTTTATGATATTGTATGATATTGACAAGTTGAAAGCAACATAAACTGATCTTACATTTTCATGTTTTTCTGTTACTAAGTCTATTCTCACATGAAAGCTGAAAGATTTAGCCTCTCCTAGAACTGGTGGGATGGCCCTGTACCCAGCCAGTCAGCCAAGGGTTGTTTCCCCAACCTAATGTATATTGGGGTCACCTGTATCTTGCTCCCTAAAACAGAGAGATCTCTTTTCATGGAGTGCTCTTGCACTTAGGCAGGTGCCCCAAACTCAATCTCACCTGTCAAAAGTCCAGAGGAGGCAACAGATGTTTGGAAGAAATAGTCAAAGATAGGCAAGGCAGCTACCTAACTCTCCAATCACTACACCTGTATCAAGTCAGAGCACCAGAACACCTTGTACTCTAGGAGGACTACCTCACCTAGCCTTTTTTCTATGTTTTATAGGATTTTGCTTTAATCAGCTCCAGTTGTTTTAATAAAATACCTTAGACGGGATGGCTTAAACTACAGAAGTTTATTTCTCATAGTTCTGGAGGCTGGATGTCTGAGGCCAGGGTGTCAGTATGATTGGGTTCTGGTGAAGACTCTCTTCCTCGCTTGCAGATGGCCACCTTCTTGCTGCATTCTCACATGGTAAAGAGAGGAAGCTCTTGTCTCTTCCTCTTCTCATAAGGGCACTAATCCCATCTTGGGGGATCCACCCTTATGACCTCATTTAAAACTAATTACCTTCTAAAGGTCCCCTCTCCTAATGCCATTATATTGAAGGTTAGTGCTTCAGCATATGAATTTGGAGGGGACACAAATATTCAGTCTATAACAGATTTGAAGTTTTCTTTTTGTATGAAAGAACACAACACAATGACACTGGGATAGATGAGATAGATGAAAGGTACAGCTTCTAGTTACTTACAGCTCCAAATGAGAGAAGGCTATCACTCAGGCCATGCAGAGGGTTGCACCCAGGTAAGGGTAACAGCAAGCTGGTGCTGTAGCAGGCAATTTATGTATGGCAAGAAGGGTGAGTTTTGCTAAGTTGTGTGGTCCTCCTGTGGATTGGCTAGTTTGAATACTTTTGCAGGCTCTGGGGCATAGAGGCTGTCCTCAGGTGTTTGGTACCTGGCCCTGGGGCAAATAGGTCAGATGCATAGTGACCCAGAGTCTGAGAGAGTCTAATAAGGGAAGTGATTGGGGTGTGGACTCAATCAGCTGCTGAAGAAGGGAAACTGACCAGCCTATAGGCAGGGCCTTAAAACTGGTGAAGAGAGCATAAAATAATTATATTACACATGGTTGCCAGGAACATGATTTCCTATCACTCAGTTTTCATTAGGGGTTAGTATGAGGACTGGCAATAAGAGAAAGGTTTCTGTGTTTTTTAAAAAGTATTATTGAAAATAGTGCTCATTGGTATCCATGATACCAATATGAAGACTCATTTTATAAATTCTTCTTAGGATTTTGTGTTATTGACAACTGTTTCCCAATGCATTGGTATGGGAGGATTTAATTACTGGGTAACAAATGCTGTGGCTTCTGTAATTTCTTTTGCATACAGACCTTTTCAATAAACAGCTGCAGTCATAAGTAGAGTCCCCCACCTGTACCTTAAGCACATAGCAAGCTAATTATCATTATTATTATTATTTAAAATCAGGAAACATAAAGTTAATTTCATGATGGGTGATATTGAGTAGGTTTTTATCTTTTTTGGACTTCACTGTAAAATGGCAATAAAACCTGTACTATCATCTACATGGTTTGTATGAGATCCAAGTGAGATGATTTTATTAAAAGTACATAAAAGTGTTTTTCTAAATAATAATGGAATTCAAATAACTCAGGCTGTAGCTTGTGGACATAAAGTTATTGGTATTAACATCCAAATAGAGAGGGTTTTTTAAGCTATAGCCTGCTCATGCAAGACTCACTCTTAATCCCTAAGGCTCTCCATGTATATATTTACCTATATTCTGGACATGTCTAACAGGTGTTCATGGGGCCTCTGTGGCCCCTCGCTTGTATCCTGTGCATTAGAGTCAAGTTGCTGGTGACAACTCTGAGCCCTAGGGCTTAACTCTAGTTGTTGGAAGACCAGGTAAGATGTTACCTGCTTTAATTTGGGGTTGTTTTCTCTCTCTTAGGCCTGAAATGAGACTCCTTGAGACTTCCTGTGCCTGGGATGCCACTTAGGCTTTCCTAGAGAAGTATACTAAGTCTGTCTGCTCCCAAATTTCTCTTTCCATACAGTATCTACACCAGTCCATTGGACTGGGCATGTTGGGTGGTCACTGTGCTGTCACCTCCATCCTCATTTCCACTTCTCACTAGATTCCCAGATCCATACATACATATGCGTATATGTTTATGTCTCTTCTTCCTCCTTCTCCTCAGACCCCAAAGCTTTCTTGGATGTCAATTCATGCACCCAGATAATGCCAGATTTGCTGTCCAATTTCTGCAAACTGTGGTTCAGTGTGGATTTAAGTATAACACCTCATTTTGTTAAGAACCATTTATTGTAAATTAAGTCACATCAATTTTTGATTGTTGTTCTAACTGTGCTCCACAGCCACAGAGTCTCTGCTATTACTAAAATGCTTCCTTCCACTGAGTATTGCTGTTTGAAACTCCATCTTGAATAATGTCCTTCAATTTGTCTGTTTCTTGTTGTTGACCCTTTGTTTCTGGTTCTAGTTTTCTTCTCATTTTGGACCTATTCTTTTATCTTGCTTCATCAGACTCTCAGAGTCCCTAGTTTCTGGACCACCCTTGTCTTCCATTAAATCTAGCTCAGGGCTTCCCTGGTGGCGCAGTGGTTGAGAGTCTGCCTGCCGATGCAGGGGACACAGGTTCGTGCCCCGGTCCGGGAAGATCCCACATGCCACGGAGCGGCTGGGCCCGTGAGCCATGGCCGCTGAGCCTGTGCGTCCGGAGCCTGTGCTCCGCGAGGGGAGAGGCCACAACGGTGAGAGGCCTGCGTACCGCAAAAAAAAAAAAAAAAAAAAAAAAAAAATCTAGCTCATCCTTCTAAGTCTCCCAAGCTCAGGTCAATGGCTTTGCTTCCTACTCAGCAGGGAGGGGAAATTGGTGGCTTGGATGTAGGATGGTATGAACTGATTCCTAAAAATAATACGCATTCATTCCTATCATTTCTATATAGGCCCTGTAGAACATTTGTTTATTTTTAAATTGTAGAAGACTGCTTGTCTTGGTAAGAACTTACTTCAGGATAGTTTATCTTATTCATATGGGAAATTATCACTGTATAGTTTTCCTTCTTGGGTTTAGCTGCTCTCTGACTAATTAGATACAGTAGTGATGCTCAACACTGGCTTCACATTTCATTTATTTATTTATTATTATTATTATTATTTTTTGTGGCACGCGGGCTTCTCACTGCTGCGGCCCCTCCTGCTGCGGAGCACAGGCTCCGGACGCGCAGGCCCAGCGGCCACGGCTCAAGGGCCCAGCCGCTCCGCGGCATGTGGGATCTTCCTGGACCGGGGCTCGAACCTGTGTCCCCTGCATCGGCAGGCGGACTCTCAACCACTGCGCCACCAGGGAAGCCCTGGCTGCACATTTTAAATCATCTCAAGTGGTTTTGAAAAAATGCTTTATTCTGGATCAATTGAATCAGAATTTCTACGGGTGGATTCAAGACATGGGTGTTTAAAAAAAAAATCTTTCTAGGTGTTTCTAATATGCATCTAAGATTGAGAACCACCAGGAAGGTTTCAAAACAATCACTTGCTTTATAATTTTAGACAGCAGTTCTATCTCATACTTAATAGCCTCCTTTATTTTCAATCTGTTCTCTTTAAATATAAAAGTATTTAAAACATATTGTGCTTAATGCTCAATTCTTGCCTAAGATAGGGCATTTACATATCTGGAAATGGGCTAACCAGTCTATAATATTCAATAACCTATAAATGCAACCATAATTGGATTTTCAAATATCATTCTCCAAAGTCATGAAAATTCTCTCCTGAGGCTATTTCCATTATTAAGTAAACACATTATAAATTAGGAAACCAAAAGAATATGCATGAACTATAATTCATATCCTGTAAATTTAGGACTAAATCAGAAATCTCATTTTTCTTCAGGATGTATTGCTGTATGCTTCTTGTCTACCTATCAAGAACTTAATTATGTAGAAATTAAATTCTTTGAAATCCTTAGGAATCTTATAAATGTTGAAAAAAACAACAAACATCTTGCTGTATTCACACAAAAAATTAGGCTTTTAAAATTCCTGTTGGAGATCAAAAAGTATCACAACACATTCAAAGGGAGAGAGAAACAATGACTTGAGAGAAAGGTTTTTTTTTTTTTTTTTTTTTTTTAATGTGTGAAAAATACTCAATGGGCATAGAAAATGACCACATATAAATTTTAAAAAATGATATTTCCTCCTGATACTTCTCCTTAGGAGAGTGTGATAGGTTGGAAAGTAAAAAAAAAATAAAAAAGACTTTAGTCTCTGGTTTTTGTTTTCAAAAAGCTCAGCCCCACTGAAGAAATTATATTACGTGCTCTTTGAAGCAAAAACATTTCATAGAGAAAGTGATTCTTCTACACTTAAAGCAAGAATGGAGGATGGGGTTCAACTGGAGATAGCCAAATATTCTCCCGGGTTTTAAGGACCTGGTGGATTTTGGACCCCAGAGGTAGAAATGTGTGGCCCTGCTTCAGAGATAGAATCCTGAAAAGGTAAAAAGGGAGAGGAGAGGTTTATGAAACCCAAGATAGGAAGGGATCTGCACCCAGTTTTCAGGCTTAGAGTCTTGGGATGTGGCAAAACTTCAGAGAGGGAATGGCTGCTTGATGCTTCTGGGCAGAAGGAGCACAGAGAGCCCTGTGGAGATGATTCTTGGGTCACTAAGTGCTATACACTGAATGTTTGTGCCTCCCCAAATTCATGTGTCTGAAGCAATAAACAAGGATAGAATGACTATTGACAAATCATTAAAAACCAAATAATTAAAATTCAAATTAATATAGAAATGTGTTAATAATTACATTCTTAGAGATGCACATAGACTCATTCAATTACTATTTATTGAATAAATAAATATATTAAAAACGTTTCAACCTTTTATTTATTTTATGGGATCCTGCACTTCGCTTAATTCCCATTAAAAATCCCAGCAAACCTTCTTCTGTGAAAGCCCAGTGGTATGAAATTCTCCTGAACTTGTATGTATAATAACTGTAATGTATCAGAAGGAAAGTTTGATAAAACAAGTAAAATATTTTTCATAAAAGGTGGTTTACAGTAAGGTAAAATCTTAGATCTCAATGCTACACAAAGAATATTTCCAGTGTCAAAAACTTCTTTGAAAATAATTTTTTTCATGCAGGTGTCCATTCTGTGTGTAGCTCCAACAAAGTCTGCAGCATTTCCCTTTGTCACTGTGGTTTGATCATGTGACTCTGCTCTTCCAGTCACTGGGGGGTATGGGTCGCTGTACATTCCTCTGCTTATGTGAGCCACACAGTGTATTCTCAGAACTTGCTCTTTCTTATTTTCTGAGGCATCTCTAACACTTTCTGGACATGCTCAGACTTTTGAATTTCACACGTCAGTAATATTTCCCCTCAATTTGGGGCAATTATCATAGTGTTGTGATTTTCTATTTGGCCAAGCAAGCATGTTAATAAAACAAATTACCACCCATTCTTACAATATTGAATAAATGGATATTTTTGTGAGAGATAATAAATAAGGAAAACATAATTGCAGAAATTAAGAATGTGGAATTAACTTAGCTTTAGGATAGACTTATTACAGTATATCTTTTTTTTTTTTCTTAATTGCAGAGAAATCAATGACAACTTAAGTACTGAGTGGCACTGGACCAAAGCCTGGCATTTGGGAGTCACTGCCCTAGATAATGCCTTCTTATTCTGGACAATTTCAATGGCGCCCATAATTCTAAGATGGTGTCAGAAGAGGGATTGTCTTTCTCTAAGGTTTATCTTCTCTTCGTAGAGCATTCATTTATTTAACAAACACAATCCAGGCCTGTGCTTTGTGCCAGGGACATAGAGATAAAAGTCCCTGCCTCCTGAAACTCACAATCTGTAAACAGATAATTTTTTCAGTTGAATCCTACTGTTACTGACTCATGTTCCTGGAAATAACCATGTATATAAAAAATGTGAAAGAGAAATATAACGCATACCATCTTTTAAAGCAGTTAACCTATTGCCAACATGCAGAGAAAACTTTCAATTATTTCTATCTTTATTAAATTCTCATTTATATTTACTCATTTTTTACAAACAAAATCATAACTTTTATGACAGTTCTTACTATAAAGTCTTTGACTCCATTTCTCTTTGAGTATTATTGTATTGCTTGCCTTCCACTCTTTCACTGCTTCAACTTTTGCTTGGAATCAATTAGTTCTTTTGTAGTCTTTTCCCTCTTTTTTTTTTTCCCCTATTCTAATTTCTTCTTTTGGTTGCACTTATTTTTGGTTTTCCAGTAATTTCTCACAAATTAAAAAAGTCAAACATAATAACACAATATCCATGACCTTAGAGAGGGAGCACAGCAGAAGTGAGAAAGCAAAGCAAGCAAGCTGAGTATGAAATACTGAAGTTCTTCTGCTGCCAAAAGTGGAGCCTGGTCAAAGTCTTACCAAGGATATTTGAGGTTGAAAGAAAGTAAAAATAACAAGCTTCAGGTGTTTATAATCTGGTAAATGTACTTTAGATGTAAGTACAAAGTCCTATGAGAAAGGCACACATGTAATATAGATGGACTGTGGAGGTTTCTGGAAGCAAATGACACCTGAAACAATTCATGACAAATGAGAAGGATTGAGTCAATGATGAATATGAGTTAAGACATTTCCAGAAAAGGAAAAGCTGATGTAAAGACATGGAGAAATGAGAAAGGATGCCGCTGCAACTCAAATGGAGAATTACTCAGGTTGGGGATCATTAGGTTCTTCACAGAGGAGACAATCTGAGCTGGGTGAACTGAATAGGCCACATGAAAAGTACATGAAATTCCCAAGATCACCCTCATTTCTGATGTCAACTGGAAATTGGAGGGTCCCTAAGACCACTCTCAGGTTTAATAACTCACTAGAAGAACTCACAGAACTCAGCAAAGCCATTATACTCATGGTTACAGTTTATTACAGCAAAAGATAGATTTAAATGATATAAGGAAGTGCACAGGGAAGGGTCTATGAAGGTCCTAGGCATGAGCCCCCAGTTATTCTTTCCCAGAGGAATCTTTAGAACAGCACTAACTTTTCCCAGCAAAAATGTGTGACAACACTCATGGAGTATTGCCAACCAGGGAAGCTTACTTGAGCCTTGGTGTCCAGAGTTTGTATTGGGGCTTGGTCATGTAGACATGTCTGACTACCCACATGGCTGACCTTAGTCTTCAACCCCTCCAGACGTCAATCTGACACCATGTGTCTCAAGGCTCCCCAAACATAAATTACATTATTAGCACAGACTATCTGACAAGGTCCAATGTTCTCAAATAAACAAAAATACTCTTATCAGGCAGAACATTTCAAAGGCATAGAGGTTACCTCCCAGGATCTGAGGGCAAAGGTCAAACCTCTCTTTGGGCAAGGTTAATCCCTTATTGCACACCAGAAAACTCTGAAATTCCAACCATATTTCCTTCAGAGGAAGCCTGACATCAGGTATCTCTCATTGGACCAGGGGTCACATCCATTGAGACCTGGTGGATCTCAACAGTGGCTACACATTGAGCTTACTTAGGAGCACTTAACATTGTTGATGTTTAAGTCTGTATCCCCTGATTAAGAGATTATGATTTAATTTGTCTGTGACAGGTCTAGGATTGATATGTTTTTAATGTTCTCCAGGGGATTTCAAGTTGTGGTCAAGATTGGGAACCATTCACTACATGAAGTAGCTGGCAGAATTCTGCCTGGTAAAGATACTCTCAGGAGCATGATGGCTCTCTGATGAGGTATCAGAATAAAAGAAAAAGTTGCCTCTGGCAGTGGGTATAGATAAAGATGCAGCCTCAGGAGAATAAGCATAAAGAGAGATGCTGAGTCAAGAGAATGGTTTTCTACTGGAGTTGCTGAGATATCCAAAGAGACATGACAATTCTCATGAGGCCCTACTCTACTACTGCTAATCTGGTTTTTAGAGTGGTCATTTCCATCAGAGGTTATCTGTGCTTGTGCTGTGCAATTTGAATGAGTTTACCTAATACTCTGGCTGCTGCCTCTTACCTCCTGGGGCAGGTTAGTTAATCCTTAAAGCTCCAGCTATCTCATTGGTAAAAGGTAGATAATAGTAGATACTTCATACGGTGTTCTAAGATTAAATCATCAAAACCTTATTCTACTGTGCCAAATTATTTAGCTTAATACATGAATTAACTTATCTAATTTTTGTAACAGCTCTATGAAATAATGCCATTATAACTTTCATTTGATAGCTGAGAAACTAGGACTTATTAAAATTAAATAATTTGTTCAATATTGTTCATGGCTTATTTCATTAATAATGCTACTAATAAAACTAGTTTATTGGGATAAATATACTTAATTTACTAATAAAGAAGTTGTTTATCTAGCATCTGATGATATATGGTTTTGTACTGCTTTTGAATTTTTCCAAGTGTTGTAGTTTTATCTTTCCAATAAGATTATAAGTTTTATATTCCCCATAAGATTATATCTTCCCAATAAGATATAATGTACAAGTGACCAACTCTTATATTTTGTTTGCATCCCTTACTGCTCTTGGAGCAGGAGGAGGAGTGATCCTGTCATGTT
The DNA here is from genome assembly GCF_025265405.1 of Mesoplodon densirostris. NCBI lineage: Eukaryota > Metazoa > Chordata > Mammalia > Artiodactyla > Ziphiidae > Mesoplodon > Mesoplodon densirostris. The sequence continues at coordinate 100,487,913 of NC_082668.1, read as the reverse complement.
AAAGAGAACCAAATTGATACCTGGGGAGGTCAAATGATTTGAAGTTACTCATTGAAGTGGAAGTAGAACCTCAATCTACTGGCTTTTATTCAGGAGGCTTTCACTGGACCTTATGCCCATGGAAAGAGAAGAGAAATTTATGTAACAATTCCACACATTCTCAAATCATCTGCCATAGCTACATGGTTTTGGAGATAGTGGAAATGGCATGATTCTAAATTCAATTACAAATGAATTTTCAGGAAAATAGAGTATTCTAGTTAATCAAATATTCTGGTTAATGAAGACTTTCTATATATGTCACATACGAATTATCTATTTAAAAAATCCCGTTATATTAAAACTATGAAGCACATATCATACTTTATGTTTGATGATTCATAAAAGTTTCTTGCTATGGTTTAGGACCACAGTAGCATCACTTCAGGTAAAACTGAATAGATAAACTAAATTATTTTAAATATTATGTAGTAAAGTAACTTTATAAAAATAGCAAAGAAAAAGTTTTCATATAATAATAAAGTCCCCTACATACGAAAGAGTTCAGTTCCAAGAGCTCATTCGTTAAGTCCAATTTGTTCGTAAGTCCAACAAAGTTAGCCTAGGTACCCAACTGATACAAGTGGCTACATACTACTGTACTGTAATAGGTTTATAATACTTTTCACACGAATAATACATAAAAAAACAAACACAAAAAATAGAGAAAACTTTTTTTTTTTTTTTTTGCGGTATGTGGGCCTCTCACTGTTGTGGCCTCTCCCGTTGCGAAGCACAGGCTCCGGACACGCAGGCTCAGCGGCCATGGCTCACGGGCCCAGCCGCTCTGCGGCATGTGGGATCCTCCCAGACCGGGGCACGAACCCGCATCCCCTGCATCGGCAGGCGGACCCTCAACCACTGCGCCACCAGGGAAGCCCGAGAAAACATTTTTAATCTTACAGTAGAGTACCTTGAAAAGTACAGGGTACAGTACAAGAGCTGGCATACAGGGGCTGGTATCGAGTGAACAGGCAAGAAGAGTTATTGACTGGAGGAGGGAGAGGAGGTGGGAGATGGTAGAGCTGAAGGATCATCAGCAACAGGAGATGGAGGGCAAGCTGCGATTTCACTCACACCTGACATTAATGGTACAGGTTCTGTTTCCTTGCTGGGTTCAATTACATCTACCCTCTTGAAAAAAACGATCCAGTGATGTGATGTCTGGGTAGTAGCTCTTTTTTTTTCTTCGTAGATGACATGGTAGCACTGTTGCATTCTGAACAGCTGCTGCAACCTTCAGGGACCATTTGCTGGTACTAATAGTGCCTCCTCAAAAACTAACAGTGCTTCCTCAAATAAAGAAAATCCCCTTGCCATTTCCTGTGTCGTGTGTCTCTTTGGTTCTTCAGTTACTTCTTCCTCTTGTCTCTCTTCATCCTTTCTCTGAGCCTCCAATTCCATCAGTTCTTCATTAGTAAGCTCCTCCTATTGCACAGAAAGGAGTTCAGTGAAGTCGTCCTCTTGCAGATCTAGCTCCAGCTTCTCCCTGAGGGTCACTAAGTTGCTGAAGACCTCTTTTGACTCCTCATCCACCTTCTCAAATCCACAAAAATTGTGAACAATCTGCAGGCAAAGGTTCTTCCAAACCCCATTCATGGTGACGGCCAAAACCTCATGCCAAGCAAAGTCAATGTTTTTTATGGCCTTGTAGATGTTATAGATAGTCCTTCCAAAATTGTCACAAGGTTGTTCCTGATTCGTCATTCACCTTTACTGTCTGACAAAAAGTGTGATGTGAATAATATTTCTTGAAAGTCACTATAAATTCCCTGGTCCATAGGTTGGATGAGTGACATAGTATTTGGTGACAGATGCACTGCTTTGATGTTGGGATGAAATTCATCCATGAAAGGGAGGTGGCCCGGAGCATTATCAAGCAGCAAAAGAATGTTGAATGGGACGTCCTTCTCCAAGCAATAGTTCTCTACCTCCAGGATAAAGTGGTGGAAAAACCAGTCCTGGAAAATGGCCTGTGTGAGCCAGGCTTTGGGGTTACTCTTCCACACAACAGGAAGAGAGCCCTTGGCTACGTTTTTAAGGGCTCTTGGGTTCCCTGAATGATAAACTAAGAGAGGCTTCAGCTTCATATTGTGCTGGAAGCATTGCCACCAAACAATAGTGTTAGCCTATCCTTTGCTGCTTTATAGCTTAGCATCGACTTTTCCTCCTTGCTGATGTAACTTCGTTATGGCATCCTCTTCCGGTACAGTCCTGTCTCATCCATATTAAAAAGCTGCTTGGGTAAATTCGCACCTTCATCAATAATTTCTCAGAGCGTTTCAGGAAATTCCTGGGCAGCTACCATATCTGCACTCGCTGCCTCGCCACTTACTTTTACATTGTGAAGGTTGGCTCTAGCCTTGAACCGATGAAACCAGCCATGGTTGGCATTGAAAGATGCTCCCTCTGATTCTTCACTGTGTTTCTTCTTCAAGCCTTCATAAAGGCTTTTAGCTTTCTCTTGAATCAGCATTAAGCTGAGTGGGACTCGACACTGATGCTGATCCTGCATCCACACACTGATAAGTTTCTCCATCTCCTCCATCAATTTTCCACAATTCTTTGCTATTATTGTCGACATCATTGGCACAGCAGACTTCACATGTTCCATGACCTTGTCCTTGTTTTTTAGAATCGTGCCAATGGTTGAACGATTCATGTTATAAGAATGAGCAACATCTACCATCTTTTTGTCTCACTCCACTCTCTCAATCATTTTTACTTTTGTTTCCATTGTTATCACTTGGCGCTTCTTAGCAGTACCAGCTACATCACCACTGCTTTTACGCTTGCTTCTGGGACATCCTGGGTTTGAAATAAAGATACTGTACTACTGTACTCTATACAGTACTGTACAGTAAAGTACACAAAAGCACAACCAATTGTAGAGGATACATGCACATGACAATGTATGTCCAACACCTGAACTAACTTACATGACTGGACATGCAAACGCACGTTCACACCTTTGAAAGTTCGCAACTTGAAGGTTCATATGTAGGGGACTCACTGTATTGCAAAAATGAAAAATTCAATCAATCATTCAGGAAGATAGAGAATTAAAATTTATAGAGTTTCTATGGTCATTATTTTAGATACTTTTACATGCATTATGTACTGTTTCACAATAGCAAACTCCTTCTTTCTGTTATTTTCCTGTCTTGAATACCTGTGAAATTGATGTCTCTGTCTAAGCAACCTGATAACACATAATTTACGGGGACTAAATAGTTAAATATTAACCATGTTCACTAAGAATATAGAATTCCTATAAATGAGACTGACAGAAAAATGTACAGCTTGTTCTGAATACTAACATACTGTACGTATTTATTTTGGGTGAAATTAGTACTGGGCTGAAGTCTTTTGTGAAGCAAAGTATATTTGAGCTGACTCTTTGTGGCCCCATTACAAGTGGTTGGTTTGATACAGTTCAGTGTTGAGACTGAGACTTTGTTAGCAGGACACAGAAAGTGTCTGAGCAGCAAGCCTAGTCATTCTTGTTTTGATCAGAGTTGTGATTTGGCCAAACATCATCTTTCATTTATATTTAACTTTGTTACTTGAAGTCAATTATCAGTTTCAGATATTACATTCCTTAATATTTGCTTACTTTTGTACTTTGCAATTCTTTTGCTTTCAAATAGACCTGATTTTTTCTTTTTTCCTCATTCTTTCCCAATATGTATCTCATGACAGTATAAATTGTTAAATTTAAAAATAATTACTAAGGGAAGCTATAAAATCACCATCTTTGGAAATCTTTAACAACAAGATAGATTTTCTAGGGTTATTTTAGGCCATAGGTTAGACAGAGGGATAAATTTGTATAATTTTCAGAGTCTGCTAGCCTTAGGGTTTTGGAATCTAATGCTATGTCAAGCAAAATGAAAGATGAATTGAGATTTAAATTTACTGATCACTGGTACTGGTTGAGAAGATTAGATCAATGAAAAGTATAGCAGAAAGGGAATACTATGCCATGGCATTACTTTACGTTGAATCTATCATTTGGCATATACATTTAGAAACATTTTGGGGGGGAGTGTTTCTTTTCTTTGAAATCACTTTAGTGCTATTTTGAGGCTTATTATTCCTCATTTTTCCCCACTTCTAAGCCCCCACATATCCACACTATAGGTGGTGAATAGTTTGGAATTCTGTGTGGCTTAGATGTTGAGTAATTCTATGTTATATAGCACCTCAAAATGGCAGTACGTGGAATTAGCAGTGGGCTGACTCAGTTAATTGCACACTCTAGGTATGAAGGTCAGGGAACTGGAGGTCCAGGGAGATACAAAGAAAACTGGGCATTATAAGGGTAGAGCACACATTCACTGCCAGAATGTTGGGTGTGTCCAGGAGGGATGAGTGAGGGGAAGGAGGGACAGAGATGACAAAGGCCATTCCCTACAGGCTGTGATAACCTCACATTCTGCTTTTTAGGCTTAAGGGCTTTACTTGGACCATATGGTAGTTATATTTTTAATTTTTTGAGGAATCTTCATACTGTTTTTCATAGTGGCTGTACCAATTTGCAGAGCCACCAACAGTGTACTAAGGTTCTCTTTTCTCCACCTCCTAGCCAACACTTTTTATTTCTTGTCTTTTGATGATAGTCATTCTGACCTGTGTGTGGTGATACCTCATTGTGGTTTTGATGTGCATTCCCTGATGATTAGTGATGTTGAGCATCTTTCTATATGCCTATTGACCATCTGTATGTCTTCTTTGGAAAAATGTCTATTCAGATCCTCTGCTCGCTTTTTAATTGGCTTATTTGGTTTTTGATATTGATTTGTATGAGTTTTTTATATATTTTGGATATTAACCCCTAATCAGATATATCATTTGCAAATATCTTCTCCCATTCAGTAGGTGGCCTTTTCATTTTACTGATGGTTTCTTTCACTGTGCAAAAGCTTTTAAGTTTTATTAGGTCCCATTTGTTTATTTTTGCTTTTGTTTCCCTTGCCTGAGGAGAGAGATCCAAAAAAGTATTTCTAAGACTGATGTCAAAGAGAACACTGCTTATGTTTTCTTCTAGTTTTATGGTTTCCAGTATTACATTTAAAAGGTCTTTAATCCACTTTGAGTTTACTTTTGTATATGATATGAGAAAATGTTCTAATTTTATTCTTTTACATGTAGCTGTCCAGTTTTCCCAAAACTACTTCTGAAGAGACTGTCTTTTCCCCATTGTATATTCTTGCTTCCTATGTTGTGGATTAATCTAGCAATTCCACACCTGGGTATTTATAAGAAGAAAACAAAAACATTAATTTGAAAAAAGATACATCCATTCCAATGTTCATAGCAGCATTATTTATAATAGCCAAGATATGGAAGCAACCTAAGTGTCCATCAACATATGAATGGATAAAGAGGATGTGGTATTGTGGTATATATAGTGGAATATTACTAAGCCATGAAGAATGAAATTTTGCTATTTACAACAACATGGATGGACCTGGAGGGTATTATGTTTAGAAAAATAAGTCAGACAGAGAAAGACAAGTACTGTATGTTTTCACTTATATGTGGAATCTAAAAAATAAAACAACTGAACAAGTATAACAAAACAGAAACAAACTCACAGATACAGAGAACAGACTGGCAGTTGCCAGAGGGGAAAGGGGTGGGGCTAGGGGCAAAAAGGGTGAGGGGGATTAAGAGAAACAAACTACTGAGTATAAAATAGATAAGTTACAAGGATGTAAATTACAGCACAGGGAATACAGCCAATATTTTAAAATGACTTTATATGGAGTATAATCTATAAATTTATCAACTTACTATGTTGTACACTTGAAACTAATATAATATTATAACTCAACTATATTTCAGTTAAAAGAAAAGACTTTACTTGGAGACTTTTTCAAAGGAATTTGTATCTTCAGATGACAAGTAAGCAGTCAAAAAAGCAGAAACCTGTGCCACCTTTTGCACTAAATTTGAATTTGCTTTCCTTATCTTTTGTCTGTGAAATGCTTTGTAACAGCTTTTATATATTTTATTGTCTTAGTGTTTATAGCAATAATAGCTCATATTCTTAATTAAGAGTGTAAATTTTCCTTTTTTAATTTTTAAGATACTTTATTTTACTTTTGCTTTTCAATTTATCTTCTTGCTCTTTTTTAAAAATAATAGTTTTATAACTTTCTTATAATGTGTCCAACACTATTAAATTTTGAGCTGTTTTATCTAACACTAGTAAATTTTGAGATGTTGGTTTTGTCTTATGTTTAGATAAATTAAGACAATTATTTTTAGAATAGTTTTATGTTCACAGCACAACTGAAGGGAAGGTACAGAGATTTCCTGTATAGCTCCCACCCCCACACATGCATAGCCTCACATTATCAACATTACTCACCAGAATAGTACATTTTCTTGCCAAGGATGAACCTACACTGACACATCATAATCACTCAAAGTCCGTAGTTTACATTAGGACTTACTTTTGGTGTTGTACATTCTATGGGTTTGGAAAAAAGTATAATGACATATATTTATCATTATATAACACAGACATTACAAATCAAAGCTCTTCAACTAAGATCAGGTACAAAGCAAGGATGTCCCCTCTTACCAATATTTTTCAACATTGTACTGACAACAGTCCTTGCTAATACAAGTCAAAGAAGAACTAAAAAAGTGAAGAAATATTCCATGTTCCTATATAGAAAGACTCAATAATGTCAAGATATTAGTTCTTCCCAACTTGATCTATAGCTTCAATACAATTTCAGTCAAAATTGAAGCAAGTTACTGTGTGGATACTGGCAAACTGATCCTAAAGTTTATATGAAGAGGCAATAGACCCAGAATAACCAACAAAATATTGAAGAAGAAGAACAAAGTTAGAGGCTGACGCTACCCAAATTCAAGACTTACTAAAAGTTACAGTAATTAAGAGAGTGTGGTATTGGTGAAAAAATAGACAAATAGATCAATGGACTCTAACACAGAACCCAGAAATAGACTCCTGTAAATATGATCAACTGATTTTTGGTAAAGGAGCAAAGGTCATACAATGGAGCAAAAATAATCCCTTCAACAAATGGTGGTCAAACAACTGGACATTCACATGCAAAAAAAAAATGAATTAGACACAGACTTTACGCTGTTCTCAAAAATTAACTCGAAATGGATCATGAGTCTAAATGTAAAATGCAAAACTAGAAAACTGCTACAGTATAACAAGGCAGAAAACTCAGATGACCTTGGGTATGGTCATGCCTTTTAGATACAATACCAAAGGCACAATCTATGAAAGAAATAATTGCTAGGCTGAACTTCATTAAAATTAAAATTTTCTGCTCTGTGAAAGACAATGTCAAGAGAATGGGAAGACAAGCCACAACCTAGGAGGAAATATTTGCAAAAGACATATCTGTAAAGTACTGTTATCCAAAATGTACAAAGAACTCTTAAAACTCAACAGTAAGAAAACAAGTGATCATAGTTAAAACCGGGCCAAAGACCTTAACAGACACTTCACCAAAGAAGAGATACAGATAGCAAATAAGTATATTAAAAGATGCTCCTCATCATGTGTCATCAGGAAAGTGCAAATTCAAACAACAATGAGATACCATTACATACCTGTTAGAATGGCTAAAATCCAGAACACTAACAACAATAAGTGCTAACAAGGTTGTGGAGCAACAGGAACTCTCATACATCACTGGTGAGAATATAAAATGCTACAGCCACTTTGGAAGACAGTTTCGTTGTTTCTTACTAAACTAAATATACTCTCACCATACAGTCCATCAATTGCACTCCTTGGTATTTGTGCAGAGTTGAAAATGTATGTCCACACAAAAACCTACAGATGGATATCTACAGCAGCTTTATATGTATTTGCCAACACTTGGAGGCAACCCCAGAAGTCCTTTAGTAGGTGAAGAATAAATAAACTGTGGTACATCTAGACAATGTAATATTATTTAGAGTTAACAAGAAATGAATTTTTTTAAACATCTTTATTGGAGTATAATTGCTTTACAATGGTGTGTTAGTTTCTTCTTTATAACAAAGTGAATCAGCTATACATATATCCCCATACCTCCTCCCTCTTGCATCTCCCTCTCACCCTCCCTATCCCACCAAATTACACACATATTACTAAGTGAAAGAAGCAAAACTGAAAAGGCCACATACTGTATGATTCCAACTATATGACATTATGGAAAAGGCAAAACTATGGAGACAGTAAAAAGATCAGTGGTTTAGATCTGGATCAAGAGTTGGGGTGAGAGAAGGATAAATAGGTGACACACAGAAGACTTTATATATAGAGAGCAGTGAGGATGCTCCATATGAGATCATAATGATAGATATATATGGTTATACATTTGTTCAAGCCCATAGAATGTACAACACCAAGAGTGAATCATAATGAGACTATGATTTTGGGGTGATTATGATGGGTCAATGTACATTCATCAGTTGTAACAAGTGTAACACTCTGGTGGGACATGTTGACAATATGCATGTGTGGGGGCAAGTGGTATATGAGAAATCCTTATACCTTCCTCTTAATTTCACTGTGAACTTAAAACTGCTTTAAAGAATAAAGTAAAAAAAAAACAAACTTTGTTTTTGAAAACTATAACTTCTCTCATTGATCGTCTTTTCCCTCTTAACTCCCCATGTTCTCCGTATTCTTGGACTGAGTGAATGACTACATTTTTCATTTTAAATGGTTCTTCAAAGGAAATGCTTTTTTCTTTTCCCTGAATATGACTTTCTTCTGTGATAATAAAAATGATTGACATGTTTAAAATAAAGATCATTCAGTTAGTATTCTAGGAAGTTTTCAAAAGTTAGCAAATTTCCCCTTGAAATTTCTTGTTTAATGTCTTAAATTTGCTATTGCTAGTTTAATAGTGGCTCAAAAAAGATGATAACACTTTGAAATAATTAGACTGGTTATCCAAACACTGATACATGTAAGTTGAATATCTACCTTAATGCACAGACACCACAAGTTAACCAAAATTATTCCAAATAAAAAATTAATATAAAATTTGATTATAATATTTGATTAGAATTACTTTCAAATGTGGATTTTAAATTCTTATTCTGTAGTATTACTGCAATTCTCCAAAATGTATAGTTTAGGGACAGTGTATAAATTTTTTTGCTAAAAACTACAGTTTTAGAAATAATATGTGATTTATTTTATAAAATATTAATACCTATTTTTAACCCAATGAAGTATTAGTGGTTTGAGATATTTCAGAGTGAAATAGGAATGTAGACATCACTCTGAAATTACAGGAGTTTAAATTGCTGCAGTTTTAAATATTATTAATACTCTGGCTCTTTCTTGGTATGGAATTCACATTTTTGGATGATGTTTCTTGTTGGCATGAATTTGGTCTTTAAAAATGAATTTAACTTAAGGCCACATCTTGTTGAACAAAATAAACCTTCAGTGACTTGTTTAATATAGACAAATTATCTTTCTATTTTGCTATTCTCACAGTCTGCATTTTACTTGAGTACCTTACATGCATTCTTCAGCTGTTAATAAACTTTAACTCACTCCTCCTCTTTCACCCTTCTCTGGTAACCAGTATGGTTATAGTTAATACAATTTTCATGGAGTGAATATCAGAAAACCCAATGATAAATTTCTCAACAACTACTTACTGACAGGAAATGTGAAAAAACTTCTAGAAGCAAGAAAAGACATAGTACACCTTACTTATAGCCATGATCTTATTCCTTCTATGGACTTGGTTTATCTTTAGACCTGCCCAAGTTGCCTTTCAAATTAATGTCAAAGATGAGTAGACAGAGAGAGTATTTCAATCTCCCCCACCATGGCATTGTTTATTTTTTTAGTACAATCCAAGTGTCAACTCCTTAGATACTCAGTAAGTCTACTGGGTTATCTTGTACTCTTAGATTTGATATAATTAGTTTCAACTTCCAACCCAGTGTCCCTTTTTTTTATCTTCAGTTTCTTGATACCCAGTTACTATTGGCTTGAGTTCCTGATGTTGTTTTATACACTTTGTCTACTGTACCATTTACCTCATTTATCTTCTGCCTGTATTAATTCCTTTCCCATATCATGTTGTCCCATTATTCTGTTTCTAAATTACCAACTTAGCTCAGTTTAATTCTGCTTCCAAATTACCATCAATGCAGGCTGATTCTCTGGAAAATTTTATTGGATACTTGGGGCCAAAAAAATTTACATCACAGGACAGCATATCACTTAAAATAAGATAATAGATATTTGTATATGTTAGATTTTGCTCCATAACAAACCACTTCAAAATGGTAAGCTAACAACAATTTTATTACTGCTTCTGAGTCTGTGGTTGATTATGCAGTTCTACAGCCATCTGAGGGTTGATTGATCTAGGATTGTTTCTCCCATATATTGGGAAGTAGTGTTGGCTGTTGGGCTGGGGCAGTAGGGATGACTGGGCCATGTGTCTTTTACCATCCAGTGGACTAGCCTTGTCTTTTAACATCATAGCAGCAACATAATTTTGAAGAGTTAGCAGGAGACAAGCCTTTAATACACAAATACTTTTAAAATCTCTGTTTCTGTCAGTTTTGCCATTGACCAAAGCAAGGCACATGGCAAAACTCAGAATCAGTGTGGGAGGTAAATACTCAAGGGCAAGGGTAAGAGAAGAATTATTAAGGCAATTTGTAAACAATCTGCCAAACATTGTTCAACTTTTTTATCATTTATATTTTTATTGTTCATCTTTTCTAATAAGGCACATACATCCAACCACATTGCTGTGTCCCATAGATTTTGAATTGTTGTGTTTCTGTTTTCATTTGTTTCCAGATATTTTAAAATTTCCTCTTCAGTTTCTTCAGTGACCCATTTGTTGTTTAGTAGTACGTTGTTTACCTTCTACGTGTTTGTGTTTTTTGCAGTTTTCTTCCTTGTAATTGATTTCTAGTCTCACAGCATTGTGGTTGGAAAAGATGCTTGATATGATTTCAGTCTTCTTAAATTTGCTGAGACTTGCTTTGCAGCCTAGCATCTGATCTATCCTGAAGAATGTTCCATGTGCACTTGAAAGGAATATATATTCTGCTGCTTTTGAATGGTATGTTCTATATATACCTATCTGTTAAGTCCATATGGTCTACTGTGTCTTTAAGGCCAGTGTTTCCTTATTGATTTTTTTGTCTAGATGATCTGTCCATTGATGTCAGTGGGGTGGTAAAATTTCCCTACTATTATTGTGTTACTGTCAATTTCTCATTTCATGTCTATTAATATTTGCTTTATGTATTTAGGTTCTCCTATGTTGGATGCATATATTTATAGCAGTTACATCTTCTTCTCGGATTGATCCCTTGATCATTATGTAATTTCCTTCTTTGCCCCTTGTTAGAGTCTTTGTTTTAAAGATTATTTTGTCTGATATAAGTATTGCTACCCTGGTTTTCTTTTCATTTCCACTTGTATGAAATACCTTTTTACATCTTCTCACATCCAGTCTGTATGTGTCTTTAGATCTGAAATGAGTCTCTCGTAGGCAGCATATATACGGGTCTTTTTTTTAATCCACTCAGCCACTCTAAGTCTTTTTATTGGAGCATTTAGTACATTTATGTTGAACGTAATTATTGATATGTATGTACTTATTGCCATTTTGTTAGTTGTTTTGCGTTTTGTAGTTCTTTTAGTTCCTTTTTTCTTTTGCTCTCTTCCCTTATGATTTGATGACTATCTTTAGTGTTATGTTTGGATTCCTTTCTCTTTTGTGTGTGTTTATCTATTATAGATTCTTGGTTTGTGGTCACCATGAGGTTTATACATAGCAATCTATCTATTTATCTATCTATCTACCTATCATCTCTGATTATTTTAAGTTGCTGATCTCTTCAGTTCAAATGTATTTTAACAACCCTGCATTTTACCTGCCCCTGCAGTGTTTACAGTTTTTGACATCATATTTTTTTATTCTTTTGTTTTTTGTATCCCTTAACTACTTATTGTGGATATAGATGAATTACTATTTTTGTCTTTTAACCTTCCTACTAGCTTTATAAGTGGTTGATATATTAACTTTACTGTATATTTGCCTTTACCAATGACATTTTTCCTTTCATAGTTTTCATCTCTAGTTGTAGCATTTTCCACCTTAATATTTCTTATAAAGCTGGTTTGGTAGTGCTGACTTCTTTTAGCTTTTGCTAGTCTGCAAAACTTTTGATTTCCTCTTCAAATCTGAATGAAAGCTTTGCCAAGTTAGTATTCTTGGTTGTAGGTTTTTCCTTTTATCTCTTTAACTGTATCATGCAACTCCCTTCTGACTGGTAGAGTTTCTGCTAAAAAGTCAGCTGATAGCCTTATTGGAGTTCCTTTGTATGTTATCTGTTGCTTTTCCCTTACTGTTTTTAATATTCTCTCTTTATTTTTAACTTTTGCCATTTTAATTACAATGTGTCTTGGTGTGGTCCTCTTTGGGTTGATCCTGTTTGGGAATGCCTGTGTGGCATCCTGTTTGGGAATGCCTGGTGGATAGGACCAAGTCCTAGCACTAATAAGTTAGAGGGAGGATTCCAAAATGGCACTTGCCAGCACCAGTGGGATAAGCTCCCGAAAATGGCTGCTGCCAGTGTTTATGTCCCCAGTGTGAGTCCCAATTGCCTCCTGCCTCTCCCAGAGACTCTCCAAGATCAGGAAATGGGTCTGATCCAGGCTCCATTCAAATTACTGCTTCTTCCCTGGGTCTCAAAGAGTGTGAGATTTTGTGCACACTCTTTAAGAGTGAAGTCTGTATTTCCCACAGTTATCTGGCTCTCCCCAAAATAAGCCCCACTGGTCTTCAAAAACAAATGTTTTAGGGGATCATCTTACCGGTGCAGGACTCCTAGGCTGGGGACGTGGAGCTCAGATCCTTCACTCCTTGGGGAGAACCTCTGCAATTAAAATTATCCTCCTGTATGGGTCTTGACTATACTATGACTCTGCCCATCCTACCCATCTCATTGTGGTTCCTTCTTTATATATGTTAGTTGTAGAAGATTTTTCTGCCAGTCTTCAGGTCTTTCTCATTGATAGTTGCTCTATAAATAGTTGTAATTTTGATGTGCTTGTGGGATGAAGTGAGCTGAGGGTCTTCCTACTCTGCCATCTTGGCCACTCCTCTACTTTAGCTCTTTTTAACCTCTTTTCCTATGTCATCTAAATCTGACCTCCAAAGACCGAATTTTTGTAAACAAACCTACTGATGAGGTATATTTACTGTATAAGTAAAATGGCTCTCTCTATGATAGAAATTCAGTATACAACTCAATCTTTTCCTAACAGTTATACAAATATGAAGATGAAAATGTGAATTCTCACAAAATAGTAATAGTACTCTTATGTATTCAGTGTATAAACAAGGCTTTGGATTTATAAACCACTTAAGATAGTTTTGGGGCCCCTCTATGGGGCCTTTATAGTTGAAAATTTTACAGCACATTTGGAAAAACCTTTCAGAAAATGGATATTGCCAGACAGACTGGTACAAAAAGAGAACTGTGCTGATGCTGACAGAAGGAAGCATGAACATTTTGAAATAGTATTTTTTTTTAAATCGAGTTGTATGTAAGTGCCCGATTTTATTTTAAAAACCTAAGAGAAATTTGCTGCAGTTTTCAAATCTAATTATCAGTGACAGTAACTTTAAAACCTGAAACATTTTACTTAGTGACTTATTTTATTCCTGGGAGAGAAGCAGAGTTGTGACCTAGACCAGATTCTAAGGAACTTCCCTGTCATGCTGAGGTAGCAACCTGATCTGGGTGTTATTCAGAAATATAATCAGATATCATATTTGTGGCAAGATTTTTTGAGAGCTGCCATGTGCAGATATTGTGGGGTAAGATACTAAAGGCTGAATCCTTTTCTTTGAAAACTTTATAATGTCAGGAGATGTTTATAATGTAAAGGATGTTTGTACACTCCTCAAAGCTAAAACCTAGAGATTTCTATGTACAAATTCAGTAGTATACTTTCTGTCTTAGGAGTGGACTTTGAGCAAAATATTGAGGTAGGTGTTGCTGAAACAGCTTCCTTCCTCTTACTGTATTCTTTACTCTCTTTACTCCCTTTCCCTCGCACCTTTCTGGACCTTCCCAGAACCCCTCAGTTCTCATGCTGTGTCTGGCCTATTAGCTCCTCCCTTTCTCTACTACAATCTACAGTACTCATTTCTTAGAGTTTCCTCCAAGGTATGCTTTGACGCTATCAATGTCTGCAAATGTGTCCATCCAAATGTGCGTTCACGGGCTCCCCTGGTGGCGCAGTGGTTGCGAGTCCGCCTGCCGATGCAGGGGACATGGGTTCATGCCCCGGTCCGGGAAGATCCCACATGCCGCGGAGCGGCTAGGCCCGTGAGCCATGGCCGCTGGGCCTGCGCGTCCGGAGCCTGGGCTCTGCAACGGGAGAGGCCACAGCAGTGAGAGAGGCCCGCGTATAGCAAAAAAACAAAAAACAAAAAACAAATGTGCCTTCACTTAGTGAGGTGTGGCAACCACATAGACTGGGTTTTCCAGGATAGATAGTACACAAACAATCCCATTGTCTCCATATATTGAAATTCCTCAGAAATTCCAACATTTTTATATTCTAACTATATCTCTCAGAACTTCACTCAAATCTGGGACTTCCCCATTGGCCCAGTGGTAAAGAATAAGCCTTCCAAAGCAGAGGGCATGGGTTCAATCCCTGGTTGGGGAACTAAGATCCCACATGCCATGGGGCAACTAAGCAGGCACGCCACAACTATTGAGCTCGTGCCTCAACAAGAGAGCCCGCATGCTGCAAACTACAGATCCCATGTGCTCTGGAGCCCATGTGCCACAACTAGAGAGAGAAAACCCGCAAGCCAAAACTAGAGAGAAGCCCACAAGCACAACAGAGACCATGCGCTGGAATGAAAGATCCCACATGCCTCAACGAAGATCCCGTGTGCCACAACTAGGACCCAACGCAGCCATAAAAGTAAGGAAAATAAATTAAAAAAAAAAAGAACTTTGCTCAAATCTAAGAGGGACCCAAAATCCTTTTACATCACATGTTTAGATTCCTTGTGTCAAAGATTCTTATCCTCCACCCCTCATTTACTCTATTAAAAAAAAAATCAGTTTTCTGTTTACAGCTTTCATTAGAGACATTCACATTTGCTTTACTCTCTTTGTCCTTGCCCAAGTTCTGGCATTTTCTCATCCACCCATCTATCCATCCTTCCAGTTTACTATTCATGTAGACAGCTCATATTATACCATTGCTTCACAGTTACTTGTGGTTCTCAACTTTGATACCTTTATTTCTTTTTCAATTTAGTTACCTCGCACAATTTATTTCCTGGCACATTACGTTAAGGAAATAAAAATACTTAAAATACAAACCAATTTTTATAAAGCATCCCCAGACTTTGGTAACAGAATCATCAGGTACTAATAGCACAAATTTCACTGGCCCTTGCTGTCCTCTAAGGATGTGGTACTTTTAAGCCCCTGCAAATTTTCACCCAATTAAGACTTCACTCTCCCTGAATGTGGGGGGTGGTGGTGGTGTCTTGTATGTGCCTCAAAAGTGTTAGGTTCAGTCACTGTACATTGTCTATCCTGGTTTTCCTATGTCGCTCCATGAGCTTCTCAACCTCCTTTGCCTGAGAGGCTGCTTGTCAGTGCTCTATCTGCAGGTACCTCCTGTGAAGACATCCATGCTCGTGCCAAGTGTTCATTATCTTTGAATTTCCACAGTTTCCAAATCCCAGGGTAGGGAAGAATGCAAGCTACTCGGTTAGACTTTTGTCTTGGAGACTTAAGTAACACCCCTGATGCCTGTCCTATCTCAGATATTCCCTCATGAAACAAACAAAAAGTTTTTACAGCTTTTCATTTAATTTGCTTGTGCTATAGGTTTTTAGCAGTGGTTCCCAACCTTGAATGTGAATTAGAATCACCTATTTAAATCATCCATTTAAAAATGCTGATGTCCCCCCCACCCCCCCGAGATTCTGATTTAATCCATCTGGGATGGGACCAACATTAAGTGATTCTACTGTGCTGTGAGGATTGAGAATCTCTGGTTTACAGGCACTGACAGGAGGCTGACACAGTGCTCATCTCCTCCTGGTTTTTATTCCAGGTGCTTTCAAAATAGTGTTCCTCCTCCTTTTCATCAAAACAAGTAGCCCTCACCCTTCAGCAAATCATCTCAAAGCACCTACTTGATGGTGAGAGAAGTCTGAATTTTAGTCTGGTGCTTAAAATAAGAGTCCACAGCAGTTTTTATAAGGAAAGAATTCCAAACACAGACGTCTGGCAGAGAAAAAGACTTACTGGTGTTGGAGGTTTCCCCATTCTAAGTTATCAGAAAAATCTTTGGCCCAGTTTTGAAAAAGATTGACTAGGATACAAAAATGAGCATGTATTACCTCATTTTCATCTTTAACCTATTTGATTTTTCTGTGCAATATATGGGAACACAGTTAATGTCACATATAATATTAATTCTGGATTTTGATAGGTTTCTCAGTTTTCCAGGGTCACAATTTATATTGAGCACAGGCGAATCATTTGAAGAGTCAATCAGTTATGCACTTTTCTCTGAATAATCTGCAGAGGTGGATTTAGTGATGATAATGAAGTTGAAACTTTAGGGTCTCTGGAGGTCTCTAGAAATGGTCCCTATAATCATATTTTTGTAAAATTTGCATAAGAAAGTTTTTTTTTTCTTAAGAAGGGTCCCCTTCCCCAAACTGCAAAAGCTTCAGACCTCCCTTAACCTGAGTATGTGGAATCCTTGAGAATTGTGCCAAAGTGAAATGGTTCTTATTTCAATGTCTTTATCTTTCATTTTCTTTTCTATTAGAAAAAAATGGGCTTATTTTAAGCCAATATGTGCCACTAACCATGTACAGTTGCTAAATTACTGAAGTACTACTCTACCTGTTGGTAAAATAGCCATTGCCTCAAGCCCCCAAGTACCCCATACTACCATTCCATCTAACCCTGTTGTTCCCCTGAAGCCTCCCATGATCCAACCCCTAACAAGGTAACATCTGGTACACCAGAGGCCCTCCAGAACCCTGTTTCAGTGCAGTGGCCACCAGCAACCATTCTGATTGGGCAATACCTGTGCTAAATGAGTTATTATATATGTTGAATATCAACCTTGCTCAAAAACAACTTAAAAAATTCTGTAGTTATATATCATAGGTAAGACGACTAAATGTTTAATAAAATATTTTTATACAGGTGACACTATAAAAAAAATCCAACCTCTTTTAGAAATTATTTTTGGAAATCTGTTTTGGGCCCATTTAATATCTGGTTATGTATGACTAAGAAAGGTCATGTCATATAGAAACCAGATCTTAGCTCAGTCAAAAAGGATTTGAGGAATACCTTAATAGAGCTTTAATTTGCAACTAGGATGGTTCTTAAAATATATTGAAAGAAGGAAGCCAGCTGCTAACACAAAGGAGTACACTACTCAACAGTCATTGTGTAGGAGTTGCTATGAGCGCTAGAAAGGAGACAGCACAGATATTCAACAATCGCTTAAATCTTTACCAAGAAATACATCCGGGAAAGTGCTATACTTAAACTCTATCTAGAGATGATCCACACTTTAGGTTTAAAGAATATAAGCTCAGGTCATTCTCTGCATAATTTGGCAACCTAGGAATGAATAAATCATTTGGATCAGATTTGATGCACATGAGTGTTGAAAGTAAATGAAAAATTAATTTAAGACTAAGTTGTTTAAAATATATAAACTCACTTTAGAACATAAAACATAGCATAATCTTTGAAAAGAATAAACTCACCTTATTATTTTCACAGATATTTTATTTGTAAACTGAAAAGAATCTATGGTTATACTATATTTATAGATTCAAAGACTCTTTGGTAATGTAATTATTAATAAACAGATAAAAATAAGCAACAAAGGGAAAAGGTGAAAGGTACTTTTGGGCAGAAAAAAGTGACCCTCATACATTTGCAAGGCAGGTTTATTTGAAGACTCACAAATGGCCTGAAACAACCCATGCTAATACTCAAATTTATAGATGCCAATAGCTTTACTGAGTAAAAATCTGCCTATTCATTCAGGACTCAAAAAAACCTTTATTGAATACTTAATATATTCCAGGCATTGTATTAGACTACTGATATGAAAGGATGAAGATGACACAGTCCTTGTCCTAAAGGGCACAGTCCCAGTGGTGGAGACAAACAGGTAAATAATAGCTCCATTCAATATAACATGGAAGTGGTTTGTAGAAATGAATTAGTCACTCTATATAATTATATATCTTTTTAGTATAAGATGCTGCTTGGCAGAAACTCCAAAGGAATTTTCAAACCCAACACAGATTCTCTCCCACGGGTGTGACTCATCAGGAGAGAGTACTCCTTCCAGTGTTAAATGGAACCACATCATGCTATCTCGGAGCCCAGATTCCCTCCCTGAGTACTTAATGCGTACAACAGTGCAGCAATGGGGATTCCATTTGATCTCTGCCAATCTCTCCCATTTTTCTGGTCCAGCTATAGTGCTCTTCTGCCCACATTTCTGAGACAAATAATATCTGTTCTCTGCTTCTTTCGTAATGAAAGAAAACTTAGCCATAATTGGATTCAAGTGCACACTTGCCCACTTTAATCCCCAGGTTTAATCCCAAATTCCACCAGCAGGTGGTAGGGAAGTCAAACAGAATAAACCTGTTTATAATTGTTTTGGGCTGAGACCACAGTACAGTAATGATTTTGACACTTCTGGATAAATAACATCTTCTACGTTTATAATAACACTTGTAGATATGGTTCTTGTTTACTTTATTTGATGTAAAATTTGTGTATTTTTTTGAATTACATTTTTAGTTTCTTAGAATTTCAAACATCAGAATTATTACTATTATTAAAGAATACTGTGTGAATGTGTATTGATTTGGCTTACTTAAAGCTTACCTAAAGTAGCCATAGTCTTTATATTCGAGAAGAATACTATTTTAAAGTATGAAAACAGAATTAATATGTGTTAATACAATGTCTAGTAAAGTTTTCTTTCTAGAATAAAAAAATCTGAAAGTCTAGATATCTATTTTCTTTATTTCATTTCTTATTCTGCAAGTGAACCAAAAAGGACAGGGGTTTAACTGACCATTGTGATGCACAGGTCTTTGGAACACTCAATTGCATTTGGCATGTCACCCTAGGACACTTGAGTTCCTTTAGCATCCTCTGTGACATGGAAAGGAGTGAACAAACATCAGACACCTAAGATTCATTTTTTTTTTTTTTTTTTTTTTTTGCGGTACGTGGGCCTCTCACTGTTGTGTCCTCTCCCGTTGCGGAGCACAGGCTCCAGACGCGCAGGCTCAGCGGCCATGGCTCACGGGCCCAGCCGCTCCGCAGCATGTGGGATCCTCCCGGACCGGGGCACGAACCCGTGTCCCCTGCATCGGCAGGCGGATTCTCAACCACTGTGCCACCAGGGAAGCCCCTAAGATTCATTTTTGGTCCCTTTTTTCCCAAATAATTTTATACAAGTCCCTGCATGTACAAGTTTAAGAGTAAAGGAAAGAAAGGCTAATTAGAAGTAGAACATCAAGCTACTTTCCCTTAACTGGCAAACTTTCTAATACATATGTAGGGCCTGTAAGATTGCATTTTAAACATACTTTGTGCCAAATATCTCCATGAATTATTCTGAAGAGAAATTATTTTAAAAGGGTATGTTTATTTCAGAAGAACTTTGTTTTTTAGGAAGCATTCTGAGATAATTCATTCCTTTATGTATATTTCTTAGTTAATGAAGGTATTTCTTTTCTAACTTTTGTTTCTTTTGTATAACAAATATTTTCTTGATTTCAGCTGCTACACTATCTCAATGAAGTAATGAAAATGGTCATGACAAATGATTCTTTCTTGATAATCTATGTAATCATTAGAGGAATAAATATAATATCTGGAAATTAGAATTAGAAGCCATTTTCTTTTGGTAAAATTTTAACATTTAAAAAGTTAATGTTAGGAAATAAAGGTAGCTTGTTTTTAGCTATTGCAATCAATATATTTGAAACACAGAATATCTGGCATTAGGCATGTGGTGTTAAAGTCTGAAATAATATTTCTTTTTTGAACTCCAATGTGTCTTTATCATAAATTACATTGTTGAAAATTCATTTGGTGGGAATATGGAGGTGGCTTTTGAATCTTCTCAAATCCCCACAAAAGTAAACATAGCAACTAGATAGCAAAACCAGAAATATTCATGGACAACATTTATAATAAAATTAGGTGACATGAATTCTCTTGAATTTCAAAAGTAGGATCAAGCCATCAAGAGCTACAAGACATGCAAGGTATTAGCATATGTTCAGAAGAAAGCAGAGGAAAAACAATGGAGAGTTTAAAGGGCCTGAGAACAGGAGAATCTTAAAATAATCAACAAATATTCACTGGAAAATATAGTGCAGGCAATTTTAGAATAGCAGCTGAAACTGGAAATGAGTTTTTCCCACTGCAAAAGCGGTGAATGCAGGGGCCTTCAGTAAGGCCTGAAAAGGTTAGAGAAATCTAGGGCCTATGGACTCTTAAATTGACCAGCTAGGATTTCTTTTCCAGACAGGATCCCACCCCAAGGAGAAAGTGTTTGGAGTAAATTAAAAATTAGCCAATAGAGGGACAACCAGAGGACCAAAGGACAATGTTTAGGTGAGACTGGGGAAGGAGCCAAGAGACAGGAAATCTCAGCAAGTTGCCTTATTATTTAACACTATATTAAAAAACAACAGAACAGGGAGTCCTGAAGTTAAAAAAATGCTGAACTTAATGTTCTAAAAATTCATGAAAACCAATTTTATATACACAAAACCCCCAGAAACTATTGATGTCAAATCTCAGAATTTGTTACCAGAATAAAAGAGAAAAAAAATGAGAATAACATTTTTACAGATAACACAAATTTGTTAGAAAGACCTGTTCCTAAAACATGTAAAAGCCATAAAACCTTCTACTTCAAAATGAGTTAATAGACATTAAGAAAATGATACAAATTATGAGAAATAATATAGTCAGAATTAGAAACTCTAAGAAAGTATGTGACTGAATGTGAGAATTAGAAATTAAAGAAAGTACAACATAAAGAATAAGTACAACATATAATGCTTTAAGAGAAATATAAAGCAAAGAAGAGAAAAATTGTAAAAATTAAAAAGAAAAAAATAAGGATTTGAGAGAAAGTGATAGATATTGAAAATAGAGACTCTAATGTAAGGATAACAGAAGTCATTTAAGAAGAATAACCAAAGCAATGAAAGAAAATAAATACAAAAATATGAAATTTAAGAAAAATTTCCTGAATTTATAAAATATGTATCTGAAACTATATTTTGGAAGAGCATATCATGAACCTGAGGATATTGACCCAAATGACCACCACCAAGACATATGGTAATGAAGTTACTGACTGAAAGAACTCCTGTATTTCCTAACTGAACAGTACATGGAAGCTAGAAATTGTATAACTCTTGTTTGAATAATCAAACTTGTATTTAATTAAATAGAAGTATGTAAAAGTGTGAATGTGACAAACTTGTTCAGTGTCTTGAAACCAATTATTTCAGACATTTTGTCCATTTACTGGATGTTTTAGGCAGGAGGGTAAGTTCTATCCCTGTAACTCCTTCCTGACTAGAAATGGAAGTCCTGCTTGGCTGCCTTTTAGTTATATCTTACTTTAGCTGTGCTTCCCCAAGACTCTTAAATCCACAAAATTTTAGAGTTTCCTCAAAGCACAGGAAATATCTGTATTCCTACCTAAAATAAATGATTCTCTGACATGAAACCATTAAGGCTTTGAGTGTTTTTCACTGATATTCCTTGTCAAATCACCAAATTGTTTACTTTGTATATCTGTCCAAATCTTCAAGGAATATTATAATATTTTTCTATTGTTGCTGTAATACATTATCACAAATTTAGCAGCTTAAAACAATAAAAATTTATTATCTAACAGTCTGTAGGTCAAAAGTTTGGGCACAGAGTGGCTTGGATGTTTCCTCTGCTTCAAGTCCCACAAGGCTGGAATCAAAAGTGCCAGCTGGTCTGCAATCCCTTCTGAAGGCTCTGAGGGAGAATCTGCTCCCAGGATATTTGTGTTGTTGGCAGAATTCAGTTCCATGTAGTTGTAGGATTGGGGTCCCTACTTCCTAGGTGTCAGCCGGGAGTTGCCCTTGTCTTTATAAGAGGTGAAAACTGGACTGGAGACTGTAGTGTAGATGTACTGCCATAATGCGTATCTTAACACATCACCCCTGACTTAACCATCCAGGAAGTGACACATTTGGACAATGGCAATTTAGCGCTATGTGTTTCCCATAGTGTGGAGAATAGCTTAGAGTGTTCCCTTCCTCTCTGCTGGCAGGAGGATCCAAAAGAGAAAACCCAAAACATCCTAAGTCAAGCAAACTCATTTCTTTTCCCAGATGCATTAATTAGATAAGTCATTCCTTTTCTTATAGAGGAAGTGAGTAATGAGGGAATTTAGAGACATCAGGAAAACATAAGATGAGGAATAACATTCCCTCCTCTCCCCCCCACAAAATTATAGGGATGTGTGATTTCTAATCATGGACAAGAAGTTCTTCCTCTCATTTAAGTCAATGAAAATAGTATTAGGAGTATATGGGAGGGATTCCCCTATTCCACATGCCATAGGTACCACACCTCCAGCTCCCTTGTTACAATCTCCTCTGAGCAGATTCTTTGTAGTTCCTGCACAGATTTCCACTCTCACCAAAGAATTTTTCCTTGGAAGAAATAATGTTGTAGTCTTTTCCCTGGGGCATATAACTCTTCCTACATTCTAAGCTGTTAGTATACATTAATGGTGTTGTGTGTAGATAAGCTTAGCTATTGGGCAGAATTTGTTCCAGTTTCTCCTGAGGTTTCAACTGGATCTTTTTCTGGGTGGGTGCTGCCTCTGTTGTTCATAGACTGGCACATTCTCAGGGATAAGGACTCTGGGTCACCTAGACCTTTTACAATTTTAGTTCCTTCATGGGTGGATTAGATGGTCTCAGCACACTGTCCAGGGATGGAGAACAGTATGTGTGGAAGGGGTGCCTGCCTTGATAAATTTATCAGTTGTGCTCTTTTCCCTCCTTGTCTCATTTCCTGATTCCCTCTTTCTTTTTCTCAGCATGTCAGGCATAAAATCTCTGCCTCCCTGACCAGGGGTATAATTTATCTAAAACATCTCTATGGGGCTGTGATTATTTAATTGGATTCACTTGATTTGGCCTGTCCTATTTTTGCCCGTGTTTTGTACACAAGAAAGTGTCCCCAAGAATATCTAATCTTGGATGGGGACTAGCCGGTTTTTATAAGCATAATCATAATTTTACTCAGGTCTGACATAACTAAGACTGAAATCGGAATAATCTAAAACCTTCTCTCAATTTTCACTTATTTAGGCTGGTGATGGGAAGATATTTATCAGTCCTCAGGTTAAAGGGATCCCATATATTTCAGATATTCTTCACTATTCAAATCTCACTGTCCAAATATTTACTTTATTTTTTTGCAAAAATTTTTTACCCATAATTCCTTGAACTCAAAACCTGCTATAATGAATATGTTTGTGCACCAGCAAAATCATTTTAATTGGGCAGGACTCAGGGAGAGAAGATGTAAAACGGGATACATCTCAGCTGTTCTCCCAACAGAATTACATCATATGTGCTTTTATTGTTCAACGAGTTTGCATTATTGCTATCAGCTTTATTACTTTTGCCCTGAGGGTTCAGCCTTTAAGTTTCCCAGTGTCTGCCTCCATAAAGAGCTTGTAGGTACTACCAACCTGGGGTCTAAATTAGACAAGTGTTAATTTCATTTGAAGTCAGAAGGATGGTTAGTTAGCATTTGAAATACTCTAACGAGGCATACTCTCTCAACATGCAGTTAGCTAGCATTTGAAAGAATCTAATCAGGAGATGCACCTGCTCTTCAGAGGCTACTAGCACTTTCACTATTGCCATCTAAATCAATACTAGTAGGTGTCCTAATTATAGCATATGGGATGTTGATTTTTCACTGGTGAAATGAGTGTTCAAGATATATGGGTTGGTTAGAAATACTACATAGGCACCTTTGACAACATAAAAAAAGACTAGGTGTACAGTGAGCCAAGCAGCCTAGACCAGTGGCTCTTGACTAGGGGCTGCCACTGACATCTTGTGGGTAGATGCTAGGGATGTTGTTTAAAATGCTATAATCTACAGAACCTTCCCACCGCCATCACCCCAACAAGAATTATCTGGCCCAAAATATTGGTAGTGTCAAGGTTGAGAAACCCTAGCCCAGACTCTTCAGGGTGGTGCCCTAGGTCTAGGGCTCTATTTGTCTCTATATGTAGCCATTAACTGAGGATTTTGTCTTCTGCTTTTGATTAGAAATTCAGCTGACACCTGCTGCCAGAATATTGCTACAATTCCCTCAAGTAAACTTTTCATGGAAGGTGCTAGCTGGAGTTCATAACAGGTCAGAGAACTAGGACTTACCAATTTTTGTGCCTGCTTGCTAATATATGTTTCGATATGTTGCAGAATTCAATCTGAAACTTACTCTCATTGTAATGGAACACCTGACGGATGGAGAGATTTTTTTTTTTAGGCTTCTTTTCCAATGGATTTTTATTTTTTGTGACTATAGTTACAATGTCTATGCTGTTTACATGGTAGGATAATAAGTTGACATTAAATTAATCAAAAGTATTTTGTTTTCTCAAGCATTTGTAATTAGGATTTTACAGAGATTTTGAAATCAAAGGCCTATGGCTTTTACCCACCTCATGATTAGAGCCTATTTATTTTTATCAAAATAACTATAATTGTATATAACTAATTTTGCTTCAATAAGTTTCCAAAAGGCAAGGTACAGCTTCAACCTTCTATCACACTGAGTACTCAGTAGCTTTAAGTGCAGACATGCTTAAATATTTGTGCATATATTCAATAGATTATATTGAATAGCTTATATATACCAGGCACTGTTACAGTTCCTATGGATATAATGATGAACAAAACAGGCAACAAGCTTACTTTCCTGTGGATTATATTAGAAATATGTCTGCATTCCAACTGTGAGCACAGCTAGTAGCAAATTATTTACAAGGCAAATTAGTGGATGTAAGTAAGTGTGAGAGTGGGGGGGGTCACAGGCTATTGCCAATTTTACACTAACAGATAAATATTACCCTCAGAACAAGTTTTCCCCTCAATTTTTATGAAAATCTTTGCAAATAAAATACCTGGCTAATCACTCATAAATTAATAGAATCTGTAAGTATAGTTTCTACAAATCATTGCTACATGAGAGAGAAAATGAGAAAGAATATTTGGTAAAGTCTCTCGGTTATTTTAAATTATAGGACTGATCCCTCCTTCACATGCAGAAGAGTCCTCCTTCCCCTTGCTTCAATTTCACTTCTATAAATCACCATTATAGTATTTTTCTTTCTTAAAAATCATTTATTTATTTATTTCTGAAGTATAGTAGATTTACAATATTGTGTTAGTTTCAGGTGTACAGCATAATGATTCAGTATTTTTGCAGATTATATTCCATTATAGGTTATTACAAGATAATGAGTATAATTCCCTGTGCTCTACAATATATAGTAGTATATCCTTGTTACTTATCTATTTTATACATAGTAGTTTGTTAATCTCACACCCCTAATTTCTTCCTCCCCACTTCCCTCTCCCCTTTGGTATCCACAAATATAGAAAACCTTTGGTTTCTATATCTGTGAGTCTATTTCTGGTTTGCATTATACATTCATTTGTATTATTGTATTATTTTTTTAGATGCCATATATGAGTGATATCATATAGTATTCATCTTTTTCAGTCTGACTTATTTCACTAAGCATAATATTCTCTAGGTCAATCCATGTTGCTGAAAGTGGCAATATTACATTCTTTATTTATGGCTGAGTAGTATTCCAATGTATGTATATACCACATCTTCTTAAGCCAATCATCTGTTGATTGGTACTTAGGGTGCTTCCATATCTTGGCTATTGTAAATAGTGCTGCTATGAACATTACGGTGCATGTATTAATATCTTCTTAAATTAGTGTTTTCTTTTTTTTTTCAGATATATACCCAGGAGTGAAATTGTTGGATCATATGGTAGTTCTATTTTTAGTTTTTAAAGACCTCCATTCTGTTTACCATAGTGGCTGCACCAATTTACCTATAGTGTGCAAGGGTTCCCTTTTCTGCACATACTCCTGGACATATGGTATTTGTGTTCTTTTTGATGATAGCCATTCTAACAGGTGTAAGGTGATATCTCATTGTAGTTTTGATTTACATTTCTCTAATAATTTATGTTGAGCATCTTTTCACATGCCTGTTAGACCTCTGTATGTCTTCTTTGGAAAAATGTCTATTCAAGTCTTCTGCTGATTTTTGATTGGATTTTTATTTTTATTATTGTTTTTAAGTTTTAGTTTTTATTTATTTATTTATTTTTGGCTGCATTGGGTCTTCATTGCTGCGCGTGGGCTTTCTCTAGTTGCGGTAAGCAGGGGCTACTCTTTGTTGCAGTGGGCTTCTCATTGCGGTGGCTTCTCTTGTTGCCTAGAGCACAGGCTCTAGGCACGTGGGCTTCAGTAGTTGTGGCAGACGGGCTCAGTAGTTGTGGCTTGCAGGCTTTAGAGCACAGGCTCAGTAGTTGTGGTGCACTGGCTTAGTTGCTCCGCAGCATGTGGGATCTTCCTGGACCAGGGCTGGAACCCATGCCCTTACACTGGCAGGCAGATTCTTAACCACTGCGCCACAAGGGAAGTCCTGATTGGATTTTTTAAATTTATTTTTGCTGTGTTGGGTCTTCATTTCTGTGCGAGGGCTTTCTCTAGTTGTGGCAAACGGGGGCCACTCTTCATCACGGTGCACGGGCCTCTCACTATCACGGCCTCTCGTTGCGGAGCACAGGCTCCAGACGCGCAGGCTCAGTAGTTGTGGCTCACGGTCCTAGTTGCTCCGTGGCATGTGGGATCCTCCCAGACCAGGGCTCGAATCTGTGTCCCCTGCATTAGCAGGCAGATTCTCAACCACTGTGCCACCAGGGAAGCCCTGGATTTTTAAATATTGAATTGTATGAGTTGTTTGTATATTTTGGTTATTAACCCCTTGTCAGTCACATCATTTGCAAATATCTTCTCCCATTCTGTAGGTTGTCTTCTCATTTTGTCAGTGGTTTCCTTTGCTGTGCAAAAGCTTTTAATTAGCTCCCATTTAATTTTGCTTTTATTTCTTTTGCCTTAGGCAGTTGATGCAAGAAAATATTCCTATGATTTATGTCAAAGAGTGTTTCTGCCTATGCTCTCTTTTAGGAGTTTTATGGTTTCATGTCTTACATTTAGGTCTTTAAACTACTTTGAGTTTATTTTTGTATATGGTGTGAAGGAATGTTCTAGTCTCATTAATTTATGTATGGCTGTCCAGTTTTCCCAGCACCACTTGTCCAAGAGACTTTTTTCCATTGTATATTCTTGCCTCCTTTGTTGTAGATTAATTGACCCCAGATGCATGGGTTTATTTCTGGGCTCTCTATTCTGTTCCACTGACCTATCTATGCATCTGTTTTTGTGGCAATCCCATGTTGTTTTTATTACTGTAGCTTTGTAGTATTGTCCAAAGTCTGCAAGGGTTATACCTCCAGCTTTGTTCTTTTTTTTTTCAGGATTGCTTTGGCAATTCAGGGTCTTTTGTGGTTCTATATAAATTTTAGGATGACTTGTTCTAGTTCTGTGAAAATTGTTCTGGGTATTTTGATAGAGATTGCATTGCTTTGGGTAGTATGGCCATTTTAATAATATTAATTCTTCCAATTCCAGAGTACAGGGCGTATTTCCATTTTTCTGAGTCATTCTCAATTTCCTTCATCAATGTTTTATAGCTTCAGGATATAGGTCTTTCAAATCCTTGGTTAAGATTATTCCTAGGTATTTTTTTTTTTTGACGTGATTTTATTTATTTATTTATTTCATTGAAGTATACTTGATTTGCAATGTTGTGTTAGTTTCAGGTGTACAGTAAAGTGATTCGGTTATACATATATATATATATTTTTTTTTTTTCAGATTCTTTTCCCTTACAGGTTATTATAAAATATTGAGGATAGTTCCCTGTGCTATACCGTATTTCCTTGTTGGTTATCTATTTTATATATAGTAGTATGTATATGTTAATCCCAAACTCCTATTTTATCTCTCTGCCTTTTCCATTTGGTAACCATGAGTTTGTTTTCCATGTCTGTGAGTCTCTGTTTTGTAGATAAGTTCATTTGTATCATTTTATTAGATCCCAAATATAAGTGATATTATATGATCTTTGTCTGGCTTACTTAGTATGATAATCTCCCATGTTGCTGCAAATGGTATTATTTCATTATTTTTATGGCTGAGTAATATTCCACTGTATAAATATGCCACATCTTCTTTATTCATTCATCTGTTGATGGGAATTTAGGTTGCTTCCATATCTTGGCTATTGTAAATGGTGCTGCAATGAACATTTTGGTGCATGTATCTTTTCGAATTATGGTTTTCTCCATATATATACCCAGGAGTGGTATTGCTGGATCATATGGTAGTTCTATTTTTAGTTTTTTTTTTTTTTTTTTCTTTTTGCGGTATGTGGGCCTCTCACTGTTGTGGCCTCTCCCGTTGCGGAGCACAGGCTCCGGATGCGCAGGCCCAGCGGCCATGGCTCACGGGCCCAGCCGCTCCGCGGCATATGGGATCCTCCCAGACCGGGGCACGAACCCGTATCCCCTGCATCGGCAGGCGGACCCTCAACCACTTGCGCCACCAGGGAGGCCCCTATTTTTAGTTTTTTAAGGAACCTCCACACTGTTCTCCATAGTGGCTGTACCAATTTACATTCCTGCCAACTGTGTAGGAGGGTTCCCTTTTTTCTCCACACCCTCTCCAGTATTTATTATTTGTAGACTTTTTGATGATGGCCATTCTGACTGGTGTGAGGTACCTCATTGTAGTTTTGATTTGCGTCTCTCTAATAATTAGTGATGTTGAGCATCTTTTTATGTGTCTTTTGGCTATCTATATGTCTTCTTTGGAGAAATGTCTATTTAGATCTTCTGCCCATTTTTTGACTGGGTTGTTTGTTTGTCTGTTTTTTGATATTGAGCTGTATAACCTGTTTGTATATTTTGGAGATTAAGCCCTTGTTGGTCACACCATTTGCAAATATTTTCTCCCATTCTTTTCATTTTGTTTATGGTTTCCTTTGCTATGCAAAAGCTTTTAAGTTTAATTAGGTCCCATTTGTTTATTTTTGTTTTTATTTCCATTAATTTAGGAGACAGATCCAAAAAGATATTGCTACAATTAATGTCAAAGAGTGTTCTGCCTGTGTTTTCCTCTAGGAGTTTTATAGTATCTGGCCTTACATTTTGGTCTTTAATCCATTTTGAGTTTATTTTTGTGTCTGGTGTTAGACATTGTTCTAATTTCATTCTTTTACGTATAGCTGTCCAGTTTTTCCAGTACCACTTACTGAAGAGATTGTCTTTTCTCCATTGTATAGTCTTGCCTCCTTTGTCGTAGATTAGTTGATCATAGGTGCATGGGTTTATTTCTGAGCTTTCTATCTGTTCCATTGATCTATATGTCTGTTTTGGTAAATGTAGTTATGTAGTATAGTCTGAAGTCAGGGAGCCTGATTCCTCCAGCTTTTTTTTTCTCAAGATTGTTTTGGCTATTTGGGGTCTTTTGTGTTTCCATTCAATTAAAAATTTTTTTTGTTCTAGTTTTGTGAGAAATGCCATTGGTAATTTGATAGGGATTGTAGTGAATCCATAGATTGCCTTGGGTAGTACAGTCATTTGGGCAATCTTGATTCTTTCAATCCAAGAACACGGTATATCTTTCCATCTGTTTGTGTCATCTTTGCTTTCATCAGTGTCTTATAGTTTTCTGAGTTTAGGTCTTTTGCTCCTTAGATAGGTTTATTCCTAGGTATTTTATTCTTTTTGACGTGATGTCAGATGACATTGTTTCTTTAATTTTCCTTTCTGATCTTTCGTTGTTAGTGTGTAGAAATGCAACAGATTTCTGTGTATTCATTTTGTATTCTGTGACTTTACCAGAATCATTGATGAGCTCTAGTAGTTTTCTGGTAGCATCTTTAGGATTTTCTATATATAATATAATGTCATCTGCAAACAGTGACAATTTTACTTCTTTTCCAATTTGGATTCTTTTTATTTCTTTTTCTTCTGATTGTTGTGGCTAGGACTTTCAAAACTACGCCAAATAAAAGTGGAGAGAGTGCACATCCTTGTCTTGTTCCTGATCTTAGAGGAAATGCTTTCAGCTTTTCACTGTTGAGTATGATGTTAGCTATGGGTTTGTCATATATGGCCTTTATTATGTTGAGGTAACTTCCTTCTATGCCCATATTCTGGAGAGTTTTTAACATAAATGGATGTTGAATTTTATCAAAAGGTTTTTCTGCATCTATTGAGATGATCATATGGTTTTTATTCTTCAATTTGTTAATGTGGTATATCACATTGATTGATTTGTGGATATTGAAAAATTCTGGCATCTGTGGGATAAATCCCACTTGATCATGGCATATGATCCTTTCAATGTATTGTTGGATTCAGTTTGCTAGTATTTTGCTGAGGATTTTTACATCTATGTTCATCAGTAATATTGGCCCGTAATTTTCTTTTTTTGTGTGTGGTATTTTTGTCTGGTTTTGGTATCAGGGTGATGGTGGCCTCACAGAATGAGTTTGGAAATGTTCCTTCCTCTGCAATTTTTTTTGGAACAGTTTCAGAAGGACAGGTGTTAACTCTTTTCTAAATATTTGGTAGAATTTGCCTGTCCAGCCATCTGGTCCTGGATTTTTGTTTGTTGGGAGTTTTTATTTATTTATTTATTTATTTATTTATTTATTTATTTATTTATTTATTTATTAATGACAGCACTGTAGATTCACCAATTTACTAGTTTCTCCAATTTAAAAGGATCCATCATTTGGCCATTAATAAAATACATATTAATAGTGATTCGAACAAATAAGATGCAAGAGGCTTCCCCATAAGAATGGGAGGGGATGTCACCTAAGTAAAATCCCGAGAGCTTATTCTCAAAAATAGTATGGCAGAAGTCATGTTTTTAAAACACATAGACTCACGTTCACACACACAGAAAGTCCTAGGAAGATCCGGTAGAATATTTACATCTCAAAGCACAGGAAGAGAAATGCAAGTCCCCCTAGAAGGCCTTTGTTTAAAGTCAGAATTCTGAAAAAATATTTTTATCAAGCTGGCTTTTTAAGCTTAATTTAACTTAACTGCATACACAATAAAAAAGCCCCCTCATTTTTAGGGCAAGATTTCCTTTAATTCCCAATTAAGTAAGTACTTGTAAGTTTTGTATATAAATAAACCTGACTAGGGTATTAATTGGAGCTGGCAATCTGCTGTTCCTTTTTCTTTTGTTTTAAAAGCTTTATTTCCCATTCTGAGGTCGGTTTGTTGAAATAAAATTGCTAGTGACAATCGTGTGGTGCTGCTTGAGAGCTTCACTCTTCTAGGTTTTGCCCCAGAGTTGTTTTAGCCCCCTCTTATGTGTCTCGGGTTCTCCTGGTGGTGCATAAGACTACCACGGGTGCTCCAATCGTGGAATGGCCAGTTCTTATTCACGTCCCTGGTTGAGCAGTTTGTTAATTAAATGAGTGTTTCCCTGTAGGGACAGCTGCACAGCATGAGGTCTTGCCTCCACCACTCCTGCAAGTTTCTCAGTTGCCTGAGAAAGCTGTTGCTGGCCTGGAGAAGAGAATACCTTCTTTGGAGCTCAGAAGCTCTCATAAGATTTTGGTTTTTTATTTTGACAAACTCTATTAAGGTAGACAATTCAAGGAAAAATGACAGGCCAGTCTTCTCCCTAATTACTCAGTCCCACCCTACTCAGTGTTTAACTGAGCAAAGTCTTCCCAGTCTTTAAACTGAAGAAACCCACTCAGTATCTCAACTGGGCCTTCCCAGTGCCTTTCACTGTGAGTAACCCACTCAGTGTCTAAACTGAGCAAAATCTTCCCAGTCCTTTGACTGAGGATAACCCAGTTACCTCTTCTTGAAACTAAGTTTCAAGGATAACCTATTCCCCCACTGAATAAAACTTAGGATTATCAACCAATAATGGGAGATCCTAGAACCAGGAAAGACTCACCCACATTCATCTGGACTCCCTGAGGAGGCGAATGGGCACAAGAGGCCTCTTCTGGTACCAAGAGTCCAGATCCTCATAGAGTTCAGATGAAGGAGAGGAATCTGCTCTGGTCCCTTAGTTGGTCGGCTATAACTGTTGACTAAAAAATTATTCACACCCTAAAATTTGAGAGTTATGTTTTATTTGGCAGGAATTTTTAGGACTTCAAGCCCAGGAGGCAGCATCTCAAGTAACCCTGAGAGAACTGCTCCCTGTTGGGAGTTTTTAAATCTCAGATTCAATTTCAGTACTTGTCAATGGTCTCTCATATTTTCTATTTCTTCCTGGGAGATTGTACCTTTCTAAGAATTTGTCCATTTCTTCTAGATTGTCCACTTTATTGGCATATAGTTGCTTGTAGTAGTCTTTTATGGTCTTCTGTATTTCTTTGGTGTCAGTTGTAACTTCTCCATTTTCATTTCTAATTATATTTGTTTGGGTCCTCTCCCCCGCCTTTTTTATTGATGAGGCTGGCTAAAGGGTTATCAATTTTGTTTATCTTCTCAAAGAACCATCTTTTAGTTTCATTGATCTTTTCTGTTTTCTTAGTCTCTATTTCATTTATTTCTGCTCTGATCTTTATGATATCTTTCCTTCTACTAACTTTGGGTTGTGTTTGCTCTTCTTCTAGTTGTTTTAGGTGTAAAGTTAGGTTGTTTATTTGAGATTTTTCTTGTTTCCTAAGATAAGCTTGTATCACTATAAACTTCCCTCTTAGAACTGCTTTTGCTGCATCCCATAGGGTTTGGATCATTGTGATTTTGCTTTCATTTGTCTCTAGGTATTTTTAAATTTCCTCTTTGATTTCTTCAGTGATCCACTGGTTGTTAGTAGCATATTGTTTAGCCTCCATGTGTTTGTGTTTTTCACAATTTTTTTTCTTGTGATTGATTTCTAATCTCATAGCATTATGGTTGGAAAAGATGCTTGATATGATTTCAATTTTCTTAAATTTATTAAGACTTCCTTTGTGGCCCAGCATGTGATCTATCCTGGAGAATGTTCCATGGGCACTTGAAAAGAATGTGAATTCTGCTGCTTTTGGATGGAATGCTCTATAAATATCAATTAAGTCGATCTGGTCTAATGTGTCATTTTAGGCCTATGTTTCCTTATTGATTTTCTGTCTGAATGATCTGTCCATTGATGTAAGTGGGGTCTTAAAGTCCCCCACTATTATTGTGCTACTGTCAATTTCTCCTTTTATGTCTGATAACATTTGCCTTATATATTGAGGTGCTTCTATGTTGGGTGCATAAATATTTACAATTGTTATATCTTCTTGGATTGATCCCTTAATCGTTAATGTAGTGTCCTTCCTTGTCTCTTGTGACAGTCTTTAGTGTCTATTCTGTCTGATATGAGTCTTGCTACTCCAGCTTTCTTTTGATTTCCATTTGAATGTGTACCTTCTTCCATCCCCTCACTTTCAGTCTGTATGTGTCTCTAGATCTGTCTCTTGTTGACAGCATGTATATAGGTCTTGTTTTTGTATCCATTCAGCCAGTCTATGTCTTTTGGTTGAGCATTTAGTCTGCTTACATTTAAGGTAATTATCGATATTTATATTCTTACTGCCATTTTGTTAATTGTTTTGTATTTGTTTTTGTAGCTCTTTTTTCTTCCTTTCCTCTTTTGTCCTCTTCTCTTATGATTTGATATAGGATTTTTTACTTTCTCTTTCTGATATTTCATTTTTAGTGTATAGAAACACAACAGATTTTGTATAGTAATCTTTATCCTACAACCTTCATGAATTCATTTATTAGTTCTAATAGTTTTGGGGTGGAGACTTTAGGGTTCTCTATATGGAGTATCATGTCATCTGAAAAGAGTGACAGTTTTACCTCTTCCCTTCCAATTTGGATATCTTTTATTTCTTTTTCTTGTCTGATTGCTGGGGCTAGGATTTCCAAAGTTATGTTGACTAGAAATGGTGAGAGTGGGCATTCTTGTCTTGTTCCTGAACTTAGCAGGAAGGCTTTAAGGTTTTCACCTTTGAGTATTATGTTGGCTGTGGGTTTGTCATAAATAGCCTTTATTATGTTGATATAGGTTCCCTCTAAACTCAGTTTGATGAGAGTTTTTATCATGGATGTTGAATTTTGTCAAATACTTTTTCTGCATCTATTGAAATGATCATGTGGTTTTGTCTTTCCTTTTCTTAATGTGGTCTATCACATTGATTGATTTGTGTACGTTGAATCATCCTTGTGACCTTGGAGTAAATCCAACTTGATCTTGGTGTATGATTCTTTTAATGTATTTTTGGATTCAGTTTGGTAATATTTTTTTGAAGGTTTTTGCATTTCTATTCATCAAAGTTATTGGCCTGTGGGGTGTTTTTTTTTTTTTTTTTTTTTTGTAGCATCTTTGGTTTTGGTATCAGGATAATAGTGGTCTTGTATAATGAATTTGGGAGTGTTTCTGCCTCTTCAATTTTTTAGAATAGTTTGAGAGGGACAGGTCTAAGTTCTTTATGTGTGTGGTAGAATTTCCCTGTGAAGGTGTTTGGTCCTGGACTTTTGTTTGCTGGGAGTTTTTTAAATTACTGATTCAGTTTCACTTCTAGTGCTCTTTCTGTTCAAATTGTCTGTTTCTTCTTGCCTCAGTCTTGGCAAGCTTTTTTCTAGAAATTTGTCCATTTCTTCCAGGTTGTCCAATTTGTTGGCATACAACTGTTCATAGTATTCTCTTACATTTTTTTTCGCATCTCTGTTGTGTTGGTTGTTATTTCTCCTCTTTTGTTTCTTGTTTTGTTTATTTGTGTTCTCTCTTCTTTTTGGTGAGCTTGGCTAAAGGTTTATCCATTTTGTTTATCTTTTCAAAATACCAGCTCTTGGTTTTATTGATCATTTCTATTTTTTGAGGGGAGGATATCATTTTACTTATTTCCTCTCTGATCTTTATTATTTCCTTCCTTCTGCTGACTTTGGGCTTTGTTTGTTCTTC
This sequence comes from Mesoplodon densirostris, assembly GCF_025265405.1. Taxonomy (NCBI): domain Eukaryota; kingdom Metazoa; phylum Chordata; class Mammalia; order Artiodactyla; family Ziphiidae; genus Mesoplodon; species Mesoplodon densirostris. The sequence continues at coordinate 100,452,586 of NC_082668.1, read as the reverse complement.
TTTTTCTAATTCTTTCAGGTGGTAAGTTAGGTTGTTTATTTGAGATTTTTCTTGTTTCTCGAGGAAGGCATGTATTACTATAAACTTTCCTCTTAGAAGAGCTTTTGCTGCATCTCATAGATTTTGGAAAGTTGTGTTTTCATTTTCATTTGTCTCAACGTATTTTCTGATTTCCTCTTTGATTTCATTGTTGACCCACTGGTTTTTTAGTAGCATGTTGTTTAGTTTCCATGTGTTTGTTCTTTTCCTGTTTTTCTTTCTATAGTTGATTTCTAGTTTCAGACTGTTGTGGTTGAAAAAGATGCTTGATATAGTTTCTATTCTCTTAAATTTATTGAGGCTTATTTTGTGACCTAGAATGTGATCTATCCTGGAGAATGTTCCATGCTTCCCTGCACACTTGAAAAGAATGTGTATTGTTTTTTTCTTTGAATGTGGTGTCCTGTAGATATTAATTAAGTCCAACAGGTATACTGTGTCATTTAGGACCTCTGTTGCCTTACTGATTTTGTCTGGATGATCTGTCCATTGATGTCTGTGGGGTGTTAAAGTCTCCTACTATCATTGTATTATTGTCAATTTCTCCCTTTATGTCTGTTAGTGTTTGCTTTATGTAGTTAGGTGCTCCTATATTGGGTGTGTATATGTCAATAAGGGTAATATCTTTGTGTATTGATCTCTTTATCATTATATAATGCCCTTGTCTTTCTTTATGGTCTTTGTTTTAAAGTCTATTTTGTCTGATATGAGTATTGCTACCCCATCTTTCCTGTTGTTTCCATCTTCATGAAATACCTTTTCCATCCCCTCATTTTCATTCTGTGTGCCCATCACCCTGAAATGAGACTCTTTTCGGCAGCATATTGCAGGTTCTTTTTTTTTTCATCCAGTCAGCCACTTTATGTCTTTCAATTGGAGTATTTAGTCCATTGACATTTAAAGTAATTATTAATAGGTATGTACTTATTGCCATTTTAATCCTTCTTTTCCAGTTGTTTTTGTAGTCATTCTTTGCTCATTTTTTCTTCTTTTTGTTTTTTCCTTTTGTGGGCTGATGATTTTCTTTTGTAGTATGCTTGATTTCCTTTTGTTCTAATTTTTGTGACTCTATTGTATGTTTTTATTTGTGGTTACCATGGAATTCATGTATGTTGACTAGTGACTATATCTACTTGCTTTAAACTGTCATTCAAATTCAAACGTATTTTAAAAGATCTATATGTTTTTACTTCCCTCCCCATATTTTGTGATTTTGATTTCCTATTTTACATCTTCATACTTCTTTTTTACTGTTTATTGTAGTTATAATTACTTTTACAATTTTTCCTTGTTTTTTAATCTATGAACTGGCTTATTTAAGTGACCTTCAATCACTGGTTTAAGGATCTTCAATCCTTAGTATATATTTTCCTTTCCTATTGGGATTTTCCCTTTTCTATAGATTCTTTTCCACTTAGAGAATACCCTTCAACATTTCTCTTAGGGTAGGTTTAATATTGCAGAATTCTTTAAGTTTTTGCTTATCTAAGAAATTCTTTATCTCTCCTTCTATGCTAAATTATAATCTTGCTGTGTAGAGTATCCTAGGTTGCAGGTTTTTCTGTTTCAGGACTTTAAGTATATCATGCCACTCTCTTCTAGCTTCAGAGAAATCAGCTGATAGCCTTATGGAGGTCCCCTTTATATGACTCTTTGTTTTCTCTTGCTGCCTTTAGAATTCTCTTTACATTTAGCTTTTGCCATTTTAATTATGATATATCCTGGTGTGGGTCTGTTGTGGTTCGTCTTGTTTGGGACCCTGTGCTTCTTGTACCTGGATACTTGTTTCCTTTTTTAGACTTGGGAAGTTTTCAGCCATAATTTCTTCAAATACATTTTCAATCCCCTTCTCTCTCTCCTCCTTCTGGAATCTCTATTATGCTTAGGTTAGCATCCTTTATATTATCCCATAGATCTCGTATGTTGCTTTCATTTCATTTGTCTTTCTGTCTGCTGTTGAGTGATTTCCATTTATTCTATTTTCCAGATCACTTATGCATTCTTCTGTGTCACTTAGTCTCCTATTTATTGATTCTAGATTGCTTTTATCTCAAAAATGGAATTATTTTTGATTGAGTCTTCTTTATAGTTTCTAGTTCCTAGTTAATGTGATCTATGCTTAGATTGATTCTCTTTAATTCAGTTAGCATTTTTTTTACTGATTTTTTAAACTAGCTACCTGGTAGACTGATTTTCTCTGTTTTATTATTTATTTTTTCAGGGGTTTTCTCTTGCTCTTTCAATTAAGAGTAGTTCTTCTGCCTTTTCATTTTACTTTACTTTCTCTAACTCTGTGAATTTGGGTGAAACAGTTACTTACTGTGGTCTTGAAGGGGTGTTCTTATGTGGGAGCATCCCTATGCAGACTGCATGTGCCCAGTGCCCTTGGTGGGAGGGCTGGGTTTGATGTGGATGCCAGTCATGTCTTTCCTCAGGGTGTACTGGCAGCCATCACCTTGATAGGGTGTGTGGCTGGTATTGGAGTAGCTAGAGCCTGCTCAGGGTATGAGGAGGGACTTCCTCTCTGCTCAGTGGCAGTCACAGCCCTTTCAAGGTTGGGGGCTGCTCAAGTTGCTGGAGCAGATACCCTGAGGGTCAGGCTTGAACTGGCTCTGTTCCTTTTAAGTGTCTGTTTTTCCTTCTCCCCACACTGGGGCCTTTGCTCCGAAGTGGGGGGAATGCTGTAGTAAGCAGGGATCAAGTGCTTACAGAGGTCTGATACACCTCTGTGAGCAGAGGCATCTGCAAGCTCCATTTAGACACAGCCCAAGGTCGTGGTCTCTTCCCCTAGTGTCCCAGATCTAGTGCAAGGGTTTGGCACTGAGTGAGTGGGGCCAGAGCATTCACTCAGCCGATGCTGGGGATTGTGGCATTGTGCATGCAAGAGTTGAAGAGGCTGTGCTGCTGTGAGAAGTCTGGGCTGCTTAGCATTTGAGAAAGCATGAACAGTGGCCACTGTTGCTCCACCTGGACCACACTCTGGGCCCCTGAGTTGCCTCTGTGTCCTTAAATCGAGTCTTTTCCCAGACCTGGTTGCCCTGCATCCAGTGCCAAGCTGTGGCATGGAGTGAGTGGGGCCAGAGAGTTCACTCAAACTCATATTGGGAAATGTGGTGAAGCAGCTGCTGCTAGGGCAGACCTTTCTCTGCCCTGTCTGGTGGCAAGCCAGAATCTGTGTATTCCTCATGAGTGGAGTCTAGCTTTCTTCAGTCTTTCTATCTGTCTCAGCAGTTTTCCAAGCAGCCAAAGGGCTTGTCTTCTCCACGCTGGACCCCAGGATTGGGACACCTAGTCTGTGGTTTTACCCCACTCACTTCCCATGTCCATCCACGAGTTCTCCTTTTTCCACTTAGTCCCATCCCAGGGGCACAGGTCCCAACCCAATGCTTTCCTTCCCAGTGTACCTGATTACATGGGAATTTCTCTTGTAGCCTTGGTTGTACAGGATTTCTTCTTCCAGTTTCCAGTTAGTTTCCCATGAGAATTGTTCCACATGTAGATGTATTTTTAATGTGTTTGTGGGGGGAGGTGAGCTCCATGTCCTCTTTCTCCACCATCTTGATCCCCTTATGCTGTGTTTTTCATACTATATCAAGTTTATGGACATTTCCATCTCCCCTGCTAGTTTGTGAACTGTTTCAAGGTGGTAATGGCACATTTCCAGTACTTACCAAAGAACCTGGTGCACAGAGGGAGTTATGTTTATGGAACAGATGAATGAGTAAACCAATATCATCACATATTCCTATATCCAGAAAGCATACATATTATTTCTATTTATGGTTTCCACATATTGTTTAATGATCACAAGAAATAGGTGAATTTTAGTTGTAGAAAATTTGAACGGAAAGAGCAAATAGCCAATACCATGGTCAAGATGTCCACTTGAGAAGGGCTGGTTGATTATCAGCCAAGAGGACTCACAGGTGTTATTATCTTGGTAAGTACGTAATCCTAAATCTTGTGTAGTCACTCTGAGAGTGGATGTGCTAACCACTGATGTGATGGACTCCCAGTAACCAGACTCATGAGATTGATGAACAAAATACAAATGTTAATATACCAATATTCATGAGTGTTGGCATAATCAGAGTATCCTTGACCTGCAGGCACATCTATCTGGAATCGGAATCAGAGCACCGAGATTGACACAAATTTCTTCAATGTGATGTATCTATCTCCCTGAAAGGAAGACATTTTTCATGAGAAAATGAAAGAAAACTTCAGGAACCTTTTTACCTGTAAGAGAAAAACCAATTGACAAGCATTGCTTTGAAGTGTGCTAAGGGTCAAAGATAAAGGTCTCTGACCCACTTCTCTAGATATAAAGATGATTCTTTATAGAGCTGGAGGGAAAAGTTCATCTCTGCTTTATCTTCCCCAGAGCTCTCTTTTCCCCTGTTTCATACTATAGTGAACAGATGATAAGGAGGAAATGAATTCAAATTTATTTACTTGCAAATAGACATATTCTACAAAGCTTTGCTTTGAGTAAGGATAGTTAATAGCAAAGTAGTGTTACTAATTTTTCATCTTTCAAATTCCCAACTGATTCAATCAAAAACACATTCTGTTAAACACAGTTACTCCTTGGCAAAAAACATTCTCCCAATATGTTGAGCATTCATTTGACTTTCTTGTTAGTGACTCAGATATTACTTAGAGTCACATCAAGTTGTTTTCTCTCTCATGCTAAATGTCTTCTTTAGTTGTGTGGTATATTGAACAAACATCACCTGACTATTTAATGTTTTTAATTCATACAAAGAACCAAATTCAGTGCTTATGTAGTAGATGTATTAGACACAATTTTTTTAAATTTATGTCCTTATAATTCAGAACTTTCCAATTGAATTTTAGAAAAATATAACAAGATATAACATCAACTCTTGGAGAGGGGAAGTCAGTAGGCTTTTTCCAAACTTTCTTTTGATTTGCTTCTTTCTTAGTTTCATCTATACATGGCAAATTAACTATGTACTTGCCTTATTTTCTTAAAGAACTTCTTGGAGCATTACTTGAATTCGTGTACAAAAACTTGGTACCTATTTGATGATAACCACACAGAATATCTTTAGAGTTTAGAGTTACTTATGTAACAGTGAAAAAAATGTAGGATAGTTTTAGTTTTAATTACAGAGATAAGTTTTCATTCTTTTATGGATAGACATGGAAGATTGATGGTTTCTGTCTTGTACCTGGTAAAAGAGTGGAGAAACTGGAGAAGTTTTGGGCTGGCATAGAAGCATTCAAGGACTGACTGACTGACTGACTGACAGCAGAAGAACAGTTATTTGAATTTACAAAAGTCATGGCTCCCTTATCCAGAGTCATCGTCTTGAAGAGCAAGATCATAACTCACCGGTATCCTTAGAATAATGTCAAAACTCTTCAATATGAAACATAAGACCTCATGTAACCTGGTCCTTGCTTGTAGTTTTCAGTGCCCCAGTAATGCTGACCTACTTTCTCACCTACAGGCTTTTGCTTAATTATCCTCTTTGCCTGGAACACTCTGTCCCTTTTAAATTTTTCACTGAGCTAATTCCCACTCATCTTTTTGATGTCCCCTTAAGTGCCTCTTCCTTTGTGAAAGCCTTGATCCCCCAAACTGGGTTAGGTGTCCTTTCATTACGCTCTAGTAGCATTTTGTTTTTACCTCTGTGGTAATATTTTATATACTAAATTGTAATTGACAGTTTTCTTGTCCACATCTATAACTAGACTTCAGGATAGGAGAGGGCAAGCACTATATCTTTCTTACTTTTGTATTCCAGTGCTTGACACAGCATGCATCTGATAGATATTAATTGAATGAATTGATGCATAAATAAACAAATGTTAGTGTAAACCAGTGGTTTTAATATGGGGCGCTTTATCTTGCTTACCAGGGGACATTTGGCAATTTCTGAAGACATTTAAATTAAGATTTAGGAGAGGTGGTGCTATATCATTTAGTGGGTAGATGCCAGGTATGCTGCTAAAAATCCTATAGTGCACAGGTCAGCCTCCCAGTGTTATCTGATCCAAAATGTCAATAGTGTCAAGACTGAGGAACTCTGGGGTAAATAATACTACGTTTATTGTGACAGGTAATACAAAGGTGTCCTCAGGGGTAAGTAGTAGAAAAAAGTGGGTGGCAAAGGAAATAACTGGCATGTTTGGAAACTTGTACCTTTCAAACTGAGGTACAAGGAGAGTTGTTCAAAACCAAGGTCATGGAGAGCAATAGGGACCAACCTTCCTGTGTTAGTGGTGTCATGTGTGGTGGGTTGAGTGGAGAAGTCCAAAAGTTTCAGGCTTAGATGTGCTCTCTAATATGTTTGTTATTCTTTTCTTATCCCTTATAGTTATTGCTCTTTTGTGTTGCCTTAATTTCCTCCTAACGTCCATTAAATATTTGTCACTCAATTTTCAAGTTTAAAAAATATATATTTTCTTTGAATGTTTCAGATTGTATACTGGGGAGGAAAAACTGAAAATGAATTCCCCATAATTTGTAGGAAAAAGTTGGAGGAGATTGAACCTAAAGTGCTTCCTATATAGGAATAAAAAAACCATTGTATTTCTGGCCTATCTTCTTAGAAATAGGGACATATTTTCTTATAAGCTCTATATTACATCTTTCTTTGATCACATTTTGTCTAAAGTTAAACATAGTAAGACCCTTTTTTCTATATATAGATTTGAAATACATCTAATACAAAGTTAAATAAAATCGGCCTTTAAAATCATAAGTATAACAAAAATGGAACCAATTAGTAAACAAGAAAGTGTATTTCTTGTTTACTGTATCTATGGAAACAAAGGGAAAATTACTTCTGCTTCCAACAAATGTACAAAGATGAAAAATATTTTGCTTCTCTGAATAATCAGCACAGATGTTGCCCTCCTTGTTAACCTTGTGTTATTACCTATTTTATCACAAGAAAAGCAAAGTCATGGGGGTGGAGATCAAAATATATAAGATTAAGAAAATGGATTGAAGATGCCTTAAAGAAAATTGTATACTATCAATTAATTAGGATTTCTGAATTGCTTTCTGAATCAGCAAATAAAAAGTGTCCAAGCCTAGGTGGTTTCTAAGTCAAGTCTGTGACCTGACATAAATATGACCACTTTCTGTACAGTTTTATAAGCAAATTTTAATAGAAAATCTTTAAGATTAAGAATATGGAAGAATAAAAATTAACCAAACTGGGAAGAGACTCCCAAAATACATATCATAAAAATAATATTCCATTAAATTTTAAATGAGATGTCCTATGAGCCATGCTGATATCATGAATCTGGTTTTCATCAGGATCTACAGCTTGATGAGATTTCCTGAAAGATATCCATACTTTCCAGGTGATTCTCACCAGATATTAAAGAATAAATGGAATTTATATGAGAATTAAGGCTGAAATGCAATTTCTAGCACCCCACATACACCTCTTATCTCTCTACTGAAGTTAAAAGATTGATGTGTTCCTCTATTTTGGTTTAAAAGTTTTATAATCTATATAGTTTGTTTTAAAAAATCAAGGAGTTGAAAAACTATTTGTTTACATTAGGTTTTTTGTTTGATTTTGTTTTTTGTGTTTTGGTTTTTTTCATAAATCAGCTGAAAAACAAAGTTTTTCTTATATCACCTTTCACAGTGGATTGAGTGTGTTCTGTCTATGTAGTTAATGGTTGGGTTTGGTTCTTCCCCTATGCTCAAGACAGTTTAAAGCACTTGTTCTCCTGGGTGAAGACAGAGGAGAGCCAATTACCTGGTGCAGCCAGGCAGGTGCTCCAGTCAGGCTCCCTGATAAGAGGTAAGTCGAAACTGCAAATGCTGGCAGGATGCTGGCAAGAGACTCCTATCACTCTAAGAAGACAGGGAGGTGATGAGGGCAGAGTTCCCTCTGGAGGAGTCTCTGTCTCTGCCCTAGCACATCTTGTCAATGCCCTTTTAGAAGTTAAGTATTGCAGCATTGCACAGTCATCTAAGACTCTAGTGGCCTGAGATGGTGGTAAAAGCCATCATTTGCCTCACACACATTTTCTCACATACAACTCACACAACCCCCTGGCCAAGGGAGTATGTTTATCTTCTTTCTTAAAGACAAGGAAGTAATTTGCCCAAAGTCACACATATAATCAGTGGTAGAGCTACATTTCAAACTGAGGTCTCTCTAACCCCAACACTGCTGTGTTCTCTCTCCACAACTCCTTGTGGCTCCTTGCAAGTTCTCCAGAGCTGCCTTTCTAACTAAAAGAGGAAGTAGCATTGGTCATTTTTCTGAGTCAGATCACATAGAACCTTTGTTTTCTAATCTGGCAATCAGATATTAAAGAATTTAATAATATTCTAGAATCTCTTAATTGCAATCTTGACCCAATTCTATTGTTAACTTTGAATCCTAAACTTTGAATAATCTCAATTTTGGCTTTTTTTGTGCAAAAAGTTCATCACCACAATCTGTTATTTCGTACAGGAGTTCTGTGGAAAACTTAATGGATGATTTTTAAATTTCTATCATGAAACATCGCATGATGAAGGCAAAGAGTCATCACTGATTGGGAACACAGAATAGCAGGAATATATGAATAGCTTTTGATGTCATTAATCTCAAAGAAAAATTGCATTGGACAAAGTCAAAAGGGTAGGGAAGGCTTTTCCTCAAGACTACTGCAATAGGGGAGAGAGACTGAGCTAAATTTCACTGAAACAAAGGGCTACAGAGTTTTTAAGAGTTGGGATGAGGGGAATCATAAACCACCTGTATCTCCTAATTGTACTAACCCAAAGAAAAAGTAAACTTTCTCACATCTTCATGACAGAAGGAAGTTTTAAATCTTGTAAAAAGGCATCCACTGAAGTTAGGCTCTAATCTCCCACAGACTCTGATAGGGGCACTATCTTCCTTGATGAATATGTTTCAACATGATGATTGTCAGGTCTTTGGGAAAGACATTCCCTAGGTTATAAAACTAGCAAGAGGCTTCTAAGGAGATCTGTATACATTTCAAAGAGAACAGAGAAAGAATTTGTGATTATAAGTTTTGTAAAGCAAATGCTCTAAGAAAAGGGACTATGATTAGGAACAAACCTATCTAAAGTTTAGTCAAGCTGAGAGGAACGTTGAGGTCATCTTAGTCATTAATGATAAGGCTTTACCAAAGCCTAAAATTAGCATTGTATTTGTTATATATTACTATGAATATTTGGGAGCTGGCACTACTTGTCTCCCAAAGGTCTATGAGCTCTGAATAATCATACTGCTTTTAAGTCTGCAGATACAGAAAGAAAACACAGATATTTTGGGTAAACAGTCAAACAGATCTCCATAATATCTTTATAATAACTCAATCTAAGTGGCCAATTTGCATATATTATTCTGATAATTTCCTTAATTATTAAATTTCTTTGACTATAGAGATTTTTCTGTTCTCCTTCAATTATTATTAAATATGTGATAGCTGAATCATATAATGTTAGCTGCTGGAAGAACAGTTTCCCTAATTAAAAACAAAACCAGAACCTCCATGGATTTTGCCACTGGAAAGAGATCATCTCAGAAGAGGAGAGCAAATGAACAAGTAGCTCCTTCTTTGTTGTCCTGAATTTATCTTTATCTTGGGTTCTTTTATTCCAATCACTCTCACTATCATCAAACCATTCTCCAGGGCTATTCTGCGGTTCCTTTAAGGGTCTGATTCAAGCACAGAAAGGAACCCCATCTTTTAGTTATCTTTATTACAATTACTACAGCATGGAATTTTCAATTATTAACCAAACACAAAACCATAAAAATAAAGATACAAGCACAGAAAAATGTATGAAGCGTAAAAACAATCTGGCTGACATAGTGTAGGTTGCTGATTAACTAGTCATTTTTCCTAGTCTCCAGGCTCTGTCCGCTACCCTGGTAATAAATCTCTCACAACTGGGTCTCTCCCTCCAATCTCAACTCAAGCTTTCTTGCATGCATTCTATGATATAGACTCTAGCTCCACTAGAGCATTCTCTTCCCTACAGAAATCTGAACTCTTCTGCATCATTGTACAAGCTATGGCTCTGGCCAGGAAAGGCACCCTCCCATACCTTTTGTCCATATATGTTCACTCATTCTTGACGGCCCACTCATTTATCACTTCTTAGTGTTCCAGATTCCTGCAAAATTAACTGCTTTCCTGTTTATCTTAAAATTTCACTTTTACCGTGTTATTTGGTTCTGTATCTATCCCCTTTGTTACATCTGAATTCCTTGGAGATAGGGACTGTGTCTTAATGACCAACTACATCTAGCATAGTCACAAGCATATAGTAGGCACTCAATAGTTTTTTGTTAAATTACATTGATCAGTTTTTATGTCTCTTTGGAGAGAATACCCACATCTTCATGTCAACTGATATAACTTTGAAGATTCCTGTCCAATTCCTTGCTTTATATTTCCAACTCTGTGGAACAGTCCATCTAACTGGACATTTTGATCCTTGCCACCTTTGCATTTAAGGCCAGGAAAGCCTATAATGGGAAATCTTGAGGTGTGAGCTGCAAGTTAGAGTGAAGGGGGCAGTTGAGTAATTTGCCTTTCTTCAATAGTAGACTAGATCTCTTAAAATTCTATTACGTAAGAAAACTATTTGTTCACTTTGGTGCATAATTCAATCACTACTTTAGGTAAAAAGAAAAAAATTGCTATAGGTGTTCACACATAATGGAATTATTGTATAAAGTCTCTTCAATTGCAGAACATGTTTGCTTAGCTAGTACTGCCCATCTTTCAAACCCACAACCCCTTCTGAATGCTGACTGAGTCTGTAGACTCTTCCCTTGGGAAAAGAGAATCTCCATGAAGCCACTTGAGGTTTTTATCCTATTCTGTACTTTTCTGAGTCTACTCTCTATGAATTAAACGAATGAGAATATTCCAACAATCCTTATTTTTACTTTACCAGGTATTTCTGGGGGAGGATTGGATAGTCTTGTTCACTGAGTGTGTAACACCTATGAAAACAGGTATTTTGCCCAGGACTAAAATTTGCTTTGGTATAATTAAAACCTTCTAGTGGGTACAGTTTTAAGTTACTAAATTTTCTCTAATCATTTTTTTATTGTCATAAGACAATTTGTGAAGGAAATTATGACTGCTTGTGTGGTTATTTTATTGGATATTATCTAATATTGTAACCCGAACTGAAAGCAGTAGGAATGGGGTGACACACTTTAGACTGGGAGAATAAGATTGACAAGATACAGAAAAGGCACATTTAATTTTACAATTGGAGTTCATTTTTACAAGGCATACAATTTACATGGAACAATGCGAAAAAAAAAGAAAAGTTTAAATATTCTCTGAATAAGTTCAGTGAATATTTAATTACTCCAAAAAAAGATAAACAATGAAGTTATACAAGACTAAAGCCTTTGTTGAGCAGGTGTTAGGCAAAGAATGTTTATAAAGCCTGCTGAAAAGAAGTTCTCCCTTTGTTAAAGATCTCTTGGATTTTAGTAATGCTCTTTTATTAAAAACTTTACCATACATTATTCCTGGTAGTTACAATGGCACTAAATACATTGAGTGAGTTGGTTGAGAGCAGTCTTTCATTAAGGCCATAGTAAAATCTTTTCTTTGACCTTGTTATGGGCTGAATTATGTCCCCCAAATTCATATATTAAAGTTCTAAAGCCCAGTACCTCAGCATGTGACTGTATTTGGAGATAGGGTCTTTAAAGAGGTGATTAATTTAAAATGAAGCATGAGGGTAGGCCCTAATCCAAATGACTGGCATCCTTATAAAATGAGGAAATATGAACACAAACAGGCACAGCGAGAAGACAATATGAAGACACAAGGAGAAGATGGCTATCTACAAGCCAAGGAGAGAGGCCTCAGAAGAAACCAACCCCATCAACACATTTATCTCAGACACTAGCCTCCAGAATTGTGGGAAAATAAATTCTGTTGTTTAAGCCACCCGCCCAGTCTGTGGTACTTTGTCATGGCAGCCCTAGGAAACTAATATAGTACTTGAGACTAGAATTCAGTAGCTTCTGAATGATGGATCTTGCTCTGATTTTATGATAGGAAAAAGAGTTTATTATTATTTTTATGTCATTTATAGGAAATAAAGATTTTATATCAAGTTTAAAATTAGAGGCTCCTAAGCATTTAAGGTGTACTGCAATTCACGACAACTGGCCTGGTAAAGGATTACATCCATAATGAAAGTACAATGTATATGTTTCCTAGGGTGGCTGTAACAAGTAACAAACTGGTGACTTAAAACAGAAATTTCTTATTTCATAGTTCTGGACTCTGAAAGCCCAAAATCAAGATGTTAAGAGGGGTCATGCTCTTTCTGAAACCTACAGGAAAATCCTTCCCTGACTCTTCCTAGCTTCTAGTGGTTGTCTGGCAATTGCTGATGTTCCTTGACTTGCAGCAGCTGTATAACTCCAATCTCTGTCTCAATTACTATGGGCCATTCTCCCTGTGTCTATCCATGTCTCTTCTCCTCTTATCAGGACCAGACATATTGGATTACTGGTCTATCCTACTCCAGTATGACCTCATCTTAACTTAATTAGTTGCATCTGCTATGACTTTATTTCAAAATAAGGTCACATTCTGAGGTACAGGGGCTTAAGATGTCAACATGTCTTTTAGCATGACACAATTCAACCCATAACAGGTCCTTTAGGATATCGTGAATTCCTTGCTACAGGAAAGGCAAATTTAGGAAATTCAAATGGTTGTTTATTTATTGTTAGTAATCAAAAGAGCAGTTATATATGGTTTGTTCTGCAGATGCCATTAGCCTGAATGGACTGGAAATAGTCTGGATATTTATCTCCCTTTAATTAAGTCATATTGCTATTGTTAGCCGTTAATGAAATATGTGTTGATGGCATAATGAGAACTAAGAAGGTTTGCCAGACATTTTCTCATTATTTGCTCTTCCTGTGGAATTAATACCCTCTATGTTCATTCTAGTCCCAGAGTCATCATCCTTTTGTTAAAATCATACCAGTTTATACTGATTTATTATAATAAGTTATATAACAGTAATTTAGATTTAAAAGCTCATTTCTCCTTTTCTGAACATACCATGTGTTTGTTTCCAGGTATGAAGGAAAACAGTCATCTTCCTCTTCTAAAACTTGCAGTCTTTTCAGACTTATGCCAACAATGACAGTCTAAGTGGCTATATATACTCATAGCTCTTGGCTGATCTCCAAGCTGCTATAGACTATACCACTTGGGAGGAATTAAAAATATTTGTTATCCTTTGCAGAAGAAATTTTCATTAGCTGGGTTCTTGCTAATTTTTAGAATTTTGTGTCCCTGCTTCACTAGGAGCTACTTGAAGGTAAAACTGAATTGTATAGCAGAGTACCTAACTCATTTATTGAAAACTTACTATGTTCCTGGCACTATTCTAAGGGAATTATTTTTTATTTTATAGATAAGCAGATGGAGGCCTAAAGAGAGGTTAAATAATGAGTCAAATACTCCACACCAAGAGAGTGTCAGACAGGATTTGAATCCAGGCAGTCTGACTGCAGGGCCGGGGTCAGCTCCATTTAGTAGTTCTGCCTTCCTACATAGATGGCTAACCAATAAATACATTTCTTAAATTCACAGTAGGGTGTTTATTTTGGGATTCATTAGGCTTATTGTTTCACTCTCATAATCAAGTTAAAGTTAAGTGTCCATGATCTTGAAAAACTGTTTTCAAGTTATTTATTTATTTCACTCAAAGTAAAAAACGTTTTCCCTTTTATGTGATTAGATAACTAAGTGCCTTTTAGGAAAAGGAAAGGGAAACAATTCCATTGCCTAGAATTTAATTTTAGAAGTTGTATTTTTTGAGGTCTGAGCAGAACTTTACATTTTTTCTTTACTAGATTAAAAAATACAGAGCAGTACTTAGCTGTTGTAACAAGATTGCAATATGAGATCTAAAGAGACTGATCATCTCCTTCAGCTCTTCCTCCAGTCCTAAAGTAATTCAGGTTTACATCCTACTGTCCACCCTTCCACACCTCATTCCAAGCTCCTGATAGGATCAAAATATATACATTTCTACAACTTGTTGTTCTTATTGAGCAGAAATATCACCCCCTCAAGTTCACAAATAAAGATTTATTTTTAAAATAACAGTATAATTTTCCATTGTATAAATGCACCAATTCAACCATTTCCTTAGTGATGGGCATTAGAATGGTTTTCAGGTCCCCTGTCCCCTTTGTTTTTAAATAACAAGCTTATGAAAAGTGAGTTTGTTGGTCAAAGTACATGTAGATTTAAAAATAGATGTTGCCAGATTACATTACCCAAATTTACTACTTTAACCGTTTATAATGTAGACTTTTCTTTTTGAAATCAGACAGTATTGCCTTTTATATATGTTGGGAGCTTTTAAATCTCAATTGCAATGTCTTACTTGTCTCCTCTACAGAATAAAACTCATAAGAAACTCAGATGATATGCTCAATAGATATATAAATCTAAAGGAGGACCCTTGAACTTGCTTCCTTCCAAAGAGTAGAAAAGAGTTTCGAAGAAAATAGATCCAGGTTGTGTTTAGTTATGAGGGTTCCATGAATTAGGTTGGCTCATGACCTTGGGTTCCTTCTAGACCAAAGCTCATGGTTCAGAAAATGGTGGGGGGGAAGCGTTCTTTATGGTCCCTGTGCAAAGATACTTTTAATTTTAACTAAATTCTTCCTCATTCTTATTTATTGAGAAGGCTGTGCGTCCAACTCTCCTTAGCAAGTCTATAAACCACTGAATGCAATTTTAGAGATCTCAGACAATGGACCTGCTACCACATTAAAACACTCCCTCACTATCATAATGTTTGGACCCTACAATTCTTGGCTTAGTTATTCTGAAAACTGACAATCTGCCGGAAGTTGTGTGTGACAGTTTATCTTTCCCTGATTCTAAGCACTCCACATGTCAATGAAGATAATATATGACATTTGGCTGTCCAAGCTGCCATCTGGGGAAGAGTTTCTCTTAATCAATCTAATCAGATTCTGTTTGTAGAACTGACAAATTTGCACATTCAAGATGGGACAGAAAGTTTATTCTAATTAATTCTTAATTTTGTAACAATATAAATATTTAAATCAGTACTGCAGCATGGTTTAGCAGAACAGTGTAACTGAATTTGAAACTCAACTTCACTTTGTAGTGGTTGTATGAACTTGGCCGAGTTAATTATATTCTCCAAGCTTTAGTTTCTTCAGGTATAAAACTGGGCTATAACACCAACCTCTCAGGGTGATATAAAAAAGAAATCAGTTAGTAACAACAACAACAACAAATAGATAATTTAATTTATAGTTTATAAACTAGTTTATAAACTATAGTTTATAGTTTAATCTATATCAAAATTAAAGACTTCTGTGCATCAACTGGCATAATCAATTAATCATAATCAATGTGAAAAAGCAACCCATAGAATAGGGGAAAATATTTGCAAATCATATATCTGATAAAGGGTTAATATCCAGAATACATAAAGAACTCCTACAACTCAACAACAATAAAACAAATACTCCAATTTAAAAATGAGGAAAGGACTTGAATAGACATTTCTCTGAAGAAGATATACAAATGGCCAATAAGCACATGAAAAGATACTGAACATCAATGAGCATTAGAGAAATGCAAATCAAAACCACAAAATCACTGATATAACCTCATACTTATTAGGATGGCTACTATCAAAAACCCAGAAAATAACAAATGTTGGCAAGGGTATGGAAAAATTGGAATCCCAGTGCACTGTTGGTGGGAATGTAAAATGGTGCACCCACTAGCCTCAAAAAATTTAAATTAGTAATACCATATGATTCAGCAATTATACTTCTGAGTATATACCCAAAAGATTTGAAAGCAGGACCTTGAAGAGACATTTATACACCCATGTTCATAGCAGCATTACTCACAATAGCTGAAAGGTGGAAGTAACACGAGTATCCATCAATGGATGAATGGATAAATAAAATTTTGTATATGCATACAATGGAAAATTATTCGGCCTTAAAAAGGAAGATTTTGACACATGCTACATCATGGATGAATCTTGAGGACGTTTTGCTAAGTGAAATAAACTGGTCACAAAAAGACAAATGCCATATGATTCCACTTAATGAGGTACCTAGAGTAGTCAAATTCATAGGGACAGAGAGTACAAAGGTGATTGTCAGAGGCTGCAGGATTGTGGGTATGAGGAGTTATTGTCTAATGGGTATAGAGTTTCAGGTTTTCAAGCTGAAAATAGTTCTGAAGATGGATGGTGGTGATGGTTGCACAACAATGTGAATGTACTTAATGCCACTAAACTGTATACTTAAAAATGATTAAGATAGTAAATTTTATGTGTATTTTGAAAAAAGTTCATCAGGTAATGTATGTATAGCAATTAATATGGTTTCTAGTTATAGCAGATGATCAATAAATAGTTATTACTAATAACAGTGATAACGTTTAATCTCACTGGGTTACTACTTTTCCCTGGCTTGTTTTATTTTTAATTAAAAAACACTTTTATGGATGTAAGTTTTCAAACATACAGAAAAGGTGAAATAGCTCAATAAACACCTGTAGATCCTTAGCCAAGATTCGGCAAAATTAACATTTCGTCATGCTTTATATCCATCTATCCATATGTTTATGTATTTGTGTACATTTATATACATATATTTGTATCTATTTGATTGATGTGTTATTAGAATTTTATATATTATATAAAATATATTTTTACTGAACCATTTAAGCCATCTATTTAAAATAAATTGAAGAAATCATCACACTTTACTAAAATTTTAGCATGCATTTCTTAATAAGAATAAACTACATAATCATAATACCATTATAACTAGGAAAATTAATATCTATTCCCTAATGTCATGTATCACTCATTCATATACAAATATATCTAGTTGTCTCCAAAATGTTTTTAACAGATAATTTTTTTCAAACCAGGATCCCTTCAAGATTTATGCATTACATTTGGTTATTGTCTCTTTAGACTCTATTCTAGTTTAGTCCCATGTTTGTTTTTCCCTGTGACATTGGCTTTTTGAAGAGAACATTCTAGCTGCTTTGAGGGACATCATACATTCTAGATTTTTTTAAAAAAATGATTTCCTTATGATATGGTTCAGCTTGTTCTTCTATATCCTCTACTTCTGTAAAGCTGGAAGTTAGGTCTAAAACCTTGATGATATTCAGATGAAATATTTAAAAAATAACTTCACTGAGGTTATCTTTGACATATAAAAACTATATATATTTAAGGTGTGCAATTTCATGTTTTAATATATGTGTACATTGTGGAAAGATCACCACAATCAAGCTAAATATCTTATCCATCACCTCTACACAGTTACCATTGTGTGTGTGTGTGTGTGTGTGTGTGTGTGTGTGTGTGTGTGGTGAGTAAATTTAAGATCTATCCTCTTAGAAAATTTCAAGTATATAAGATGAGACATTTTTGGCAGGAAAAACCTCACCAGTGATGTCTTTATATTAGCTCCCAATAGGCACATAAAGGCAGGTTTTGCTTGCATGAGTTTGCTATAGATCACTGGATTAAGAGAGGGTTGTCAAATCTCTATGTTGTAGAGGATATAGTGATTGCAAAGCAATGTGTGACGCGCATGTGTAGAGCCTCATCCCACCAAACTTACTGCACATGGCTTTAGCATTCTTTGATCTTTGATTAAATCAGTATTTCATTGAGGGTTTTAAAATGGTGATGAATTAGAATTCCTCCAAAAAAAGCAAGTTAGATATTGAATTCTTTCTCTTTAATTATCAATTTTCAGAGTGAAAGTTGGGAAATAGCTGTCTCGTTCAGTGGTGGCAAATGAGATTTGTCTTTCACTTTTCAAACAATGTAGGGCATATAAATATATAGCAATGGATTTTACAACAAAGCAATTCTTAACAAGTCCACAGCTGATATCTTGCCATACTTTTTAAAAATGGGTTATAGTGGTAATGATTTACGGTAACAAACTCTGAACTAAGACCAACAGAGGTTTAAGCAACCTTCTTCTCTTGCCTTTCTCCTTCACCAGGTCCCTCCAGAGTTACATCACCAAATTATTCCCCTTGGCTGAGAGGAGAGATTATTGTATGAATCTCTCCCTCATTCTTCTTTAGTGAATGCTCTTTATTCCTTTTTCCTCTCCCTCTTCTGCTCATACAAAAAGGGCTTCTTACAAGCACATAAAACCTACTCCTGGGAAGACATTCTGCTGATTCCCATTCTTTAAACAACAATTACTGAACAGGTGCTTAATGTCAGGCATAGAGTCAATTTCTGAATCTACAAAGAGATAAAAAGCATTGCCCTTGTCTTTTAGGAGTTTATGATTCATTTTGAAGCTCTCTTTTGAAGAGGAGTTAGCTGATGCTTCAAGTATAAAAGAAATAAGCTGTGGACAATCAGGAGGTCATTACAAAGATGACAGTTAGCCTTTCTTAGGAAGTGAACATAGAAAAATGTGAATTTTAAAAAGGACATTTTCTGGATAATGAAACAGTGTTCAGCTGTTGCTAGGTTGAAGATTTAGAATTCTGTTGGCATAATGGGTCATGATCTCCTTCCCCAAAAGTTGCTATTATATTGGAGACCTAAAAATTGCTCAACCTTTGATGCCACTCTCAAAAATCAAGTTTACTGGCATGTAAAACATTTTCTATGATTGATATTATTTTTGTTTTTCAAATATAAATTTATGGTCTATTTAGTACATTATTTTGCCCTAACGTAACAGAAAAGTACCATTTCATACTACCTTTAATCCAGTAATAAGTAGTTCTTGCATTTTACCAAGATTTTTCATTTTGACAATGACAGGAAGAGATTATCCTCCTTACAACTCATGATATTTGCTTTTACTGTACTATACTCACTTTAGGTAAAGAAATTAAAATAAGTGGCTAAATGAATCTCCAAAATCTCAAAATTCATAGATGACCATTTTATGCCATTTTCTTGTACTTCTTTTAGGCTGGTCATACCAACTTCTCTATGATTTGATTTGCAGAATAATACTGAGCATGTTTGCATTTTCCTTTTCCATTCTTTTCAGCTTGGTAAGACTTCAATGACCCAAATTTTAAAACAAAGCACATGAAAAACATTATTCTAAAATTTTGAATTGTAAAGTAAAACCTTCAGTTTCATCCATGATAATAGCTTTTGCCATTCTCTTCATAATCAGGAAGAACTGAATGAATGAATTGTGGGCATCAATTGAGGTAAAAACCTTGGCCTGCCTTCTCAGTTTTCATATAAGTATTTCAACATTACTATCTACTTAACATGAATTAGCAACTACTTTTTTCTTTTCTTTTCTTTTCTTTTGGGCTGTGTGGCATGTGGGATCTTAGTTCCCCGACCAGGGATCAAACCCATGCCCCCTGCAGAAGCGTGGAATCCTAACCACTGGACTGCCAGGGAATTCCCAGCAACTACTTTAATAGCAGTTATCATATGACAGCTCTTGTTCTAAGACCTTATTCACATGACTGTTATGATGCTCATATCAATTCAATGGGATAGGTACTATTATTATTGTCATTTTGTAGATGAGGAAATTAAAGCAAAGAAAGCTTAAGTAACTTACCCAATGTTCTACAGCCAATTAAGTGGCAGAGCTATGCTTTTATCTCTATCTTGTGCCACTTCCTCACACAGCTTCACATGTCAAACATATGGATATATTTACCTTAAACTCTCCATCATCTGGCCTAGCTCAGAAATAAGGTTAAGAGAGTGTTAGGTATTAATGACTGAAGGATATGCTCCAGTTATTTTATTGCTTTGATTATTATTATTATTTTAATTTTTATTCTTTATTTCAAACAGTAAGAAAATTAATATTAAACCTTGACCCTCTATAAAACAACCATCACTGCTGTGTTTGATGTCATGCCTTTTATTGATGAATGCTATAAGAAACAGCCTCATAAGCCTATCACTGTATTTGATATGGGATTGATACTAAGGACATTCTCTACTATATTACTTAGTCCTGCATTATAAAGTCCTGAGTGAGAAATTTCTTTTAAAACTTAGTGGTAGGAAAGGGATTTTCTTTCAGGGATAATCCCCGCCCCTCCTCTTCAATAGTAATTTACAATCGGTCATATTTCCCTTTTCCATTTGGTTACAAGGAATACCATGTGTAGCTTAGTCAAATATGTATTTTAGTCAAATATGTAGACAATATTAAAAGTTTTAAGAGTAGTTTCTTACAACATTATTTTTTACATTTTATACTTTGTACTTCTCTCCTCTTTATGTCTTGGCTTCCCATTTTAGCTTGTATTTTCCCTGCTCCAGATTTTAATGCACATTATTATTCTTTTGAACATTTTATGTAAGCTATCTCAAATCCGTCATGAATAAGACAGATACAATCTCATGTCCCCTAGGCCCCAGGGATGCAAAGAAGCAAAAGGCATGGTGTCTGAGCTGCATAAGATCAGACATCACATCATTGCAAATATAGCACATAGACACAGAAATTATTAATGAGATTGAACATACTATGAGTCCCAAATGAGTGGTATAGATTAAAAAATACTATCTGAATTTTGAGTGAAGTCCAAGGAAGTTGGAAAAAACAGAAAGAAAGAGAAACTAAGTTGGCCATTGAAGAAAGGCTAGAAATTCAATAAGAATAATATGGGAAGAGAGGAAGACTTTTTAGGAAAGGAAAGTTTGCTGAACCAAAAAACAGAAATGGAAATACGTTTTATTCAAATGACAATGGATATATAAGTATGGCAGAAGAGTATTAGCTCTCTAGTCCAATATTCATTCTCCTGCTTCCCCTCAATTGCTGAACCTTAATTTTATTTCAGAGCAACCATGTAACCAGATTTAAAAAACTATGTTTCCTAGGAGGCAAGAATATACAGTGGAGAAAAGACAGCCTCTTCAATAAGTGGTGCTGGGAAAACTGGACAGCTACATGTAAAAGAATGAAATTAGAACACTCCCTAACACCACACACAAAAATAAACTCAAAATGGATTAAAGACCTAAATGTAAGGCCAGACACCATCAAACTCATAGAGGAAAACATAGGCAGAACACTCTACGACATAAGTCACAGCAAGATCCTTTTTGACCCACCTCCTAGAGAAATGGAAATAAAAACAAAAATAAACAAATAGGACCTAATGAAACTTCAAAGCTTTTGCACAGCAAAGGAAACCATAAACAAGACCAAAAGACAACCCTCAGAATGGGAGAAAATATTTGCAAATGAAGCAACTGACAAAGGATTAATCTCCAAAACATCCAAGCAACTCATGCAGCTCAATATCAAAAAAACAAACAACCCAATCCAAAAATGGGCAGAAGACCTAAATAGACATTTCTCCAAAGAAGATATACAGATTGCCAACAAACACATGAAAGAATGCTCAACATCATTAATCATTAGAGAAATGCAAATCAAAACTACAATGAGATATCATCTCACACCAGTCAGAATGGCCATCATTAAAAAATCTACAAACAATAAATGTTGGAGAGGGTGTGGAGAAAAGGGAACCCTCTTGCACTGTTGGTGGGAATGTAAATTGATACAACCACTATGGAAAACAGTATGGAGTTTCCTTAAAAAACTAAAAATAGAACTACCATACGACCCAGCAATCCCACTACTGGGCATATACCCTGAGAAAACCATAATTCAAAAAGAGTCATGTACCACAATGTTCATTGCAGCTCTATTTACAATAGCCAGGACATGGAAGCAACCTAAGTGTCCATCAACAAATGAATGGATAAAGAAGATGTGGCACATATATATAATGAAATATTACTCAGCCATAAAAGGGAACGAAACTGAGTTATTTATAGTGAGGTGGATGGACCTAGAGACTGTCATACAGAGTGAAGTAAGTCAGAATGAGAAAAACAAATACCATATGCTAACACATATATATGGAATCTAAAAAAAGAAAAGAAAAATGGTCAGAAGAACCTAGGGGCAAGACGGGAATAAAGATGCAGACCTACTAGAGAATGGACTTGAGGATAGGGGGAGGGGGAAGGGTAAGCTGGGACAAAGTAAGAGAGTGTCATGGACATATACACACTACCAAACGTAAAATAGATAGCTAGTGGGAAGCAGCCGCATAGCACAGGGAGATCAGCTCAGTGCTTTGTGACCACCTAGAGGGGTGGGATAGGGAGGGTGGGAGGGAGGGAGATGCAAGAGGGAAGAGATATGGGGACATGTGTATATGAATAACTGATTCACTTTGTTATAAAAGAGAAACTGACACCACTGTAAAGCAATTATACTCTAATAAAGATGTTAAAAAAATAAATAAACTGTATTACTATTAAAAAAAAAAAAACTATGTTTTCCATCTCCACTTTGAAACCAAGTTCAGCTAAGTATTAAGTTTTTGGCAGTGAAATGTAAGCACAAGTGTTATGTCACTACATGGGACTTTTGGAAGATCTCCTTAAAGAGAAGGAGCATGTCCTTCTTTTCTCCATCTACCACCCTACTGCCCGGAAGGCCAAAGAACAGCTGGAGCTCAAGTGGGCATCTCAGATCCTGAGGATAAGGGCCACACAAGCATGCAGGAGAAGAGAGCTGAGAGCAGCTTGGGCCCCTGATGCCTTCTAGCAGCTGCCAGACAGCCCTGGCCTAATCACCTCCAGATTCTTTTATGCGAGAGACTAAAGCCTGGTGAATTTGAAGGGGATCTTTTCCAAGTTGCTCTGACTCATGCTAAATGCAATTCCTCCCTGATAGAACCATTTGGCTAGAGTAGAGAATTTGTATTAAGCATAATCAAAAATTGTGTCAGAGCTAATATCCAGCAAACAAATATGGGCTTTATTACTGAAAAAAAAATTGATTGTAAGTGAACTTTCAAGGAAAAGTTTCTAAGCTGTTTTATTCAGTTAGTTAAACTTGTATGGATTAATTTTCTGAGTGAAATTACATGTTTTATACCAGTGAGAAATATAGAAATATATACCTAGTTTGTATCTACTGTTACTATAAAAATATTTCATAAAAGGACAGAAGACACATTTAGAATAATTTTTAAATGTGCTTAAAGTTTTAATAGCAGCTAAGGAAATCAGGAATATGAGTTCAATAAAAAATATTTTTTCTTAAGTTTATAAATACTAACTTCAGTTTAATAACTCATTTTTAATGACAATAAAATAGAATAAAAATAGAACAACAGTATTAACTGAAATTGAAAATCTAACTAAAAGTAACTACATAAAACTGCTGTACAAAAAACTGTTTATAAAACTTAAGCATTACAATAATGTATTTTGTAAAAGACATTGAAAACTCATTATGAGTACTTAGATTTTTTTTAACTAAGAATGTAATCAATATCAAGATGAATATTATTTTTTCATTATCCAATTTTGCAAGCTGAGATTTACAACTAGTCCCTTAAAACATTTTTCTTGGTCTTTGCATCTTCAAACCTGTGTAAATTAAGGAATCACTGTACTTGCTTTGAAACCCTATTAAAGAAATGCAAGGAAGATGAGAAAATATATGCTTTTGAAATCTCCCAATTTGGTGGTATTTCATGTCTAAATAAGTAAAACTTTTATTTTTCACAAGTGTTTGACCCTTAGTTTGGAAGCCGGGTGTAACACATTCCAGGTTTCTTATGCAGGTACCACAAAAGTAAATTAATAGTACTCCTGTAAAATTCCCTTCCACTTGCTGGAAAATTACCTTAGAGCATCAGATCACCAGCTGGCAGAGATACCAAGAACAGTTACATATCAGCTAACAAGAAAATAAAGTTTCTTAGTCATCCAACTCGATGATTACAATTGGAACCAAGACTTTTGTGGTGATCAGGTAATTTTCTTACTAATTTCCTAATTCTTGACTTCTCATGATAATATTGTAGCAAACTGTTGTGAAATGGCATCAGTGGAAGTGATTAAGAATATCATACAGCTAAAATTGGTTACAGGAGAAAAGAATGTTTCTTCATTTAAAAGTGTTATAACTAATTCCTAATTACTTAATTAATTACCAAGCTAGACTCTTCAAGGGCTTTTAACAATTAAAATTATTCACTCTAAATCATGATCATATAAGGAACAAAATGTATAAGGTTATTATGGATTTTTCTATGTTGCAAAGCAAGGATAAATGTTAAGCCAAATCTAGGTGTTCACAAAAACAAATTTAAAATTTGATTGCTTGAACTTGTTTTGCAAAGGTCAAGTTTATAAAAACTATTTGCATAGCAGTGCTGCTATTTAGAGAAGATGTAAAACAGACTCATAACTGGTAGATGGTCTTAGACTTAAGAAAGGAAGAAAAGACTTGGCAAAATCACTATAAATCAGCTTTGCATATTTATAGAAGTTTTTGCTCAAATATAAACTTCAAAACTTTAAAGACATATTATCAAGATAAATACCTAAAAGTGATGCTTTATCCAGTTTCATGCTAGAAATCATACCTTGAGTAACTGGAAAGAAATATTTAAAATGAAGTACCCATAATTCACCTCTTATTCCTTGTATCATAGCATTTATACATGGCATATGTTATTATACAAAATAATATATATTTGGAATGTAAAATAAACAGAAATTTTTGTCCTCTCTCCTATTATTTCCTATCTTGCTTCTTTCTTTTCCTTTTAATTTTTGTGTATAGAAATATTGACAACTAGGAAGTTTCCCAGATTTACATGAAATATAACTTCAAAAATTACATTATTAGAAAGTGTTAGGACAAAACTAGCAGATAAATAGCTATTAGAAATGAATTGATTTAAAACAGGAGAAATTGGGCTTCCCTGGTGGCGCAGTGGTTGAGAGTCTGCCTGCCGATGCAGGGGACACGGGTTCGTGCCCCGGTCTGGGAAGATCCCACATGCCGCAGAGCGGCTGGGCCCGTGAGCCATGGCCGCTGAGCCTGTGCGTCCGGAGCCTGTGCTCCGCAACGGGAGAGGGCACAACAGTGAGAGGCCCACGTACCGCTAAAAAAAAAAAAAAAAAAACCAGGAGAAATTTAACGAAAGGTTCTGACCAAGATTGATTATGATTCAAAGAAGGGAGAATGCAGAAGTAGGATATAAAGGAAAATTTGTGGATGGAAGAGAATTAACAGCCTGGGTAAAAACAAGTCAGTGTTTTTAAACTTTAAGTTTAAATTACAGTAAGAATGTCAAGTAGAAGATCTGGAAGCTACCTTGAACCATCCTTATAATGCTCTTACAGCTCACTCAAATCACTGAGCTCTGAAGCACCCTGTACTCACAATTCTACATTTGTGTATTCTACATCTGCAGGGCTGACCCAACTTCCTCCCTCTCTCTTCTTTTCATTAGTGACATTTGCAAATGAGGGCTTCTCAGAGGGTGGTTACTGGGGTGAAGTGGTACCTGGAACCCACTTTCTACAAAGAGTGGATCATGTTGCTGACTTGTTTCACTGGGAGAAAGGAAGACTAAGGTGAAAATATGTCAGCTGTCTTCAACTCCTTGAAGAGCTTTTACTAATATTCAAATGGATTGTTCCATGTTGTTTCAGAAAGGAATAACTAGAATAATAAATGAGATTTTGACTATTATAAATAATATTTGAACCATCAGATTTTTTTTTCAAAAGAAAAAGTCTCCCTTATAAATAGTGAGTTTCTTGTCACCAAGAGTGGTTAAACCAGGCATATAGAAGGCAGATTGTAACAGATGGCTGTTGAGTATGAGTCTTTGATGCTGTGCTCTTTATGTATACTGTATGTCATCAGTCAGTATAAGAATCCCTATCATTTCCTCATCACCCCTCTTTGCCACCAAGCTATGGTCTCAATGCTAATGTGTTACTACTTCTCTCCACCTACAGGCTACTTTCCAGTCACTGGCCACCCCCTACCTGCACAAAGGGTAACCACTATTTTGTTTCTTAAAAATATAGATTAGATTTGCCTGTTTAAAAAACATCTAAATGGCATAATTCAATATGAACTCTTCAGTGTTTGGCTTTTGCCCAATGATAATTGTGAGATTCATTCATGTTGTAGATTATTCATTCTAATTCCTGTACAGGGTTTCACTGTGTGAATAGTCTATATTTTATCTATTGTACTGTTGACAGGAATTTGTGTAGTTTCCAGTTTGGGGCTATTTGAATAATGCTTTAATGATCATTCCATTAAAGTTTTTGTTGTTGTTGAACATATGCATGCATTTCTATTGAGAATAAACCTAGGCGGGGCCTGCTGAGTCAAGGAGTATAAGTATGTTCAGCAGAAGCAGACACTGCAACATAGTTTGCCAAAGTGACTGTATCAGTTTACACTCTCACCAGCAATGTCTGAGAATTCTGGTTACTCTGTATCTTTGCAAACATTTACTATTGTCAGTATTTGTAATTTTAGCTGTGCTAATAGATGTTTTGTAGTCAAAGTGATCTTTTTATTTTTTTATTTTTTTCTCATAAAACTAACACTATTAAAATTTTTAATTTTTTTTAACATTTTCATTGGAGTATAATTGCTTTACAATCCTGTGTTGGTTTCTGCTTTATAACAAAGTGAATAAGCTATACATATACATATATCTCCATATCTCCTCCCTCTTGCGTCTCCCTCCCACCCTCCCTATCCCAGCCCTCTAGGTGGTCACAAAGCACTGAGCTGATCTCCCTGTGCTATGCGGCTGCTTCCCACTAGCTATCTATTTTACATTTGGTAGTATACAAGTCCATGCCACTCTCTCACTTTGTCCCAGTTTACCCTTCCCCCTCCCCATGTCCTCAAGCCCATTCCCTATGTCTGCGTCTTTATTCCTGTCCTGCCCCTAGGTTCTTCAGAGCCATTTTTTTTTTTTTAGATTCCATATATATGTGTTAACATATGGTAATTGTTTTTCTCTTTCTGACCAGAGTGATCTTTTTAAAACCATAAATAAGATTACATCTCTTCCCTTCTTGAACAGCCCTGCAGTGCCTTCTAATTTCACCTAGAATAAAATCCAACCTTGTTGTGGCCTATAGACCTCTGAATGATCTAATCCCTGCCCATCTCTTATTTCATTTTATATCACAATCTCCCTTTTTTCTCAAGATTCTAGACTCAGACTTTATTCTGTCTTTTGAAAATTACAAACTATGTCTCACTTTAGAATTTTACACCAGGTTTTAATCCCAGATTTTTACTTATCCAGTTTATTGATATTTTAATTCTAATGTTATAATTTTTAAAAAGCTGATTATTTAGGCAGAAATAAGGAGACCAAACATGATTTGAAATCTCACTTTGATTGGGGTATAGTATCAAAGTTTGGGAACAGTGAGATTTAAAATCACAATTTTGTTTTCCCTCTGGATTTAGGTTTAGGCTTTGTTGTCAGTGAGAATCAATCAGAATGTGTTGCCCAAGCAAGGAGAAGAGAAAACTCTCTTCAACAGCCTTTTGGAGTCACTGGAGTAGAAGTGCTGATATTGACTCAAGCCTACTTTCTGATTTGCATAAATTTCTTTTCCAAACAGAGATAGGAGGAAGAGTGCATTTTCCTCTGTGGAAGACTACATGGTATGAGCATTGACAGTTTAAATACTGTACACTGTGATTTACTGAGAAATGGAAAGCACATCTATCATTTTTGGAAATCCTTTCTCTTCAGCATGGCTCTTATATCTTGTCATGCACTATGAAAGAACCGTTGGCCATTTCACTTTTACTATTTTCTTTGTCAGCATTCTGAATTTTAATTGATTACATATTTGTTGAAAAGAAAAGACTGACAAGATCTTGTACCTTTCACTTCTTATAACAGTACTGGTTTTATAGGGATTTAAGGCAATTATGACTGTAGTATTATTTATTATGCTAGAAGTATAATAGTTAATGATTATAAAAGCTTAAATTTTTATGTTTTTTGTATTACTAAGAACTAGTAAAGAGTTAAATAGGGAAAGAGAGTGGCAAGTAATACAAATATTAAATAAGCACGTTAGGTATGTAAGTTTGGAAAGACCAATATATTCTTTTTGAGTCAACAAATATTAATAAAATCTAAATTATAAAACAATAATAGATATTAGATTATATTATAATTCTAACCTTTGTAGACTCATTTGGTGTGCTTGCCTCATAAAATATAGTTGTCAAACTGTTTCATGTTTCTTTGAAAACTCTTCACATCTAGTGAGAATGAATTAACAGAAGGATGCTGACCTTGTCTCTTCAAAATTTACAAGGAAAGAAAATCCTACAAAATTATATAAAACATCAATGATAAATTATCTTCAACTCGAACATAAAAAAGAAGAAAAATATTAAGAAGAGTGTTAGAGAAAAATGGGACATCCAAAACACATTTTATACTTACTAATGAAACTTCAAAACAACAGATTTTAAAACAACGATTTAAAAAGAAAAGCTCAAAGTTTTGTGGCTATGGCAGTTAAGAATTTCAATAGAAATTGTGTTGAAATGATTGCTACAAACTGCCAGCCATTTTCAGTAGTTGATAATGAAGGCTTTTAAAGATTTGCTTAAGCTATGAAACGTTAGAATAAAATTCTCTCTAGGAAATACACTACTGAAAAACTGTTTCCTGAATTATATTCTTCAGTGCATAGAAAAGTGTAGATACATTATTAAGTGGACACGTTGAAGTAAGACTCTATGTATACTGACTGCAGGAACAATCTAGAGATGACAGTGCTGAGAAATTATTCTCAGACAATAATATAAAAATTTAGGAAACTGATGACTAGATTTTTAAATAACCTGAAGTAGTAAATATTTTTGGTAAAATTTTATTTATTCATACATACAGATGCTTTTTTCATGATGATGATATTTGGCTTTGAGTGAATATTAATTCTAACACTCAGCTTTGAGAAAACATATATTTACTGTACTACCAGTATTTATATATTCATTAATGATATGCATGTACTAATAGTCTGAGGATTTTAAGTACTAGGCCTACAATATTAAGTACATAGTAAATTAAGTGTATTACAAAATGAACAGAGAAATGGAAATTTAAAAAGGCTGAGTTAAAGATGACCCAAAAAATATTTTTAAATGTCAGCTAATTATCATGGTTTCCTAATATCATTAGGTAATATATATATATATACATATATATATATATATATGTATATATATATATATATATTTTTTTTTTTTTTTGCGGTATGCGGGCTTCTCACTGTTGTGGCCTCTCCCGTTGCGGAGCACAGGCTCCGGATATGCAGGCTCAGCGCCCATGGCTCACGGGCCCAGCCGCTCCGCAGCATGTGGGATCCTCCCGGACCGGGGCATGAACCCGTGTACCCTGCATCGGCAGGCGGACTCTCAACCACTGCGCCACCAGGGAAGCCCCATTAGGTAATATTTTAAGAAATAAAATGAGGGCAATACATTCATCATAAATAAAAGTTAATGTAGGGCTTCCCTGGTGGCACAGTGGTTGAGAACCTGCCTGCTAATGCAGGGGACACGGGTTCGAGCCCCCGTCTGGGAAGATCCCACAGGCCGCGGAGCGACTAGGCCCGTGTGCCACAACTACTGAGCCTGCGTGTCTGGGGCCTGTGCTCCTCAACAAGAGAGGCTGTGATAGTGAGAGGCCTGCGCACCGCGATGAACAGTGGCCCCCACTTGCCACAACTAGAGAAAGCCCTTGCACAGAAATGAAGACCCAACACAGCCAAAAATAAATAAATAAATAAATTTAAAGTTAAAAAAAAAAAGGTTAATGTAAATCCATCTTATAAATAGTCTTCATAATTTCAAATTTTCAAAGGGCTGATTAGACTGTGATCATTTAAAATTCCACTACTACTGTGGCTATTGAAGAGCACTTCCTAATAGGAGAAGGGTCAACTTCCTCCATTTCTTACTGTTTGCTCTTGCTTGCATTATTATTATATAATTAATCTTTAATTTATTTACTTAATATTTATTTATTTATTTAATATTTTTAAGCCATTTCTACATTTTCTGAGAATGATACAGTTAACACTATAAAATAATCTGCAAATCAATTTAACTGTTTACAAGTAAACTATGAAGGGTTAAAATATTCTGGTGGCTTGAGATTCTGTTCCTCTCTCACTACCTAAATCCAAATTATCTTTAGAGCTCAACCTCATTACCATGCTTTCTTTTGGTTATGGTCTTTGGTGGGAACCTTTAAGATGATTTAAAAAGATACTTATTTCCCAAGGTTTCCCTTACTCTATGTTTGTAGCTACTATTTCAAATAATTTTAATGTAGTCAGTTCTGATTTCTTTTATTTAAAGGAATGACAATTTCATAGTTGGAAAGGATTTTTAGATCAAATGTATGTCAACCCCCTATTTGATTTCCTTCCAATAAGTTAGTTTTAATTTTTTTTTCCTCTTTAACTTTCCAATGCTTCTGTCTTTCAGTTATTCAATATCTAGCTGAGAGTACACTGCCTTATTTTTAAGTCAAAACAATGCTACACTCAAAGAATATTACCTTTAAAAAATTCCTGGTAATTAATAATGACATTTCAAACACTTCGTTTCGAACATATTTTGGCAAATATTTTCTCAGTGTAAAGTATATTCATTCCAATACATGCATGTTTTTAAATGGTAAAGAAAGGGTTGTATGATTTTTAAGATAGTCATTTTTTTCCATTGCACTATAACATAGAAGACATTTTAAAAAAGAATTGGATAATTTGCATGAAAAAGAGTTAATTTACATATATAAGAATTTACTAGTTATGGTAAGTGGCATCCACATGGATTAGAAATAATTTATTTTATTGTAGTTCTTGAAATATTGATTCTATTATCTTACTTCTATTATCAAATGCTCTGAGCACCTTGACAAAACATTCACCAGCAGTGTGTTTGAATAATGTAATGAACTCAGTTAGCATGGAAATTTGTTTCCTGTGATTTGAAAGAAACTTCACAAATACCTTTGGTTAAGGTTCAGTTTATTGTCTAGAGGGCTTTGTATCAACTAAAAGCTCTGAAGTCAGGGAAACAATTACTGTGAGCATTACTGAAATTAAATTTGCCATACAAGTCATTGCCCAGTTGTGATGTCAGGTAACAGACGACATTTGTTCACATTTCTTTACATGAGTGTTACGAAACAGATAGCATTGACAAGGCTTTACAGATTATTTAATATTTCAAGTGTTTCTCTGTTTATACTTTTGAAAGGATATCTTGAAATCCTAACAGGATATCTATGAGATTATGCACATTCTTTGCAAGGAATTTCTTTCAAATTTTATGATGAATTATGGCTAATGGAACATTTATTTTGCCAAATTACACCCTGAAACCAGATTTTTCTATAAGATGGTAGAAAGAAGACTTCTAAGGCAGCTATCCAACACTGAAAGATGATACCTTGGAAGGTAATAATAATAACGGCATGAATAAAAATAATACTATCAATCATTTATTGAGGAGTTACTATGTGTTGAGCACTGTGCCGAGTGCTGCACATGACTTATTTCATTAGTATAACACTATGCGTTAAGCAGTAATATTATTTCCATTTTATAGATTAAGACTCTGAAACTCTGAGAAAAAAGTTAAATAACTTGCCAAAGTTCATATGAGTGGAAGTGATGGAAAAGGAATTTAAATCTAGGTCTGCTTAATTCCAGAGCCAACGCTCTTAACCACCTCACTAGATACATCATCCCTGGAGATGTTCAAGCCTAGTCCAGAAGATGGCTTGGCAAGAATATGCTAGAAAGGCTTCCAATATCAGCTGGATGGTTAAACCAAGTGAATTAATACTTTCAAACCATGAGAATCTGTGATTCTATGTTTATATCAGTAAGAAATGTATTTTTATGTACCTTTAAACTTAAGAAGAATCGTGACTAGAGTTTCATCAAAGATGGATTTAAAATCAGTTTTAATTTAAAACACTAAAAAGGAATATGAAATAGTTTAGAAAACTTGGTTCCAAAACAAATGTTCTCTTCAAACTGTGGGTTAAATTTAGTCAAAGAAAAGTGGTGCAATGCCTTTGAGAGATGCCTTGCTTCAGGACTTTGTATCTCATCTAAATGTTGAAGTTCCATCTCCACTGGTCTCCCTGCCTGAGACTAATCTCAGTGTGCCACTCGTCCCTGTTCATGTCAGTCACCACAGAAAGCCCTGGATTTCTGGGCCAGTCGATCGTCACTAAAATCCTGATGTTACTGACCTCTTGAATGGTCCCTTTACCTTCTTACTCTAGTGGAAATTGGTCTCTCCCAAAAGGGGCTCCCTGCAGGGCTTCCCTGCAGCCTTCTCATGTGATGGTTGCTTTTTATTCTACAGTTCTTTTACAGGTGGACTTGAAGACGGGGAAGGACATCCTCTTTGTCCCTCATTGCTGTTTTCAGATCATTCTTTTTCTATCCTCTCTAAAACTCTGAATTCCATACCAAATTGCCCACTGCTTCTCCTTATTGCTGTTATTAACTAATTCACAGGACACCCCCAACCCTCTACTCTCCATTATTTTAGTTTCTGGCTCACCATCACTTTCCCTAACATTGTGACATTATTAGTAAAGATGAAGACCCCAATAATTGGCCTCCCATTTCTTTGATTGTCTCTTCTCCAATGATCTATCCTCCACACTAGTTCAGTCACCTACAGCCATTGTCTAAAGACTCTTCTCCCTCTTATCCTGCTCTGCGTTTTCTCTCCTCTTCTCCCCTCCACCCCCAGCTGCAATTGTGTTATTCATCACCTTATGAAAGACTATGCAATTTAATTTATTATGCTTTTTTTTGTTTCTTTTTGCCCAAGTAGAATGTAAATTCCTCAAGACCAGAGATTTTTTAAAAAACTGATTGCAGGAAATACTGGCTAGTTATTTTTCAAATCTTTCTTCTTCCCTGGGCACACAGGTAGACTATATTTCCCAACTACGCTTATGATTTGCTTCTGGCCAATGAAACATGAATGAAGTGACATGCACCATTTCGAGTCCTAACCTCCATGTTCTCTTTCTTCCCCTATCTGCTCTGTGGATACAGAGAATCCAATCAATGACTGATGCTCTCTCTAGGGTAGTGGAGCCACAAGACAGTAATAACCTGGGTTCCTGAATCACCTCCTGATGGCAGCTCACCAAACATACTCACTGATCTTTTTACCTGACACAGAGGTAGGGTTCTATTGTGTTAAGCCTTGAAAACTGTTGGGTTGTTGTAGCAGTAATAGCTATTCTGAATCATACAATGATATATCTCAAGCACCTGGATTGTGACTGAAGCATGGTAGTTGTTCATTAAGAGATGCATTTTCCCTTTATTCTTCAATATAATGGAATTAAAGACCTCAAAATCACTAGTACCTGCTTAGCTAGTATTTCAAAACTAGTTATATACTAAGCTTAATGGACAGTATAGCTTGGCTAGAACTGCCCTGAATTCTGAGGAGCTATGCCAAGAGAGCAGTTGCCCAGGACATTATTTCCCTGGAAAACCAGGTCTTACTCTAGCTGTAACAACAGAATAGAAATGCTAGTGAAATACTCTGTGAACTAATCTATTCCAGACTAAGTTATTTATTTATTTATTTCTTGGTGCTTAAAACCTTTGTTTAGTGCTCAAAACATTTCTGATGTACTGGTAAAGACCATTTCAACTGGTTATTCATCATTCTCACATTTAATTTCTTTATTTATAGTACAAGTTCTCTGTATGCCGAACAGAGTTGAAGCCCTATTTTAATGCCATCTTATGATTCTCTTAGATATTTGAGGTCAGAAATATACTGCTTCTTTTCTAAGAATCTCCAAGATTTACCAAACATTTACCAAAAATGTTTCTCTTTTTATTCACAAATGGATGAAAAATCTGATGACTTTGAATGTATAAATAAAAAGTTGCCAGGAAGAAGCCAACCAAGATATAAAGATAATACATAAATTCATAATATAAGGCTTTCTGTCTGATTTCATGTGTACAGCAACTTAATTACCTTAACCAAATGTTATTATTTGCCCTAATGAAATTATATAACACAGACAGCACAAACTGTTTAATAACCCTGCCCATAAGTAGCATGAACCCACACACACAAATACATCAAGAAACATCTCATTGAAAGAACCCTAATAACTTGGGGAATAAAGGAAAATAATATATCCTAGAAATACTATTGTTGCTTCTCTTTTCTGTATTATACGTCTATTTAAATTGAAACAGAGTTCCTCAGTTTTTCCCTTGACTATACTGAATGATTTGTAGTGATAATATAAATCTAGACTGAAAAAGGCATTTGTTTTTCTATTTAAGTACACAATTTGATGATACTTAGAGACATTTGCCAGAGATC
Source organism: Mesoplodon densirostris (assembly GCF_025265405.1). NCBI lineage: Eukaryota > Metazoa > Chordata > Mammalia > Artiodactyla > Ziphiidae > Mesoplodon > Mesoplodon densirostris. The sequence continues at coordinate 100,418,195 of NC_082668.1, read as the reverse complement.
TGCAAATCATATTTTGATTTCCTAATTCACTCTTTTCTTCTGCCACATGCTATACATTCTATGTATAATACAATACATGTTGCTGATTATCTTACCATTAATTCCTGACTTATGTTTAACAGATGACTTTTAAATAGCCTGTGTTCTTTCAGAACCATTTGTTTTGTGTCTTTTTAGATTATTAGTAATATTTATAATTTTAAAGAAGCAAAATCTGAATTAATAGAAACATAGCTCTGGTTTACAAGTTAAAGTAGAAGACTATCTTGGGTTTGGTGTTATAATTTTTTCAGGATTAGAAAATCTTTGTATTTTAAAAAATCTTTAGAAATCAATAAGAATTGATTTAGATTCAATTTTAGAAAATCAATTTGAGAAAATCAGTTTTAGAAAATCTTTGGAAATCAATAAAAATTGATTGTGTTTGGTGTTATAATTTTTTCAAGATTTTTCTTGAAAAGGCTATTCAAATATATTTCTAATGCTTTTTGAAACACTTTTCGCCCCAAAGAATACGTTTCTCAAGGTATTATGAAACACTGATTATTTAAGGATTCAAAACTTGTACAATCCAAAGTGTATTATATTTGAGAACTTCAAAGTAGCTTATAAATATTAATTTCTTTTATAATGTATACAAGTATACAATTATTTTCACTGTATATTATAAGCTGTATAAGCTGGGTTTAAGATCTTTAACACATCTCTTGTTAGTCTTGTAAATTATGATTTTAGGAAATGTTTAGTTGGTTATCCCCATGGAACATCCCTCCATTGCAGGAGTGGTCTGCAAACATTTAGAGAACATGTACTGGTCAGTTTTTCCATTGTGGAGTTGCTATTTGACCTTAGCATGACCTATCTGAGGGAACCCAGAACCACAAGTGGAATCTGGTTCCAAGTGGGAAAAATATCTTATAATAGTGTGCATGAACTAGGAAAATTACCAAAGAGTCCTAAGCTATCCCAGATGGAAGTTTGGTCACTGGGAAAAAGAATTTCATCCACAAAGGTGGAAATCCTTAATTTTGGGGAAATGCTCTAGCACCCTTATTTTTAAAAATCCCTAAAAATTCAAAGAGAAGCAGCATCTGCCTCCTTGGTCTGTGTGTGCTTTTGAATAAGCTCCCTAGTGTATCTTTGACCTCAGCACAGTCTACTGAGAGCAGTTGGCAGGCACAGATTTGGGCCCACATTTTCCTAATCTGCCTTCCAAATTCCTTCTTGCATTTTGCTTGGTCGTATCCTGTGCACTTCAACTTGGCATTTCAGCATTTGTCACTGATTCCTATTTTAAAAATCAAGCTTGCCGTTGTTTTGGCTCAGGTACTTTAAAAACAAAAATTGAAAAGCAACTAACTATATAGGAGGTCTTGGGAAAGAAGGCAAAGCCAGCTATTTCCTGTTAATGAGTTGAATGTGGAACATAGGTTTCTTCAGGCTCTGCTCTCATCTTCTGTCCATTATTTCTCCTCTGATGTCTGGGCAAATATCATATCAATTGACTTAAGATGAGAATAGAGGCAAATTCCCTTTCCAAATTTCAGGGAAGTTCTTTGGGAAAAACATAAGATTAGGAAAGGTGATAACTTTATTTTAAATTTGAGATGAGAATTAAATGGTACAGAAGCCTGATCCTAGGAGAAATTGTGATATTTGTTTTAGGGCAAGCCATTCCCATTTCTACATCCCTCTCTCAGTCCCCACTTCCCTGATCCTCAAATACGGCTGCGATAAGCATTATTAACTTTCTTGAAGGTCCCTCTTCTTCAAAACTTACTTAACCTATGAACTAACCTCTAAGAGAGCTGGAACTCATTAGTTGATCAACTAATTCATGCAAAGTATTGAAGAGTAACTGATAAATGTATTAGCTTTTAATTTTAAATAAGCAACACTGATGCCCTTTATCCTAATCATAGAAATTTTGCGATCTGTGACAGGTCATTTCTGAGGGTCTTTTTGGTCAGAGTGGGTCTTCCCGTAGCTGTCAAATCACATTGCATAGGCAACAGCCTTAATCTGCTTACATGCAAATGAATGTAGACCTATTTGTTTTTTTCAGGAGGTTTGTCTAGGCACACTTCCTATGCAATCTAAAGAATCTGACAAGTGTCTGTATGGATTATGTATTTTAGTTAGCCCTTCCTGGGTGCTAGGTAGGTAGAGCAGGCCTGGTTGATAAAAACATCTTACATGAAATAAATTCTAATGTTCTTGATTAATTAGTTCTTGCCTAGAGTTCTTTCATTAAGCAAATATCTGCTCATCGTCAAAGCCAGGAAGACATAAGATGGAGGGTTAAATCATATCAACCTCAGTTGGTTTCCTGTGACTTTGCTTTTCTCTTCTTTTTGGGAGGAGAGATCCATTTTAGGAGATGACAGTCCTACTAGGCAGATATGGACAACAAGAGGTGCTAGATTAGAATGGGTAGGCTGGACATTTAGAAAAGATTTACAATGGGATGGAAACCCTAGCATCTGATGTACAAATGCCTTTATATTTTGCAAATGCAATTATTGACCAGGGCTGTCTATGAGGCCTTTTTTGTTAAATCCTATTTTCACATCTATTTACTCCCAATAATCTCTCATAATGCTTTTTTCCCCTTAATTTTACAATGTGAGTTCACCTACAGAAGAAGTCCCAACTATAGTTAGTTGAAAGTATCTGTTAAAGATGTGATCATAAAAGTGATGTGCAAGTAACCATATTGGTGGAATCTCAATTTGGGGGTAAAAACATGAAATGGATGAATTTTTCAATAACTTCTACTACTCTTTCAATAGCAGTTCTTTCAAGTTACCCATTTTTCTTGCTGGTTAGTGCGCTTCCTTGATAACATTTTAGTTAAATTACATAACATTCTGTCATTTACAGTTAATAAAACATTTCATTTTGGTTATTAACACATCTTTCTTCTCCACACTTGTTCCTCTGGTATTTGTTTGGTGAGGAGGGAAAGGGAAGAGATTTGTCTTTATAGCAACTGTGCACAGCAAGTTGGCTATATGCTCCTTGGTTGATTGTAACTTTTGCTTCTAGACGAGAACCACCCCTTATGTATGGTGGTGAAATTACACATTTGTCTATTGCTGGCTGTGACTTCCATCTGTATGGTGGGCTTTTAAGTGCTGGCACTCTTGTGGGATGTCCAGTTGTTGGTTCTTCACAGGGCCTGATAATGGCCTCCTGATGTGCTGCCCGCTAATATGGAATAACTGTCATAGGCACAACCTCTTCTTACCTCTCACCGCAGGTGGACAACCTATAATGCCTTGCTTCTGGCACACTCTGTGGATAGGTGTACCTGTTGGAGGGGGGATCAGCAAAATGGTTTTGCTGTGTCACCTTCTCCCTTGTCTTGCTATACAGCAGAGATCCTTGGGCATTCTTGCAACAGACTTGATGGGAATGCAAGCTGTCCTCCTGGAACTTCTGGACTCTGATCTTCCACTTCTCTCCTGCCCCTTCCCTATACCCCAGGTGCTTTGCTTCTCAGGAGCTCAGCCACTATCAGATAAGAGATGATTACCAGTTCTTGCTTTCGTAGCAATAGGAGACAGTTTGAATACTCCTTTCTTATTGGAAAGATAGAGCCAGAGGACTAATTCCAATTCTAATGACTTTCCTCAGCCACAGGAAGGATGTGGGGAGGAATGGTTGTTTTCCACCAACTCTATAGCGCTCCAAAAGGTCCATTCTTACTTGCTTCCAGTCCTTCTTTTATATCTCTATGTGGTAAAAGTCACCAAACTAGTATGGTCTCTGCCACTCACTAACTATATTATGTAACTACACTAATAACTGGCATAAACTGGTCTTAGAATAAATACAATCACCTCTTGGTAAGAACATAAATTGGAGTGTAGGGACAGAAGCACTGATTCCTGGAAAGAGGACTACCAGCTCTGACCTTTCGCTGTGCCATAGGTGTCAGTCCGTATGTTTAATGGAGGAATGCAAAGCTTTTATGAATCTGACAAGTCTGTTAATGGAGGTGAGTTAGGGAGCTTTCACTGTAAAGTATGCTATTTGCATCATAAAGCAACTTTATGAACCTGAGGTTGAATGGCCTGATTCAAACTTTCCAGCTAATTCATCATTAGGACATGAAATCAGATCTTCTGACTTTATTTGTAGGGCTCTTTCTACTATAATACTTGCATCCATTAGGGTTCAGTCAGGAAAATAGAAATCATTCTAGATCTTTCAAACGGAATGATTTATTAGAGGAAACCTGTTTACATTAGCCATGAAAGAGACAAGACAGTGAACAGGGAAGAGTGAAACAACTGAGAGGATAGCAATCGCAGGGAGGTGCTACCATTTCTAGAGCTAGATCTGTTACCAGAGCCCATGTGGTGAGGGCTATGACTAGGGCAGGGGCTGCTCAGCAGAAGCAGGGATAACAGACATGGGTGCTGGAGTCATGGAAAAGGTGCAGCCATTTATCAGAGAAGCCAACCAAGGCAGAGAGAGACATATCTGGCTCCTTCCTTCATCCTATCCTTCATTCTTCTACTTGTACCTCTCCTCCCTTTTCTGATATTTGCTTTTTTGGAAATAGGTATGTGGTAATCCTGATAGTATTACTTAGGGAAATATGTAGCTATGAACTAAGAAAAAACATGGCATGTCTAATAACATAGTTCTAAAGGGGCATAGTTAAAGGGTTAAAAAGAAGCAACCTCCCAGTAAGATAATTAGTAATACTTAATTATTATATAAACAATAAATATTATATTATTCACAATAGCCAAAACACAGAAACAACCTAAGTGTCCATTGATGGGTGGATAAAGATAATGTGGTGTGCATACATACACACACACACACACACACACACACACACACACAATGGAATATTATTCAGCTATAAAAAGAAGGAAATCTTGCCATTTGCAACAATATGAATGAACCTTCAGGGCACCATGCTAAGTGAAATAAGTCAGGCAGAGAAAGACAAATATGATATGATATAACTTATATGTAGAATCTAAAAAAGCTGGACTCCTAGAAACGGAGAGCAGAGCAGTGACTGTCAGGCGCTGGAGGGTGGGGAAATGGGGAGATATTGGTCAAAGGGTACAAAGTTCCAGTTGTAAGATAAATAAGTTCTGAGGAAAAATAAATATTACACAAATAGTAGATGCTAAAATTAGACATGGTCATTGTGCCATTTATTCTGTTTTATCCTCCCCTCACATTTTACTGTAATTACACCCCTTTGTTTTTTCCTATTACAGGAAAGGGAGAAAAATAAAGAGGAAGAAGGACCAGAAAGAGAAGAGGGGATGGGAATCATCAGACAGACAAACGTGGAGAGAATCAAGAAGGCACAGACAATACAGGCAGAAAAGCAAGGCTAGTAACTGCAGTTATAGATTAAAATATTGAAACAATACTACATGTACAGCATTTTAATGGACATTCTCCTCACTTAAATGAGAAGAAGGAGAAGGGATTGGGAATGGGAAAGAATATATATCAAACAAACACACCTCCTACTGCATTATTTTCGGCTGACCTTGATTTCTTGCCACCAGAGTAGGTTCCACAGATGTTTAATTTTCTGAGCTAGTAGTATGTTTTAATGAATATTGTACACAAAGCTTTTTCTTATGACTTAAACTCATCTAGACTCAAGGGTCTAAGTTTGGACAGCAGAAAGAAGCATAAACAGTAAAAGGAAGCATCTATCTTTCTATAGAAGAGAAAATGCTCAAAAGTTGACCATAAACAGGGGAGAGAAACCAGACAACCGTATTGTGGTTCAATTCTTTTAGTTTACTCGTTACTGTCAGGGCTAGTCTAGCTGCCACTCTGAGCAATTTGTTCTGCTTTAACTTTGTCAGTTTCTATTCATCACCTAGCTCTTGTCTCCAATTATGGTCAGGTAATTGTTTGTCACCTCTTATCTCCACTTGAAACTGTTTATATGTTGGTAGTCCTGTAACTTTAAACAGGTCAGCAATTTTTAATAAGGTTAGGGTTCTTTTTATTTTCTGTCTTTCATGATTAAGAGATACTTACTGAAGAACATACAGACCACTGTTAAGTAATTTATACCAAAGGCACCCAATATCATGACATAATTCAGGATGTGGTGGGAGACTGGCAGGTGGGGAAGGAGACAGAGAAGAGTAGTTGGCAGGACCTGTGTGTATCATCTTCTTAGTTTAGAAGCCCATATGGTGCTTCATAATGCTCTGCTCAATTGCCATATAGTTTTAGTCTACATCCTATTAAAAATAAACTCTATTAAGAAGACATTTCAGATAAATTATAAATCTCATATTATAATTTACAAGAAGTTTTCAGGAGGAGTGTTTTGAGTTTAATATAGACTGACCTTGAAAGATAAATTGAGACATCTATTTTTTTAATGAAAAAACATACTTATTTCTGAAAGGTGTTTCCACTATTTAAAAATTACAAATTACATGTCTTTGATTAAAATAAGGTTAAGTGCAATCTTATTGTCATGAACAAAATAATACAAAACAAAATATAATACCCCCCACCCCCAAAATACCCCCCACCCCCCAAAATACCCCCCCCTTTATTGTTCATCATGGAGGTATGGCCTGTTCCTCCTGTAGCTTGTTGTATGAAGGTGTAAGTCCTAATTTTAAACACTGGACATGAACTACTCAAAAGAAATCACAGTCCCTGACCTTTAGAATCTTGTAATTTAGTTTATCTGATGAGATACAGCTACAAGAGCAACTTGTAGTGGCTCATATCAATAGTCAGTGACCTATTAGGGACTAATCTTACAGTCAGTAGTGTGCTGCTTGGAATTAGCCATACCAACCTGTAAGTTCTATTTAATTTTTCAGGACAAATTTTGGAAAACATAAATAAATATAATTAAAGGTAATGACTTTATTTTCTATAATCTTATTGATATTTTTATATCTGAGCTATTTACGCTATCAACACTTTCATATATATTCAGTTACAAAACATTTGGTAGTCTTCAATATTCGCATTGACTGTATCAGTTTAAGAGGGCCACCCTGTCCTCTGACAGCTATACTTCTACTGTCCACTGCTTCCTGGATTTGTAACTTAATGAAACAGAGCAGCTTCCTTGAATAGGTTCACTCAGAGCACACTCACAAAAACACAGGCTCCTACAAAAGCCAAAGGGAAAAGGATATAAGGAAGCAATGCACATCAATGATAATTTTTACAAAGGTACTCACCCTCTGATCTCCTTTATCATTGTCCTGTAAGTTCTGGCTTTTGAATCTGGAGACATATGCTTATTTTCATTAGCATGATTTCCCCCTAAAAGACAAATATGGGGCTTTGTCAGAGAATTCAATGAAAATTGAGAAATGGATTATTATCTTGACAGTTGGCTTTTATGCACTACTTGGACATCTTGAAGAACCAAAGATTTATCATCCATTGACATAAATCCATGGTGTAGAAATTCTAAAGACATACCATGGAATCAAGAGATTTCCATTACCAAGATAGGTATTGTTATTTTATTCTTAATAGAATATGCTATAAAGAATAAAAATGAGATTCATAATAATCATAAATACTAAAAAATACAAATAATTTAAACAAAACGAATTTAAACAAGTTTTACACTTAGAATATATGAGGTATTATATAATTTAATTCATATGGTTTGAGCAAAATGATAGAATGAGACTGGCAAATCAAATATTCTAGTTAATAAATAGTAACAATGTGAACATTAACAGTCTCTTAATGAGGTCATTATTATAAGCAAACAAGTTATAAAATTTGAAAAAAATGGCATACAATAAATACATAAACAATATTTAGTTTTTCTTTCCTGATTCCAAAGTTATGTCAGCCTTATTATTTGGACTATAAATTAGTTCCATATAGCAACCATCTGGCATGGTACTCAGTAAACATTTATTGAATAAATATGTGGAAGCAGGGCTTCCCTGGTGGCGCAGTGGTTGAGAGTCCGCCTGCTGATGCAGGGGACATGGGTTCGTGCCCTGGTCCGGGAGGATCCCACGTGCCGCGGAGCAGCTGGGCCCGTGAGCCATGACCGCTGAGCCTGTGCGTCTGGAGCCTGCGCGTCCGGAGCCTGTGCTCCGCAACGGGAGAGGCCACAACAGTGAGAGGCCCGCGTACCGGAAAAAAAAAAAAATGTGGAAGCAGATACTAACATGATTCTAGTTGAGAGAATGAATGGCTAACATATTACATACTATATGTAGCATTTACATTGACCTTACAAAAAAGTTTAATTCATACAGAATATTAGATATTTTCATACATTTCCAGTGATTTTTTTACCCCAAATTTACTTGATAAAACTACTTGGTAGCAGTTCAAAAAATTTGGCATTTTCTCTAGTGTTAAAAAGTAATTTGGTCTTAAAGCACATACATAGATACATCTGTTAAATAAAGGATAAAAATACATCTATTTTTTGTTAAATTGAGCACAGTTAAAAATAATCACAGAATATATGTTAACATATTTTGAAATATTTAAGGTTGAGTTTTTAACTTTAGACATTTTTGTGAAATTATATAGGTTTAGATATTATAAAATGATAAACTAATTTGAAAAGGCAACACCTAATTTAGAAATTATCTAATAAAAGCAATGTATTTTAAAATTACACAAATTAAACTAGGTTTTAACATATTTTCAGTAAATGTTTCTAAATGCCCAACATAAAATTCTCAAATTGATTTTAATTTTGATGCTTTGGACTTAGAATTGATAGGCTTATTAGTTGGAAAAGGAATTTTAATATCCAGGCACAGCCTTACGTCAGTCATTTCTTGTTCTAATCACATAAAGCTTCATTTACAATAGTTAGTTTGGGATTTTAAAACTTAATTAATATTTCCTTTTGTAACATGTGAAGGTAATTAAGTCAGAGCAGATTTGCCTATAAATATTCATGACTAAGTAACAAAATACTTTCGGATTTTCTTCTATGTTCTCTGCATTAATACTCCATTTATATTAATTATAAATTAATTAAATATGAACAAATACAGGCCTAATGGTCAGTCTAGAATGGTTTTAAAAGTAATTTAGATGTGTAATAGTTTTTCATAAACATTAGAGGTTGAGCCTCACAAGAACAGTCCAAGGTTGGCAGGGCAGCTTTTCTTACATCTCTTTGTTTTGTAATGATAGCCCTGATTTATTGACTCTTTCCTTCAACGAAGGACCATGGTGACTATGTTACATGCATTATCTCCCTGTGACTTCATGACAACCTAATGAAGCAAGTTCTATGATTAGTAATACTTTATAGCTGAGGAAACTGCAAATATGAAGTAGTTTCCCTGAAGATTACTGAATTGGTAAATGGTGAGTCTGGAAATAGATACAGGCTTATCTTTACCACTTTTGGCTTCTTATTATAGATGAAGAAATTGAAATATAAAAAAGCTTAAGATGACTAGCAAGTTTAGATAACTCGGAAGGGGCAGGGTCAGAAGCTGAACCCAGTACTAGTCCTAAAGTACTTCCAAAAAATATTTAGATTTAAAAATCTCTATTCACATGTAGTGAAGATTTTCTCTTGTGTAGTCTACTTGTAAGATAACTACTAGATTAATTTCGGAATTAAAAGCAGAACGTTTGGAAGGAGCCAAATAATTTAAGCTATTTTGCTTATATTGCACAAGGCAAATAAGAATAGAGATGAAGTTCAGTTAAAAAAAAAAGTTTAAAAAACTGGGGAAAAAAAACCCCTAAATTCCCTGAATTAACAACTCATGAAGAACCAACTATAGGCCAGTATCTTTTCATACATTATATCACTTACTCTTCACAATACCTATGGAAGATATGGTTGTTCATGCATTTATTTAACTAATATTGGTGGAGCACCTACTTTACTCCAAGCACTGTTCTAGGTGCTGTAGATATATCAGCAAGCAAGAGAGACATGGTCCCTGTTTTCATGGAGCTTACATGTGAGAAAGAGCAACACAACACAAACAAGTAAATACAGGACGATGTGATTTAAAGTGTCACCAGAAGTGGACTGGTATTTTGGTTGGATGGAGAGACCAAGAATCCTGACAGCAGCACACATTTGAAGACATGAGGAGACAGGTGCTGGTGAAGGGGAGAGGAATCTCAAAAGCCCTAAGTGAGGAAAGAGCTTTGCATGTTTATTCAATAGAAAAAAGACCACTGTGACTGGAGCAAAGTCAGTGAGAGAGAGAACATCAGGGTAAGTCATCCAGAAGGGTGCTTTTAATACATAAATCAGAGCCCGTCACTCTCTTGCTGGCAATCCTTCAAAAGTGTCCCATTACACATAGAACAAAATCCTCCAAATTTTCAAAGGCCTCCAAGGTTCCACACAGATATAACTCCTGCCATCAATTCAACCACTCATCCTCTAGTTTACGTCCCACCAGCAACACCCCACCTTGCTGGCCGTCCCGTGTGCCAAGTATCCCTAGCCTCAGGATGCTTTTATTGCTCTTCCCTCTGCTTGGAATTTTCTTTCTATGGATATGTACATGGCTTCATGTTTTCATTCATTTCATTTTCATTCTCTGCTCAAATGTTACAACCTTGGGGAAGCCTTCCATGATTATCAGTAAAATCTAACCCCCTCCTATCCCTCTCTTTTCCTTTACGCTGCTTCTTCCAGTTGCTATGGCTGCATAAGAAATTACATCAAAAGTTAATTGTTTAAAATAACAATAATCATTAGTTATCTTTCACAGTGTCTGTAGGTCAGGAATTTGAGAGTAGTTTAGCTGGGCAATTCTGGCTTGGGGTCTCTTATGAAGTTACAGTCAGACAGCTGTGTCTGGGGTTACCTGTCAGCCTTCATTCACATGACTGGCACCTGGTCTGGGAAGACTCAAAAGGCTGGGGACTGGAACAGCTGGGGTTCCTAAGTGACCTTTCTCTTTCTCTAAAAGGTCTCTCCAGCATAGTGGCTTCAGGGTAGTCAGAATTCTTACATGATGACTCAAGGCTCCAAAGGCAAATGTCCTGAGAGAGAGTGAGGCATAAGCCATATCACCATTTATGGCATAGCCTTGGGAAATCAGGCAATATCACTTCTGGGGCATTCTATTGGTTGGGGGCAGTTACAAAGGTTTGCCCAGCTTCAAGGGAGGAGGGGGGATGTAGCTCTTGTTTCTTGTTGGAGAAGTGTCAATATAATATTGTAAGAACATGTGGGATTGAGATATATATATTCTCCAGTGTTTGGAAAATTAAATCTGTCACATTCCTTTATTTTTCCTCCAAAGTAGTTTTCACTCTGTTTTTGCCTGTTTCCCACATTAGGATATAAGCCCTACAAAGACAGGACTCTTGACGGTCCTCTTTGCTGATGGTCAATCTTTTTTTACTACCCAAATCCATGATTGGCACATAGCAGGCACTTAACATTTTCTATTGTTGAATAAATATTTCCTGAATCAATGATCTATTAAGCACTAGTGTTTCAGAGATGGAAAATTTTTTATAATATTCTGTAAACTGTTCCAGAAATGTAGTAAGAGAATAGACTATACTAAAATTATCCTAAAAATGAGCTGGTTTTCATGTGTGCCTAAACAGAAAAATAAATGCTTCTTTTATAATATTTTGGAAAAACTATGACTTTTTAATGACATTATACTTACTAACTTCTCAGTTGCTACAAATCACAATAGTATGAGAAGTATTAATTTAGGTTGTAATCTGCTTATGTGTACAGGTTATAACATTGCAAATAGCACATTAATCTTTCAGTCACAGCTATACAAATGCCATCATTTAGCTCTTACTAATATCAGTGAAGATGAGCAGTGTCCTTTACGCTCTATTTTTGACTGTTCACTTTACCATTTTCAATGGGCCTAAATTTCTTTTTTTTTAATTGACATATAGTTGATTTACAATATTGTGGTAATTTCTGCTTTTTTTAAAAGGCAGATCGTTGACATCCAGAAGGAAAGTATTTCTTGGATCTCTACTGAAAAAACTGTAATTTTTTGAAGGCAAGAAATATTCGTTTGAAATTCATTCTCCATAAGGGTCACCGTAGTGGTTTGTAATACAGACATAGGAATGTGCCTTAAGGTTGACATTTTAATAATAAGCCTCAAGGACATGAGACTCACTACACCAACAGGAAAAATAGGTGCTTTTTCATTCGAATTTAAAACAACCTAAATGCTCACCAAGAAAACTGAGAAATTAATTATATACCACATGTTAATGTAAAGGCATTTAAAAAGATGTTGCAAAAGAAAAAGAAAAAGATAATTTTTCACAGCTGGCAAGATTACCTAACTAAAACTCCAAGATAATTAACTAAAAAATCAGAACTAATATAAAATTCGTCGTTATTTGGATAGAATATACTATAACAAATCAACAGTTTTCTTATAAACAGCAGCGATTAGAAGACATAATGGGAAAATACGAAAGCATAAGAGCAACAAAATATAAAACACTTAGGACTGGCGACAAGCTAAGATGAAACAGAGACGGTGCAATAAACTTAAGGAGCTCGTCCCTGCTCTGTACTCTGCTCCTCGGCGGGCGGGCTGACTGGGTCTGCAGATATCAAATGACAAAACAGTCACTGGTGACAAAAGTACGCAAAACTGCAGTTTCCTGTTTTAACCACCGGCACTTACTGGAATCTCATCTGTTCTCCGTCTGACGCAGTAAGAGTTTGTGCCACCCAAGAACGCAGGAAAAGCTATGAAGGGGATTTTTCAGTCTCCTCTGCGGGGTACAGATGCACAGGATTTTAAGTCCCAGCTTGCGCAGTGAACCTGAGGCTTGTTTTGCTCCGGATGACACCATTGGGTTAGAAAACTATCCTCAAATCTGGATGCAGAAAACACCAAGGAGGTGGACACCAAAATGACCAAAGGAATTATCCGGAAACAAACATTAGTGGGGACGACCCCCCTCAGGGTACATGAAAACAGCCCTTTGAAGACAGGGCTCCCGCCTCCCTGGGCTGACCTGCATCGCCTGGACCCGTCAAGCTCTCCCACGCCGGGGGCGTCTTCAAAACAAATGGCACCTCCAGGACCAACGTTTGGTTCTTATTCTTCAGACATTCCTTCCACAAAAGCATCACATCCTCCTCCGAAATTGTGGAAGACCCTTCACGGATGGCGTCCCAAGACAGAACGCAGGGTCCTCAGAAGCCAGAGAAGAAGGGCCCCTCGCAGACCCACCAGGCTGGCCCGTTCCCTGCTCGAGACTTCTGCCCCTGAGAACGCGGCCGCCGGCCCTCGGAAGGCCTCATAAGGAAGAGGCCCATGGCCAAATGGCCGACCATGCCAGGAGTGGCCCATGAAGCTAGAATCTGGCTTCTCTGGTGCTGCCACCAGCAAAAGGCTTTCCTCACCTAGGAAACTGGGGGAGAGAACCGGCCTCAAACGGGCACAGAGGAGGCCGGAGGCCGAGGCGGGAAAATGCCCCGGTCCTTACTACCCTCAGGGCATTTTCCTGGGACACGCTGGACGACCCAAACTTTAACCTGTTCCGAGGCCGTGGAGAGGTCAGGCCCCCATATGGCCCCCGAAGGAGCCGCTGGGCCCTGCGGCCGAGCCGTTAAGCGTGGGGCCTGTGGCTGCGGAGGTCTCTCCTCAGCGGACGACGCCTGTGGTGCACACTGTGTGGGAGCCGCGGGCTGAGGGAACGGCGAATTCTTCCGCTCACTGGCTCCCACCAGCAGCCCCGGCAAAAAGCCACTGCCTCGCCCGCTGACACAGCGGCGGCCCGCGCGAGCTGCCTCGGACTGGAATGAGGAGCACTTCCGAGCCCCGAGGTGGATTATGTGGAGCAGATTGGGACTGTCTTGTTCAAGGAGTCGCCCTTGAGGAAACAGTCCTTATACCACAAGTTTGACCCACTCCTTAAAGACAGCCCTCAGAGACCGACGCCTGTGACCCCTGAGACAGGTAGTGCGGGCGAAGCCGACGCCCCTTCCTCAGGAAGTCCGCCTGAGGCCAAGCTGGTGGAATTTGATTTCTTCCGAGCTCGGGATGCTCCTGTGCCAGGTTGGCCCTGTGTGTCCTCGGGCCGGGGGTACGTGCCCATCGTGGATATGATGCAGCACAGCATGGACTTGGACGCTATGGTGAAGCGACACAAAAGGAGAACCTGTTGCTGAAGAGCAGATGTGAGGGGCTCTTCGAGAAGAAGCTGGAGATGGGGAAGATCATGGACGGGTTTGAGGAGATTGTGTACCAGGCAGTGGAGGCGGCTCAGAAACAGAAGGCACTTACTTACCAAAAGCTGAAATCCAGGAGATTCTGAGAGAAAAAGATCAACTTATCGCAGACTGAACTACATGGGAAAATCTCTCTAACCTTTTCAGGTGGTTTGAGAAACAGAAGAACTTGATCAAAGGCTACCACACATATGAAGAAGCACTGAATAAGTGTGTTGAGGATTACACAGAAAGAATTGAAAAGGAAGGCCAGAGATACCAGGCGCTGGAGGCCCATTCAGGAGAGAAACTCAAGCTCACAAATGAGGAGATTGCCCAGGTCTGGAGTAAGGCCCAAGCAGAGGCCTTGGCCTTCCAAGTGAGCCTGAGGAAAGAGCTGGAGTCCACTCACTGGAGAAGAACATTGAGCAGAAGACTAAAGAAAATGATGAACTGACCAGAATCTCTTGTCCACCTCATTTCCAGGATGTAAAAGATCTGATGTGGAAGTTTCTGACCAGTGTCCATCTCTCCCTCCTGTCTGTCTGTCTGTCTGACTCTCTGTTACACGATTTCATGTTCTTTCTTCTCTCTTGACCTCAACTTGTTTTTAAATCAGATTGCTTTAAAAAGAAGACTACAGAGGATGGACCTAGAGATTATCATACTAAGTGAAGTAAGCCAGAAAGAGAAAGACAAATATCATATGATATCACTTATGTATGAAATCTAAAAAAATGATACAAATGAACTTATTTACAAAACAGAAATAGACTCACAGACATCGAAAACAAACTTATGGTTACCAAAGGTGAAAGGGGTAGGGGAGGGATAAATTAGGGTTTGGGATTAAAATATACACATACTATGTATAAAATAGATAACCAACAAGAACCTACTGTATAATACAGGAAACTATGCTCAATATCTTGTAATAACCTATAATGGAATGTAAAAAAAATATATATGTACACCTGAATATATGTATATGCTGTACACCTGAAACTAACACAACACTGTAGAACAACTGTATTTCAATTAAAAAAAAAACTAGGGGCTTCCCTGGTGGCGCAGTGGTTGAGAGTCCGCCTGCCGATGCAGGGGACACGGGTTCGTGCCCCGGTCTGGGAGGATCCCACATGCCGCGGAGCGGCTGGCCCCGTGAGCCATGGCCATTGAGCCTGCGCGTCCGGAGCCTGTGCTCCGCAACGGGAGAGGCCACAACAGTGAGAGGCCCACATACTGCAAAAAAAAAATAATAATAAAAAATAAAAATAAAAAAACTAAAGAAAGTTTCCCTTTAGTTAAAAAAAAAGAATTTAAGTGTACTAGCTTTGGAATTACACACTAGGTTTAAATCCTAACTCTGTCATGTACTAGCCGTAGACCTCAATCTCTCCTACGTCAGTTTCCTTACTGATAAAATGTGTACAATTATTGAAATACTGATGCAAGATTGACAGACAATGTATGTCTGGAAAAAGCACTTGAAAATAATGTCCATTAAATATAGTTTAAAATGCATCAAAATCTTATTAGTAAAACTGTGGGACTTACATAACAGACAGATGGAGCAATAAAACAGCACAGATGCTTCAGGGACAAAATACCAGTATATATAAAAATATATTGTTTGATAAAGGCTGCGATACAAATCAGTGAGGGCAGAAGAAAAATTTCAACAAATGGTTCCAGACTTTGGGTGAAATCTCTGGGAAAAATTAGCTAGATGTGTACTTTTCTTTTTTTTTTTTTTCTTTTTGCGGTATGTGGGCCTCTCACTGTTGTGGCCTCTCCCGTTGCGGAGCACAGGCTCTGGATGCGCAGGCCCAGCGGCCATGGCTCACGGGCCCAGCCGCTCCGCGGCATATGGGATCCTCCCAGACCAGGGCACGAACCCGTATCCCCTGCATCGGCAGGCGGACTCTTAACCACTTGCGCCACCAGGGAGGCCCTAGATGTGTACTTTTCACATAAATTCCACATAAATTAGATCATTAAATAAACAAAATAAAACTGTTAATCAATTAGAATAAAATTGAAGCCATTAAGTATTGGATATCAACATGGGGAAAAGCCTCCAAGGCAAAAGAACAATAGCAGAACAACAGAGAATAAACAGATTTGACTACATAAAAATTAGGTCTAAATGACACCAAAAAAAATGATAAAAAGTAAATTACAAATGGTAAACAAGAAAAACTTTCATCATTCATGATAAGCCAAAGGTTAATATAAATACCTAAAGAACATTTACAAATCAGTAATAAAAATTGTAAACTCTGTAAGAGAAAAATGAACAAAAAGTGGAGCAAGTATTTTGTTAAAGTGGTACAAAGAGCCAAAAAAAAAGTTAATACTAAAAAATCTCAATAACCAATTTAAAAACACATTTTTGCTTATCATATTGGTAAATAATTTGAAAGAAAAATAGGTAATATTATTAGTTAGTGTACCCTGAGATTGGAGCATTCACAGGTTGCAGATGAGGGAATAAATTTGAGTAAATGTTAAGGAACTAATACTAGATTTATAACCCTTGACACAGTATTTTTTCTATACAAATTTATCTTAAGAAATAGAGAGGGTTCTAACAGTTGTTGGGGAAAGGCTGTGGTAGAGAGAATGGCAAGAAGGGGTTAATATTGAGTTATTACCAGGGATAGAACTGAATGTACTTGGAGTGTGGGAGTGGGACATGAAGGACAAGTAGGAGCCAAGAACAAAATTTCCTGAATATTAAAAAATACATATAACTATTGTATAAAATTTAAAATAATACAAAAAATCCAAAAAAGCAAAATAAAAATGAAAGTTATTTTTTAAAAATGAAAGTGCCAGTTTACATGGAAATTTGGAGGAAAAGCTGGTTTGAAATAGATGATAAGTTAATTTTTAAACTTGAGTTGAATGTGCGCCAACAGGGTATTAAAGATACATTCAAATATCTCCCTTAGTTTTTATTATGTAATATATGAGCATAGTAAAAAAAAAAAAAAAAGATCGAATAGGAGAGAAAGTTACACAATATCAAATTTCCCACTGACTTTCCTATAACTGCTACAAGTCCTACTCTTCATTAGTAGCCACCTTGAATTCTCATTTACTTCCTCTGGTGATCAGTTCCATATTCGTGGAACTCAAACCTCGATATTTTGATCTATCAACATCAAATATTACTTGATGTCTTCATACTCTGAGAAACCAGGAACTTGTCCTCTCTTCCTAATTTTCTTAAGTTGAATTATTACTTTTGGATCATATTGGTAATTAATTGTAACATATTATATGTACACTTCTGTAAGAAGTTTACACTTAAACTTCAATGTCTTGATTGATCAGCTTCAGACAATATTGTTGAAATCCCTCAATATAAACTGAGTGTATCAGTGATTATAAACTTTCCTCCACCTCTCGTCCCCCTGTTTTTCTCCCAATATCTGGAAGCTATACTACCACTTTTATTAAGGTTTAGAACATTTATATTTTATTCTGTAAATATAATAATTCATATTTTGCCTACAGGTTGAATTCTGAAAACTTAAACTGATAAATAGCATTTGATAATTTTATAATTATGTAACTGTTATTGATGTAGAATATACTACATATTTAGGACCCATTGAGAAAGAAATAGAATTCCTTTTTCTTTGCTTTTTAAACAACTTTGTTGAGGTATAACTTGCACACCATAAAATTCATCCCTTTTAACTATACCATTTCAAGATATTTAGTAAAGTTACCAAGTGATTCAAATCTTCATCATAATCCACCAATGTTTTCATCACCCCAGTAAGGTCCCTCATGTCCATTTACAATTAATCCCCTTTCCTACCTGCCAGCCTCAGGTAAACATTAATCTACTTTCTAACTGTATAGATTTGCCTTGTCTGATTTTTTTCTCTTAGAAAAACAGTTTAAGATTTATACATGTTGTTGGGATTTCCCTGCTGGTGCAGTGGTTAAGAATCTGCCTGCCAATGCAGGGGACACAGGTTCGAGCCCTGGTCCGGGAAGATCCCACATGCCGTGGAGCAGCTAAGTCCATGTGCCACAACTACTGAGCCTGTGCTCTAGAGCCCATGAGCCACAACTACTGAAGCCTGCGTGCCTAGAGCCCATGTTCCGCAACAAGAGAAGCCACCGCAATGAGAAGCCCACACACCGCAACGAAGAGTAGCCCCTGCGGGCCACAACTAGAGAAAGCCTGCGTGCAGCAATGAAGACTCAATGAGCCATAAATAAATAAACAAACAAATAAATAAATAAAAAGATGTACACATGCAGTAGCATGTGCCACTATTTCATTCCTTTTTATTGTTAGATAGTATTCCTTTGTTTTGATTTACCATATTTTGTTAGTCATTCATCAGTTGATGGACATTTGAGGTGTTTCCATTTTTTGGATATTATGAATAACTCTGCTATAAACATTGGTATGCAGGTATTTTTGTGAACTTATATTTTTTGTTTCTCTTAAGTTGATACCTAGGAAATCTAATTTTGTATTTTTCTACACCAGTCTACGCAAAGGAAAATGTCCCAATTATCAAGAGCATCTGGAGTTTTTTTTTTCCTATATGTCATTAATTACTTTGAATCATTCCATATTTTACAGTCTAACCACAGCTTTTTTTTTCCCTCTAGAGATTTAAAACAATTTTTAAATTAATATGTCAGAAATACTAAAAGGTATAAAGATATTACCCACAAACCTGCATATTTACACCCTACTTAAGAAATAAAATACTTCCAGAACACTTGAGGAACCTTATGGATTTCACCTCAGTAGCATCTCCCTCTCTTCTTTCCAGAGATTACCATTATCCAGAGTTTATCATCTTTATGCATTTAAATAAAAACTTTTACTAACTATATATGTATTTCTCAATTAGTTAAAAAAACAAACAAACATTTATGCTGTTTAAATTCCTACTGGACTTGATTTTTTCTCAACATTTATTTTTGTGAGATTTACCTATATGTATAGTGTTTTTTGGTTTTTTTTTTTACTGAAAGTCATACATTTTCATTGCCATGTTATATTCCATTTTGTGAATATGCCAACATTTACCCATTTTTCAGTTAATTGGAAGTTAACTAGTTAAATTTTTTTTTGGGTGGGGGCACTATAATTATTCTTTGTCACTGACCCAAGAATGTTTTTTTATCAGCATCAGGAAACTGTAGTAGGCTGACCTGAAAGCTTGTATAAAAGGTGAAATCTCAGAACAACCACAGTTCTTAACATCTTGTTTTATTCATTAATAATATATGTCAATTTTATTGACCTATTCAAAGAGCCAACCTTCTATTTCATTGGTTGTCTCTATTGCTTTTCTGTTTTCTATTTCATTGATTTCTGCTCTGATATTTATTTTCTTATTTTTAACTTATTTTGTGTTTAATTTGCTCATCCTCTTCAAGTTTTTTAATGTGGATCCTGAGGTCATTAATAGGAGAGCTTTGTTTATTTTTAAAATAGTAATATAGTGCTATAAATTTCCCCATAGGTACTGCTTTGGCTCATCTCACAGATTTTAATATGTTGTGTTTTCATCCTCATTCAGTTCATAATACTTTCTTATGTCCCTTTTATTTTCTTCTTTGACCTGTGGATTATTTAAAAGTGTATTATTTAGTTTCCAAGTATTTGGGAATTTTCCAGAGATCTCTGTTAGTGTTCTCTAATTTAATTCCACTGGGGTCAGAGAACATACTTGGTACGATTTGAATCCTTTTAATATTATTGAGACTTGTTTTATGGCCCAGAATGGGGTGTCCCTTGGTAAATATTCAATGTGTGCACTTTAAAATAATGTGTATTTGCTGTGTGGAGTGTACTATAAATGTCTATTATTCAAGTCTATTGATAGTGTTGTTCAGATCTTTTATATCCTTAATGGGCTTCTCTCTACTTGTTTTATCGGTTTTTTAAAGTGAGGAGTATCAAATATCTGATCATTTGACTGTAATTGTGAATTTGTGTACTTCTCCGTAGAGTTGCATTATTTTTGCTTCATGTATTTGAAGCTCTGTTATTATGGGCATCTTCATTTTGACACCTTCATTTTATATAGACATTCCTGTGCATTCAAAAGTATATTTATTATTATTTTCCCAATATTTGAAAATGGTGTTTAGCCTGGAAATTTTCAGAATACCTAATCTGCCATATTATTAAAAATTTACATCTTTTCTGGATTTTTTTCTTGTCAATTAAAATATAATGTGCTCTTACTTAATCAATAAAATAATTAATGATTTTAATTTTTGAGATTCTTGATAAATTTAATCCAATTTTTTTTCTTGAAGTCATCCTTTTGGATCCCTTTGGTTTCTTGTTTTAATTTGAACTAATTTCTTCTTAACACTTCTTCACAGATGTAAACCTCAGATTTTGTTTTTAATCTCCATGGCTAGGTTAGGTACGTGCCTCTGATTTTAGTCACTAATTAGTTTTTTGATTTTGAGGTGTACTGACTCATGTAATTATTTTAGAAGAGTATTTGAGTGATATGTTCTTTGAATTTGGTGCTTTTCTGAATATGTCATCATTTATCTTTGTCATTTTGTTATAGTTTGCTGGGTGTGGAATTCTGAGTTTAAAACTATTTGCCCTTTAATTCATTACATGGTGCCAGTATAACCTTAATATAAAAACCAATAAAGTTAGTGCCACAAATATTTAGAACAATTTCACTTATGCATGAGGATATAAACTTTCTAAACAAAATGAACATCAGCAATGCATTAAAAACAATAACACATTATGACAAATTATTTGGGAAATACTAGTTCATGATCAGTGAACCAATTGAAATAAATAATTATCAATATATTACAATCTAAAGGAGAAAAGTCATGCAACTGTATCAATAACAATAAATGCTAACAATTTAATAAGGTGGTTACCATGTGCCAGATGCTGTTCTAAATTCTTTATGTATAGTAACTCATTTAATCCTTATATCAACCTTATGAGGAAGGTGATATTATTACGCTCCTCTACACGTGAGAAGACAGACACATAATAGTAACTTAAAAAGATCATTTTGTTCTCTAAGTCAAAGAACAGGGATTCAAACTCAGGTAGTCTGGATCCAGAGTTTATGCTGTATTATATTCTGTCATTAATAGATATTGAAAAATCATTCTATAAATTTTTAACATTCCAATTAATAAGAATAAAGGAACTACTTATTATAATAGAGATAATTTACTTGTATATAGAGTTAAAGCAAAAGAGATTGAACATCTGAGAGATGAGACATATTGGATAAATTTTTGCCCTATATTCAGGACTATTTTCTCAATTCCCCTCAGAACTAACATTGAATGTTTTGTTTTGGGAAGCATATTTTAATTTCTTAGAATCCATTCTTGTTGTCTTATTTCTCTTTCTCATGTCAAATTTTTTTGGTTTAGTTTCATTTTATGAGTGCAACATTTCAAAATTTTCTCAACATATTAATTAGAAAAAAAAGTTGTATGCTATTCCCAAAGTTCTACTCTGTTCTCTTTAATGTGATTTATTTTATTTTTTTATTTTATTAATGTATCTTGCAGACATTAGTTATAAATTAGAAAAGAAAACTGCTTTGAATTCTCTACATTGACAGAAATAACTTTTTGATACTGCTTAAGGCTGAAGATTGTCTTGGCCAAGGATTTTAATAATAAACTGTTTTATGTAGCTTGTTCAAATTTTTATTTTATTTTATGAAACATATAATGCAATAATTAAGCATTTTTGTGTATTATGTGTGTAATCAGTATACTGTGAACTCTTAAATATCAATTCAATATATGATAGAAGGGACATACTGAAAGCAAAGGGCAAATGAGTTTTAATGAGGAGACAACATTCACCAACACACACTTAAGTAGAATAGACCTCATTCTTTACATTGCAATATTATTTGTAAGCTGTCCAGTGTGAGGGCTTGAAATTTCATGGCATAATTAGAAAATCATTGTGGCCTCAAAGACTCTGGTATCTTGGCTCATAAAACAGTAGTGGTGGAGTACTTGCTTTTTATGGAGATTTTTTCCCTGTGGTTTATCTTTGAGAACAGAATTCAGATGTTCATTGACTATCTCATAACAACAAAGTCAGGTAAGAGATTATTAAGTGAATGTAGCTAGGATTATCAATGAAGGCACAGTGAAGGTAAAATCAGTACTTTCAGAGCAAAGACTAACTTATTTCTGACAACTCCGGTAACTGCTCAAAAATGTGAGGCTGTGATTGTGTAAAGCTGTCTGCTAGCTGAAGACATTAAATTCAGATCGAGTTCAGGAAATAGCTTGTTGGAGAGAGGAAAACTGAGGCTTCACTTGATTTAACCTCTTTTTGTTTTTTTTTCTAGAAACGGTTTATTTTCTGTCAACCTTATTTCCGTTTTGTGTTTGAGTCTGTGGGAGAACAGTCTAAGCCCACTCAGGAGTTGTTCCTACCCGTTCAGTTGCCAGAGCACTGGGGGCCGCAGACAGTCCTCGCTGGCGGCTGAGGCTCGGTCTCCAGTGGGGAACTGCTGGGTGGGCACAGAGGGCACCTGCGCCTTCAGACCCGTCTGTGACCTCGGGTGCAGGAGCAGTGAGTTTGGGAGCTGGAGCAGGCCATTCACCCTGAAAGGCTCCCTCGGTCACAGCCTTTCCAGCAGCGGCCGGCTCTTCCTTTCCGTCTCTTCCGGAAGTGGAGATGGGGCTGATCTCCCAGAGGTGATCGCGGGAGATGGTGCCGCGCATGCGCAGACCATTCCGCGCCAGCGTTCACCACGTCAGACCCCTGAGTGGGCTCCTCTGTTGTTGTCCCGGGATAGTGGCATTGTCCACAGGGCGCAGAGGAGAGTCTGCGTCGCACGGGGCAATGGTGGGCGGGTTCACATAAGAGCCTCTGTGAGAGGCCGGTGGTGAGGCCGGCGGTGAGCCCTGGGAACGGTAGCCGCCAGAAGCCGTGGCTCGTGAAAGACTGCCGGGATCTGGTTAGTGAAGGTTCCAGCAGTGAGGTGGTCAGTGATAGGAGTGGCCCGGGTGGCAGCAGCAAACTTCAGCACAGCTTGCTGGCCAGTGTTCCTGGAGGATATGATGCTGGAATCAGCCGGTGTTCAACGGCAGCAATGACACAAGCTGCTGGAAGAAGCGTCTCCCCTGTTCTCAGATTTATGAGGTAGATGCCATCAGTTTTGCTTTTGTAGATGATTGTTCCATTTGGAAATCAAGGTTGTTGCCAACTAAGTGGGTTCCTGCTGCAAGAAATTTGAGGACAGCCTCCTCCTTCATTTGCAGGACGTCAGAGACTCAGGGCATTGTGAAAATTTCCCTTTAAGTTGCCACAGAAACCCAGAGGAGATATATTGATCCATTTCTGGGTAGCATAGAAAAACTAACCTCTTCTAACTTGTAAATCAGAGGGCACTGTCTAGAAAATTTTGCAAAGATTTTTTTTCTACATTTGACCCTTGAACAACACCTGTGTGGATCTGCTTATACATGGATTTTTTTCAATAGTAAATACTGTTGACTACCTGATCTGTGGTTGGTTGAATATGCTGACAGGGAAATGTGGATACTGAAGAATAGCGGATACTGGGGAACAATGTATATGGAGGGCTGACTATAATTTATATGCAGATTTTCCACTGAGGGCTGGGTGGGCACCTCTAGCTCCCGGGTTGTTAAAGGGTCAACTGTACATATTACAACTTTGACTAGATGCAGTCAGTGTTGTTTAGATAGACATAGTAACTTTATAGTGGAAGATTTCTTTTTTTTTAAGTTTACTTATTTATTTTAAATTTATTTAAAAAAATTTTTTGGCTGCGTTTGGTCTTCGTCGCTGCGCGCGGGCTTTCTCTGGTTGCTGCGAGCAGGGGCTACTCTTCGTTGAGGTGCGCAGGCTTCTCGTTATAGTGGCTTTTCTTGTTGCGGAGCATGGGCTCTAAGCACGTGGGCTTCAGTAGTTGTGGCACATGGGCTCAGTAGTTGTGGCACGCGAGCTCTAGAGTGCAGGCTCAGTAGTTGTGGCTCACGGGCTTAGTTGCTCCATGGCATGTGGGATCTTCCTGGACCAGGGCTCAAACCTGTGTACCCTGCATTGGCAGGCAGATTCTTAACTACTGCGCCACCAGGGAAGCCCCTGGGAGATTTCTTGTCAGTAAAATCATAGTGTTTATTTTAAAGGACTGGATTTAAATCTGAGGACTGTCTTTATTTCTCAATTGTCTCAACTGTTAATCGGGAATATTACCTACCTCATGGGCTTTTTGTAAGAATTTTAAAAAGTAATACTATTAGGTACTGGGAACAGTGTCTGACACATAGTGAACACTCAATAAATGTTAAATATTGTTACCTGTCTACTGTCTATGAATATCTCTACCTTAAACCTCAAGGTAACAGGTAAGCTTCTTGCAGGGAGGAATAAAACTACATTTGTGTCTCCAAACAAACAACAAGAGATATTGCTTTTAAGTATATTTTTCTTAGCAGCTTGCAGATAGCCATAGCTGTTATGAAGCTCATACTCAAGATCTGTGCTTGTTTCAAAGAAAGCTCACCATGTGTTGGGAGCTTGGCAGATGACTCAGTTCTGATTCCTTTTATGTCCACTTTCTCTCATTTTTCTTCTAAAATGCACAAGCAGCACAGCATCAATTTCTCTCTTCTCCTCCATCTCCCTCTCTTTCCCTTCTCCTCCCCCCACACTCCTTTTCCTTCAACACACGTACACAAGCAGACACACTAGTTGCATTTTATTTATTTTTTTAATCCCCAAAGGATTCACAGAGCAGTCTGTTTGCAGCTGCCGTGTTTTCCACTGGTTAAATTGGCAGTTACCTACTGTGTGGAGTTGCTAGGAGAAGGTGAATAAGCACGATTACAGCATCATCGTTGTACATATTTTTCAATAACAACCTGTGGAGCTCGGTGGTCTGTCTTCTGTATGGCTTTTATGTTATTTTCTCATTGTTGTCATTAGTATTTGTTGAATTTATTGTTAGAGGCTGGTATATTTTTAACTCTTGGTTCCAGATCAATTAGGAGACAAAAACCTTGGCATTTAAAACAGCCACTTTTTTCTCAGGGCGGTGCTGCTGATACTGTTTCCTACCATCTGTTTTCTTATTACATCCTGCCCTCCTTCCATTGGTAGAGAGGAATTCAGCTTCTTCTGGTGTGCTAAAGTCATTCACGTTTCTCTTGTGCATAATAGATCTCAGAAACTGTAGGAATTCTGATGTGCTTCAGTGCACAGAGCAGTAACAAATGAGCTGCTTTGGGGGAGAGCTGGAGCGCTCAGTTGGTCAGTAGTACAGTAGCAGGCTCACATGTGTCGATTGTTTCTGTGAGGTCAGAGGATCTGTTTATACTGCTGTCTGCTTGAAGGGAGGTGATGTGGTGAGCAGTGGATATGCCTGTCAAAGTCAATAGCAATTCTGGCAGAAGCTGCAGTCAGCTTTGTAAATCTGCAATGTTTTGATAGATAAGAGATGCTACTGTATAACTGTTTTAAGATTTGTAGTGGACTGAGGAATGCTTGTTCTAGCTGCTGAAACTGACTAACTGTATTGCCCTAGGAGTATCATCATGGGGTCTACTGCTACAGAAACTGAAGAATTGGAAAACACCACTTTTAAGTATCTCATAGGAGAACAGACTGAAAAAATGTGGCAACGCCTGAAAGGAATGTGAGTAAGCTCTTTGCTTGGTCTGTGTTTTTATCCACCTCTCTGACCAAAAAAATTTTGACTATTAACATGATGAGTTGTTGGTACTTTCTGACTTTGTGGTTTAGTGTTTCTTTTAGAAAGATTTTCTTAAAAAAAAAATAAAACGTCTCAGTCTTAGCTAACAACTTGCTTGAAGGATGTATAGTTCTTTTGCACAGGTATGTTTTATGTAAAGTAAGGTAACTCCCTGAGAATTCACTTCACTATTAGACTACATGGCTTCTTTTAGACATTCTGTATGCGTTACTTAGATATGTGGTTTAGATATGCAGAAAAGTAATTAGAAAAGCTGCTTGTCTGGGTACTTGCAGAAATAAAATTTGTCTCAGGTAAAAAGACAGATTACTACTAATACTTATTTCTTTGTGATTAGATTTTGAATAAAAAGGACAGGATTAATATGATAATAAATAACTATACTCCATTGTGCTTATTCATTATGTCTTAATAATATTTTTTTAAGAAAAAAATGTTTATGTGGTAAAATTACTAGCAGCATACCAAACTTGCTTGAGAGTTTTGGCTTAAATTAACCAATTCACTTCTGAGAGTACAGAATAGCTCATGGTGTAAACTAGACTTTAGTAAGATGGGTCAAGAAGTGTGCTTATTTCAAGCATGAAATGTAAGTACCTGAGTCAAACTTTAACTGCAGTACTGTTTACCTTGCTGTTTAAACAGCATTTAGGTTTTCTTCTGTGTATGTAACTAATTCCTGTTTAGTGTTCCAGCACACTATGTTTACATGCTTTATTTTAATTATGTCATAATTGTAAAATAAGATTTAATTTTTTTAAAATATGAAATATGAATATTTACAGGCCATTGCAATTGCTTAGTATGTTTGCAGACTTCAAATGAAAATATGTTTGCTTTTCTATAATAATAGCTAAAGGAATCCTATACCATGAGAAACACAGGTTTTCTAGGATTTGTATTTCTAATGTTGTGTACACATATTATGGTATAAAATGCAACATTTGAGTAAATTTAATGTTGCTGTTTATCAAAATCTATGAGTTTTTAAAAAGAAAAATGATATCAAACTTTGTTAGGTAAAAATTCCTTCTACTTTCTTCCGTTTGAATGTATTCAATGATGTTTATATAGTTAGTGTTCTCTGTATATTTTCTTACACTTGAAGTAATACATGGCATTACAGTGCACTGGTTTAAGAGCACATTAATAATGCAAACAACATTTACCAGAGAAAAACTTTTAAAAAGGAAGCCATCTTTACATCATTTGAATGAATTAGAGAAATATGTTTACAAGATTCATTGAAGATTTAGAAATCACAGTTTTTCTGTAAAGGTGGTTCTCTAGGGAAACAATCCTATAAAAGCAAATAACAGCTTACAAAATTAATCAGCATAGATGAAAATTAAACATTGGCAGTCATCAGCTGATTTGTATCCTAACCTAATGAGTGGATGAACATCTGTACCGGAAAAATTATATTTCATATTACAACCTATTTTAGATTTTCTTCCCTTTAGCAGGACGGGATGGTTTTGGTTTGTTTGTTTTGTTCAGTTTGTCTTTGTTCTATTTTTCTGCAGTTATTTGAATGTATGAAGATGTATGGTAGTGAGTGTATGCATATGTCTTTAAAAAATTTGAGAAGTGAATTTGTGTTTACCTAACATTTTACGGCAAAGTTATCCAATTTTCACACTATCAGTTGATCTCAAAGATCAACTGTCATATTTTTTCAGGAGAGGGTGATAGAGTCATTCAGCAGTAGAGCTTCATGACCATATTCAACACGGATGTAGGATATAATTATATATGTACCTATATAAATTTTGAATTGTGTCTATATAGCACCACTGAATGACCACATAGAGACACTGAATGACCAAATTACTGATAACTAGGTTTTTTAAAATAATTATTGCTAAACTGATGGAAATGACTGAATGCTTTTGCATTAAAGCAAGAAAGAATTTTCATTTTGGCACTATTATTTTAACTTATACTTGAAGACATTTCCAGTATTCTAGGTTCAGAATTGTCAAAACAAGAAGCTCTAAATCTAAAATCTGCATGACTAATGACAACCAAATTGTTTAATTATGGTCTTTTGTGTAGTCTAAATTCAAAGAAATGATATGAGGGACTCCCTATTCCATTGCTGAGATTGTCTTCCCTATTTAAAATGTTATAGTGACTCAAACAGAATTTTAGCTTATCAAAATGTCTAGTGCTAGAATCCCACTTTTAAGTAATGGCAATTAAAATCATGTTACTCATGAAAGCTATCAAATAATTTTCTTAGTTTGGCAAAAAAGGCTCAATGAAGGCCTTTAGATACTTGTTTGGAAAGTGATTTTTTGACCTTTAACTGCAAACTTTACAAATGCATTTATTTATTTCAACAGGATATTGAAATAAGTATATTTTTGAGGTTAAATAAAAATAGATACAAAGGTTAAAGTAAAATACGATTTATTCCAGTATACCTTAAAAATGGAAAACATGAACCACTAAAGGTAGATATTTACAGAAAATATTTTATAGGCATTTTCATATGACATTATATTTTAGAACACTTTTTTTCAGTCCATAGAAGTAATTTTTATATTTTGTAGCGCATGTGAAAATGTGGGTAAACTAATTAAAATATCAATTCTTCTCTATCATTTTGTTGATTTCTTTCATTGAACTTCTTTTAAATCTCCTTCATATAATATTTAATCGAGACAGCATATTCAGTAGTGTGCTAAGAAATCTCTTATTCATTTGTGGGAACAAAGGTAAAACAGTTTTCTCTTCCCATTTCTGATGTAGACTTGTATGCTTTGTTCTATTAATTTTCTTTTTATAGTTATGGCTCTTTTCTTTAGCTTTCTTCAATCCATCTTCTACCACTAATTTGTCACTCAGTATGACAATTTAGATTCTACACAATGCCTCACCATGTCTGATGGTAGAAATGTTAGCAAATGACTATGGCATCATGTCCTTCATAAACTACATTTAAAAAGAATCATATACTTGTCCATAAGTTACCAACCATTTAGGATTTGGAAAACACTTCCTATTTCTTTTGCCATCTTGAAACCTGATGAAATTTCTGGTTCAGAAGTTTCCTGTGACTCTGGGACCTATACTACTTCCTACATCCTGAGAACATTTGTCTAACACTAGTCTTTGCAAAGATTGTTAAGTTTATTGATTTCCATGAAGAAAGTTGATTTGAAGATTTTATATTTGTTTTCATTTATACATAGTAGTTTTTTTCAATTTAAAAAGAATCTTTTTTTGTGTCATGATACTGGTTTTTGGTCTTTAAGTGTAAAAAGGGCTCTTCCACTGTGGATTTTTTAAAAAATCAAATATGTTTTAAAACATTGGTACTGCTCTTTCCCATCAGTGCTACTGTTCTAAGAATTTGATCTAAGAGGTTACAGCATTTCCAGAAAACTGTGATCAAGTTAAAATTCCAGTGAAAACCACAAGGTGTTAGAGTAAAACTAAATCAGAGTGTTATCCTACTCAGTTTTTCAATAGAAAAGAGGAGAGTTTGAACTGCTCAAAACCATAAACTATTGACAAAAAAAGTGAGACTCACCACTCCATAGTACTTACTGCCAATACCTTCAGTTTTTATAGATGTAAGACTATGAGAATTTCGCTGTTAGAACCTAACGTAAGATATGATAATTGATTTTATATGTAGAGACACATACCTCTTTATCTCTCCTAATCCATACAAATATACAGATTTTAAGATCTGGAATTGTGAATGCAACAGTGGAAAGACTTAAACTTCTTTTCTCATTTTTTTCTCTTTGATTGGTGGTACACATGATCTTCAGTAGTAGAAGAATAAAATGTAGAGGAGCAGAAAGTGAAGGAGAAAGCAGGAACCCTATAACTAATTTCAATTAGCTGTTATTTTAGAGGGCAGTGTGTTATACGGTTTTCTGATGAAGTAGCCCAAAGCTTTATCACCAGGAAGATGTAGCAGAAATACATATTTAGAATAAAAATTGGCAAAAGGTAAAATGACAGGCATTATTAGCACCATATTACCAAACTAGAATTATACTTTAGGATGGAGCAACATTATAGATTAGAAGCAAATAAATCTGATCCTTTTACTCTCCTGCTTCAAACCTTTAAAGGCTTCTAGTGCCCTCCCTTCAAAGTTCAGCATCCATATGTATAAAATAGATAACTAATAAGAAGCTGCTGTGTAAAAAAATAAATAAAATAAAATTCAAAAAAGAAATAAATTTTAAAAAACCAGACAAACAAAAAAACAAAGTTCAGCATCCTTCCCAGGTCTTACCATACCTGTTCAACTTTTGGAGCCTGCTCTCATGCCTCTTCCTCTGTGGCCTCCTCCCACCCAAACCCAGGGTTGCACAGAAGAAATGCTGCTTACTTCCCATCTGCCTTTGCTCATTTTTTTCTCTCTTCCAGAGGGAACCACTCCTTTCTCCTCTCTCAGTCAGAGTTGCTCTTGCTTCCCATGAGGTTTTTAGAGATGTGTGGGGATGTTTCTGGTTGTTTCAGTGCCTGAGAGTGTTTCTGTATTCAGTGGGCAGCAAGGTCCAGGCATGATAACTGTCCTCCAGAGCTTAGGACATTCTCTTATCAGGAAGAATTGTCCTACTAAAAATTCTAATTGAGAGCCTATTAAGAAATGCTCAAAGATCTCTTCTTAAATTTCACTTGCAAAAGAAATCCTTCCTGACCTTCCATACTAGATTAGTTTCCTATATTTGGCTCATTAAGTAACCTGGGCTTCCCTTTTCATAACAAAATCTACCTTCCCCACAAGCTACTGAGAAAAAGAGCTATGTTCGCTATGATTGCTTGTGGATCTCCAGCCCATAGCATAATAACTGGCATATTGGACATAATGCAATAAATACTGTTAAATCAATCCATCAATGAATAAAATTCTGAATCTTATAGTGGGTCTAACTACAAAATTAGAAGATCAGTCAGGCTGTCAATATAAGGCCTAAAGCCAGGTGGGAGGAGTGGCGATAGATTCATAGCTGGAATAGGGATAAAGAAGATGGAAGGAAATAATGTTTGCTTATCGTCTACTAGTTGTCAGAACTTTCCAGATATAACATATCTGTATTCTCATTTACTCTTTTCAATGATTTCAAGAGGTAAGTATCCTAAGTTGGTTAAACAACCAGTGTCTGATGGAACTTGGATTTAAACACAGATCAGCCTAGTTCTAAACCACTTATTCATCTTGCTCCCCAAACAAAAAAACCACAAAAGAGGACATTCTCACAATGGTTACCTAGAAAGATCACCAGAAAAGGATCTAGAGTGGTGCTTCTTAAAACTTAGTCCATGAGCCTTATGATAGGCAGACTAATTGACCCCAAGAGATGTCCATGTCCTAATCCCCAGAACCCGTGAAAATGTTACCTTATATGTCAAAGGGGAATTAAGGAGGCAGACGGAGTTAAGGTTGCTAATCAGCTGACCTTAAAATATGGAGATTTGTCTAGATTATCCAGATGGGCCCATGTAATCACAAGCGTTCTTAAAAATGGAAGAAGGAGGCAGAAGGAGGTCACAGTGCCATGATGTGAGAAGGACTCAACTTGTCTTTGCCAACATCAAAGGTGGAGGAAACAGGCTATAAGCCAAGAAATGTGGAAACCTCTAGAAGCTTGAAAAGGAAAGAAAACGGAATCTCTCTCTAGAGCCTCTAAAAAGAATGTATCCCTACCAACACCTTGATTTTAGCTCAGTGAAACTTGCATCAAATTTCTGACCCATGGAACTGAAGATAATACATTTGCGTTGTTTCAAGCTACTCAGTTTGTGGTACATTTGTTGCAGTAGCAATAAGAAACTAATACATTTCTCCTGTAACAGAATAGTAAGAGTATTTAATCAACATGACCACTCCTGTCCTCTCCCAACACACACATACACTCTCACTCACACCCACATACACACACACAGACACAGACATGATGCCTAGAGGTGGGGCCCAGCCTAGGTTCCTCTATGGCACACTGGAGTTAGATACTCATTATCCTTAGCCATTAAATAACTCACTGTCCTCCATCTAACCCTGGATTACATGCCCAGAACCCCAGTTTTCTTACCAGGCTCTGATATTGAAAATATATAGTGGATTCACTTCAAATGTCAAAGAATGTTTATGCTATCTTTCTTGGAAATTGTTGATAAATCTCAGTCTCTGTTCTCATATGGATGTGTATGTGACTCTTTTGATGGATTAATAAGGCAAATCAGTTTAAAAAAATCAGTTTTTTAGTCATAAAACTGATTTGAAGAAAAGCATCTCATGAAGCCTATATTGGTATACAGATATAATATTAATATAAATCTCAGTTCTTGCATAACATTATGTTATGCTTTCTAGAATAGACATTGTTGAGATGAAATACCTTAGAGATGAAGAAATTGAACTTGGAAACAGTCAGATATTTTCTAATACCATCTATCATTTAATGAGTGACTGTGGAAAAGTTATTAGCTTTTCTGTGATATCCAACTATTTCATTCATTATTCATTCAATCATACTTACTGATTGTGTAGTATGTCAGGTACTATTTTAGGCACAGGAACTTACATTCTAGAGGAAACAAATAACCAAAAAGTAAATTACAAAAAGTAAGTTAAAATGGAGTAAGAAGTGACCTGAAAAAAATGTGCTAGGTCATGTGGTCAAGAGTCACTTGGAGAAGGTATTTTGGCTAGTCAGGGATGACTTCTCTCAGGAGGAGCTGAGACAGACAAAAATTGATACCTATCTCATTAGATCTTGGGATGAGAGAGAGGCTAAGGAATGTCACATAATCTTTGCCCAAGTTCAGAATTAAGTGAAGGACAGATATAGGAGTCCAGTAGATGGAGATAAAATGTCAGCTTCATTGAAAGACTAAATTTGTAATGGAGAGTAAGGTTTTTGGTTTGCAGCTAAATAAGCCAAAACATCTCTGAATTCAACTTACTGCCCCAAACTGTAGACTTCCCCAAACAGGGACAAAGTCTCTTCTCCTAAATTTACCTCATAACCTCTGGTAGATGAGATATGCTTTCTACAAGTAGAATATCCCTTCCACGCCCCTTGAAAAGGACAGCTTACATCCCAAAATCTAATTCCTTCTCCACAATTCACCAACCAAATGTTGCTTCTCCTCCTCTGTGAAAGAATGTGAGAAGTGGCAAAGAGAGGCCAGGAAGGCTTTTCCAATGAAAGGTCCTTCCACTTAGAAGGAAGCATTAGGATCTGGGAATCTGGATGTTGCCAGAGTCAAGATAGTGAAAATTAAATAAAATAATGTATTTAAGAAATATAACTCAGTACCTGGCACATAGTAAGCTCTTAAAACATTGTAATTATTAATATTCCCATAATCTTGTCCATTCTTACGTGTATTCCAACTCTACTGTTTAACAGCTATATGGTAAGTTGATTCATTTTTCAATGTCTTGGTTTCTTAACTGAAAATGGGAATAATATCCTTACCAATCTCATAGGTGTTGGGAATATTAAATGAATTAATGCTTATAAACTGCTAAGAACAGTGTCTAGAGTTCAAGTAGTACTAGCAGTATCATTATTATTACTGATAATACATGCAGAAGCAGAATTCTATTTTTTTTTTCAGGTAATTTTCTTAGAATCAGTAGACAGAGCAGGATTGTCAACGTGAGAAAAGAAGGCTTTCTTTTAGCTCAGTGGAAGTGGTCTCACCAAAATCCTCAGGTTTCTCTTTACCAGAACAGTTATACTCAAGGATTTACCTTTCCCCGAGGCAAGAGTGTGTTATGTGGGAAGAGAGAGCTGAGGAAGAGAAGTGGGCTGGCCTTGAGAGTTTCACTGATAGAAGAATTGCCTTGATGGATTCGGTGTCTTTTGTTCAGTGTCTTGTTCAGCATCTTGTAGTGGTCTTAGAATGGATTTTATGTCTCTGTAATCATGTATGACCTAGGGCTAATCTAATTTCCTGAGTCACTCGGGCTTGAAAATCATTTGTTAGGTTTTTTCTTATCCCTGTCTAGGTCGGGTTCATAAGAGAGTTGATTTCCAAGTAATTATTGTCATGTGCCATGGTCATTCCTTTTGTCAATTCATTATAGAAAATACCAAATCACCATTATGTTATTAGATTTTGTCCTTCATTCTAACGTATTTCAGTCAGCTAATCAAATGTAAATATTTGAGCAAGTCTGATTCCCATCTGGAAAGGACTGTGCTGTAAACCATTTGGATATGAAAGGAACTGTTCATTAGCATCATTAAACAGATGATAGTGTTAGGGCTTATGAGAATCCTAGTATTTCACATACCTGATCTGAACAAGTATTGGGCACGAATAACTATTTCTTGTTAAGAAAGGACATAAAAATTATAACAGGTTATTAGAGGCATATAAATGAAACATTTTGACTCTTTTGGTTCCTCCTTTAAGCTACAATTTCTTGAGGTTGTTGAAAGAGATTATATTCTATTTAATATCTTATAAAATATCTAAAAACAAATTTTTATTAAATAGGCCCAGAAAATGCTCAAAGCAAATAATTTCTGGTAGGTAAAATTTTGATATTTGTAGCTGTTCAAGTAAGTTTGTAAAGAGGCATGAAAAAATAGTAAAATCTCTTAAGCACCAGTGTCTACAGGGCGGCAAAACAGAGGTCAACCTGAATTAAACTCTGCATAATCATGGAGAATCGAAGGATTCTTGGAATTTTGTACATGAATCAGGTCCTTGATAACTTAGAAGAAAATCCCAATAGACTTCTTATCAGCAAAGCAACAGTATGATGACTCTGGTCCACTTAAAACTGGACTTTCTAAGACTTGGTTAAAAATAAACAGCATTTGGAGCAAGCTAAGAAAAAACTGTATGACTTGGGCATTAGTCATGTTTTTGATTAGCTTAAGCTATTTAAAATCACCTTATAATTGCTTAGTAGTAATCACACTTTTTAATTCTTTTATGGCTTATTCTTTCTAAAATATTTTTCTTTTGATATGTATGGTTCAGCATAATTATCCTGTTTTTCTGATGAGGAAACTGAGCCCCAAAGACATTAAATAACTTGACTAATGTTCCCCTGTTAGTAGGGGGAGAGCCAGATTCCTAGGCCCATACCTATTCCCTTGAACACTGACTTAGATAATTCTATTTAACACTCGAGACTCACTATAAAACCTGACATTTCAGGAGTTAAAAACTGCTCTCTTATTTTGATTTTTCCACAATCCTGCCATCTGTTTGCCTAATTCTGCATACTCAAAGATGAATACTAAGGGGAGTTATCTCTTGGCATATGCTTTAGATGTCAGAAACTCCCTAGTTTTATTCCTTTCCTTTTCTAGGACATGCACTACCATGACCTCTTTAATTAATTTATTTAAACAATGATCCTAGCTAGAATTTGCAAAGGAATTTGACTTTTCCTAAACCCTCTTGCCCCTTTGGAGTTTGGACACTTACAAAATTATTCTAATTTATTTGGCCTTTAGTATGCCAAACAACAGAGAAAAATAATGCTGCACAGTAGAAATGTCTGGATGTCTGTCCCTGAAGATTTTTATTTACCAATGAGAATAAAGCCAGGAGTTTTAATGATTAAAACAAGGTATTTTATTCTTGCTGTGCTTTCTCTTCTTTTCATGTTATAACAGATTTTAAGCATATGATAAGGTTCTTTTTTAAAGTAAAGTGAGCATTTCTCCTTTTGTTTATTTTAGAAAAATCATCTAAATGGAGTTTATTCTACTTTATTGCCAGCAGAGA
The DNA here is from genome assembly GCF_025265405.1 of Mesoplodon densirostris. Taxonomy (NCBI): domain Eukaryota; kingdom Metazoa; phylum Chordata; class Mammalia; order Artiodactyla; family Ziphiidae; genus Mesoplodon; species Mesoplodon densirostris. The sequence goes on along the minus strand of NC_082668.1, from coordinate 100,382,513 downwards.
ATATAAACTCCTTAAAGGCGTGCAGTATTTTCCTCATCATTTCTTAGTCTGTATTTGGAAATGGTTACTAGATGGGCTAAGGAGCTCTTATGAACTTTAAGAACTCTCAAAATCTTCAATACCTCCTACTGGTCCCAATATGAAAAAGTGTCTTTATATGTGTGACCCTCTTGATATTTCATCCCCTAGCAAATCTCTGCTTTAATATCTCAAGTTTTCCAAGGAGCCCTCTATTTTCCAGAAATTCTTTTATGCTGTTGTTTACTGTTACAATACATCCCAATTTGTTCATGACTTCCTGCATCCACTCTTGGATAATCCCTCCCATACTGACTCTGAGCTTGGCCAGAATGTTGGCTAACTTGCTTTGGCCAATGGGATGTTAGTAAATGTGACACAAGCAAAGGCTTGGGAAGGGCTTATGTATTGGGGTTTACTCTCTCCTGCTGCTCTTTGGAACCCCCGTACCAGTACTGAAAGAAGCCTGATTAAACCTACTGGAGGATGAGAATGTGGAGCAGATATAAACCATTCCAGCTGAGACCCCTCTAGACCAACCAGATCATCAGCCACCAGACATGTGAGTGAGGTCATCCTGGATTATCCAGCTTCCTCAAAATCATGACAAAATAGTAAATGTTTATTGTTTTCGGCTACTGAATTGCAAGATGGTTTGTTACACACAAAAAAAATGCCAACAGATATAAGCTCTTAGCCTCTAAATTTTTCATATAGTTCTTCTCTGGCTTCCACAGTTTTTTGCCATTAACACTCTTCTTCTCTCCCTCATCATCTCCTATCATTTATTTCTTTTACCCAATCAAAAATTAGGAATATTTCAAAGATTATAAAAATGAAAACTGAGGTCCCTATTTTCAGAAAGTCAGTACAATAAAATTCTCTTCTACATTATTTCCACAAGTAACAATATCAATGGTACATACCCACTTACAGTATTTCTTGCAAAGCGTGATCATTCAGTAGCTTGTATATTGAAGTTGTGTTGCTTTTAGGTTTGTTTAAACAAATATAATTTTCCACCAAATAGAAGAGAAACATAGAATAAGGCAGGGAAACTGCATAGTTTCATAAGAGAAGATGGTTCATATCCTGTTACCCTGGCAACAGGCACTGGGAAGGCCAGGGCTCCCCACACATCCTGTTGCCCTGACAACAGGTCAGGCAGGGCATGGGAAGGCCCAGTTTCCACTCTTCTCGGCCTTTTCTTTTCAACCACAAAGAAAAAGGAGAAAGGGATTTTGTATCTTGTTCCTCCCCACCTACATATTTCTTCTATTATCTGAATCACTCCAGTATAAGATTATCTTTCCAGATGTAGGAGAGGGTAAGAAAATAGTGACCTCAATTTTTACATTCATAAGCTCTGAAACATTTGCTAATTTTTGATTGGGTCAAAGGAGTAAATGATAGGAAAAAAAGAAGAGGGAGGGAATCAAAGTAGTAGAGAGAATAAATTGTGGAAACCAGATCAGTAGTATACAAATAATGTAGCAGTAAAGGCTTTAAATTCTATAAAACACAAGTCCTCAACTTCTGTAAACCAGATTCTTCTTTTAAAAATTTTTTTTGTAAACCAGATTCTTATTGGTGAAGAGAAAAGTGGCAAAATCTTCTCTCAGAAAACAGGAAACGGCATTTGTGGAGAAAAGATTTTGAATTTCAATTGAGCGAAAAAGGAGCTGTAGGCTGGTGAAGAGGAAGTATCTTTAGGAGACTATAACCAAGTTAAAATTGAATTTCTAGAAGACCAGGTGGGAAAGTTGGAGCCTAATCAGAATATCACTAGAATCCATGAAAAAACACTCAAGACTGTATGGGACTAGATAAGGTGAACCTTCTAGGTACTCTAATTGCACTTCATGTATTATTATTATTATTGTCCATTTAATTTGCTGCCTTCTAGGTAACCTTCTTACTTCCCTAGAGGCAACAAGAGGGGACAGGTAGCATCCATTTGCCATGTGTTTAGTATTGTTTCCTCAGTACCTAGAATAGTACACTGCATAAAGTAAGAACTTAAAACTGTCTCACTATAAAACCAGTAATTAGGCAACGTGTAACAACTTTACATTTGAGTGGTACAGCTAGTAAAGCTATATAATTCAGCAGCAACATTAATTCAGGTTGGAAGGTCAAGAAGGTTTTATGGACCAGTAGAGATTATTGGAGATGTGACTATATGACAGACAAAACAAAAAACAAAAGATAAGCCTTGTAATATGGAACTTAGAATCTCAGAGGATGGTTGTGAGGGATAAAATAACGCAGTCAAAGTGCCCAAACGCTGGGCCTGGCACAAAATAAGTATATGCAATTGTAAATTAGTTTTGTGGCACAACTATGTGTAAGACAGTGTGTTTGTTTTTGCCCATTCCTCTGCCAAATATAGACTGAGATAAAAGTTGACTCTAATAACTGTCTGATGGGTAGAGGCAGAGGAGATTCAACACTGAGTGAGCTTCCTACTCCAAAATTCTAAATTCTTAAGTTCTATACCAGTCGTATCCTAGGAAAACTCAAATTTCTGTTTCGTTATGTAGTTGAATAGTTGGGATTATATTGAGAACATCTCTCAGTGATTAGTGAGTATTCTGTGTTCACATGGCCTTGTGGCCCAGAACTCTTGGTGAGTGAAGATCGCTGTGTATCCTGTGAGAGTTAGTTGCCTGCTGAAGCTTCCAAACTGTAATGAGTCAGACAAATGGAGATAAGCTGACCAAATTTGTAGGAGATCAGGTTAAATACTTTATATTAGCTTCTGGGCTGCAGGTACTTGTCTGCTACTGAGTTGAAGAAGACTAACTAATCCTTTCTTTGTACAGTTCCTCAAAGAGAAACTTTGCAAGGTAGTCTTGAAATGTCACAATGTGATTGAGCAATTTTAACAGTTTTTGAGGTTTATTTTTACCAGACATTCAAGTCCAAGGTGTGTGACAAGGCTTGAAGTAAAGTCATAATTTTCAAGCTGTCATTTAATATTTGTGTTCTCTGACTTCATCCTTCATGTGAATCATATTTCAATTCAGGATAAATATTTGCAAAGGGGCTTCCCTGGTGGTGCAGTGGTTGAGAGTCCGCCTGCCGATGCAGGGGACACGGGTTCATGCCCCGGTCCGGGAAGATCCCACATGCCGCGGAGCGGCTGGGCCCGTGAGCCATGGCTGGTGAGCCTGTGTGTCCGGAGCCTGTGCTCCGCAACGGGAGAGGCCACAGCAGTGAGAGGCACGCGTACCACAAAAAAAAAAAAAAAAAATATTTGCAAAAACTGTATAAAAATGTGTATCAAAAGATGCCTCTAAGAGCAAACCTGTCTACCATTAATGGAGTCATGAATTAAGGAGAGATCACATATACTTCATGACTGAGAATATTCCAAAATGGAATTCACAACCAAACTATTAATATACAGTTTAAAGGATTAAACTATACCTGGCATTAGTCCCCAAATGACTTTATTATATATACTTTCCTTCTGTTTTACATAAGGCATTATAACAAATTTTTTGATTCATTACCAAAATTGTTTTAGTTTTCTAAATAAAAAATGATCAAATACAATGCTAAAAATTATTTTGTTTACCATTATTCTGATATTTCTTTGATTTATGTCTATAATAAATTAGCATAACGTCCATGTTCTGTTGTTAGACAAGTTGGTTGATCCACTGATAACTATAGCACGTGGAGAATAAGAAATAACATGGAATCACTTTAGAGCATTTTGGAATTAGAAACATGTTGCCAAGTAATCTTAGTTCCCTAGAAAGAGGAAATGTTTAAGTTCAGAAATAAGGAATTAAGAAACTCCTCCCCCTGATAAACTCAAATTGTTTTGTTAAGTGTATGTCTTATGGGTATAAAAGTAAACACTAATTTACACAGTGTGAGTCAAACTACAGTAATCTTAGCATTGATTAGAACTATATTAAGAATGGGAGTCATTAAGAAATAAAGTTGTAGCTTAAATTCGTCAGGACTGTACTGACACTTGTAAAAATATTGAGGTGCTTTGGAAAGTAGGACTAGCATTGTTTCTAACCCAATTCAGCTGACTTGTTAATACAATTTAATTTATTTATTCATTCAATGACAATTCATCATGGGGCACACAGAGAGTTCCAGCATCATTCTAGGCACCAGGGATACAATGATAAACAATACAGTCATGACCTCTATCGTCATGGAATTACATTTTGATAGTGAGGATGGATGATAGACAAGCACACAAAAAATATGCAATGTAATTTGAATAAAAGCAAATAGAATAAGATGGCAATGTGTCTGGGAGGTTCATATGGGCTACTTAGAAGAGCAGTCAGGGAAGGGCTTCCATGACAGCAACTCATGAAGAGGGACCTTAATGAAGTGAGGAGTTAAGTATGCCAAGACCTGAAGTAATGGCATCCCAGACAGAGGGAACCAAGGGCACAGCCCCCAAGGCAGGATGCATGTGGCATGTTTGAGGAAAAACAACAAGACCAGGAGGCCTGGATCACAGCAGGTAAGGGAAAGAGTGAAAGAATTGTGTGTGGAGAGAAAGGCAGAAGCCAGATCATCTAAGACCCAACAGGTCATGATAAGAAATTAGGATTTTATTCTGAGCCTGGTAGAGAGCTCTTGGAGCTTTGAAGAAGTGAAGTGGAGTGTTAAGACTTAGGTTTTAAAAGGAATTCTCTGGTCATTTTGTGGAAACTAACACTGAGGAGGGGGAAGGCAGGGAAGAACAAGATTAGAAATAGGAGGATATGTTAAGAGGTTATGGCAGTTGTCCAGTTGGAGAATTGGTAGCTTTGGTGACACTGGTACTTATGGAATTGGTAAGAAGTATTCAGATTTGGGACATATTTAAAATTCAAACTGGTAGGACTCATGATGAATTGGATGTGGGAGTGTAAGGTTTGAAAAGAATGAGATATAATGCCTTATTTTGTGCGTGTGTGTATGTGTGATCCTGAACAACTGGGTCTATGGTCCCTTGTCTGAAATCCTTGGGCCCAAATGTGACCTGAATTCATAACTTTTCAGATTTTAAAAATGTAGTAAGGTGCCTATTCCAAAAATTACTAAATATTCCCAGTGGGATCTAGGGTACCTCCCAATGAATATTTCTGTAACAAAACATGTAAATATTCACTTAATAAAGACAAAAATGGTCTGTATTCAGTTCAGGTTTTGGTGCCAAATGAGTTCAGGTCAGATCAGATTTTACTGCCAAATGAAAATGTCTGTTTTTTAGAGCCTTAGGATTTTCATAGCTGTGGATAAAGGATTATTAACCTGTTCCATTTCCTGAAATGGGGAAGTTGGTGGTGAAAACAAAAAACTCTTTTGGATCCATGAATTTTGAGATGCGTACTAGGCACTCAAGTGGTCTTACAAATAAATAGCTGGACAAATGAGAAGTCAAGGCTGAAAATATAAATTTGGAAGTCATCAATATATGGATATATTTAAAGGCGCTAAATGAGATCATCTAGGGAGTTAAAATTGGTATAAATTAGAAGAGAATCAAGGGTTGAGCTCTCAGCCACCCCAATATTTAAAGGTTGGGAGAGAAGACAGTAAAGGAGACTGAGGAGTAGCCATTACGCCATGGCATCTTGGAAGTCAAGGGAAGACTATTTTTTAAGAAAGTCAGTGTCAAATGTCAAATGTTGCTGAGAGGTCATGTAACATAAACTGTGCCTTGACTATTGGTTTTTGCATTGTAGAGGTCTTTGGCAATCTTGGCAAAACACTCTCAGTGAAGTGGTGGGACAAAATCCTAACAGGACTGGGTAGAAGAGAAGACGAGCTGGAGAAGTGGGGACAGCATGCACAGTTAACTCTTTAAAGAATTTTCTATAAAGGCGATCATAGAGGTAGGGTGATAGCTAGTGGGGGGGTTAAGGGTAAAGGAGTTTATGAAATGTAGAAGATATTATTAGAGGATTATGATGGGAATGATGATAGAAATGATTTTGTAGAGAGTGAGAAATCAATGGAGAGAGAGATCTCCAGCCCCTTGAGTAGGTGAGAGGTAAGGATTGCTTAAGTGCAGAGATTGGATCTAGGAGCAAGCGTGGCTCATCCATGGCAACAGGAGGGAAGGCAATGTTTGGGAACATTTGCAAGTAGGTAGGTGTAAGCATGGTGATGGTCCTCTCTGATTACTTTATTTCCTCAGTGAAGTGAAATAAGAGGCTATTTGCAGAGACTGAGAAGGAGAGAGAGGGAGTGGAGATCTGAGGAGAACATACGAAACAATCACCTCAGAAAGCAGTGTGACTAAGGTGGAATTGACAGGCAGTGCTGAGCATCCACTTCAATGGTATATTTAAAGTGAGATCAGCCTGCATCCCTGTGTCCTTTTTTTCCCTGCTACATTCAGTTTAGCTGCTTCCATGCAGGGTCAGAGCAGATGCAGAACTGGGTTTACAGAGTTCTTATTTTGTCAGAAAATGTAAATGCAATGGATGAAGAAGGGGAAGCTGGTATTGAGGGCCTCTTCAAGGTTAAAGGTAAGGGGAGAGATGAGGGCATGGGGAGAATGCTGGCCAGTGAAAAAGTGGATAAGGTCAGAAGATTGGATGTAGAGAAAGGGATAATGAACTTCTGGAATGAGATGCTAGGATCAGTGAACTTTTTCTCTTCTCAAAGACACAAAATGATATAATAAACACATATTATGTGTAGACAGGCCTATACAAGAAATACAATTTATGAAACGAATCTATGGCAGGTAATTTTATTTTCCCCCTTTTTACAGAAGTCTGCTGTGAGTTCCTTTACATTTTGTTACTAGGCTTTCTCTTCAAAACAGAAGAGGCTGTTAGGAGTGTGGCTATTCTGCAAAGAAAACATAGCTGGCAGATCTAATTTTAGGTTGCTTTTCCTTGACAACAGCCTTTTAAGTATTGCTTATACAACAATAAAAATTGGCTCCACAAATTAATGAGACTGCATTTGGTCAAGAAGTTCAATTCCCTTTTACACTTGAGCTTTTCACAGTGTCATGAGAACACATAATAGGGCTTTCTCTTCAGCTTGCTTCAGTGACTGAAGTTTTACTGTTTATGGTGTTCTTGGTGTTGGATGACAAATTTCAATATATGTGTCAGTAAAACAGGCCAAGCATGCAATGAAGGACTGCTGTGAAATATGGTTTTAACCACAAGGATATGGAGATTGTTTCACTACATAAGTGTTGTTGTTCCTCTTTACATTAATGGTAGCTTAGGTGGCCTAAATAATTCAGACTTTAAGTTCCCCCTTGAGAGCCAAATCATGTTGTGAGTCTGTATATGCTAAGTGAGCAACTACTTGTCTCTTTCTTTGATGATTTATTACCAAGAGTGAAGCTTGCTTGGTTTAAATTTTTTTTTTTTTTTTTTTTTTTTTTTATTTTTTTATTTTTTTAAATTTTTTTTATTTTACAAATTTAATCAGTTATACATATACATATGTTCCCATATCCCCTCCCTTTTGCGTCTCCCTCCCACCCTCCCTATCCCACCCCTCCAGGCGGTCACAAAGAACCGAGCTGATCTCCCTGTGCTATGCGGCTGCTTCCCACTAGCTCTCTACCTTATATTTGGTAGTGTATATATGTCCATGCCGCTCTTTCACTTTGTCACAGCTTACCCTTCTCCCTCCCCATATCCTCAAGTCCATGCTCTAGTAGGTCTGTGTCTTTATTCCTGTCTTACCCCTATGTTCTTGATGACATTTTTTTCTTAAATTCCATATATATGTGTCAGCATACAGTATTTGTCTTTCTCTTTCTGACTTACTTCACTCTGTATGACAGACTCTAGGTCCATCCACCTCATTACAAATAGCTCAATTTCATTTCTTTTTATGGCTGAGTAATATTCCATTGTATATATGTGCCACATCTTCTTTATCCATTCATCCGATGATGGACACTTAGGTTGTTTCCATCTCCGGGCTATTGTAAATAGGGCTGCTATGAACATTTTGGTACATGTCTCTTTTTGAATTATGGTTTTCTCAGGGTATATGCCCAGTAGTGGGATTGCTGGGTCATATGGTAGTTCTATTTGTAGTTTTTTAAGGAACCTCCATACTGTTCTCCATAGTGGCTGTACCAATTCACATTCCCACCAGCAGTGCAAGAGTGTTCCCTTTTTTCCACACCCTCTCCAGCATTTATTGTTTCTAGATTTTTTGATGATGGCCATTCTGACTGGTGTGAGATGATATCTCATTGTAGTTTTGATTTGCATTTCTCTAATGAGTAAAGATGTTGAGCATCCTTTCATGTGTTTGTTGGCTGTCTGTATATCTTCTGTGGAGAAATGTCTATTTAGGTCTTCTGCCCATTTTTGGATTGGGTTGTTTGTTTTTTTGCTATTGAGCTGCATGAGCTGCTTATAAATTTTGGAGATTAATCCTTTGTCAGTTGCTTCATTTGCAAATATTTTCTCCCATTCTGAGGGTTGTCTTTTGGTCTTGTTTATGGTTTCCTTTGCTGTGCAAAAGCTTTTAAGTTTCATTAGGTCCCATGTGTTTATTTTTCTCTTTATTTCCATTTCTCTAGGAGATGGGTCAAAAAGGATCTTGCTGTGATTTATGTCATAGAGTGTTCTGCCTATGTTTTCCTCTAGGAGTTTGATAGTGTCTGGCCTTACATTTAGGTCTTTAATCCATTTTGAGCTAATTTTTGTGTATGGTGTTAGGGAGTGATCTAATCTCATACTTTTACATGTCCCTGTCCAGTTTTCCCAGCACCACTTATTGAAGAGACTGTCCTTTCTCCACTGTACATTCCTGCCTCCTTTATCAAAGATAAGGTGACCATATGTCCGTGGGTTTATCTCTGGGCTTTCTATCCTGTTCCATTGATCTATCTTTCTGGTTTTGTGCCAGTACCATACTGTCTTGATTACTGTAGCTTTGTAGTATAGTCTGAAGTCAGGGAGCCTGATTCCTCCAGCTCCATTTTTCGTTCTCAAGATTGCTTTGGCTATTCGGGGTCTTTTGTGTTTCCATACAAATTGTGAAATTTTTTGTTCTAGTTCTGTGAAAAATGCCATTGGTAGTTTGATAGGTATTGCATTGAATCTGTAGATTGCTTTGGGTAGTAGAGTCATTTTCACAATGTTGATTCTTCCAATCCAAGAACATGGTACATCTCTCCATCTATTTGTATCATCTTTAATTTCTTTCATCAGTGTCTTATAATTTTCTGCATACAGGTCTTTTGTCTCCTTAGGTAGGTTTATTCCTAGATATTTTATTCTTTTTGTTGCAATGGTAAATGGGAGTGTTTCCTTGATTTCACTTTCAGATTTTTCATCATTAGTATATAGGAATGCCAGAGATTTCTGTGCATTAATTTTGTATCCTGCAACTTTACCAAATTCATTGATTAGCTCTAGTAGTTTTCTGGTAGCATCTTTAGGATTCTCTATGTATAGTATCATGTCATCTGCAAACAGTGACAGCTTTACTTCTTCTTTTCCCATTTGGATTCCTTTTATTTCCTTTTCTTCTCTGATTGCTGTGGCTAAAACTTCCAAAACTATGTTGAATAAGAGTGGTGAGAGTGGGCAACCTTGTCTTGTTCCTGATCTTAGTGGAAATGGTTTCAGTTTTTCACCATTGAGGACGATGCTGGCTGTGGGTTTGTCATATATGGCCTTTATTATGTTGAGGAAAGTTCCCTCTATGCCTACTTTCTTCAGGGTTTTTATCATAAATGGGTGTTGAATTTTGTCAAAAGCTTTCTCTGCATCTATTGAGATGATCATATGGTTTTTCTCCTTCAACTTGTTAATATGGTGTATCACATTGATTGATTTGCGTATATTGAAGAATCCTTGCATTCCTGGAATAAACCCCACTTGATCATGGTGTATGATCCTCTTAATGTGCTGTTGGATTCTGTTTGCTAGTAGTTTGTTGAGGATTTTTGCATCTATGTTCATCAGTGATATTGGCCTGTAGTTTTCTTTCTTTGTGACATCCTTGTCTGGTTTTGGTATCAAGGTGATGGTGGCCTCGTAGAATGAGTTTGGGAGTGTTCCTCCCTCTGCTATATTTTGGAAGAGTTTGAGAAGGATAGGTGTTAGCTCTTCTCTAAATGCTTGATAGAATTCGCCTGTGAAGCCATCTGGTCCTGGGCTTTTGTTTGTTGGAAGATTTTTAATCACAGTTTCAATTTCAGTGCTTGTGATTGGTCTATTCATATTTTCTATTTCTTCCTGAGTCAGTCTTGGCAGGTTGTGCATTTCTAAGAATTTGTCCATTTCTTCCAGGTTGTCCATTTTATTGGCATAGAGTTGCTTATAGTAATCTCTCATGATCTTTTGTATTTCTGCAGTGTCAGTTGTTACTTCTCCTTTTTCATTTCTAATTCTATTGATTTGAGTCTTCTCCCTTTTTTTCTTGATGAGTCTGGCTAATGGTTTATCAATTTTGTTTATCTTCTCAAAGAACCAGCTTTTAGTTTTATTGATCTTTGCTATCGTTTCCTTCATTTCTTTTTCATTTATTTCTGATCTGATTTTTATGATTTCTTTCCTTCTGCTAACTTTGGGATGTTTTTGTTCTTCTTTCTCTAATTGCTTTAGGTGCAAGGTTAGGTTGTTTATTCGAGATATTTCCTGTTTCTTAAGGTGTGATTGTATTGCCATAAACTTCCCTCTTAGAACTGCTTTTGCTGCATCCCATAGGTTTTGGGTCGTCGTGTCTCCATTGTCATTTGTTTCTAGGTATTTTTTAATTTCCTCTTTGATTTCTTCAGTGATCACTTCGTTATTAAGTAGTGTATTGTTTAGCCTCCATGTGTTTGTATGTTTTACAGCTTTTTTCCTGTAATTGATATCTAGTCTCATAGCATTGTGGTCGGAAAAGATACTTGATACAATTTCAATTTTCTTAAATTTACCAAGGCTTGATTTGTGACCCAAGATATGATCTATCCTGGAGAATGTTCCATGAGCACTTGAGAAAAATGTGTATTCTGTTGTTTTTGGATGGAATGTCCTATAAATATCAATTAAGTCCATCTTGTTTAATGTATCATTTAAAGCTTGTGTTACCTTATTTATTTTCATTTTGGATGACCTGTCCATTGGTGAAAGTGGGGTGTTAAAGTCCCCTACTATGATTGTGTTACTGTCGATTTCTCCTTTTATGGCTGTTAATATTTCCCTTATGTATTGAGGTGCTCCTATGTTTGGTGCATAAATATTTACAATTGTTATATCTTCTTCTTGGATTGATCCCTTGATCATTATGTAGTGTCCTTCTTTGTCTCTTCTAGTAGTCTTTATTTTAAAGTCTATTTTGTCTGATATGAGAATTGCTACTCCAGCTTTCTTTTGGTTTCCATTTGCATGGAATATCTTTTTCCATCCCCTTACTTTCAGTCTGTATGTATCTCTAGGTCTGAAGTGGGTCTCTTGTAGACAGCATATATATGGGTCTTGTTTTTGTATCCATTCAGCCAGTCTGTGTCTTTTGGTGGGAGCATTTAGTCCATTTACATTTAAGGTAATTATTGATATGTATGTTCCTATTCCCATTTTCTTAATTGTTTTGGGTTCGTTATTGTAGTTCTTTTCCTTCTGTTGTGTTTCTTGCCTAGAGAAGTTCCTTTAGCATTTGTTGTAAAGCTGGTTTGGTGGTGCTGAACTCTCTCAGCTTTTGCTTGTCTGTAAAGGTTTTAATTTCTCCATCAAATCTGAATGAGATCCTTGCTGGGTAGAGTAATCTTGGTTGCAGGTTTTTCTCCTTCATCACTTTAAGTATGTCCTGCCACTCCCTTCTGGCTTGTAGAGTTTCTGCTGAGAGATCAGCTGTTATCCTGATGGGGATTCCCTTGTGTGTTATTTGTTGTTTTTGCCTTGCTGCTTTTAATATGATTTCTTTGTGTTTAATTTTTGACAGTTTGATTAATATGTGTCTTGGTGTATTTCTCCTTGGATTTATTCTGTATGGGACTCTCTGTGCCTCCTGGACTTGATTAACTATTTCCTTTCCCATATTAGGGAAGTTTTCAACTATAATCTCTTCAAATATTTTCTCAGTCCCTTTCTTTTTCTCTTCTTCTTCTGCAACCCCTATAATTCGAATGTTGGTGCGTTTAATGTTGTCCCAGAGGTCTCTGAGACTGTCCTCTGTTCTTTTCATTCTTTTTTCTTTATTTTGCTGTGCAGCAGTTATTTCCACTATTTTATCTTCCACCTCACTTATCCGTTCTTCTGCCTCAGTTATTCTGCTATTGATCCCATCTAGAGTATTTTTTATTTCATTTATTGTGTTTTTAATCGATGCTTGATTCGTCTTTAGTTCTTCTAGGTCCTTGTTAACTGTTTCTTGCATTTTGTCTATTCTATTTCCAAGATTTTGGATCATCTTTACCATCATTATTCTGAATTCTTTTTCAGATAGACTGCCTATTACCTCTTCATTTGTTAGGTCTGGTGGGTTTTTATCTTGCTCCTTCTCCTGCTGTGTGTTTTTCTGTCTTCTCATTTTGCTTATGTTACTGTGTTTGGGGTCTCCTCTTTGCAGGCTGCAGGTTCGTAGTTCCCGTTGTTTTTGGTGTCTGTCCCCAGTGGCTAAGGTTGGTTTAGTGGATTGTGTAGGCTTCTTGGTGGAGGGGACTACTGCCTGTGTTCTGGTGGATGAGGCTGGATCTTGTCTTTCTGGTGGGCAGGTGCACGTCTGGTGGTGTGTTTTGGGGTGTTTGCGGACTTTTTATGATTTGAGGCAGCCTCTCTGCTAATGGGTGGTGTTGTGTTCCTGTCTTGCTAGTTGTTTGGCATAGGGTGTCTAGCACTGTAGCTTGCTGGTCGTTGAGTGAAGCTGGGTGCTGGTGTTGAGATGGAGATCTCTGGAAGATTTTCGCCGTTTGATATTATGTGGAGCTGGGAGGTCTCTTGTGGACCAGTGTCCTGAAGTTCGCTCTCCCACCTCAGAGGCACAGCACTGACTCCTGGCTCCTCAATTTGGGATGATTTGTTGTCTATTCATGTATTCCACAGATGCAGGGTACATGAAGTTGATTGTGGAGCTTTAATCCGCTGCTTCTGAGGCTGCTGGGAGAGGTTTCCCTTTCTCTTCTTTGTTCTCACAGCTCCTGGGTCTCAGCTTTGGATTTGGCCCCGCCTCTGCGTGTAGGTCGCCGGAGGGCGTCTGTTCTTCGCTCAGACAGGACAGGGTTAAAGGAGCAGCCTCTTCGGGGACTCTGGCTCACTCAGGCCGGGCGGGAGGGAGGGGCACGGAGTGCGGGGCGTGCCTGCAGCGGCAGAGGTCGGCGTGATGTTGCACCAGCCCGGGGCGCGCCGTTCGTTCTCCCAGGGAAGCCGCCCCTGGATCCCGGGACCCCGGCAGTGGCGGGCTGCACAGGCTCCCGGAAGCGCGGTGTGGACAGTGACCTGCGCTCGCACACAGGCTTCTTGGCGGCGGCAGCAGCAGCCCCAGCGTCCCACGCCCGTCTCTGGGCTCCGCGCTTTCAGCCGCGACTCGCGCCCGTCTCCGGAGCTCCTTTACGCGGCGCTCTTAATCCCCTCTCCTCGCGCACCAGGAAACCAAGAGGGAAGAAAAAGTCTCCTGCCTCTTCGGCAGCTCCAGAGTTTTCCCGGACTCCCTCCCGGCTAGCTGTGGCACATTAGCCCCCTTCAGGCTGAGTTCTCGCCGCCAGTCCCAGTCCTCTCCCTGCGCTCTGACCGAAGCCCGAGCCTCAGCTCCAGCGCCGCCCGCCCTGGCGGGGGAGCAGACAAGCCTCTCGGGCTGGTGAGTGCCGCTCGGCACCGCTCCTCTGTGCGGGAATCTCTCTGCTTTGCCCTACCCAGGTATGTGGGGAGTTTCTTGCCTTTTGGGAGGTCTGGGGTCTTCTGCCAGCATTCAGTAGTTGTTCTGTAGGAGTTGTTGCACGTGTAGCTGTATTTCTGGTGTATCTGTGGGGAGGAAGGTGATCTCCGCGTCTTACTCTTCCGCCATCTTACCCGGAAGACCGGTTTAAATTTTATGATAAAGCCATCACACACACATACACACATATTCACACAAAATAATGATATTTAATTATGTACTTTGGTAAAAATGCAACTTCCATTCAGTAACTATACATAATATTGTGCTGACCGGGTGTAAAGTGAATTAAAAGTCATTGTTTCTTTTGATTTTTATTTATTTATTTGTTTATTTATTTATTTATGGCCGTGCTGCATGGCTTGTGGGATCTTAGTTCCCCAACCAGGGATCGAACCTGGCCCCAGCATTGAAAACACCGAGTCCTAACTACTGGACTGCCGGGGAATTCCCTTTTGATTTTTACTACGATGTCATTATATATAGAATTTGATGGGTCATGGTATTAAAGATTTATAAGACTTCAATATAAAGGTCACTTGTGGATAGATTTTATGTTCACTTTTCCCAGGAAATTGAATCTTCTGGTATTGTGAAATAAACTAATTTGGGGATACTCATATGTGAGTATTTGAAAATTATTCTTCTGAAGTGGTTGCTGTATTTTCTATTTGGCGTTTCAGGGTTGATCTTGTTTGAAGTTTGGTACCAGGTTGCTTACCCTAAAGTATTTCTTATAATTCTTGGATCCCTGGTGGGATGTCCCCATAGGTAATGCTGTGCATTTTATGGTTGGAAAATTGACTTTCCTTCTCAGCTCATAGAGATCTTCCCTCCTGATATTCCTCCTTTTGTGGACTGGCCTGAATATGATCTGAGACTACATAACTCCTGGTTATTCTGCCATCAAAGCTGTACTTGAATGTCTAAAAATGCCAGTCATATGCTTTGATTGGATCTTCAGAGAAATATAAATTTGGCTTCCTTGGTACTTATCCTGTATGTTGTATAACACTTCTACTTTCAAAAATTAATTCTTATTTTTATTAAAGTAATAAAGTAATACCATAAGACATGAAAACAAGTTTTCTTCCCTACCCCTTGATACTACTCAGGTCTGCTTCCTAAGACATCGACTTTCATCTTTTAATTCTTTCTTCCTATAAATCATCCATGTTTTAAAATAATAATTTTATGTAGTTGTTTCTGGATTTATCTATTTTGAGCATTACCTACCGACTTCATATAGCAGTGGATGAAAATTTAGCACTCTTAGACCAAGTTCTAACCACTCCCCACTTGACTTATTCTCCCATCATTCTCCTACTGTGGTTCTATTACCATTCCAGTGAATCAGTATTTGGTGTTCATAGTTTATGATTGAATTGTCTTTACTTCTGAGCCAAGAAATGAGATATGAATATATTTCCTGTAGACTACAACCCTTTGTTTTTTCTTGGAATTAATAATTATTTCATCTTAGTTGTTAGTTTGTTGGCCTCGATTACTGCATAACTATCACTAATTCTTTTCAGTTCATAAAGAGAGGTTATAAGACACTCTTCAATATATTTCCTACATTTCCAAGCACATCATGTGCTTTTTCTGTCCCACTCTTTTTCTTGAAGACACTGTTCTTTGAGCCTTCGTCCCCAGCTCCTTCTGGGGCTTTCCATGCCCAAGGCACAGTTATCCCCTAGGACTTCTCCTTGCCTTCATTCTGGGAAATCCCTTCAACACCCTCATGAGTTGTGTCTTTTTCCTGGGTCCCATTCTTTCTTGGTTTACTCTTCTTTAGGGGATGAGCTTCTCTAATAGCTTCCTGCAATAAGACACTTGAGAAATACATGCTTTTAATGTACATTCATATATGAAAATATATTTTTCTATTTTGATACAGCTTGATTGGCTCTGAAATAATAAGTTAAAATAATTTTTTTCTCAGAATTTTGAAAGTATGGCTTCATTGTATCTTAACTTTTATTGCTGCTACCAAGAAGTTTGATGTCATTTAGCCCTGATCTTTTTATGTGATATTCTCCCCAACCCCCATGAGCCAGGAATTTCTCCATATTCCTTTTTCTTCAGAAATTTCATGATAATAACATGTGAGATTTTTATAATGGGAAATTGGTTGGTCCTTTCAATCTAGAACTGCATGCCCTTCAGTTTGGGGAAAATTTCTCCATTTTTTGATCTGATAATTTTCTTCTTTCCATTTCCTTCATTTAATCTTTTAGGGATTCATATGTTTCTCCTTCTGTATTAAGCCTCAAATTTTCTATTTTCTCTCATCCATTTTTGCCCTTTTATTTTTATTTATTTTTTGTTTATTGAGGTAACTGACTTATAACAAGTTTCACATGACATTATATTTCAACTTCTGTTTACATTACAGTGTGCTCACCACCATATAGTTATTTTGACTATATAGTCATTTTTCCCCTTTTAAAAAAACTAAAAAATTTGATGCTTATCTTTCAACACCTCCAGCACTTTCCAAGACCTGATCTCATTCTTATTTTGATTGATTTCTATTTGTAGCATTCCATTCTTTTTTTTACACATTTAATAACACTTTTTATGGCTCTGAAAGTTCATTTTTGTTGAGTAACATTTTCCTTCCTCTACTTGAATAGATACTACTGAGTTGCTGTTTTCTGTGTTTTTTTCCATTTGTCTTTCATGTTAAAGACTCTCCTTAAAGGTATGGTGATTCTTGGCTGTCTGCTCACTTGTAAAAGACAGACACTGAAAAGCTGATTGACGCTTAGTGTGAATGGATAGGTATTGTTGATGTGTGGGCTTCATAATGGGGTGGGAAGTACTCAGCTACTTAGTTAGGTGATTACAAAATGCCATTATCCACAGGTCTTTTCTTTGGGTCTACTTATTTTCTATACTGGAAGATAATCTAACCACCAGTCTAGGATGTTAAAACCTTGTTGTCCCCATTCTAGAACTGAATGAGGAAAAGAGTTGGGGTCATACAATTCATTATGTAGTTTTTACGTAGTTTCCTTTTTTGCAGTATAGCAGCTCACCTCTCTCATCTCTGTGACTTAATGTTTATCTTCACCAGAAGATAAACATCTAACTAGATAAACATCAGATTAGATAAGCATCTAATCTTCCATAGTGATGTGGGAGCAGTAGTTGCCACATAATGAGGAGGAAAATGAAAGTCTATCTTTTCTATATACAGGCTTTCAAACAAAACCCTAATTCTCTGACTTCTGAAAGTTGGTGCCTTCAATTCCTGCATCTTTTCAGGGTTGTTAGGGTGAAACATTTGTTTCTAACTGCTGTTCTTTGCTAAGATTTCCGCTCTTCCATCCACTTTCCAAATTTCTAAAAAAAAAAAAAGAGTTGATTCTCTAGTGTCTTGTTCATTTTTTTCCCATTTACTTTGTCATTCTGGGAGATTTACAACATTTTTATGTCTTTCTGTCGTGTTAGTGGAGTTTTAAGAGTTAGCAATGATAAATGCATGTTCAATTAGCATGTTTAAAAAGAGATGTACTCAAGTTTCTCAATACTTTGAAAATTAATTCAGATTTTCTTTTCACTTTAATTCTCTTGAAAACTTGTGAGGTAAGACCATGTACTAACTCCTTTTATCATATAAGGAAACAAAAAGAGGTGTTCTTCTTAAAGTAGTAATTATATTACAAAGGGTTCAGTGTGGGAAACAGAAACAATGCTGGTATTTGAAACAGAAGGGGATCCAATACAGGAATTAGATGTTTACAAAATCATAGGAATGTTTGCAGGAGCTGGAAGTCAGGGGCCACCACAGGACTGGCAAATTGAAAGCTTATCACCTTAACTGTGATTCACAGGAAGGAAGATACTACAGCTGGGCTGCGGTAACTAGTGCTACCACCCCACTGCTTCTAGACACCTTTGGAGCCAGTGGCTGGTTATGGAAGATGGAATCCAGCCAATAGAACTGTCTCATGGTCTTGTTTGTCAGCCAAAAACAGTAGGAGAAAGGTGGCTTCTCTTAACCTTGCCTTCCAAATGCTTTGAGATCACTTTTAATTGGTACTACCTAATGCATGTCTAGAACCTTAGGTAAAATGGCCTGGGAATGTAAATTTTAGCTTTAAAATCTCTCCGAATAAAATGAGTCAATGTAATGTTATCTACTACCGTAATACAGCTGGTTTGCCACAGAGCTGCAACTGGGTCCCAGTTTTTGTGACTTCCAGCATTTTTCTTTATATTGCTTCCTTCCATTAAAAAAAACACAATAGAAAATAATATAATAAAATACAAATATTTAATTATAAAAGAATAAAAATCACATTAAATTTGTTGCCCAAATGAAATGAGTAAAAATACAGTAAGTGTAATTGGCATGTTTTTATTTTCAGGCTTTTGAACCCAGAAGCATTTGGTAATACTGAGATGCAAGATAATATTTTGATTTTCATTGCATAGAACACATGGACCTGTATTACATGCTGAACATTATACTAGGCCACTTGAGGGATATAGAAATAAAAGGCTTAGTCTTTCCTCTAACTGAGCAGATAAAACTAACTTGTATCAGTTGGTAGTACATGGAAAATATGGAAGATAAATATTTTGTGGGTGAGAAAAAAACTTGTATCTGTTGTATGTCGGGAACTATATTTTTTTTATCTCATTAAATCTTCATACAAACTGTGTAAGTTAAAATTGCCATTCATTTTAGAGAGCAGTAAATTGCCACTCAAGAAGGTTAGAGAACTCACCAAATTATGCTGACATTGGACTATGGAGAAAGATTTAAATATTATACTCTTTTTTTTTATGTCAGTCTCCCTCTTGAGGAGATTTGAGATGAACCTAGATGAAATAATTGGATATGGATGGAGAGAGGGGTAGGTCATAATTGAGTCAAATCCCATAAGAGGCCATAATTGAGGAAGGTGGGTTGCATGGTGACTGTGGCAACTCAGAGGATACTTGTTGCCTCTTGAGTCAGCAACCTCTTAGCTCAGCTTCTTTTTATTTGTTGTATCACCACACAGTGGTCAGTTCTGATTTTCAGAGAAAAGTCAAAATCCATATTTTTACTGTATAGTCTTATTATTATTATTATTATTATTATTATTATTATTATTACATTTTTTGCAGTACGGGGGCCTCTCACTGTTGTGGCCTCTCCCATTGCGGAGCACAGGCTCCGCACGTGCAGGCTCAGCGGCCATGGCTCATGGGCCCAGCTGCTCCACGGCATGTGGGATCTTCCCGGACCGGGGCACGAACCCATGTCCCCTGCATTGGCAGGCGGACTCTCAACCACTGTGCCACCAGGGAAGCCCCAAGTCTTATTATTTTTAAATGCTAGGAAATAAATCAAAGCTTTGAGAATAACTGATTGGGTCAACACTGTCAAGACCAAGTAACAGCCAGGGTAGGTAACAGAAGGTTAAAATGGAATCTTTCCATTTAGCTTTGGCTGAGGCACTGAAGGCCAAGGACAGTGCAAAAGGTGCCAACCAAATTCATGTACTACATGCTGGACCACCCATACAGGAAAACTAAGTAAGTGAAAAATAGAATCTTTGGCATTAGAGACAGCCCTCCTCCAGTCTATATTGATGGGATATTGAAAGAGAGGATTTTAGGACTTATTTGGAAGGAGAGCTGTCCGTGTGCTGATATCCTCATCACCTCCAAGAAAAAGTCCAAGAGCGAGAGACTGTGGATGGGGCTACCTTTGTCAGCAAGGAACAAGAGGGTCCACTGGGCTTGCCATCAACATCAGGGCAAGGAGGCATGCATCTTCCTATATGCCAAGTGGACTCTTAGAAGAAAGCCCATCTTGGCCAGTTCAAAGGGGATCCTACTGAAGGTGATTGCATGGAATCAACCCTAACAGGGAAAGCCTCTGCAGAGTGAACCAGTGGAGTTAGGGATGAAGGAGGGAGTCCTTAGCGGTCAGATAGAGGACAAAGCATCACTTGCCCTAGAAACTGCAGTCAGAGGATCACAGAGGGAAAATTTCCAAAAATCCTGTGTGTGTGTGGATCTCACCAGAGAAAAAGTCAGCATCTGGAAGGAACCAACAACATAGGAGAGCAGTTGTACCTACTGTATAAAACTGTGCCATTCCTCCTAATTCCCTTTCTCCTCTGGCCTAGTAACTTAGAGAGCTGGGGAGGAAGGAAACTCTAACCTGAAGCAGGTCTGAGCTTGAGGGTGGGAAGGTGAGGCTGGAAAATGCTTCACTTGAAAAAAAACATGTAGTTCTGATTATTACACTGTATGTTGGACATTTTGACTTCTGAAGTGAAACTCATCTTGTAACTGAAAGGGAACAGAAAATCTGTGGGAACTGGACTTCATCTGGTAGTGGAAACAAAGAAATTCAGAGGGTGGGTGTGAAGGGACAATGGGAGAAAAGAATAAAAGCTTCCTTACTGACTCTAGCATGTTTCTTCAACATATGTCTGCAAGACACGTGTCTGCAAGTCAAAACTGTATGTCTCCATTTGCAATCTCTGAGATAGAGAAAGACAGTTGGGTTGGGGATGGGGAGCAAGCACGGGTGGAAAATGTATAATCAATAACATTAAGTAATAAAAGATTGTCAAGCTTTCTGTATAAATAGTCAGCATTCTGTTGTCTTTTTTCTTTTATTGTAGACCCCACTTGACCTTGTAAGGTCCTTACTTCACATTTAGATGAATGAACGGAATTGACAGTGCTACTGCTTTTAGACATGTTGATGGTAAATGTTTACCTTAGCTTAGGAGATAGCCCAATAAAGATCATTCAGCTTTCTTCAAATGATAATACATTACTCACTGAAGACTCAGTAAATGATTTCCTGTGCTCCTCTGGAGCCGACTGCAATTGATTTTTTAAGATGTACATTTCTCAAAGTTTTAACAAAATCACCAAATCAGAGCATTCTCTGATTATATAACTCCTGAAGTGCCATCATCTGGAATTTGTTCAAACTCTGGTATAAAATGCATTGCAAAAGATAGTCTGGAAAGACCTCTTGCTGATTGCAAATTGTTAAGGGGGAATTTGTGCTATGTAGAGCAAGGAATGCTTTGGCTAATGGTTAATGTTTTTGTTCTCTTTGAGTTCCTGTTAGTGTTTTGTTGCTTTGGGCTGTGTAGCTTCTGCAATGATTAGGATGAGGTTAGCACAGAGTAGATGTTTTACCCAATAAAGAAAGTATGGTTGAAAAACCTGCTGGTCCCTTGTCCATTTGCTGTCACACAGTAGAACACGTGGGCATTGCACTGTCTGACACTCATTCTGAGCCTGGAAATTGTTTGTGTTTCCCCACACAATTAAGTATGTGAGTAACAGAGGCAGCACTAATGACTTTTTGGCATGTGGATATCTCTTGTCACAGAATCTCTTTGAGAATCAGGCTTTATTTAAAAACATGTTTCACTGGATCAAAAATAAAATTCATTTAGCATTGTTTTAAAGTGTAACAATAAACAACAGTTCGTGCTTCACAAAAGCACATGATAGGAAAATTGCTTCTCTCCTAAGTGAAACTAATTCACAAGATGAATATTTTTCTTTTGATCCATGGTCCATTTTAAGATTATATAGGCAAAGGTTCTAATGTAGGTGATGATTTTATAACCCTAAAGCATTTACATCAATAGGTCAGACAGTTAAACTCAGTTCCAGGAAGTTTGATAGAATCTTGCTATTAGAAATTTTATGTGAGGTTTAGAATTGAAATTCAAAAAATATACACAGATTTTCATTTATCCATTCATCATCCATTCATTTATTTACTCACTAAGTCACTAGCTCACTCATTCACTCATTCAATAAAATGTACTGATCTTCTACCAGGTGGAAAGCCTGCCTTTTAGATGAATAAAAAGAATAATTGTAAACCTTAGGAAGCGGTACACTTAAAAGCTAATAAAAGAATTTGACATTGGCAAAAATAATCAGATGTAGATATATTTATACATTTGTAATGTATGTTACATATTAATGTATGTAAGCACATAAATATTTATATATGTATATATACACACACAATGTGGTGTGCATGCAACTTGGTGTCTGACTTATTTGTTTTTGTTACATTTTATTCATTGCTGCTTCATTTTCTTTATATGTTTTAATTGGTAACATGGTGTTTACCTTAATGTTTCTCTGTTGCTAGACAACTATGTTGTTTCTACTTTAGCACGTTGTATAGATAACACTAGGAAATACCTTTCCTATAGTTTATATATATTTTTAGGACACATTTCCAGAAATAGGTATGCTGGGTGAAATCTAAATCTCAAGTGACCAACTTTCAATCATCTCCTCTTATTTTAAGCCCACTCCTCCCAGCACCTCAAATCCAAGAGTTTTTTCACCCTGCTGGGACCTCTTTACACTGTCTTCCCTTTGCTCCCCTCATGTGCTCATGTTTCCCCAACAAGCTTTAGATGAATCCCTTGCTTGTGTGCTCATTAACTCCCTTGTTCCCCTTGGGATACACTTCCAGAAGAATCCTACTTCTTGTTAATTACACTTTGTGATCATTCATGCCTGCATTCACGTAGGTGAGTCTGGCTGGAGAAAGACACACCACTATGCTAACTGCTTTTGCTTTAAATGCATGGCTAGGAACCTCAAGTGTACCTTAATTGTCCGCAAATACACTGTGTTCCCTGTAACCATGAATGACTGTTCTAGGCCTTCTCCTGTCTCCTCGAACCTCAGATGCTTCCTTTCTCCTTGCTTCCTACTTCACTGAGCAAATGTATTACTACCAAGAGCCCTCCCTGATCATGTCAACAACCCGTGTGTCTCTCCTCACCCATACTTTGCCTGCCCTTCTGCTACAATGAATGAACTGTCAGTGCTCCTGTTCAAGGCCACCCCGCTACTTGTGTTCTAAAGTGTAATTGTCACTCAAGGACAACATTCCTATAATTACACCTGCTTTAGATTGCATTTCCCCCCTTTCTACTGTATAATTATATCAGCATAAAAGTATATTGTAGTAATACCAAGCCAAAAAAATAAAAACACTTTTAACTATGTCACCTTCCATCTAAGTCAAATTTCCCCTTTACAGTAAAACTTTTCAAGAGTAGTCTGCTCGTACTGTTTCTACCTGTTCTCCTTCTATTTGTTCTTGAATCCACCCTAATAATTTTTTATATTTCCCTTTTCCAATGCAACCACTTTTGTTAAAAATCATCAAAGGCTTTCATATCACCAAATCGACTGTTCACTTCTCAGTCTTCACCTCTCTTGGTTCATTAGCATACATTTCCATTTGGCTTAATGTTCCTTTCTGAAACACTTTCTTTACTGTTCCCAGAATCTCTTTTTAAAAATAATAATAATTTATTTTATTTTATTGTTTTAATTGCATTTTTTAAATTGAGGTATAGTTGATATACAATATTATATGTTTGAGGTGTACAACACAGTGATTTATAGTTTTTAAATGTTATATTCCATTACTGTGAAATATTGGCTATATTCCCTGTGTTGTAATATATACCCTTGTAGCTTATTTATTTTATACATAGTAGTTTGTACCTCTTAATCCCCTACTTTTATCTTGCCCTTCCCCCCTCCCCACTGGTAACCACTAGTTTGTCCTCTATAGCTGTGAGCCTGTTTCTTTTTTGTTATATTCACTGGTTTGTTTTATTTTTTAGACTCCATATATAAGTGATATTATATGGTATTTGTCTTTCTCTGTCTGACTTATTTCACTTAGCATAATACCCTCCAAGTCCATCCATGTTGTTGCAAATGGCAAAATTCCATTCTTTTTTGTGGCTGACTAGTACTCCATTGTGTGTGTGTGTGTGTGTGTGTACACACACACACACACACACACACATATGCCACATCTTCTTGATCCATTCATCTGTTGATGGACACTCAGGTTGCTTCCATGTCTTGGCAATTATAAATATTAGTTCCGTGAACATTGGGGGTATGTATTTTTTTTAATTAGTGCTTTCTTTTTTTTCAGACAAATACCTAGGAATGGAAGTGCTGGGTCATATTGTAGTTCTATTTTTAGTTTTTTGAGAAACTTCCATACTGTTTTCCATAATGGTTGCACCTATTTACATTCCCAACAAGAGTGCACAAGGGTTCCCTTTTCTCAACATCCTTGCCAACATTTGTTATTTGAGATCTTTTTGATGATAGCCATTCTGACAGGTGTGAGGTGATATCTCATTGTGGCTTAATGTGCGTTGCTCTGATGATTAGTGATGTTCCGTATCTTTTCATGTGCTTGTTGGCCATCCATATGTCTTCTTGGGAAAAATGTTTTTTCAGATTTTCTGCCGATTTTTAAATCAGGTTTTTTGGGTTTTTTTATGTTGATTTGTATGAGCTGTTTATGTATTTTGGATATTAAGCCCTTAGAGGTCATATCATTTGCAAATATTTTCTCCCATTCAGTAGGTTGCCTTTTCATTTTGTTGATGTTTTCCTTTGCTGTGCAAAAGCTTTTACGTTTAATTAGGTCCCATTTGTTTATTTTTGCTTTTATTTCCTTTGTTTTAGGAGATAGATTCAAAAAATATTGCTATGATTTATGTCACAGAGTGTTCCACCTATGCTTTCTTCTAGGAGTTTTATAGTTTCTGGTCTTACATTTAGGTCTTTAATCCATTTTGAGTTTATTTTTGTGTATGGTGTTAGGGAGTGTTCTAATTTCATTCTTTTACATGTAGCTGTCCAGTTTTCCCAGCACCACTTATTGAAGAGGCTGTCTTTTCTCCACTGTATATTCTTGCCTCCTTTATCAAAGATAAGGTGACCATATGTGCGTGGGTTTATCTCTGGGCTTTCTATCCTGTTCCATTGATCTATATTTATATTTTTGTGCCAGTACCATACTGTAAGACTTGGTCCTGTTTATTTTAAATTATCAGTCTTATATCCAACTTAAAACTCTCCTTATCCATCCCTTAACCCTAAGTGCAAGAGTGGAAGGAATAGCTTTCTCTATTTAGGCAACTGCTTGCCCCATCTTCCTTCCCAGCACTGGAAGCTCTGATGTTGAACCTGGGGATAGGGCAGGACAGGCAAAGTGTCCCCAAGTTACTACAAAGTACAGATGATGGGCTCTAGCCGAGAAGTGGGGGAGGCAATATCCTCTCCACAAATGCAGCAGCCTTTCCTAAAAGGTGACCTCCTTCTTCCCATCAACCATTCTTTTACAGTAGGAGGTGTGTGTGTGTGTGTGTGTGTGTGCGCACGTGCATGCATTTATGTAAGTACTTCTGATTCTGCTAACTGGACCTTTTTCAGAAAACCCTTTAGGCAGGTGGTTATCTCTAACAGAGGAAGCTCTCTGACCTCTGAATATGTTCCTTATAATTGGTGCTTTTGCTCACAGCAATGGGCTTTAATCATCATGTGCAGCTTCCAGCACATAGCACCACTCTGTTCTTAGGTGTTAAATAAAATTAGTGTTACTTGACCATACACGTGTTGGTAGTAGATTTTTGCCATTAGGAGAGAATATATTGGATTCTCTTTGGTTGAAAATTACTAATTTTTTTATAAACAAATTTTTCTTTGCCTTAGCTGTCATACATATAAATATTACTGATGGTCTAACTGGTGAAAGTCTTTTATTTATTTATTTTTTGGAGTTATTCTTCAGCATAATGGTGCTGAATGTTTAATTGCAAAAGTTCCTTGTAATTGAAGGGGTAAAATAATTTACAGTATGATTTTTAAGAAGTTCTATTCTTCATGTGGAACAGGTGTGGTAGAATCATTTTCACCAGTTTACCAATGACAATAGGACAGAATTCATATTTAGTCAACTCTGTTAATTTCCTGTAGAAGGTCACATTGCCTTTCTTCCCTATGTACATAAAGGAATCAAATGATTTCTGCAATAAAAGCCTTTTACAAGGATGTCTGATGATGTAATAAGTACAAAAAAGAAATTGTGATGCAAGATATATATATTAAATAATATTTCTAAGAATGATTTATACTTTATTATGTGTTCAATAAATATTTATTAAATAAATGCAGAGTATAATAAACACTGAAATGCAGTATGTATTTATCTTTTCTTTAAACCCTTTTGATAGTCTTTAGTGTTGTGCCAATCTGCATTTTAAGGCATTTTCATCTTTTGAGACTAGATCTAAATCAGCCGTATGTCCTAAGCTTGTCAGTCTTTCTCCCTTCTTTCCTTCTTCTCCTGTTTTTTTTTTTTTATGAAGAAAAGGGTAAAATTATATCTGCAAACTTGACACTAATGATT
This sequence comes from Mesoplodon densirostris, assembly GCF_025265405.1. Classification (NCBI taxonomy): domain Eukaryota; kingdom Metazoa; phylum Chordata; class Mammalia; order Artiodactyla; family Ziphiidae; genus Mesoplodon; species Mesoplodon densirostris. The sequence continues at coordinate 100,356,415 of NC_082668.1, read as the reverse complement.
TTGTTAATTAGAGGTTGAATTAGAGCTTTCACATTTTCATTATAAGTTGTAAACCCCAAATTTATCTAAGAATTATTATGAGTGCCAGCATGGTAAGCTGTCACCATAATTATCTTCTGGATGAACATTGAAGTGGGAGTAAATGTAAAGACAGGAATATTGCTTTCATGTATTCATAAGATTGCCTACGATTGCTGATTTTTATAGAAATGAAGTTTGCTTTTCATGCATTGGGTTTGTCTAAGAAAATTTTAACACTTCCTATGTAGACTGTCCTATAAACATGTTCTGAAAGGATTATCCCTTGCTAGAATTAACATTGACATCTTTTTGCATTTGAAATACTTAGGGCTTTCATCTTTTACCATTTCTAACTAAATGGGATCAGTAGGAAGTAATATATATGTGCAATTTCAGTAACTTCAAGTTAAAGGAAGCGTCATCAATCAAATCCAATGTGTTCTGGTGTAAGATGTTGTATATTTTCTGTGATAAAATAATACAACAGGAAAGAAGTCATTTATCAGACATTGTGACATTATACTTTTAGTTTGGACAAGAGAATGTTTTGGTAGTCAAGCCATCAAAGGCAAGACCAGGGGTCAGTAACAAAAAGTGGTACACTAAATTCATGATCATTTTTTTCTTACATGATGAGAGATGTGAGGTGTTCACTGTATTAGCCTCCAAATGGGAACTGAGGCATGAGAAGTTATATAGAAAAAGTTCAGCTTTTCTAAACTAAGAAAAGAGTTTGTCTCGGACAAGGAGTTACACCATTTTTTCCAGGCGGTGGGACAAATGCATTGGCAATGGTATCCAGACACGCTGAGTTCAGGTACAATATTTGGCACCTATGTTGTGATTTTCCAATCCTAACCTGGTTTGAAGGTATTTGCAGAGATAAATGACATGGGGGGAAATCAAGACACATAGGAATGCTCTTGAAATGAGAGTTGTATACATGTGGCATGCACATGTACTTTCCCCTTCTCTGCCAACGTCAGACATTGTTCATTTATCATAGCACCCCTTCCCATTGAGGCTGGATGTGAACCTCAACACAGTGCTCCAGGAATCCACTCCCAATCTGTTAGAGTTAGAAAGAACTTGTGTGTATGTGTGTACACAGGAGTAACCGACTCAGTACTCACTGTAGTATCTAATGAATATTTGTTTCATAATGAACTGAACAGGATTGTCCAGAATTTATAAAATTCTTTTAGTGTTTTGTGAATTGTGGCAAATACAGACCAACAAAGAAATTTCTCTTTGAAGTTGTTTATTTTCAAACTTCTAGTCAAGAGAAACACTTCTCAAAAGAAACAGACAAAAAAATTGAGTAATGGATAATTTTATACTGGTTTGAGCAGCTCCTTTTTGAGATTAACTTCTACCCTGCTTGCAGATACTCTTTCACTCCCCTTCATGTGGAAGGGAAGCTGTCCTTTATCATGGCAAGAATATGAGGCAGGCTCCAAGTCTTCTGCAACAAAACCTCCCCTTTTCTTCCTACGTGCCAGGCATCTAGAGAACGGAGATCCTTTGGTCCTCTACAGAGGATGTTGCCTGAATGATCTTTTTGTGACTGGATTTTGAACTATGCCATACAACTTCTGTCAAAAGCATGGAAAGGCTTTGGGTTTTCAAGTTTTGAGTATTTTCTCAAATACGCCAACTATGCAATCTTGCGCTTTATATGACTTCAGTTTTCTTATCTATAGAAAGGACATTACTATAATAGTGCTATCTACTTCTAGGAGTGGTTTTGTGAAATGAAAGTACATGTGTAAAAACGCTTATAAAGTTTTAAACAAGTGTCAGTTAATGTTCAGGCTGTGCACTGTGTCTTTTAGAACATGGCACTTAACAAATGGGGAGACTGGATAATGTGAGAGTTGAAAGCATTGTCTTTGAAACCAAACGCATCGGGGTTCACATCTCAGTTTTCCCCATTTACTAACTCTGTGACTCAAGGTGCATTTCTTGACCCCTCTGAGGGGTCATTTTCTTCATTTGTCTAGAGGAAAGCAGACTGTTATGAGGATTAAATTGTCACGTGTTTAAAGCAGTTGGCACCTCGCTAGTGCCTGGTAAATAGTCAATTAACAACAGCTATTATTTTTTATTGTTTTACTTTAAAAATTTATTTTATTGAAGTTTAGTTGATTTACAATGTTGTTAGTTTCTGCTGTACAGCAAACTGATTCGGTTATACATATATATATATATATACATTCATTTTCATACTCTTTTCCATTATGGTTTATCAAAGGATATTGAATATGGTTCTCTGTGCTATACGGTAGGACCTTGTTGTTTATCCATTCTGCATATAGTAGTTTGCATCTGCTAATCCCAAACTCCCAATCCATCTCTCCTCACCCAACCTCCCCCTTGGCAACCACAAGTCTGTTCTTTATGCCTAACTACAGCTATTATAATCAATAAATACTAGTTGATGTAATGAAAATTATAATCAGAGAAATGCTACCCACTCTACATTTTTTATTCTCCTCATGTGTCAGATCATCAGAAAGCTACATATATGAATTGTTTCATATTATCCTGCACTACAATTATCACTATAGAACATCAACATTCTGTAACTGGCTTTGTATTGATGTTCTTTTAAAGTGATGAAAATACATGAATGCCTTTGAATTATTATGAATTATTATGCTGTTTATTTTGTTCTTTGATGTCCTTATATAATAACCCATGTAACAAACTCGTAACAGAATTTAAATATTAAAAAAGTTTCTTCTGATTTACTGGTATATTTCCTTTTATGAGGTGAAATAAGTTGTATATAATGCATAACATTTCCCTTTTTACCTTGGCTGCAAGGAAACTTAGAGCTATGTTTTGTTCACAAAAGCTTTAATCATATTAAGAATTGAAACTTCCTTATACAGTTATTGCTCCCTGATCACTTATATTATTGACCTTTTCATTTTTATGTTAAAATATTCCAGTTCTGTAACTTCATTATTTTTTGTAAACTGGCCCAAGTCTCTTTTTAAGTAGATGGATCATTGAAAATTAGAAAAACATAAGCTACCGGGACTTCCCTGGCTGTTCAGTGGTTAAGACTCTGTGCTTCGAATGCAAGGGTCATGGGTTTGGTCCCTGGTCACGGAACTAAGATCCCACATGCCGCAGGGCACGGCCAAAAAAAAAAAAAAAAAAAAAAAAAAAAAAAAAAAAATATATATATATATATATATATATATATATATATATATATATATATACTAAATTCTGATAAACTTTGATTCCACCTTTGCTATCTTGCAACATTCTGAATTAATTTTATTAAATCAGGGTTAATTTTGAGACTTAATTAAATAAAATGTCCCAGTCAGCAAAACAATGTGCTGTATATTATTGACAAAATGTGTGCATTATGAATTCAGCCTTAAAATAGGTAATACTAATTATAATGAATATAATTTATGCTAATTAACAGTTAATCTGTAGATATAAAAAATGCATTTTTATTGTCCCAATACTTCCTTTAAAAGAAAATGGGTCACAATATTAGAGTAGCCCTTTCATATTAACATGATTTTTGTGAGCACATGGGTGAAATTTAACTTTTAGTGGTCTTTTGGTGACAAAATAAGAAAATTTATTTTTTCCTTCTGTACCTTAAATGTACCAAGTTCTTTATTAGCATCTTACCTTCTCGTTACTTCTACTATGTTATTTTAAGGGCAAAACTGAATTAACTGAAATTTTATTATATAACATCTAAGGAAGTAAACATTTAAGGATTAAAAAAACTACTTCCATTCATAGTACTTTTTGTTAAGTATATATAGTCTGAGGAAACAATAAAACACTTTGGATAAGTGACATAAAATTGAGTTGTTCCTTATTTTCATTAAAGGCAAGAGAGCTGAAAAAAAGATGTTGTATTTGAGAAGTATTTTGTGGTACTTGTTTAATGACAGAAGAAAGAGTGATTAGTCACTATTTTTTCCTAAAGGTTATAAAATAATTTCAGTCACAAAAAATCTAACCCTAGCTTTTCCAGAATGAATTAGTAATATGTCAAAGTAATAATGGAGATGGTAAAAGAATGCAGTCTGACCCCAAATTCCTTTCCCTTGGAGTTGCTTGGGTTGCAAATCCCTTCTCAGTTTGCACATTTTTTCTCCTTAGTGAGCTACACTTAGTAAAATATCCAGCCCGTTTGGGGTTGGGATAGAGGCAGAGGAAGCAGGAGGCTCATTTAGTGTTAGCTCATGTCTCTTTCCCTATCTTGCCTTCATCAGTGGTGCTAATCAACTAATCCATACTCTATCACCTGATGGCCTTCATTTGCATCTTTTGCTGCTGCCAGAAACAGCACTGATCTTGGTTTTTATCTGGGGTCTCACCTTGACATTTTTGATGTGGAAGTCATCCCATTGTTGTCACACACCTTGAAATAGGAGAAGGTTCTGTCTTCTCCTTTGGTTCCTCAAAGGGTTTAAGCTTTCTTTCTTTTTTTTTTTTTTTTTTTTTAAAGAAGCTACACTCAAGTCCTTAAAGCTAGAGAAGAAGTCATCCAAGGGCAGTCACAAAGAACTACATCTAAAAGTGCTGTTCCAAGAGGTACCTAGAATGATACCCAGAGTTCAGCCACACTGACTCTTCTCTTTCAGAGACTGTCCATTTCCCATTGGACATGGGAGCGATTGCAGAGGTATGTGTCTTCACTTTTGTGACGGGGTCTTAATTTCTGTACATCTGAACTCAGTTGTCCACATCATTATATTCTTCTCTTGGAATTCTTTATTGTCTTCTATAACTAGGACTGTTTAGTGTCAGCTTAGGCAATTGAGAGTTTCGGTCCTCCTCTCCCATTTTTTTTTTTTTTAAGAGTAAACTAAGGAGTCCCATCAAAGTATATGCATATATAATTGTTTTCATATTCTGTAGTTTCCTTTTTCCATCTTATTGAGGGAAAGCAGCAACTTTATAGGACCCCTCTATGTCACCAAAAGAAATAACCCAATTAAGCAACTAGTACGCGCTTCACAATAATCTCATTGAATTTTCACAAGATCCATGACAATAGGAATGTACATTTTATGGGTAAAGCAACCAAGATTCAGAGTTAAGTAGCACACTCAAGATCACATGGCTAATTATGAATGGAATCAATGTCTGTGCTCTGACCACATCTAGGGCAGCATGTGACCTCCAGCAAATTTACTCCTCAGACCTTTAGAGAATTGAATAACTTGCCTTGCTGCCATACATTATGTGAAACATTCCTATTGTTCCTTTCCTCTGATAAAAATGTTTACAAAGACATATTTTGCCACTCAGAAAAGGCCCTGTCTTAAGTGAAAGAGTAAAATTTTCATGATAGTAAAATACCAAATCCAAGTAAATACGTATCTTTATGTTTATTTATCATTTTACACAAAATAGATATACAATATATATGCATTAATTAATTGCTTATATTGAGGGAAGCTTATGAATCTGGATACTAAAGGTAGGTCTTTAATATTAAAGAAGTACTTCTCAGGTCTTAAATGGATTTTAAGATTAGAAAGTTTGAGAAGAAGAGTATCTCATGAAACTCTTTTTGCAATCATGTTGCTGAGCCATTGACTTTCTTATTGATATTCAATTATCACACTGAACAGTGTGATAATTTCTTTCCTGTTGAAAAAAATTTCAGCAAAAAAGTGTTCTTAAAAAAGAAGCAAATGCCACCTTGAAAACTTTTCTTCTCAGAGTTCAACATAATCTATTAGTGAGCAGTGCATAGCATCTGAATGTGTATAAAGAATTGGGTTGACATATCTTGGAGAAGAGACACTTAGGAGACTTTTACCTTACTTTCCATCCTGTACTCAAAGGTGATTCTCACATTAGCCCAGATTTCAGAAGTCAAAATTCAGATTGAAGGGATCTCTTTGTTTTGTTTTATTTAAATTGGGCTTCCTGTGATAACAGCCAAAAATTGTACTGTTTATAAAAGAGTCCTGGGTATTTCTAGTGGTTGTGGGACTAGATATTCAATTCTTTGGTGGGCATAGGGAAAGCTTCTTCATATTATTTCATCTGCCTGATAATTATTACCTTTGTGATATGTCATCTCTTTCATTCAATGAATAATTATTGAAATGTATCTCTTCAATATAATTTTTATAAGTGTTTTAAAGCCACATGACTAAGGATTATGCTGGTGGTTTTAGAGAATGTTTTTCCTCTGGATCTAAATGTATTGATCTGTAAAGAGATTTCATGATTTCCATGAAACTGCTTAGAAAATTTAGTTCACTAAATTGTGAAGATGGTCATTTGCCTACCCTCTGTGTTTTAGATAAGTGTACATAATTTTAACTGTTTGAAATGTTATTCCACCTACATGCAGCACTCAAGTACAAAAGTCACTTAGAACACAGACAAGGTAATTCATGAAAAATCACTTTATCAAAATAGTCATAGTATCACTGTAAAAATGTGAAGTCAAATGTCATCTCCCACTGGATCGAGGCTAATGTGCCATATGCAAAACCTTTTATTCTAAGTGTTCTCTAATACAATAGAGGCTCTCTCCACTCTGTGAATATATCCATTTATATTTCCTACTTGCAGTTCCATGAATAGTGCATATTCTCTCTTGCAGCTACACTCACTCTTGCAGGCCAACTCCTCATCCTTAGTGTCTAACTTGACATCAACCCTCTTTCTGAAGGCTTCCTGGACTGCAAGACTGGGTTAGGAGCACCTCCACTGTGGCTTTACAGCATCCTATATTTAGCAACATAACAATGTTTATCATGCTTTTATTGAAATTTTTTCTTTTCCTCTTTCACTAAACTCTTAAGTTCTCAGAGAGAGGGACTATCTTCTCATTAATTGTTAAATAGCTATTCCTATAATAATTGCTAACAGACAGTAACTGCTCAATTAATATTGAGCAGAGAGAGTTGAATTTAACTGAACATTTAAAATTTGATATTGAGAAATTTATTACCCTGACACAGTTTCATGATGGGAATTACAAGCAATAGCATAAAAATACCTAAGTGCCTAATCATGCATCGCTAGATTGATTACAGTGCCAACACCTGTAATTTATATGTAAATAAGTTTACCCCAGTCCACTGAAAGTTTTCTAAGCATTATCCTGTTTCACCTATGCTATGTAGACCAGCACCTCTCTGGTTGTCGAACATCTTTCTAAATGCACACCAACATTTGAAAACAAGTAACTTGTATTTATGCTTTTTCTAAGATTTAGAAATAATAAATATGCAGTACTTTTTTTTCCTATTGAAACTCAGGTTCTAAAACTATCATGTTAAGGAAAACTTGAACAAAACATTTCCTGGGAACCTACTCCTTGTGAGGAACTGAGCTAAACATTGTATTAGGTATGAAGGTAAATGAGACATTGGTCTCACTAGCCAAGATTCTTGAAGAGAATTATTGGCTGTCAGGTAAAATCCACAGACTCTGAGAGATAAAGTTTTTGCAATTTAGGCAGAATCTAAAATTTTCACTATTTTTTCAGTTGTCTAATTATGATTTTGGGGGGCTTGGGGAGTAAGGGCTAGCAAATGTCCTGAGAGCTGTGAATTTAGGTCTGATTGGTATTATGGTGTCAACTACAGATTCAGAACCTTTGGGAAAAAAAAAAAGGTGTGTGTGGGCGAGGTCAGGGAAGGGTCTTGCAAAACCCATTTGAAGTGTGTTGAGAATGGAGGGGGTAACTGCATTTTTATTCCTGATATGTATAAATGGCTCTTCTTCGTGGAGAGAGAGGGGAGGCCATAATTAGGACCTATGACACAATACTGTGATGTTAAACTTAGTATAGATTTTTTTCCTCTCTTCTTTTTGCTTGTAAGATATGATTTACCTATAAAAAATTTACCAATTTTAAGCGCATAGTTTGTTGAAGCTTCCTAATTGTCTTCAATCATGAAATCATCACAGCATCAAGATGTACAATAGTTCCCTCACCTTAAATAATCTCCTTGTGCCCTGTTGCCCTTGAACAGGGCCAACAGACCTGTTCTCTCCCTGCCCCTGACCACAAGTAATATCAGATCTGCTTTCTGTCCTTATAGTTTTGCATTTTCTAAAATTTTCTATAAATGGAATTATACAGAACATAGTCTCCTGCTTTGACTTTTTTACTTAGCATAATGTTTTTGAGATTCATCCATGTTATTGTGTGTATTCATAGTTGATTCTTTTTTTATTGGCCTGTCATGGTATGATATAATAACATTTATCATGGTATGATATAATAACATTTTCTTATCCACTCATAAGTTGATGGACATTTGGATTGCTTATACTTTTTAGCTGTTATGAATAATGCTTCTATGACACTTACAGATAGGTTTTGTGTGGACACATGTCTCCATTTTTCTTTTGTAAACACCTAAGAGTGAAGTTACTCAGCCACATGGTTAATATTTGTTTAACTTAATGAGATACATATAACTTTCCAAAGTGGCTGTATTATTTCCATTTCCAGCAGCAATATAGAGTTCCACATGTTCCATATCCTTGCCACACTTGTTATTTTCAATATTTTAGTTTTATTTATTTTTTTAAAGAGTTTTTTGATGTGGACCATTTTTAAAGGCTTTATTGAATTTGTTACAATATTGCTTCTCTTTTATGTTTTGGTTTTTTGGCCGCAAGGTTAGCTCCCCGACCAGGGATCAAACCCACACCCCCTGCATTGGAAGGTGAAGTCTTAACTACGGGACCGCCAGGGAAGTCCCTCAATCTTTTAAATTTTAATCCTTCTGATGGATGTGTAGTAGTATCACATTGTGGTTTTAACTTGCATTTCCCTAATGACTGGTGATCATTGAGAATCTTTTCATGTGCTTATGAGCCATTCGAATGTCTTCTTTTATGAAGTGTCTGTTTAAATATTTTATCATATTTTTGATGATTGATCTTATTATTATCGAGTTTGAAAAACATATAGTCTGGACACAAGCCCTTAGTTGACTATATAGATTGCAAAACAAAATTTTTCCCAGTCTGTGACTAACTTTTTTTTATTAACTATGACTTTGAAGAGCAAATGTTTTTAATCTTGATAAAGTCTATTTTATCTATGATTTTCTTTTACAGTTTGTGCTTTGGGGCTCACCCAATGCCACAAAAATTTTCTTCTGTTTTTCAAATAGGAGTTTAACAGTTTTAGTTCCTTTAGTTAGGAACCACCATTCTGAGCTGATTTTTCTTATGTATGATGTAAGATAATGGTTGATATTCATTTTCCCCCTATATAGTTAGTCATTTTTTCCATCCCCCTTTGTTGAAAAGACTATCATTTCCCAATTAAATTACCTTGGAAACTTTGCCAAAAGTCAGTTGACCATATAAGTATGAGTCTGTTTGTATAGTCTCTATTCTGTTCCATTGATCTGTATGTCTATCCTTAGGCCAGTACCTCACTGTCTTGATTATTGTAGCTTTATATTAAATTTTGAATTGATGTAGTCTAAGTACTACAATTTTATTCTCTTCAACAATATTGCTTTGGTTATTCTAGGTCTTTTGACTTTTGATATGTTAAATTTATATTGTCAATTTTCTTTAAAAGTCTCAATTAGCATTATGATTAAGAATGCATTGAATCTAGGGATCAATTTGGAGAGGATTAACATCTTAACAATATTGGGTCTTCCAATCTATGAGCATGGTGTATTGCTCCATTTGTTTAGGTCTAGTTTCATTTTTTTTCAGCAATGTAATCTTGTAACTCTTTCTTTAAATTTTTAAATATTTTTTTATGTTTTTGTGAATGCAGTTATTTTCTAAATTTCATTTCATATCTTTTATTCCTAAGAAATAGAAATGCACTTTATTTTTATAATAATGACCTTGAGTATCTCAACCCTGTTGAATTCACTTATTAGTTTTCATAGCTTTCTTGTGGATTCCTTAGGGTTTTCTACATATGCTACCATGTTGTCTGCAATAAAAACATTTTTTACTTCTTGTCTATTCTGCATGACTTTTATCTCTTTTTTGTATCTTGTTGCACTGCCTTGGATTTAAGGTACAATATTAAAATGGAGAGAGCATAGTTCCCTTGTTCGTGATCTTAGCTGGAAAACACTGAGCCTTATATCACTGAGTTTGATGTTAGCTGGAGTTTTTTCATAGGAGCTCTTAATCGGGTTAAGGACATTCCTTTTTAGGTCTAGTTTTCTGGGAATTTTTAATCATGAAATGGTGGTCAATTTTGTCGAATGCTTTCACTGAATCTATTTAAATAACTATATGGTTTCTTCCTTTAATCAATTAATATGGTGAATTACATTGGTTTTCAGATGTTAAATTAACCTTGCATCCCTGAGATAACACCTGTTGGTTATGATATGTTTTTTACATAATGCTCAATTTGATTTGCTAAAAATTTTAAATAATTCTTGTGTCTGCCCTTTAGCCTGGGGAGCCTACTCTCTCAATAGACAAACCCTCAGAACTCCTCTTCTTTTTTCGCTTACAGCTGGGGCAGTCAGTTTTTCTCTAGGCTTATGTTCATCAAAACTGTGTATATGCTCTGTTGGCATTTCAAGAATAGTGTTCCCATGAGCAGAAAGAATGAACTAGTTAGGATGAAGAATAGAACTTTGATTTACAATGTATGGGAAGCTATGAACCCTGCCAGAAGATTTACAACGTGGAAATGGCAAGATCAACTTCTTGATTTGCAAAAATTTGGAGTATCCCTGGCAGGGTTACTGAGGCCCAGGGTGAAAACCCTTATCTACTTGAGTCTCCATCTCTTTTATTTCTCCAACTCTATTTTCTCTTACTTTTCTCTACAATAAACTCAATGCGTGGATGACCCCCTCCCACCAAAAAAAGAGTTAGATTTATGACTCTAAGTAAATATTAAATTAGTAACAACATATAAGTTGATTTAAATAAAATTAAATTACAAATTTAATTGATCGATTTCAAACTCATAAATTGAGCTGATTTACAACTCTAAACCAAAAGTTTTACCTCCTGTACCATGATCCAATTGTATGTACTTTTTGGATGCTTTATTCAAGAATACCTTCCTAAAAATTGAGGGAAGAATATGAATAACACCTCTTCCTTCTTATTGTTTGACAAAACAAAGTACATAAGTCTCTGTCTAGTAGTCTAAGCTCTCTCCCCGGTTTTTCCAACCTTCTAACTTATTATTTTGCTATGTTTTCATCCTTACCTCTCATTCCAAACAACATGGTTTACTGGTTATTCCACCAACATAGCCAGTGGATTTCTGCTTCTGTGCCTTCACTGTTGTAGGATTGACTTGCTTCTTAATTTTTCTCAGTTCTCTAGGATAACTGAGGTCCTGAGAGGTGGCATAAATTGATCAATGTCAAACACTTCAGAGAGAATTGGAATAAGAGCTCAGATCTAGAATGTTTCTATCTTGGTCTGAAGGGTTTGGATTTTATGTGGTAAGAAATAGGGAGCCTTTTAGGTTCCTAGGAAGATAACTCGTGGAAAGAAAATGTGGTCTAAGAAAGATAAACCTGATATCTTTAAAGTGAAGGAAGCAAGATAAAACTGTGACAGGCACAAGAGCCAAGAAGCTGGAGGTATCCCAGAGGATACAGGTGAGGTTAAAGGTTACCAGACAAACTGAAAGTTATGGATTTAAAGATATTGTGAAGAAAACAGTGATAACACATAACAAGACCCTGGGAAGGAAGAACTGACAGGATACAAAAGAAATAGGATTGGGCACTGCCTTAAGATTCTTTCTCTACATTACCATAAACCTTATCATATTACTTTTGGTATAATAAATATTTATGTATTTTATTTATTTACATAAACTGTTTTTACCACCTACTCATTCCAGGCATTGTTCTAGACTCTGGGGTCATAAGATTGAATCATTTATTCAATGAATGCATGATCTCACCATCAAAATACATATGCCAAAGTTTTATTAAGGTTGTTGAAAATATTTTTTGATTCTGCAGTTCTTCTTTTTTTTTTTAGCAAAAAGTTGATTTTTGTATTCTCTTACTCCTTCTAATGATGTGGATCTCTAGTGATATTCTTTTTTCATTCCTTGTGCATAATGCATATATTCTGTCTTTTTTTGAATTTTGTTTTATTTTTTTATACAGCAGGTTCTTATTAGTTATCCATTTTATACATATTAGTGTATACATGTCAATCCCAATCTCCCAATTCATCACACCACCACCACCCCGGCCTCGCCACTTTCCCCCCTTGGTGTCCATATGTTTGTTCTCTGCATCTGTGTCTCTGTTTCTGCCCTGCAAACTGCTTCATCTGTACCATTTTTCTAGGTTCCACATATATGCATTAATATACATTTGTTTTTCTCTTTCTGACTTACTTCACTCTGTATGACAGTCTCTAGATCCATCCACATCTCTACAAATAACCCAAATTCATTCCTTTTTATGGCTGAGTAATATTCCATTGTATATATGTACCACATGTCCTTTATCCATTCATCTGTCAATGGACATTTAGGTTGCTTCCGTGACCTGGCTATTGTAAATAGTGCTGCAATGAACACTGGGGTGCATGTGTCTTTTTGAATTATGATTTTCTCTGGGTATATGCCCAGTACGGGGATTGCTGGGTCATATGGTACTTCTATTTTTATTTTTTTAAGGAACTTCTATACTGTTCTCCATAGTGGCTGTATCAATTTACATTCCCACCAACAATGCAAGAGGGTTCCCTTTTATCCACACCCTCTCCAGCATTTGTTGCTTGTAGATTTTCTGATGATGCACATTCTAACTGGTATGAGGTGATACCTCATTGTAGTTTTGATTTGCATTTCTCTAATAATTAGTGATGTTGATCAGCTTTTCATGTACTTCTTACCCATCTGTATGTCTTCTTTGGAGAAATGTCTATGTAGGTCTACTGCTCATTTTTGTTGTTTGTTTTTTTGATACAGAGCTGCATGAGCTGCTTGTAAATTTTGGAGATTAATCCTTTGTCATTTGCTTCATTTGCAAACATTTTCTTCCATTCTGATGGTTGTCTTTTCATCTTGTTTATGGTTTCCTTTGCTGTGCAAAAGCTTTTAAGTTTCATTAGGTCCCATTTGTTTATTTTTGTTTTTATTTCCATTTCTCAAGGAGGTGGGTCAAACAGGATCTTGCTGTGATTTATGTCATGGAGTGTTTTTCCTACGTTTTCCTCTAAGAGTTTTATAGTGTCTGGCCTTATGTTTAGGTCTTTAATCCATTTTGAGTTTATTTTTGTGTATGGTGTTAGGGAGTGTTGTAATTTCATTCTTTTACATGTAGCTGTCCAGTTTTCCCAGCACCACTTATTGAAGAGGCTGTCTTTTCTCCATTGTATATTCTTGCCTCCTTTATCAAAGATAAGATGACCATATGTGTGTGGGTTTATCTCTGGGCTTTCTATCCTATTCCATTGATCTATATTTCTGTTTTTGTGCCAGTACCACACTCTCTTGATTACTGTAGCTTTGTAGTATAATCTGAAGTCAAGGAGCCTGATTCCTCCAGCTACATTTTTCTTTCTCAAGATTGCTTTGGCTATTCGGGATCTTTAGTGTCTCCATACAAATTTTAAGATGATTTGTTCTAGTTCTGTAAAAAATGCCATTGATGATTTGATACGGATTGCATTGAATCTGTAGATTGCTTTGGCTAGTATAGTAATTTTCACAATATTGATTCTTCCAATCCGAGAACATGGTGTATCTCTCCATCTATTTGTATCATCTTTAATTTCTTTCATCAGTGTCTTATAGGTTTCTGCATACAGGTCTTTTGTCTCTCTAGTTAGGTTTATTCCTAGGTATTTTATTCTTTTGGTTGCAGTGGTAAATGGGAGTGTTTCCTTAATTTCTCTTTCAGATTTTTCATCATCAGTGTATAGGAATGCCAGAGATTTCTGTGCATTAATTTTGTATCCTGCAACTTTACCACATTCATTGATTAGCTCTAGTAGTTTTCTGGTGGCATCTTTAGGGTTCTCTATGTATAGTATCATGTCATCTGCAAACAGTGACAGTTTTACTTCTTCTTTGCCAATTTGTATTCCTTTTATTTCTGTTTCTTCTCTGATTTCCATGGCTAGGATTACCAAAACAATGTTGAATAGTAGTGGTGAGCATGGACATCCTTGTCTTGTTCCTGATCTTAGAGGAAACACTTTCAGTTTTTCAGCATTGAGAATGATGTTTGCTGTGGGTTTGTCATATATGACCTTTATTATTTTGAGGTAAGTTTCCTCTATATGCACTTTCTGGAGAGTTTTTTTATCATAAATGGTGTTGAATTTTGTCAAAAGCTTTTTCTGCATCTATTGAGATAATCTTATGGTTTTTATTCCTCAATTTGTTAATATGGTGAATGACATTGATTGATTTGCATATATTGAAGAATCCTTGCATCCCTGGGATAAATCCCACTTGGTCCTAGTGTATGATCCTTTTAATGTGTTGCTGGATTCTGTTTGCTAGTATTTTGTTGAGGATTTTTGCATCTATATTCATCAGTGACATTGGTCTGTAATTTTCTTTTTTTGTGATGTCTTTGGTTCTGGTATCAGGGTGATGGTGACCTCATAGAATGAGTTTGGGAGTGTTCCTTCCTCTGTAATGTTTTGGAAGAGTTTGAGAAGGATGGGTGTTAGCTCTTCTCTAAATGTTTGATAGAATTCACCTGTAAAGCCATCTGGTCCTGGACTTTGGTTTGTTGGAAGATTTTAAATCACAGTTTCAATTTCATTACTTGTGATCGGTCTGTTCATATTTTCTATTTCTTCCTAGTTGAGTCTTGGAAGGTAATACCTTTCTAAGGATTTGTCCATTTCATCCAGGTTGCCCATTTTATTGGCATAGAGTTGCTTGTAGTAGTCCTTATGATGCTTTGTATTTCTGTGGTGTCCATTGTAACTTCTCCTTTTTCATTTCTAATTTTATTGATTTGAGTACTCTCCTTCTTTTTTTTTTTTTTGCGGTATGCAGGCCTCTCACTGTTGTGGCCTCTCCCATTGTGGAGCCAGGTTCCAGATGCACAGGCTCAGTGGCCATGGCTTACGGGCCCAGCCGCTCCGTGGCATGTGGGATCTTCTCAGACTGGGGCACGAACCCATGTCCCCTGCATCGGAAGGCGGACTCTCAACAACTGCGCCACCAGGGAAGCCCTCCCTCT
This sequence comes from Mesoplodon densirostris, assembly GCF_025265405.1. NCBI lineage: Eukaryota > Metazoa > Chordata > Mammalia > Artiodactyla > Ziphiidae > Mesoplodon > Mesoplodon densirostris. The sequence continues at coordinate 100,341,224 of NC_082668.1, read as the reverse complement.
TTTTCTTGATGAGTCTGCTTAATGGTTTATCAATTTTGTTTATCTTCTCAAAGAACCAGTTTTTAGTTTTATTGATCTTTGCTATAGTTTTCTTTGTTTCTATTTCATTTATTTCTGCTCTGATCTTTATGATTTCTTGCCTTCTGCTAACTTTGGGTTTTGTTTGTTCTTCTTTCTTTAGTTCCTTTAAATGTAAGTTTAGATTGTTTATTTGAGATTTTTCTTGTTTCTTGAGGTAGGCTTGTATTGCTATAAACCTCCCTGTTAGAACTGCTTTTGCTGCAACCCATAGGTTTTGGATCATCGTGTTTTCCTTGTCATTTGTCCCTAGGTATTTCTTGATTTCCTCTTTGATTTCTTCAGTGATCTCTTGGTTATTTAGTAACGTACTGTTTAGCCTCCATGTGTTTATGTTTTTTAAGGTTTTTTCCCTGTAATTGATTTCTAACCTCCTAGTGTTGTGTTCAGAAAAGATGCTTGATATGATTTTAGTTTTCTTAAATTTACCAAGGCTTGATTTGTGACCTAAGATATGATCTCTCCTGGTGAATGTTTCATGTGCACTTGAGAAGAAAGTGTAATCTGTTTTAGGATCGAATGTCCTATAAATATCAATTAAATCTATGTGGTATGTTGTGTCATTTAAAGCTTGTGTTTCCTTATTACTTTTCTGTTTGGATGATCTGTCCATTAGTGTAAGTGAGGTTTTAAAAGTCCCCCAGTATTATTGTGTTACTGTCGATTTCCTCTTTTATAGCTGTTAGCGGTTGCCTTATGTATTGAGATGCTCCTATGTTGGGTGCATATGTATTTATTATTATTATATGTTCTCCTTGGATTGATCCCTTGATCATTATGTAGTGTCCTTCCTTGTCTCTTGTAACATTCTTTATTTTAAAGTCTAATTTATCTGATATGAGTATTGCTACTCCAGCTTTCTTTTGATTTCCATTTGCATGGAATATCTTTTTCCATCCCCTCACTTTCAGTCTGTATGTGTCCCTAGGTCTGAAGTGGGTCTCTTGTAGACAGCATATATATGGGTCTTGTTTTTGTATCCATTCAGTGAGCCTGAGTCTTTTGGTTGGAGCATTTAATCCATTCACGTTTAAGGTAATTATATGTATGTTCCTATTACCGTTTTCTTAATTGTTATGGGTTTGTTCTTGTAGGTCCTTTTCTTCTCTTGTGTTTCCCCCTTAGAGAAGTTCCTTTAGCATTTGTTATAGAACTGGTTTGGTGGTGCTCAATTCTCTTTGCTCTTGTTTTTTGTAAAGCTTTTGATTTCTCCATCGAATCTGAATGAGATCCTTGCCAGGTAGAGTAATCTTAGCTGTAGGTTCTTCCCTTTCAGCACTTTAAATATATCATGCCACTCCCTTCTGACTTGTAGAGTTTCTGCTGAGAAATCAGCTGTTAACCTTATGGAAGTTCCTTCGTATGTTATTTGTCATTTTTCCCTTGCTGCTTTCAATCATTTTTCTTTGTCTTTAATTTTTGCCAATTTGATTACTATGTGTCTTGGCATGTTTCTCCTTCGGTTTATCCTGCCTGAGACTCTGTGTGCTTCCTGGACTTGGGTGGCTACTTGCTTTCCCATGTTAGGGAAATTTTCGACTATAATCTCTTCAGATATTTTCTCAGGTCCTTTGTCTCTCTCTTCTCCTTCTGGGCCCCCTACGATGTGAATGTTGTTGCGTTCAATGTTGTCCCAGAGGTCTCATAGGCTGTCGTCATTTTTTTTTCTTTATTTTGTTCCATGGCAGTGAATTTCACCAATCTGCCTTCCTGGTCACGTATCTGTTCTTCTGCCTCAGTTATTCTGCCATTGATTCCTTCTAGTGTAGTTTTCATTTCAGTTATTGTATTGTTCATCTCTGTTTGTCTGTTCTTTAATTCTTCTAGGTCTTTGTTAAACATTTTTTGCATCTTCTTGATCTTTGCCTCCATTCTTTTTCTGATGTCCTGGATCATCTTCACTATCGTTACTGTGAATTGTTTTTCTGGAAGATTGCTTATCTCCACTTCATTTAGTTGTTTTTCTCGGGTTTTACCTTGTTCCTTCATCTGATACATAGCCCTCTGCCTTTTCATCTTGTCTGTCTTTCTGTGAATGTGTTTTTTTTCCGCAGGCTGCAGCATTATAGTTTTTCTTGCTTCTGCTCTCTGCCCTCTTATGGATGAGGCTATCTAAGAGGCTTGTGCAAGCTTCCTGATGGGAGGGACTGGTGGTGGTAGGCGGACTGTTGCTCTGGTGGGCAGAGCTCAGTAAAACTTTAATCCGCTTGTGTGCTGCTGGGTGGGGCTGGGTTCCCTCCCTGTTGGTTGTTTGGCCTGAGGCGACTCAATTCTGGAGTCTACCCAGCTCTTTCGTGGGGCTAATGGCAGACTCTGGGAGGGCTCATGCCAAGGAGTACTTCCCAGAACTTCTGCTTCCAGTGTCCATGAGCCACAGCCACTTTCCCACCCCACCTCTGCAGGAGACCCTCCAACACTAGCAGGTAGGTCTGGTTCAGTCTCCTATGGGGTCACTGCTCTTTCCCCTGGGTCCTGATGTACACACTACTTTGTGTGTGCCCTCCAAGAGTGGAGTCTCTGTTTCCCCCCAGTCCTGTTGAAGTCCTGCAATCAAATCCCACTAGCGTTCAAAGTCTGATTCTCTAGGAATTCCTCCTCCCGTTGACAGACTCACAGGTTGGGAAGCCTGACATATAGCTCAGAACATTCACTCCAGTGGGTGGACTTCTGTGGTATAAGTGTTCTCCAGTTTGTGAATCACCCACCTAGCAGTTATGGGATTTGATTTTTTTGTGATTGCCCCCACTACCGTCTCACTGTGGATTCTCTTTTGTCTTTGGATGTGGGGTATCTTTTTTGGTGAGTTCCACTGTCTTCCTGTCAATGATTGTTCAGCAGTTAGTTGTGATTTCGATGCTCTCACAAGAGGGAGTGAGCGCACGTCCTTCCACTGCACCATCTTGAACCAATCTGCAGTTATTTTTTAAAAGAGGAAGTCATAATACTGAATCTGGGAATACTTAGAAATAGATTCCAAGTTTGCCTGTGGATAACACCATTCAGTGGCATGAAAGCAGAATATGTGTATATTTGTTTAATGAGGACAAAAATTATTGTTTTAACTTGCATCAAACAGGTTTTAAGCTTAATGTTAATGGAATAATTTGGGTAATGCTATTCCCAAATACCATACTTGACAAAGAATAGAATAAAGGAAATGCTTTCTAAACTGAAAAGCATCTTTTTTACTCTTAAAAAAAATACTTGTAATTCCTGTGCTTTGTTAGGTGGTATACAGCTGCTCAATTCATCAGTATATGCAATTAAAATTTTTTGAGACACTGCTTTAAATTTTTTATCAAAGTATGCTTCAGTTTCTCAAATCCCAATTCTATTGTATGTATATTTGGAAAGGAAAAGTGTAAAAATTCTTCGGTATAGACATTTACAGTATTTTTGGCTAAGTACAAAACTGGTCACTCCATTATGATTTGACCAGTAAACTTTAGATTAAATTTGAAATATATAACGGGCCCAAATGCCTGTTAAATTATTAGTAGTAGAATCTTTATGAACCAGAGGCATTGCCTCTTCCTCTGGCTCTCACCATATATTTTTTATCATTGTCTTAGTATGAAGCCAAAGAAAATGAGGCAACACCAAGTTAACCAACCCAACATGATTCTCTAAGAAATATGAAACAAAAATGAAAGGGAGAAAAAAGTAAACATTCTGACTACTTCTGTTTAGTAGTCTTTAAGTCTTACTCTTTAATTTAACATTCAGTCAACATATTGAGTGCTCACCATGTGTCAGTCTTTGCACTTCGCAAGAGGAATACACAGGTAAAGGAGGCAGAAAGGTCCATGCCTAACAGTGCTTTCCTTCTAGGTAGTAAAGACAGGTATTAAAAAGTTAGCAAATAAGTAAACAGGATACTTTCAGAAAATGACAAGTGACTTGAAAGAAATAAACAAACTATGGAATAGGAAATAAGAAACTGGTGGGTCTGCTTTATAATAGGGGGCCAACAAAAAGCCCTACTGAATGGTATTACTTGAGCTGACCTGTGGAAGAATTAGAATTTAACTGGTTCACAAAATTGGATGCAGGAGAATGGACTTAGCTTAGTAACATCCACAAAATAAATTAACCCTTTATAAAAGGCTAGGGTATGAAAGAAAGTAGCTTTTTCTCTGCATCCAGGATGACATTTCAGTTTTGACACCTTCCCTACCTATATGACAGACTTTCAAAAGACGGTAAGAACAAGAAAAATAGAGAACAATATTTCTGAAGGTAATAATAAAGTTTGGTCTTTATATTGTTTTCCTTTCAAATATTATTTTTACAACTAAAAAATTATCTTCTGGATTTGAAGAATGATTCTGAATCTAGTATTCATGTATCATTAAACTTTTTTTGATATTTGGCTTTAAAAATAAATGACTCCTTTTGCTTCCTTTTCTACCTAGTTGTTCTGACCATTGTATATCTTCTGAGCTGAGTGGAAATTTGCTGTTTATATGATAACTTATTATGACTGGAAAGAAGTTATATCAGTGGAAAATAAGAGTACTCACTTTTATAAGCATCTTTGCTATTTGATTAAAAGGGAAGTTGAGTGTACTCAGAAAGCATCCTGAAGTACTTAATGGATTGACAAAGTTAAAGTGGTTTTACAATACCTAAATTATTTGTCAAAACTCTCCCCACTCCCCAACACACAAATATTATCTCTCTCTCTCTCTCTTTCTCCCCAGAATTTCTTAGATTCACTTTGTTCAAAGAAGGCCCTAATTTTCAGTCTTAGGTAGAACAGTTATTAAATTGTTCTAGATAGATGCTCATTCTCTTCTATTTTTAAAAAATCTTTTTATAAGAAAATATTAAGTTCTCCTTTGACAGCCCATTTCTGGCATGAGAGCCTTTCTCTGTAGAATCAAATAAAAAACTGATGGTTTTGGAGTACCCACTCAGAGTTTTAAGGGGTAAGAAATCCTTCTAGTCTCCATGATATCAGTAACCTAAAGAAAACACAAAAAGTTTCTGGAGTTCTGGATCCTTGGTGTTGTGTGATATAAGTGGCCAGATCAGGATGCAGAAGAGAGCTTTAGTAGAGTCAGCATAGACATCACTGGGGCTCTCAACTCCTATTCACTTGTCAAACAGATAAAGTGAGAGATTGGGCTGGCATAGAAGCAATTCTTTCTACGTCATTACCAGCTTAGTCTCCTTGCCAGGAGTTTCCTTGCCAGGAGATAGCTTGGTTACCAAGGGCTCCCAGAAGTGTTCCTTGGCAGCTCTGAGTGAATCTAGAGTGTGATTTCATGCTTATGCTTTTCTTCAGCTTGTGCTTGTCTGTGTTTTTTGAAAAATTATCTATGAATTTTAAATAAATTGTTCATATTTGCATATTATCTGAACTATCTAGGGACTTGGACATTATCTTTTATGTATTTGTTCATTTTAACAAAACAAAATTTTTGCTGTATGAAATGCACTTTTTCTTCCTTGTATAGAGCAGTATGTGTGTAGGAAGATTCTTGAATCGTTCCTGCTTATTTTTTGCCAGAAGAAAATAAAAGTATGTCTTTCTCAACCATTTTCTATGGTAGCCAGTGTTATCTGAGGCTATCAAAATGCCAGCAGGTGGCTTCTTTTCTAGTTCGATACAATGCAGCATAAATATTATCTTATTTTGCATAAAACAGCTAAATCAGAGTGAATTTGCTTCCTATATCTAAAGGTTAAAGACCAAGAGATAAAATGTGCAGAGTATATTCCTTGTGATGTGAATGCTGTAGGATTCATGGGGATGAGATATAGGTTAGTTTTGTAATAATTTATTTTTTTAATAAACTACTATTTTTAGATATATTGAGATCCTTAGATTTTGGGTCATTTTATTAATAAAATGCAGAAGATTAGTTACAGGAAAGATATACTTAATATCTGATTTAAAGCTCATAAATATAAAACGTATTGTGAAAAACATAGTCCCTGAATTGATAGACTGTGGTATATCCAGACAACAGAATATTATTCAGTGCTAAAGAGAAATGAACTATCAAGTCATGAAAAGATATGGAGGAATCTTAAATGCATATTACTAAATGAAAGAAACTTATCTGAAAAGGCTATTTACTGTATGATTCCAACTATATTACATTCTGGAGAAGGCAAGACTATAGAGACGGTAAGATCAGTGGTTGGCAGGGGTTGAGAGGGAAGGGGAAGGATGGGTAGGTAGAACACAAAGGATTTTTAGGGCAGTGAAAATACTCTGTATGAGACCATAATGTTGAATACAGGTCATTACATATTTGTCCAAACTTATAGGATGGACAACATCGAGAGTAAGCCATAATGTAAACTATGGACTTTGGATGATTATGATTTGTCAATGTAGGTTCATCAGTTGTAACAAATGACTCACTATGGTGGGGGATATTGATAATAGGGGAGTATATGGGAAATCTTTGTGCCTTCCTCTCAATTTTGCTGTGAACCTTTAAGTGCTCTAAAAAAATAAAGTCTTAATTAAAAAACCCCATAATCTCATGTTATTTTCACTTTAAAATTTCAACAAATAAAGGAAAATATTTCAGTGTTGATATTTTTATTTTTAATTAAAAAATAAGCAGAGAAAAATAATATAAGGATTTATTATTGTGGGTGGTGGGTGGGGGTGTTTGCCCCACTCTCCACTCCACTACTGCTTCTGCCATCTCCTTGCCTATCCCTTTTTCCTCCTGCTCCCCTCAAAGGTGGAGATATTGGTAATCTGGCTAGTCAGTGTCTGGGAAAATTGGGCAGAAGTATTGCAAGCTAAAAGGCAGGAGCTATGCCCAGTTCCCCTCTCCTACTTCTTCATGCACACATTGAGTAGATTAAGCCTACTGAGGGCAGTCCCTGTCAACCGTCACTTTCTCCAATCAGGCCTAAGCCTAATTGAGTACTAAATCCCAAGATTTTGAATTTGAGGTTGCTGATCAGAACCTAGTCTCTCTTTCTTTTAATAACAGATCAAGATTTGTTTTGAAAGCCATTATTATTGGTTGATAGAATTGACCTCATTCCTAGCACAGGATGGACAAGAGGACAGGGGAAGCCCCAATTGACTTAATCCAATAAGCATGGTCTACCTTCCCAGTCCGGAGACTGGTTCACAGATGGGCATGTAACCCAATCAGAACTATAAGATACAAGGGAATATTTTTGGAGCCTCTAAGAAAAAATAGCTGGGGTCTTCATTCTACTAAATGTGGGAGTGTGAAGACATGAGGGTTAGAGCTGTGTGGCCTTTTTGCTAGTAAAAGGGATTCACCATGAGGATGAAGCTCACTCACAGAGGAAAGCACAGCTGAGACACACAGAGAAACTAAATCTTGATGACATTATTTCAGTCTCTGGGTCAAATCACAGCTGAAGGAAGCACTAGCACTGAATCTTCATTTTGTGAGTCTGCATATTTCCTATTTTTCTTTAAATCAGTTGAGCTCAGTTTTTGTTACTTGGAATATAGAGGATGCCCTTGGCCCACTGAGCCCTCATAGCAGAGAGACTAATCTCTGTTATATGTAATGCCCTCTGTTCCCACAAATTGAACAGTATGTTTGCCAAGAATCTATGTTTCTTCCTAAACTCGTTTAAGCCAGTTGTGCTTTCTACAGTAAATCTACAAATTAATTAAATATTAAATTAATAAAATATAAGTATGAAAAGAAATTTATTGAATATACCAAAACTAAGCTTAATATTTTGAAAAGACTCATCAAAATTAAGTCATACTAAAAAGGTATCTAATTTAAAATGAGCAAGACAAGAACAAGAGTTTGGAAGAATTAAACAAAACTACAATAGTATGATTTTGAGCTTAGTTCGCTTTGAAGATATCTTAAATTCTCATTCCACTTAAAAGAAACTAAAAATCACAGAGAGGCAATTTGATTGTTGTTCATACTAGAAAATGAATTGAAGCTCCAATTAACAGACTCATGCAAAGAAAAAGCTTTGCTCCTACAACAAATGGTTGGCAAATAAAAGCATTTTCACAAATTTCAAGTTAAATTACAAAGTTGTTAATCATATTTTAATGCTTTCCTGCTTTAACCAAAATTTTTGGCTAACTGACAGCTACAGGTTTCCAAATTCTGTGAGATCAGAGGCTTTTACTGCTCTTGATTGGAAGGTGGAACTGAGGATGGGAAAGCAGCATTGCTGAAGTGAGGCTCAAACTGTCTCAGAAAATGAATGTTCATCTGTTACAGGAGGCTGGAGGGATTGTAAGGAGGAAGAACTGTTAGTTAAGGCATCAAGGTGTGAGATATTCTCCTGTGTCTTTGACACAGGTAACCCTTGTATAGCAGTTAGCAGCTAATTACTGATGGATTTTAGGCAGATTTATATTTTAGAAAAATTACTCTGGTGATAAGTAGGAAGATGGATTGGGATGAGCAGGAAATATGTTAAAGGAGGATAGTATCAATGGATGTGATCACCAACTAAATAACAAGAGTGAGGAAGAAGCAGGAACAAAAGATGACTTGGTGATTGTCAGTGAATGGAGAATGAGGTGCCTGAGAAATAGACTCTTTGGCCTTAAAGAGTTTAAAGCTGAGTAGTGTGCTGAGACCAACTAAATATTTATTGAGCCCTTTTTGTGCCAGGTATGGTGACACTAGGCACCATGGGGAAGATTACTATTCTCTAGAAGCTCAGAGTTATGAGGAAAGAATACATGCTACTGTGGATATTTGCTAGGGTTTAAAATTATTTATTTTTGTTTGCTCACATTCAACCCCTTTTGTAGACTGCCCCACAGAGTGTGGGTAAAAGAGTTGTTTATCTCCCATTATGGAGGCCAAAGGTGGCCAGACATTTCCTCTCCCTTCTCCCTGAAAGTTATCATTCCTCTAAGGGACCCAAGATCAGCCAAAGGGATGTTCTTGACCAAGCTCAGAATTTGGAGTTATTGATGCAAAGACATTGGGTAGTTGGAGATCAGTTAGGGTGAGAGTCCAGCTACCTAGTATCCTTCCAGTAAATTCCTTTTGTGGCCAAGTTTGACTGCAAAGGTACAAACACAGACATTACAGGACAGGACACAAAACATGATTTGGTGGACTAGGAAAGGGACAGACTTTAAAGTGTGCCATCAGTACTGAAAGAAATTCAGTCCACCTTCCTTCTAATATGCACTGGGAAGAGCTTTCTCAAGGGGCATGATTATAACATTCCCTCCTCTGAGAGCTTAGCTTACAGAGGAGCCCTGAACTCTTTAAGATGTTAAGGATTTAGAATTGTGTAAGGACTTCCGTCTTTGGCATTGGTGTATCAAACTTTCATTAACGGCATATTGACAGCTTACATAGGGAATATCTACATGTTTGTTAAGATTAGTTTAATAGCAAATACAAGTGAAATAAGCCAGACAGCAAAAGATAAATACCACATGGTATCACCTATATGTGGAATCTTTTAAAAAATGAACTCCTAGAAACAGGGGATAGAAAAATGGTGGCTGGGCGGGGGGGAAATAGGGAAGGGTTGGTAAAAGGATTCAAACTTTCAGTTATATGATGAATAAGGTCTGAGACTCTAATGTATAACATGGTGACTATAGTGGATACACTATAATTAAAATTTTCTAAAAGAAGAGAACTTTAATGTTCTCAAACACACAAAAAAGGTAAAGGTGTGAGGTGATAGATGTATTAATTAATTTAATGGGAGTAATTCTTTCACAATGTATACATATATCAAATCATCACATTTACATTTTAAATATCTTACAATTTTTTTTGTCAATTATACCTCAACAAAGGTGGAAAAAATATGTTAATAGCAAATAATAGGTATATGTATTGTTCATTTTAGGGATGAGTGAAAATTGTGACAAACCAAGTGTATTAAAAAACATAGAAGCTCATGAGTTCAGGGAACAGATTGCAATTGGATTTATTATGCTTATTTTTTTTACTATGTTGTATAAAAATGGAAAAAGAGGGAAGATATTAAGCTTAAAGAGTGATTTTTAAAATATGATAGCTCAGAAGTTGGACCACTAATAAACAGAAGAGTGGACTGGCATAGTTATCTGTGCAATGGGAGCACTTAGTATCATTTTAGTTAGTGCAAATTTATAATGTTGTTTTTGCTCCCTAGTGTTGTTGTTTTTTTATAAATTTATTTATGTATTATTTATTTATTTATTTTTGGCTGCATTGAGTCTTCATTGCTGCTCACGGGCTTTCTCTAGTTGCCGCAAGCGGGGGCTACTCTTCGTTGCGCTGAGCCTGCTTCTCATTGCAGTGGCTTCTCTTGTTGCGGAGCACGGGCTCTAGGTGCACGGGCTTCAGTAGTTGTGGCACGTGGGCTCAGTAGTTGTGGCTGGCGGGCTCTAGAGCGCAGGCTCAGTAGTTGTGGTGCACGGGCTTAGTTGCTCCGCGGCATGTGGGATCTTTCCGGACCAGGGATCGAACCCGTGTACCCTGACATTGGCAGGTGGATTCTTAACCATTGCACCACCACAAAAGTCCCTCCCTAGTGTTTTTTAAATGTGGTTGCCTACGCATAAGTTCTGGCTTCCCTCTCATTTTGCTTTGTTAAGAAAAGTTCTTCAAACTAGCATAATTTCTCCTGATAAGATTCAGGTGGTATAATAATATGAGTAAAGACTGAGTTGGGAATTCCTAGCTAGTCCTGGATCTGCTACTTCCTGTTATTCTCTCTGGGCCATAGTTTTCTCATCTTAATATAAGACTCAACTGCACCCCCTTTATTTGCTTCAGAGTCTTATTGTGAAGATTAAATTAATGCCAGATAGAGAATACCACTCCCATCACCCTCTATCCCCTTACACTGCTTGTCTATTCTTATAATTCCTCTTATACCTGTCATATTTGCTTACCGAATTATTCTCTTCCTGAGCTAGAATGGAAGCTCTGTGAACATGGGGACTTCACGAGTTTTGTTCACTGCTTTATTCCAAAAGCACAGAGTGGTGCCTGACACAGAGCAGGTTCTGAATAAAATTTGATTGGCTAACAGTGAATAAAAATATTACTACTGTGAAAGCCTTTCTTGGGAAGCTTGTCTCTGATTGGGGATTAGGCCCGAAGTCTTTGATTCAAGGGAGTTTTTTCATATTTGATTGATTATCTTATCTTTCTATTTTCCATTGTACTGCTATTCTTCCAGGTTATCTCAAGATGAGATTGACTTGACTGTATCTTCCTGAAGTTTTTATGCACACTATTTGCTGTAGCTACTGTTTTTTATTTTTAAGTGAATATCTCAATATCTTATATTGTGTTCATTTTATAATATTGGTGCCTTATAGATGAGTGTTTCCTTTATCAATAGAGAAATATATGGAATTTTGGCTCGAACATAACATAGCCTAAATTTTTCTTTGCTCAACACAAGTCATAAATAAATTCTCATATAGAAGTGATTACATTTTTAGAATCAAAGTTGCCATAAGTTAAACAGGAAAATCATGGGGGGAAAAAGGCTTCAAGACATACGCAAGAGGCAGGAATTTAATCTTCGTAAGGGCAGAATGCGTCTGTCCTGTTTACTGCTGTATAACCAGTGCTCAAGAGAATTTCTAGCTCACAGTTGGCCCTGACTGAGAGAAAGGAGAGATGCTTGAAACAAGCAGTACAGAGCAGAAGTAGTCAGGGAGACAAAGCAGTAAAGAGGGCAGGAGAGAGTGAATGCTCTTCATGAAGTTAAAAAGAAAGGCAGCTCTGAGCTGGCAGTGGAGACAGCAGCACTGCACAATTCTGAGCCTCCTCAGGTTTTCTCTTTCCATGTTCCTTATACCATCAAGAGTTCAAGCAGCCAGAGGATAAGTTGTGCACTGTGCATGGTCACACTGACATGTGACCTCAAGTCTCTGACCCTGGGTTGAAAGAGGAGCAGAATTCCCACTGATTTATGATTCCTTATATAAGGTGAGGAGTGTTTAACACACTGCAGTGTGACTTTTATAAAAAGTGGTTAAACATTTTAAAAAGGCTTAAATAATCCAGCTTCAGGTACTTAAACAATTAAATAAGATACAGTGTTTTCTGATGGTGCCAGTTGCCAACAGGAATACATTTGGGGAGAGTGTGTGTTTATGCATTTTCACATTTCTATATATATGCTAATATATTACTATATATTTAAAATGTTTTTACAAGGAGAAAAATATTTTTCAAATACATATTTCTATAGTATTGGTCATTGAAATATAATTAGGAACCCAGCCTCTATTAAGTTCAATGGCAGTTACAGAATACAGGCATACATTATTTGTAAATTAAATTTGTCAGAGGAAGCACTTGCATATGGTGACTCATGTACTTTGACATTCTCTATTATTTTCAGAAACTGATACACCAAACAGTGCCAGTTGTATATTCTTCCCCCTTTGTAAAGATACATAACTTTTTACAAATGTAAGCAATTCTTTTTTGTGTGTGCTTTGCATCTTTTTTACACATAGTGAAAAGCTAGCAGTTCACACGCTGTAACATTAATGTAACATCTCTGATGAATAAATTATAATTTCCAAAGCATGACTCCTTGGAAATTTGAAAAACAAAACAATAGCATTAAAAGGAATGAGCCTGATTTGATCTTAACAGTTCTTGATTTAATCAGACTGCAGGGGATTTTCATTTCCGTAGTACTGTTTATTTTATTAAAAAAATATCTTTGAGAGCTAGCTTGATGTCATTGGTATATTGTTTCCTTCCATGAGCCAATAAATTCGCTTTCATGGGTAAATAGTTAGTTTTTGGCCCCTAGGCTAACAGAGGCACATAAACTGCGGTAGTCATAAATTGGTCAGTCCTGAATTCTACTAATGGAAGATTTTATAGCTTGTTTCTCCAAATGGAAACTTTCTGGCTCAGTTTGGCACTTTACATCCCATTTCTTCTATTTTTCTTTCATCCATTCCATCATTCTCTCTAATTACTAAATTTTTACGAGCGCCAGTCTTTTGAAGACATGATATCTGCTTGAGGATGCATTTATTTCCTTTGATGGGGAAACAAAAGAGAAGGCAGTTGGCAGCAGGAATAATTAAAGATAATGCCAATGATAGCAATGGTGATGATAATGAAAAAGCCAATATTTATTGAGCGCTAACTGTGTGCCAGGCACTGTGCTCAGAAATGTATATATTTGCATTATCTTATTTAATCTTGACAACAACCCTATGAGGTAATAATAATTTTAGCTTACATGTTTTATGTGGTAATCAGTATTATAAAGGTTTTAAATGGATTATCTAAGTTGGTTTAATTTAGCGTGGTAAAATGGGTGAAGTCTAAACATTTTTTAAAATTTAAATGCTACACACATTACAAAGGTGTAAAAATCTATTGTGACCACATCCTACAATCCTATAAAGGGTTTATTATTCTCAAGTCTATTTTACAAATGTGAAAACTGAGGCATAGAGATGAGAAAATTATCCAAGATCAAATAACTAGTAGGTGGTGAAGCCAGCATTCAAACCCAGGTCTTTTTCGCATCAGATTTTATGAATATTTGCACTTTATGATTATGCTCAGCAATAGAAGTAAAGATGAAAATGCCAAAGAGTGAGAGTTGTGTGCCTCTCGGTGACTGGAAAACAAACCTGAATGAAATAAAAATCAGACAGATACACTTTCTCCTTTCAACTTGAATTGCTGTTGGCAATATTTAAACCTCAAATACACTCCTTCTTTGCTGAAGGAGTAGGGTAGAGGTAATGAGGGAAGAAGGTTTTTTTTTTTTTTCTATTCTTTTCACTATTAATGGCATTGGATGAATTTTTCATTGGTTCACTTGTTTTTGTTCTTTGTAAATCTAAGTTGATCTTTTCATTTGCTTTTTTTTTTAATGTTTCATGGGTCAGTCTGTATATTTGGCAGGGACACTCCCATATTTGGGTATGTTGTCACTTTGTGATACCTTTTATTTACAGGCTTGTTACAAGAACTGACAAGACTAGTATCCTAAGATCTTGAAGGATTCCGGGTCTGTGTGTGTGTGTATGTGTGTGTGTGTGTTCCTGTAGTTAGTATAATTCTATCAATCTCCAATAGTTATTTATTTTAAATTTAAAATTATATTCAAAAATACAAAGAGGAATTAACTTCAAATTTGTGGACTAGAGGAAAAGGAAATTGCTTTAGTGTGTCTTGTGGCCTCAGTTTCCCCAGGCAAAAATACAGGGTCTGAACTAGATGTTCTCTATAGTACTTCTCCACACTGGAACCATAATACATGTTTGCATCTGCCATTGAATGGAATTGGAATAGATTATGACAACCTCTGTAGTACACACAACCTTTAAATTAAAAAAAATCATTTAGACTTCAGCCATTAAGCCACACTAAATTAAACTAACTTCAAACTCTGCTGAAAGGAACTGTAAGTGAATACATTTGTTGATAGATGAAAACTGGTTGGCATGCACAGTCATTAGCAGTGGGTGATAGTTTTTTTGGATGTAATGTGGAAAGAACAGAGAGCTGTTTTGGAATGCCTTTGAAGTTTTTTCTTCTAGTTCTAAATATCTGAGATTCTTTACATTTTTCAAAGCAGAATGCTCTATAATTTTTCCTAGGTCTTAAAAAGTCACATATGCTTTATGGTCATGGATTTTCAGGGTACTTATAAATCAGACTTCAATAAGAAAAACTCATAAGTTGAAAAGAGTAATTCGAAGGTAACTCTAAATTCCATGTCTTTAAAGGCTGCTTTTAATATGAAAAGTAAAAACAATCTAAGTGATAAGATTGAGCAAATCACATTGTTTAAAATTTTTTATTTGAAACATATGCTCCAACATGGTTCAAATGGTTTAAAATAAGAGAGGAAGGAAGAAAATCAAAAGTTATTGAGCATGCTCTATGTGCCAAGCATGAGTGTCAGGAGCTTGAAATGTTAGGAAAGCCAAAGACTTGCATAATTAGAAGAGTCACTGACTTCATAATGTAGTGCTAAAATGCAGCTTCTGGTCATATGGAGTGCCTGGGATCTGTGAAAACAGCAGTGACATTCAGGGACATGGAATAAGGGCTTCCAAGGAGGTAAAGCCAGGGCTCCAAGAAAAGCTTGTGTTCTAGCCCCATAATGTAAAAAAGTTGTTCAGTGTCAATGCTCATCAGCAAACATCCTTCTAACAGAATATGGACAGAGCTATGAAGCACAAATTTGTTTAAACAGTTTAGACAGAGTTCAAAGGGTAATAGTTAATATTCATTCATTCATTCATTCATCCATCCATTCATTAAGTTATCTACAATGCACAGAAGCCTAGGACAGAAGATGTCATGGCCATAAGGAATTACAATACATAGTAGAAAGTGAGTCATGTCATAAGAAAGAATAGGTCAGGTTTGTGGTTTTTCAGAGAGAGTAGGGGCTACCAGAGGAAACATCATTGAACAGATAGCCTTTGAGCTGGAACTCACAGGGTAGGCTTGGGTGCCTCATAGAATGGCTCCTTTAGTATCCAAGACTGCATAAGTTATGATCCTTACTGGGAAGTGTAAGGACTCTTTGGTGGTGATCTCCAGCATGTATCTCCTTTTCCTGATATATACTCCCATCAGCAAAGGGATCGTTATGAACTGAACTGATGGTAGGGAGGGTTGGTGAAAGGTATTGGAATTTGGTTGTAATGGGAAGAAGTTGGGGAGGGGGTCAGGGTACATCTGTCTAAAAAAGACCCCAGCTGATTCTGATGTGGTCTCTTTAGATGCCCATCTCTCTTTCACACCACAGATGACAAGAGATATTAGAACATCAAAACTAAGTGCAACATTATCTAGTAATATTTGGTAATTGAGAACTGCTAAAATTTATGAGGGGGAGGTACCTTGTAATAAAGCATGGTATGTAAAATATGAACAGAATATGCATGTATATGTATCATAGGGGTGGAAAGACTTTCCTTCTACCTTCCTAGTTTTGATAGCTGGTTATATAAAATAAACTAACAACAGGTAGATTAACAGGGGAAAAAGTATGTAAATTTATTAATTTTTTTTTTCCCCCGTACGTGGGCCTCCCACTGCCGTGGCCTCTCCCGTTGCGGGGCACAGGCTCCGGACGTGCAGGCCCAGCGGCCATGGCTCACGGGCCCAGCCGCTCCGCAGCACGTGGGACCCCCCCACACACACCGGGGCACGAACCCGTGTCCCCCGCACTGGCAGGCGGACTCCCAACCATTGCGCCACCAGGGAAGCCCTAATTTTTCATATTACTTTCAGGAGGGCATAACAGGAAAAAAGCTAAAACTCAAAAAAACATTGAGTTGAGAGCTTATATACCATCTTCATAGGGACACACACATACACATACACACACATATGAAAATTATGGTTCATTCAGCATTTAGGAACTGTGATATAAAGAAAAACTCTTCAAGGTAAACATTTTTCCCATGGTTGTCCTTCTGAACCTAATCAAGTTGTAATTCTAGACTTTTATGTACAGATTAAGATGAAAAAGAAAACATTATGTGCATTTACCCTGTATATATATTATCTCATTTTAAAAACACAAAACTCCTATAAGGTGGTCACAACTATTATTCCTTCTTTGCAGATGAGGAAATTGAAACTTAAATTTAAAAAATAACTTTCCAAAGATCATACACCTTGTTAGAGAAGGGGCTGGGATTTTAAGCAAAGTAGGTCTTTTCGGAGATTTGATGCTCTTTATATCAAAGAAGTTATCATTTAAATGTGCATAAGAGTATTTATGCAAGTATTTAATCATTTGAATTTAACATGTCACATGTGTGATGTAGGTCAGTTAATAAGCAAACAACAAAACCAATGAATTTGTTACTTATATCCTTCTCCTTCCATTTCTATGTACAAAGCAATTTATCCATCTGAATAATTACTCTTTGCTTCACAGTAAATGGACACTGGTTGTCAGTTCTTAAATCTGACCTTTCAGAGAATTATTGGTCTCAGATGAGGTATATTGTTTTAACAACTCCTGACCAAAACAGGAGACTGTACTTAATTTAACAAATATTTAGTGTCAATAATATTTCTTTCCACCCTCTGACCTGATTTTATTTGTAGTAAACAGCCTGCCTTTATGTGATTAATGGCTAAGATAAATTTACCTTTGTCTTATGTTAACTGAACCTTGTGAGAGTATTCATGTCACTGGTATGCTGTACTAACAGAGCGGAGTGGTCCACCATCTCTTCCGGGCAGGAGGTTTGGTACCTGTACGAGTTTTTCATCTAGTAAGCATCTTAAGATACCATAAAATATTCCTGAGAAACCATTGCTAACCATTTTACTTTTTATTTAATTTATTCTAACTATTAAATTTAAAATATTAATATAATAATAAAAGCCAAGATGATATAAACATGATGCCATGACTACCATTTAAATTGAAATGAATTGAAAAACGTACTTGTACTTTTATCTTGCATATTAGCCATTTTAAATAGTGATAAATATTGAATGTTCAGGTCCCAGCATGCTGTCATTTCTATCATAAGTAATTGCCTAATAAGGTTTGATGAAATTTTGTTTTGATGGTAAAGACCTTTGACCATATCAAACATTTAAAAATACTAAGTCATGATTGACGGTTAAAGAAAATACTCTTAAGAGGCATGAGTGATTTTATGCCAACACACTAATCTTTAAAACAGCCCAAGTATTTTTGAGCTGCAATAATGGAAAAAACAACAATACTGGGCAGGAATGAAACAGGAAATGTTTAAATTGTTATTGCCTTAAGCAGAAACTGATGTAAGTAATGGTATTAAAAGTTATACAATATTTTGTCCCTTAACATTGCCTGAATGGTTGAAATATATTCTTGTGCTATAGACCTTCCTGTTTTTATAGCTTTCACATTGAAGCTAATTTGATTTTTATTGGCGTAAGATATTTTCCTTTAAACTCCCAGATCAGCTCCCTAAAACAATATTTATAGGTTTCAACTCTCCTGAACAGAATCACCAACATTCATGGACCCTAGAAAAAATAATCTTGTTTAGAAGCAAAACAGTGTCATTTGATTCTATGTCAGATGGAAAATGGAATGTTTATTTTGTGGAGATAACTCAAGGTATAAACTACTTACTCTAAGTAATTTGTTTTACTGTTGTTTTTATACCAATAAAAAGCTGACTTTAGGCCATTCTATCAACTCTATTGAGGTCTTAATATTTATATTTAGAAGGAAGTTCCTTTATATTTCCTCACTGTCTTTTGCCAATATTTATATTTCTATATCTTCAGTAAATGGTCTTAAGAAGTGGAACTCCATTGCTTTTTGTCTGCATTAGCCTTAAGTGCTGAGAAAAATACAATCATTCACTTTTCAGCATACATAAGCTCATTTAGTTGCACTGAATGCTCACACATCACATTATACATTTCC
Organism: Mesoplodon densirostris; assembly: GCF_025265405.1. Classification (NCBI taxonomy): domain Eukaryota; kingdom Metazoa; phylum Chordata; class Mammalia; order Artiodactyla; family Ziphiidae; genus Mesoplodon; species Mesoplodon densirostris. The sequence continues at coordinate 100,322,777 of NC_082668.1, read as the reverse complement.
AAACACAATTATAATATGGCCTAACATAGTCTAAAATTCCATTTTCCACAGCCAGTCAAAACAATTTTTTGTACCAGGTCCAAAGTATGCCAAGTTTAACTTGTGTATTACAGGACTGTTTTAGCGTACTAAACCCCAAAGGGTTAGCTATCTTTTCCACTCTTTTTTCCTTGTTCTTGTAGAGGAGATAAGAGTACTAAATTAAGTACTGAAGCCAATATCTAGGAAAATTATAATTATATAATTACATATGCATGCATGTATGTGTGAATAGATGATAGATAGATAGGTAGATAGATAAGTTTGTTTTAGTAGAGGGTGGTATATAGAAGCCAAGCTCTGGGTGCTGGGTATGCCTATTTCTACTGAACTGTCACTGCTTACAGGCCTGTCAGTGGACAGAACAAGGAAATAGATAGGTTGATTTCTCTCCAAACTCAAAATATGCAGATAGCATTTTGCAAAAGTATGGTATAGACATGCATTTAGTCATTGCCAACCCATTTTATGCAAGGCAGTGTTAAAGAGATGTATGGAATAAAAAGATGTTATTTCCTCAACATCAAATAAGACAGGAAAGTTAATGATGGACCAAAAGTAGTAAAAAAGATATTGCAATTTGCTATATATTTCTTAGAAGTGGAAGTAAGGATGCTCAACAGGCAGAGAAGGGACATCTATATCAGAGTTGGTTCTCAGGGAAGGCTTCCAGAAGCAAGGGATATACACACTGAGGGTTGAACAGTAAGCGGGAAATGGCTGGGAGAAGAAGTGAAGGAAGTATGTTCTAGGCAGAAGAACTTAGAAACTGTAAATTTCTAGAGAGAGAACATAATGATCTATGTGAACTGAAAGTAATTCAATATGGTTGAAGCCCAGAATGTATGTCTATGTAGTGTGTAGTGGGTGGGGAGATTTTGAGACATGTAGCTAGAATATATAATATGTTATATATGAAACATATAATATCATGCAATATATCATTTTATATAATATGATATTAAAGGGTTTAAACATCTTGAGGGTGTCTGGGAGTCATTGAAAGATTTTAAGCAAATGAGAATTCTACCTTTAAAGAGTTTTATTTAGTCCATTGTCAGAGATAGTATGCATGTAAATAATTATTATCTAAGACAGAAGCTTTTATGTATCCCAGGAAAGTTAGAGAAACAATGGAATGTAAGGTAAGAGTTGGAAAATTATTTCTCCTTGAAGAGCTAAGGGAAATTTCTGTGAAGGGAGAACATTTTGGTTGGGCTTACAACTCAGGCAGGGTTGTAGACTACTCATTTATTACTGATCATTTTGTCTTTAAAAAATAATTGTGAATATAAATAATACACAGGTGTCATTCTCCTAAAGTTAACCTTGCTTCTGAAAAATGATATCATGTTTTGATCTGGTAAATTTTATTGTAAAATTTATTGTAAGATACAAAATTTAAAGATAATGCTGAAGTATAAATTACAATGAAGTCAATTGTACATTGATTTTTCAATGTCTAAGATTTCAATACAAAGTTAAAAACTAAAGTTGTAACAATCTTTAAAAAAAGTTTTATTTTAATATGATTTTAAAGTTAAAGAAAAATTGCAGGAATAGTGCAAGGAACTCCAGAAACAATTGTTTATATTTTGCTCCATTTATCATTCATTCTCCCTCTCTCTCTCTCTCTCTCTCTCTCTCTGTCTCTGTCTCTGTCTCTCTCTCTCTCTCTCTCTCTATATATATATATATATGTATGTATATATGTAAAATTCTTACTTTATTCAATGGGTAACAATATATTACAATCATTATTTAATTTGGTGCTCAAATTGTCCCATATTTGATCAATGTAGCCTCTTTAATCTGTTTCCTGTATTTCTTTGATACGTCCCCTTTATTCTTTGAATGTTTCCTTTTAAGTTTATCTTATACTTTCCCTCCCCAGCCCTAGATTCAGCCTATTTTATAAGGAATTCTGATTTCTTTTAGTAGTGAGTGGTATATAGAAAACAAAATTTGGGTGCTTGGTGTGCTAATTGCTAATGGTGTCTCATTGCTTCTCAGCCTTCTCAATGGACATAGCTAGACATATATATTATATTCATTATCTATAGTTCATGCCAGTACCTCCAAATTCTATGCAACACCACAGGATATATTTTAGTCTTCCCCTTTCTCATAGGTGGAGTTCCCTTTTCCAATCATGAGAAAACTGGCTCTTGATATCCTTAATAATCCTTTGCTCAAGTCAATAGAACTTTTTATTTTTGATAAAAGATGAAAAAATTGATATAGAAGAATACATTTTTGTAAAAGAATAACATGCATGTGTAGTAAAAAAAAATTTGTGGGAAGGGGATAAAACTGAAGGAGGGTTGGTATTACCCAGTGTTTAAGCATACTAAAAGCTACATTAACTAAACCAGTATGATATTGGAACACAAAAGTCAACAGAACAGGAGATAGACTGGGCCAAATAAACATGAAAATTGAATATTTGATAAAAGTGACATTTTAAATTAAAGGAAAAAATAAACAATATTTTTAAGAAATAGTATTGGGATAATAGGTAATTTGGGTAATTTGGAAAAATCAAACCATATCATACTGAGAATATGCCTTAAATTTTAGATACTGTTAATTAATTTCCCCAAAGAACCCTATTTTTATCTGAATTATTTTTTAAATGATACAGAAAATATGTCAAGAATTTATTTTTCTTTTTCATGAATAAAGAAACATAGGCATTTATTAGAATTGAATGGGAATATATAATGCCTGCGTATAATTAGGAAGAATATATAGCTGACTATGTGGTAAAATTTAAAAGGCACCTATAACTAAATAGCATTTAACCAACCTACCATAATTACTTAACTTTAGATTTCTTGATAATCATGTCCTGGAATTTAATTGCAAGTATTTATCATCTGCTAATACATTAGCAGATTTTATTTCTTTGTCAGGTCATCTGGCTCACAGTGTCATTTTAAGCAATGAAACACAAAATAGTTAAGTTTTTACAGAAATCAGTATGAGAAGAAAATACACAGAATGTTGACTCTAGATGATTGATGTAGTTCAAGAGATGAACATCGAGAAATCAAAATGTAAGTGCTGGGATCCTAGAAGTGAACCCTGAGAGAAAGTTGAAGAGACATGAGACAGACTCTGAGTACTTAAATAATATGCCTAGGGCCAGCAGAATGTCACTCTTTAAGATAACCACAAAAAAAGGTTATCCAAGTGAATGCCAAGCTTAAGAAGACATAGAGCAAATTTGTCTCGATCTTTTCTTGGATTCATATCTCTATTGAGTTCCCACACATGTCTTCCCCAAAGAAGACATTCCTTGGAAATTTTAAATCAAGGCATTAAAATAGGGAAGGAAAAAGACCCCAAACAATTCCTTGAAGTGTTGTCAGGTATAAAGATGGTCATATTTCTTCTTTCTCTGACCCCCAAATTTTGTACAGTTAGCCCATATCTTCCTTTTCTAGTTATTTCCATAGACAGCATTAATTGAAGTGAGTCTGGTGTACCTAATCAGAAAAATTACCTAACCTCCATGGTTTACTGGTTTCAGAACTTTTGTCTTACTGAACATGTGATTGTTCCAGCACAGAAATTGCTTTCATTAAGACCATCAGTGGCTTCCATATTGATAACTTTAAAAGAAGCATTTCTGTTCTCTTTTTACTTTTTAAAGTTTTAATTTGTTCTCTTTTTAATTGCTGTGCACATTTGGCACAAGTGACACCTTTCTCTTACTTGACATTCCCTCCAATTTTGTTGTAGGAAAAACTTTCCCTCCAACTCTCCGGTCTCTCTGACACTTCACTGATAACGCTTCCCTCTCTGTCCTTTCACTTGCCAGGATTTTGTTCTTGGGTCTTCACTCCTCTAACCTACATGTTCTCTCTGAGCTATACCATCCACATTCATAGTTTTATATTTATGTTGCAATACCTCCACCTTCCACACACACATTTTATCTCTATAACTGATTTCTTTCCTCTCTCCCTGTAATTTAGACATCTAATTGCCCATGAAACATCTCCTTTTGCGCCATCCTTTGGTATTGCAAACTCACTATGCCCCATCAGTGACCTTTTTAATTTTTAATTAAAAATTAATTAATTTTTAATTAAAAATTAATTAATTTTTAATTAAAAATTTTAACTTTTTAATTAAAAAAATTTTTTATACAGCATGTTCTTATTAGTTATCTATTTTATACATATTAGTGCATATATGTCAATCCCAATCTCCTAATTCATCCCACCACCACCACCCCCAGCCCCATCAATGAACTTTTGATCATACTTTTTTTCTTTTTATTTCACTATTTTTCTTTTTATTTCATTATTATTCTTCTTACTATCTGATTCTTCCCAGTTGGTGGTGGTGCCATCCACCCAGATAATAAACCAGAAATGAAAGTATTGTCTTAAAATCCTTTTCTTTCTCATTCAATATACCAAATTATTCACTAAGACCTAACAGATACCTGTTAGTATCTCGAATAGGCTTTCTTTTCCAATTAATGCCTTTGCCTTACTTCAGGTCAGTATCATCTCTCACCAAGATTAATTACTCTAACAGACTTTTTACTGATATCCCTACACCCAGACTTGTTCTTCTCAAAAATGTCTTCCACGTGTTTATCAGTGAAGTTTTCCAAAACTGTAAAGCCGAAGGTGCCATTTTCCTGACTGTAGCCCACCAGTGACTACCCATTGCTTGTTGAATATAGTCTAAGCTCCCCATTTGGCAGATATGATTTGTCATCTGTCTGATTTTCCAGCTTTACTTCCTGCCACTCTCCTACACACTTTTACCCTCAGTCATAGGAATATACCTGCCAGTTCCTTAAAACTATGGTATTTCGTGCTTCTATGTTGTTTTTCACCTTCCTTTGCCTGGACTTTCTCCATTTCATCTTCCTAGTAAACAATTCTCCCCTGCTGAACTTCTACTTACTGGCTAAACCTTGCTGAAACATAATAAATTCCTCTATGAGTCTTTATTTCTCTCCCTTCTGAGTTTCTTTTGTCCTTTTTATTTATTTTATGAATTCATGTATTGAACTGGATTGAAATTACTTTTAAAAGTGGATTATTTTTTTCCTTTTAAACTTGAGCTCCCCGAGGAAAGAGCCTGTGTTTTTTTTTGTTTGTTTGTTTGTTTTTGCGGTACGTGGGCCTCTCACTGTTGTGGCCTCTCCCGTTGCAGAGCACAGGCTCCGGACGTGCAAGAGCCTGTGTTTTAATAATCATTGTTGTCCTAACCCCTGGTACATCTTTTGTCACACTGGCCAGTGGAATTAAGCCATGTTATTTCTAAGGGTAGTGTATAAAAGGCAAAAATTTACCTAAAACCAAAATTTACTTTTCAATGTCCATAAACAATGTGCTTGTGCTACATTGGAGACTATATACTCCTTTTCCATACTCCCAACACAGCCAGTTTTCTCTTCATAGTTGGAAGAGATTGTTGTTTCTTTGACTGTATACCAGGTGAAGAAGTTAGTATAAAAAAAGTCCCTATCTTGAAATACAAGTAGCATGCAACAAATGAAATTCTCATATTATGAGAGATTCTTGGGGATGGAGATCAAGGAAACAGCAGATTTACTTCTTCCAGCTCAGGGGCACTTGTGAGTAAGCCCTTTCTGAGATGAAAAGCAAGAGGAATTCTGGAAAGGTTGGGAAGGTGAAAAACGTGACAGTGAAGGTTCCTTCAGATTCCAGGAATCTATGATTCTATTTATAACAAATAACTCACTATCTCAAGGCCAAAAATGGACATCCATGAGCTCCTATGCTGAAACAATGTATACATTTAAAACAACAGCAATGTTCTGTGTTTGTTGAACAACTGAGGAAAGTGAGTTCACAATCTCCACAATTTTAAGAAGGTTAGAACCAATTAATAATGATACTTGGAGCTCATCATTGGAAAAGGGAATTGTTAATGAAACAGGAGCAAAAGAAGAGGGAGAAGATAAAAATGCAAAATGGCTGTGAGAAACAGAGAAAGGGAATCAAAGTGAATCATATTAGATGGCCCTAATCATTGGAGGCACTAGTGGTTAAATGCACGGGCAATGGAGGAAAGCAGTCCTGGGCTCAAATCTTTGCTTGGCCAGTCCCAGTTGTGCAATATTAACTATCTCTAAAATAGGGATTCTAACTCCTGTGCCAGGTTGTTGTCAGGAGATTTCAATGTAATAGGGTTTGTAGAGTATTCAGAAGTGCCTGGCTCATAGTATGTGCTTACTGAATGCAACAGTTGTCAATATTATCCTTGTAGTGGAATATAGTGGGAAGGTAACCACATAGGTAACTCTGAACTTTACAAGTCTATGAATGGGACCCATCCAGCTTTTTTGGTGAAGGTTAAGTATCTATCTAATAATGTGATTTTGAAAGAGGGTAGGGAATTCTAATTAATGAGTTAATTTTTTAATTATTTGGGTTGCTGGTGAGCATGATTTTAAAAAGGGGATTGCATCACAGACATACACCTCAGCATTGCAGAGCCATTCTGTATATTGAGGATAGAACCACAACTTCATTTATATATTTAATCTGACTTGTTTTTTTCCTAGAGTTTGTCAGTGATATTTTGACCAAAAGTTTTATTTATCCAATCTTATTCAGTAAAGATTATACAGCAAACAAATAGTAAAACTTAAAATTTAAGACCTCCATATTTAATCTTCTGCTTTTTTTGGTTCACTTACCCATGCATGTGTAACGCTTACATTGCAAGAATGACCCAAATCAAACTAATGTGTCTCTGAAATCAAGCCTGAATTCTTGCTAGGGTTGTACCTATTTCAGATGATCAGAGTATTATATTTTCCAAGATGTGATAGTAAACCAAGATGCCTTTTTCTTGCAGATCTGAAATTCATCTGAAACAATTAATAGCAGAGGGAAGTCTGCTATTAAAACATTCTAGTGTGATTATGGGGAGGCAATGTTAGTAAGAATAAAGATATCAGCATCAGCTAGAACTAGATTCAAATCCTATTACTATAACATACAAGACATACAGCCTTTGGCAGCTTATATAATTTTTCTCAATTCTAGTTTCCTTCAGTGTTCCTTGAAAGTAAGAAAATCTACTTTCTAGGTGTGTTATGTAGAATTAACTGAAATAGTGCATATAAGGTATTCTGTCTAACATAGAGTAAATGACTGATAAACACATATCAACTCCCTTGCTCCCATATTTTCCATTGGGCCAGGTAGAGAAAAGATGAGGGAAGACTGTCATTTTCTAGGACTATAGAGCAGGATAAAAGTTCATAATGTTTAAAAAAGATGCAGAATTTCTAAGATAGACTTGGTTTCCAGTATTTTGTCAGGTATTGGGCCTTGTGTTAGATGATGCACTAGAAAATGTGTTTGGTGCTGGGCTTGGGAAAATGTTCAATGACCAGCTTAAATCTGCTATGGATTTAAATTTAGAGTTTAATTAAAAGAATGTACAAATAAATTATGGTAACTATAATATGTCATGGAACAATTGATAGGAATGATGCATTGATATGAAAAATAAGATCACACTTCCAGAGATGAGATTTACAAGGATAGATCATTTCAATGCATATGGAATAGGGGAAAGTCAGCAGAAGTAGAGAGAAAAGCTAAAGTGGACTGAGTTTTTTGAGAAGTGAATGGATATAAGGGTACAAATATATGTGGTCTGTAGTTATTCTCTCTGTTAATAACACTTTTATTTTAAAAAGGTATAGGGGTAAGCGAACTATTTCTTTACATTTGAGTTATTTATATAGAACCTACCACATGTACTATTAAAAGCTTGGCAAACCGAGTGGCTGCTTCCATTCAAAATCAGTGTGAGTCACGATTATCTCTATTGCTGTCTAATTCTAAAAGCTTTGAGAGTCAATAGGCTAGCATTTAGGAATTTTCCATTTACTGACATTGATTCAATACATTTCTTGGTGGTAGCTCCACACATTTATTCATAGGCATTACTGGAAGCTTAAGACAGATTTAAAAAAACCTGCCGATTGGATTTAAAGTCATGTTGAAACCAAGCTTAAAATATGGAGGAAAGCTGGTAATGATGACTCAGTACGGAAGCTAAGTTAAAGATTTAGTGATGAATTTCAGATCTGCAGACGAACAGAACCAGTCTCAGCGTGCAACTACCTTTGGACAACTTTCACTGACTGAAGAATTGCAGATGAGAACATTTTTGGCATGTTTTGAGAGTAATGGAATCCTTTGACTCAAATGCTTTTAAACTGTGATATCACATTGATTATTTTCTTAATTGCAACCCCTCTTCTTATGTGATGGTGCAGCCTCCGTGATGCTTCAGTAACAATGTACCCTCCAAATCATGTGTTGTTGCCTGGTGCTTAGGGCTGATATAACACTGCTTGCCTTTCCTCTTAGCCTGTTTGCTGAATATCTCTTCATCCTTCAAGACCCTGTCCAACCATCTCTTTCTTAGTCCTCTGACTCAAAGGGGATTTTACATTAAGGAGGTCTCTTTTTTTAATGTTTATTTAACTACTTACTATGCAAAAGCCACTTCCTTTTATAGTAGATTTAATGTTGCTTGATACACGTTGAGGGGTGGGTTGGTGTTTGGTTATGAGAATAGTTTTTAAATGATTCTCTTTGTTGTTGAAGTTTTCACAGAATGTCACACTCATTCAAAGGAAGTTGTTTGACTGCCAGCACTAAAGGTTGTCAGAACTTGTGGGAGTGCTAAGTGGAACCAATCAAATTCTAACTGACCTGTTTCTACACTTCAGTGACAAAGAGGAATTTCTCCTACTTTGTGAAGTGGAAAGGCTCAGCTCTCATACCTGGCTGAAGAGTTAGCCAATTTGGGGGACAGATTTTCCTTGCCACTTGAAGCTATAAACGTGGTCTTCCTTATTAATTAATTTTAGAAAATAATTCTGATGTAATTTTTATTGAATAAATAGACAATAAAGTCTGACACACAAACAAGAAAATCTAGTTTAAATCCATTAACTAGGTAGAATGTGCTTTTTGCCCCAAGGCAGGAAGCATTTTTAGTCAAATTGAGAACCATTTCCAAAGTGATTTTTAGATGCCTTGTCAATTTTAATATCCCCATTGTACTTCTTCTCAGATAAGTAGAGTTCCTGATTTGAAGAAGCGTAATGACAAATATTTTAAGATGAAACACATACGTAATTATTAGAAAATGTTTTGAAGCATTGCAAGAGATCAGTGAGAGTCTATTTTTAGGTTATTACAGACAACACATGAGGGAAAACACATTTTTGGGATAACTTGACTAGATTTATTTTTAAGGTAGTCAGGAACAGTTAGATGTTCTGATCTTTCCCTTAGTTTATTGCATCCTGCAGAATGGATGTATTCATTCACTGAACAGATGGATGTGTATACAAATAATTGCACAAATTATGATATTGCTATGAGGGAAACAGAGTGCTGAAGGTACACAAAATTCAAATGGGCTTGTCAGAGTAGTCACCTCTGTGAGGAGGGGAAATGGCAGTTGCATATGAGCAGTGGGCAGGAGGAAGATCATTTTAGGCAGAGGGAGTGGTACATGGAGAAGAGGCAGGAAAGAGTGCCAGTGTCGATGGAACAAAATGCCAGTGTGGCTCATGTGGAATGAGCCAAAGGGTCAGGTTTTGAGATGGAAGTATAGGTAGATGAGGGCCAGTAGGGCAGAAGGTTAATATTGTGGTATAGCTACTCACTATGTACCCACAGAAATGAATGAATAAAAGAGCTTCATAACATAATGGGAACAATGTGCTTTTCTCTCTTCTATTTTGATGAATATGATCTTTCCTTTTTGCAGTCAGCCAGGCATCCATCTTCTTCATGCAGTGTGGAGAGTGAGGTTAATGTTATCAAAGTGAAAGACAAATAAGAAGCCCAGCTGTGAATACCTAAATGGAAATTTTGAGCCCTCAATAGACAATAGTGCTGAAAGCCAGGCTTTGTTCACACCAAAAAGGGTTTCCTAAATTCCTGTGATCCAGGCTCATAGACTTGAACACTGAGTTTATTATAAACCATGGACAAAAGACACTCAAGAGATAAAGTAAGGAATTTTCTGCCATATGAGATGGGGAAAACAAACCTCTTCTGCCCTGGTAAAAGATAGAAATGGGAACCCTGATAGAAGGCAATTTATGCAAATGGTCAGACAAAATATTTTGACCTCTTACCTCTGAGCTGAAATCCCAGGGTGGGGAGCATTTTTCGTTGAAAGTGAAAGCTTACTTACAGCACAGTTTTCCAGTGACTTAGTTAGTAGACTACAGCAGAATAAAAATGGTGGTATGGTATGGTATGGTCAATCCCAAGACTTCCTCAGTGCTTGTGTGGGATTGAGGGCTCAGAAAGTTCTGCTTGACCAGTGGGGAATTCAGAAGTCAGCTGAGATGGGCCAGTGTATCTGCCATGCTCCTGCCATGCCCACAGCAAGGTGTCAGGGGATCCCACAAAGAAGTCAAGCGTTAACAGCCTTGGCAAAGATCCAGATGAAGGATGTATAGGGGAAGGAAAAAATTTCCCTTTATGCTTTTTAGGTTCTTCTGGCTGGTCTAAGAATTAAATTGACATGAGACAGATTAACAGGTTAAAATCAAATTTAATTACATAGATAATGGGACCACATAAGAAAAGTGAGACCCAAGGAGAAGTTAGGCAATTATATAAGATGGCTTATATGCCATCTGAGAGAAGGAGAAGGAGTAGAGTTTGGGACTTCAAAGGGGAGGAAGGTAATTCACATGGAGATGGAAAAATAAATGTTTGGCATATAAATGTTTGCTATGCTATGCAGAGACAATGGGACACAGAATGGACTTTGGTCTCCAGGTCCAGGAGTTCCCCCTACTACAACTAACCCATATTCTTCATGGATATCTATAGTGATAATGCTCTTCCTGGATCAGGCCCTTTATCTAAATTCTTTTATGCAGTTAAGGAGGTTGAAAAGAAAGACTTCCTAAGTTATCTGTTTCTTAAAAATAATCAGCCTAAAATAATCCTCATGCCAAAGAGACACATTTTGGCATGGCGAACTTTGCTTCCCTACAGATGTGACTGAGACTTAGAGAGTCTTGCAGCTCCAGTAAAGGCTGAAATTGGGCTCAATTAGAAGGAGATGATCATAGTTCCCAAACTGAGCCAACTGAACAAACCAGCCAGGGACTTCAGCAGTAGATGTCAGCAGGGAGCCAAGTGACCAGACAGATAAGGGACATGTTGCAGATTCCAGAGAACACAAAGGAGAGCAGGAACCTGCTGGTTTGGGTCTGAGGCTACCTTTTTCCTGACACTACAAGGTCATAGAAGCCCACCTGTCTATAAACTCAGATACCTCCTTGAAGAAAAACTGTGGGTTGGAGGAAATACATAAAACTGAATATTTACCAGATATGACTAAGATTTTAGAAAAAGAATATACAAGAATATGATGAGGTAGCATTAATTAGCACTTTGTGTTAATTCATTCAATAAATAACCATTGAGTGTGTCTTATTTATCATGCACAGGGAATACAACAGACACTAACCCTTGTCTTCCTGGAGCTTACATTCTAGTGAGAGTAGTTCCCAGTTGAAGCTATAGAAAAAAGAAAACAGAAAACACATAATTAGAAAAAAGAAAACACCTAATTAGAAAAATAAAGATGGGACAATTTAGTTTCACATTCAATAGTAGTGTGTTATATATCTTTAATTCCACAACAATGGGGATGAAAAGTATTCTGGTGGTATGCATGACCTTGCTGTGGTTAAGAAGAGCTAAAAATGATTACAGAGTTTATTCCTGCTTGGACACTAACTTTAAATAACTTGACGTCTTAATAGGCAGTCAGTCATAGAGTCACAAAAATATGGGGCTGGAAAAGATCTTAGAGGTCATCCAGCCTGACATCTTAGTTTGACTGGTAAGGAAACAGATGTGCAAAGAATTGAAGATACAATCACTGCTATAGTTGGGATTTAAATATATGTTCCTTGACATTAGTCCAGGGCTCTTTATAATGGAACAGAGCCTCCATTCGGATCTTAGTAGAACATGTTCATTGATTATTTCACCTTGATATCAATAGGCCCTTTCTTGGGCAGGCTCTTAAGAGTATGGGGAACACAATGGGCTATGCAATGATGTTTAAGTAGGGTAGAGGGTTAGTAGAAGAATAGACACTCATTAGAGGGGCTAGTTTCTTCTGTTTCTTTTTAGCATGTGAATGATAGCCCAGGAAAGGCCTAAGCAACCTCAGAGGCAGAGTGTCCACCAAGGTGACAACCTACTCAGTAGGGGTAAAAACGAGGGCTCAGGAATGAGCCATCTGGGTTCAAATCCCAGCTCTACCACCTATCAGCTAGCTTCATAATCAGTTGGGGACCTTGTAGCAGGAAAGTTTTTAAATAAAAAAAAAAAAGGATCAAGTACTGTCTCTAACGGTGCTGAGTTTTTGTTGTTGTTTGGTTTGGTTTGAGTTCTGGCACATTTTTAGGTGAGGCTCACGGTGTGAACAGGCAAAGGAGTTTTCTGTGGGAGGTAATGCCTGTAGGCAGAATGAACTGTCTGGTCTCCTCTTGGGGAGGAGATCAGGGCTGTGGGAACAGAGGAGCTAGGTGGCCTCGAGGAAGGTTCGGAAGATGGAGGAGGCGAGATCTTGCCGGTGGTGTTGATGGTGCCTTCGCTGTCTGAGCTGGACTAAGAGCCGCTGCCCCCGCAGTAGGCGCCCAAGCCTGGGAGGATGCAGATACAGACGGCAGTGGAGGAGCAGTGGATGGAGGGGCCGCTCAGGGATGTGATTCCAAGAGACACGCAGGATGAGGCTTCTTGATTCTTGTCATCTGGGTCAGGGGCTGATGACCGTCTTTTCACACTGTTGTCTCTCTCTGAGCTCTTATGCTTCACAGCTCCTGCCAATAGCTTTGCCTGGGAGAATTTGTTCTTGGTGCCTGTACGTGTGTGTAAGGGGTGGGAGTGAAAGGTTAGGCTAAGTCATACTGAAAAAGAGTTCACCATAATAGGAAAAATACAAAAATCATTTCTGATCCCCACCCCCAGAAAAAAACTATTCAAAATAAATTATCTTTAGTATATTTTAATAGGAGATTTAGCCTGTTTATTTTTATGATAAATTTTAGTATTTTGCACAGTACAGTTGTTAATTTAAAGACTATATTTTTGCAATTTAAGCAACAATAGTGAGGTTTTTTCATCTTATTGAATACTACATTAAATTTGAATAAGTTAACAAAGCAAACTTTTCTCTCAAATATTAAGTTTAAATGCTGTTAGAGAAAAAGTTAATGAAAACATTTAAGAAATACATATTTTTCTTTGTGCCAAGTGACTAACTTACAGTTATCGTCTTATGGCTCCTTAAGTTCTAAGATTGGATTTAAAAATAAATATAATGCATGATATAAATGGGAATCTAAGTTTTCTACCTTAACTTCAGAGCAAAAAGAATATAAACCTAATGCAAGCAATGATGTTATTTTATGGATTTTCTGTAATTAGTTTAACAACGTTCAGACTCTGCAGTTGATAATCAAGCCTTTGAGCCTCAAGTAAGATTGTATACTTGCTTGTCATTTGAACTGTACCCTGGTTAAATGTTTATTAGTATTCCTGTTGAGTTCCTTCCATCATGTTAATGAAGAAATCATCTCAGTTTTCTAAAATCAAAGTAGACAAAATGAAAGTTAATAATAGAACTAGGACTAGAACCCACTTATTTATTTTCAGTTCAATGCATTCTCAGACTGATTCCACTTCCTAGTGTGGATTAGAACTGCTCAATATGATCAATGATTTATTTTTAATTCTCTTCTTCTTTGTCTCTCCTCTGGGAGAAAAAAAAAGGTGTTCTTACTCCTGTGGACATATTTAGAGGGTGCTCAGAGCTACAGATTGTCACCATAATGATCATATCCCCCTCTGTGACATTTGATCCTTATTTGTATGGATTATTCAACTAAAGCATGTGTGTTTCTCAGTTTTTTCACCTTTTATTACATGTATATTTTAAAAACATTTTAATCATGCTTTGAGATGGTTTATTTTATTACATAACATACCTCTGGCCTGGAATTTCATGACATTGTCGATTGAGTAGAAATTTTTTTAGTGATTTAGATACAGGAATGTCTCCAAAATAAGTTATATTAAAATATGGGGATTCGCCTTATCTGTAACTTGAACAAAAGTCCCTGCAGTGTGAGTCTAAGTCTTCCAAGTAAAACAATTTTTAATGTCATTTATTTTCAGCTGTTCACAACTTCTTATATCTACTTTTCTTTTTATTTTCATAAATTAAAATTTGATTGTATAATATAAAAACCTTAGGTTCCCAGGGAGTTTTGGGGGACTTAAAAAATTGTGTTTGTATGTGTATGTGTGTTTCCATATCGTTTTTGCAGTGTCCCCTCTTAGTTGGAAAGCTACACTTGGGTACAGATGTCTGGGTACAATGTCACTGATGGAATTAAGAAATTTTTGTTTTTCTAACTATTGTAGCTCCGGCTAGCTTCACAGGGGTTTCTATCAGTTGAAATGGCATCTTCGACTTCAGCCAAGTGTAGGTTATTAGGTTATGAGTGCCAAAAATTTTGAGTCGTCTCCACACTTCATCCAGCGAGAATAAAAGCAAGATTGTAAAATAATTATAATCTCTTGAATCAAAGCCAGCCATGCAGCCTGAGTCCATCTTTCTTCATTAATTTGTATACAGTTCTTATTTTAACAGAACAAACTTTCAGAGGGTACTCACATGGGACTGCTGAACCAGCTGTACAACTTTTATTTTGAAGAAAAAAGTTGAGCCTCAGAACGGGCTGTTTTAAAGACAGGGAGGGACTTAGCTTTTCCGAGCTTGACCAGCATGTGGAAGGAGTGCTCTCATGGCTGCAATAACCTAGGGAGCTCCTACCTGGGTGCCACGGGGGTAGGAAGGTTTCCGTTTGTTTTGTTCTGTTTCTGAGGGTCCTGTGTACCTCTCTTGTCCATGTCAACGTGACTCGGTGTTTTTGCACACCCTGCTCTGTGGGGGAGTGCCCCAACGTGCCTGTCTTATGTGGCCTCTATGGACACACTGCTCAGCTGGCAGAGAGCAGGGAAGTTTTCTCGAGCACCCAAAAAGAGAAAGAGAAAACTACTTTTTCCTTCTGGACTCCTTGCAGCACAATAGATCAGGATAAGCTTCCACATTCTCTCCCTGGATTTCTGAAGTGGTTTCCAGGAACAAGTTAAACTTTCACCTTTAAATGGATGACCATGTCACAATCAGGAGGAAACATCTCCAAAGACCCATCTTTAGGTAAGTCATGCTACATCCTAGGTGGCTCTAGGGCTATCAGGAAAAGTAAGTTCTCTCTTTCATACTTAACTTGGGAATTCTGGCACTAAGCTACAGCAAAGCAATAAAGAGTGTGCCTAAAGTTTAACTTCATGCATACTGAAGGAGTCCTTTTATTTTCTATTTTCTGAAACCCTATGCCCAAGCTTTTATTAACTCTTCAAAGTGTATTTTAGAAATGCATTGCATTAGCTTTTTATGCACATGAATGACATAGCACTGGAAAAACTTCTGAAACATTATGCAATCCCTCCCTGTTTCTAGTGGTTCCATAGCCCTGTAAATGGGAAATGTTGTGCTTGGTTCTTTCAACTGATTTCGCTCAGAAGTAGTATTTCAGTGCTGTGAATGCTACACTTTTTTGAAGTACTATATGGGGAGACAAATTTGGACTTGATGGCTATTATACTAGAGTGTGTACATCTTACAGCTAATTCAGGAGTATCTGTATAGCAGTTAAAGAAACAGTAGGGCAATAGGAGATATTTTACACTGGGGTGGAATCTTGGGCCAGGCAGAATGTAGATCTAGTATAATGGATTGGGCTAAGGTTTTATTTTGAGGGGAGAGACACTCTTTTTCTAAGAGAGCAGCAATTTCTTCATTGACTCTATAACTCTTGATTCTTTAGTTACCTGTTATGTGCTTTAGAATCCAGAATTGGAAATAAAGAATTTTAAAGTAGCTAGAAAATGAACACAAACAATTTCTGCCTCTTAAAACAGACAATTAAAAAAAGTTAATTATATAACAAATTTGTGTTTCCCACCAGATAATATCTTAAATATAGCAAAGATACTACATGTTAACAATACTAAATGTTAAAATCAATTTGCAGCCACTGGTTGTTGATCTTGAATTAACAACAGGATGATAAATGTTTATGGGTGGAATTCCTGACATTCCGTGTTTGTTAAATAATGAATAAGAGTGGGCCTCAAGGAGTATAGTTATATAAAATGTTTCCATTTTATGTATTGATTAAGCATTACAACAATATTATTGGTAGCAAATAATATACTCTTGCAATGTTTAAAACAAAATGTTAGGCTAAATCTGTTTTAAAACCTTTTGAAGATAAATATTTTAAAATCTATATTATGGATTTCATATAATGTGTTTACTTAAATATGCATTTGTAAATTTAACCAAAAATCCAAAATGACTCCCCCCCCAAATGTGTATTCGCCTGCCATATTTCTTATGGCAAGAACTGGAAAAGTTCTTCCAGTCCCTACATAATTCACTTCTATTTTCTCTCAAGTGCATGTGTGACTTCAAAGAGGTATGAGAGATGCACAGATAATTCCAAACTCAACCGCACTGAAGCATCACTTGAGGAGGGCACCTTCAGAAGTTCAGGAGGGCAAGGTTATGTTGGATAAAATCAGATCCACTTAGCCATCAACTTTAGTGTATTACTCCATTGTGGAGCTGTTGCGATTTGTGGCAGGTGATCTTTCATTGGTTTATGCCAAATCCTTGTCTCCTTCTGATAAATTATATGCTAAGGTGCCACTCGCAGGGGAATTGCAATTCGACTGTGCTTCTGTTATTTTTCATATAAAGAGCAGATCCTTTGTGGAAGGTGGGCCTCTTTGTCCAGATAATTAGAATAAAATTTGGTAAATTCAAATGATTGCTTCATGATCCTGATGACCTAGAAGAGAAAACACAGCTACCAAAGAGGACATACTTTCACCCAGGCAATTATTTCAAGTAAGTGTTGAAATGTGTCCCTGACTGAAAACAGGTTAAGGCTAGATGTGGGGTGGGACTGATTGGTCAACTGGCATGTTGACAGCTGACTTTGCTTTAATCAGGATGTGATTGTGATGAGGGAAAAGGGAGGTGGAGAGTATCTTAAAAGATCCAAATGACTAGATGTAATTCCTCAGAGAAAGTTTTAGGCTGTTCTTTAGTAATGGGCTTTCTAATAGCTAGTTGTGCTTTTGGGCAAGCTGGGAAGTGGTTTAAGCTTGGCTTTGGCATCTTTGGCCCATATCCCATGTCTCACTTCATTTTCTTTGTCAGCCTCCTTTCGCAGCTCCCTTGTCCTCTTGGGCTCTTCCTGGGCTATCCAGCTTTTCACACTGAGACATCTTTCTAGGCCTGCCCTTTCTGGTCAGAGACCCATGTACCAGACCTTTCCTTCTCAGTATGTACTTGTGTGCACCCCACTTCCTAAGGGCTTTGCACACTGTTTCTCAATCCACATGGTAAGCAAATCTGTGCTAGAATGTTTCATATGTGCTAGTTTACAAGTTTAACAGAAATTTTGTGAAGTATCTTTGCTTCTTATAAATAATTCATTTAAAATTTTAGTCTTTAAGAGAGATCAGCCCAGAATTTATTTTAGGAACATCTGACATATTGACACCATTCAAATTTCTATATACATGCTACTTTCTTCTGGAGTTGAACCCACAGCTTTAATTCAACTCACCTGACATTCTCTGGTTGACTAGACATGTCCATAATCTGGGATATGGCACTGGGGAGGCCAGACAAGATAACAAAAAACAAACCTTACCTACCCTCACAAGGCAGATCATCTAGTATATGTCTAAGTAACCATGGCACAGGCCGATCATGGGTGCCAAAAAGGAGATAACAACATCTTGGGAAATTATAATGGAAAAGACAGCTTTCAGACTAATCTGGTACTAAGTGAATTGAGAAAGATAAGAGCAAGATTTTTTAAATTTAATTTTTGAGACTGAATTAATATCAATTTTTCATCAACATGATCTCCCTAAATTTCAGATAGTAAAAGCCATCCATCAGGTGTAAAAAATTAGTTGAGAGGTTTTTAGAGGAGATGATGAATATTGAAATTCCATGGCTGGTATGCTGTTGGGAAGGCTGGGAGGAATCTTACATGCTATTAAGAAATTGTCTCTAAGAATGTGTCTCCTACAGTGCTGATTCCCAAATCATTTCACATAGTTAGGTTATTAAATCTATGTTTTAAAAGTCTATCATGGAAATTTTAGATATAATTTTCATGTCAGATCTGTGAAGCAAGGAACAAAGGCAGAGTTCCCCTTATGGCCGAGGCGGGAGTATATATGATCTCTTTCGTGCATTTCACATGTTACTTTGGGATCAATGAGACTATTCAGCCCTGAGCATATATAAATGATGCATCTCAGACATATTTTGTGGTTCTGCTTGCAGATGTTCTTGCAGCTCAGACTTGTACCAAGAAGAGATGGTTCTCCCTTTACTCAAAAGAAACACTTTAGGCTTTATAGTGTAATTTTCCAGGAAGGAAACACTGTTACAAAACATGTATTAATGTGTTTTCCATCAACAACACTGAGTTTGTTCCTCAGTACTTAGAAAATAAAATTGCATAGATCTTTAAAATCCAAGATATGAATCAACACGGTATGAGAGCCCTCAGATACACACATTCTTTAGACCTTTAAAAACTTCTTTTTCTGTATTACCACAGAGTTTTATGTCTAGTAATCATAATCTCTTTATATAAAAAGATTCATCAACTTACAGCACATTTCAGATCAAGTATCTTTATGTAACTTTAGTAAAACAATTGCTGAAGACACTTCCATCTTATTGCATACTCATATTGCTTAGTGAACTTTCTATATTCCCAGGGGATGAATCAATCTTAGACTTGATACATGAAAAATCTGTTTCTCCTAAAAAAAATTGCATCAGTGAAAATACTTCTTATCTGAATTTCACTGCCATGAACTGTTTAGTGTTTAAGTCTGGGTTTTTGTTGTAATTATCTCCTCCCACTTGATTTGATATTTTATTTTATCAAATTCTATTGTATGTGCATCTTTTCATTTTCTGTTTGTTGCTTCAAATTCTTTCTGAAAGTAGGTAGAAAAATGAATTAAAAAATAAATTGAAACTCTTCTTACATGTTAAGCCTTTAGTGTTTTTTAGAACCAACAACCTTTTGAACCTCTTTCAGAATTCAAAAGTGGAAAAGTTATTTTTGGGGTGACTTCTCATTAGAAGTAGCACTAAAAAGCTACAAATGAAATCATACAAATAGTTCTTCATCAGCCCTAGAATTGAGAACCGGTCTGTGCATCCAGGAGCTGAGACAGTAAAGTGCAAGTCGAATGGCTGCCAGGGCCCAAGACCAATGAAAATCATGTTGGGTTCTTCATAGCATTTAGAACATGCTGTTTCTTCTCTTTATGTCTTTTCAAAGTTTTATTTTTACAAGTGTCTGTTAGCAGAGGAATTCTGAGAGTATTTTTGGCAGGCATATTCTCTTCACATGAAGACGTAGAAAGCAGTGAGATGCCTAGTAAAAGAAAAGCGGTCCTAATTTTGTTTGTTTGTGGACCTACTGGGGATGGTTAGTACCCTATTGCTGGGTCTGAATTCCAATTTCTAGGTTGTGATCTATTCTTTATAGAGAAATAGCATAAAATATCTGTTACCTATTTAAAATCATATACCTTTTGGAGTGTAATCATTTTTATTTAGTCCCACTTTATGCTCAGTGTATTAACATCAGTGTCCAAGCTAGATCAGAAGTTGCTAATATGCAGGGATGACACCACATTTCTGATTTTTAGACAGTAATAAGGAATCAGTAATATTACTGATTTTTAGACAGTAATAAGGTGGAGCACCTGACTGCTTTGCCGATTTACAGTAGTTTTCTAGGTGTTAATTATTCCATGTTTCAGACCCATTTCCTTCAGTGTTTTGGGAACAATAGAAAATGTGAACAAATAATATAAAATACAGAATCACTTCAAAATTTAAAGAAATTGTAAAACATTATAGGACATTGGTATTTTTGTCTCATAAGTATTTAAGTATTTATGACATTTTGTGCTTTGTCTCTTTTTAACATCTTCTCACAAAAAAATGTGTACTTTAGAGAGAAATGTATTTAGTATAAAGTCATCAAAGTGAAAAGTAATTACATGGAAAAAAAAGTGTGAACTGTTGAAGTAGTATGGTATATTAAATACCTTTTCTTTTATGAAATATATTTCCTCATAAGAAAAAGCTCTGTGTAAATCAAATGCAAGATATAATATAACTCTATATTTATAAAAATATTTTGCCAGTTTTTGTTTCTAAGAGATTGTGAATTCATTTATTTAAAAAAGAGAGAAAAAGGAAAATGAATTGACTTTCAACGGCTACATAGTTATATACTGGAAATTTAGTTTCAGGTTTTTTTTAAACGATAATTTTTATGTAAGTGACAATTAATTGATAGAACAAAATAATTAATATTTAAGTTATTTCCACTTGCTATGAAAGTGAAAAATACTTCTGGAGGTGGGAGGGAGGGAGACGCAAGAGGGAAGAGATATGGGGATATATGTATATGTGTAACTGATTCACTTTGTTATAAAGCAGACACCATTGTAAAGCAATTTTACTCCAATAAAGATGTTTAAAAAAAAATTCTGGAAAATAGACATAGTAATATGAATTTAAAGTCTATGACATTATCAGACACAATGCTAATTAATAGAAGAACAAATATATTTTATACCAGGCATATTCATTACAAATTAATCTTTTAGTTGTCTAGGTCAAGATGTTGTTGCTGCTGGTCAAAGGTCGTCGTATGACTTATAGGGAAGGAATAGACACAATTGATCTTTAAAATAAATTACGAAGATCAGGGTAAAGCAACAAATACATTTGAATGTAAGACAGGAAATGTTTATCAAGGAAAAAACTATCAGACATTGTGGTGCCTTTTTTTCCCCGAGTTGTGATAAAAGTAGCTCTATTTTTTTTTTTTTTTTTTTTGCGGTACGTGGGCCTCTCACTGTTGTGGCCTCTCCCGTTGCGGAGCACAGGCTCCGGACGTGCAGGCTCAGCGGCCATGGCTCACAGGCCCAGCCGCTCCGCGGCATGTGGGATCTTCCCGGACCGGGGCACGAGCCCGTGTCCCCTGCATCGGCAGGCGGACTCTCAACCACTGCGCCACCAGAGAAGCCCAGCTCTAATTTTTAAATGGTCATCACAAATAGATAAACTGTAATTTGTCATACATTTTAAAGTCAGGAAGAGAGTAATTCAGTCCTTCTGATACTATTTCACCCACAATTTACAAAACTTTCAATTATGTCCAATAAACTTATCATCACTAGTGGCAGCAACAGCAGTAAGTGGTAACAATACCAAGAGCTACTATTCATCAAAATCTTAGCATATTTTTAGACAAGGTACAAGCATATATTCTTCAGGGCAACTTCATGAGGAAGTATTCAATTCATAATTAATAATTTTGGGTATGGATCCAGGAAAAAGGAATAGATTAAAACATGGGAAAGCATCTCTCACTCAGGAGCTATGCAAATTTTTTTTTCTAAGCTCGAGGTGCTTGATGCTGTTTGTGTTCATCTAGGACATCAGTATGAGTTAGAAACTGCTTTTCAAACATCTGAAATGTTTGAAATGAGGAAAATCAAGATTATGCAGGTAAAATGATCTAGTGGAGATAATTTTACGGCTTTATACCATCTGGAAAATTTTATATTTGGAATAATCAGCCTGTTACCTATAGTTTTAGGTAAAAAGCAGTGAAAAATAATAATAATAGCAATGAAAAAATAATAGTAAGGTTAAAGATGACCTGTAGGTTTATAGAGAATAAGGTTAAAGAAGTCTGCAGTATTTATAAACCTAGTCTCTTTGGTTCTGTGACTCAACATGACATAATTTTGATAGTTCTCATGGGAAAGCTTCAGTTTGTTTATGTATTTGATTAAGGCCACTTGGACCTGATCTCTAATTGAGGAAAATCCAACGTTTCCTGAATTGGAGCTGCTGGAAGTGTAGGGGGCAAGTCACAGTGCATTTGAAGGAACAGATGATAAAGCTTCCGGAGTTTTCTTTTTAACATCCCAAGCCTGCTCCATTAGAGTCATATTTTTTGTTATGGAGAACTGTAAATTCTGAGTCAAATTTGTGTCCATTTTTGGTGTTTTGGTGACTCTAGCTTTTAGGATCTTAGCATGTTATTTTTAGAACTGTTTATTACATCAAAACAGATATTTAAATGTTAATTATATACTCATTAATGAATTGTTTTTAGGCATTGAAAATCATGGGCTTTCATTATGAAAATCATCGCTTCAGATTTTAAAAATATTAATATTTAATTTGACATTTTTAAGGATCAAAGAGCTTGGAACAAATTGTTTGAAGACCTGTGGTAATGAAGAACAGTAGGGTTGTATCTTTAACATACAAATGTAGCGATTTTTTGAGTCCTAATTAAAGAAGGAAAAGAAAATTGTAGTAGGTCAAGTCACTTTTAACTTGTATCATTAAATTAAAATTTGAATGAAATTAGGGATGTGATCATCTGGACCACCTGTCTGTTGGAGATCTGTAAGGAAGATTTCAAATGCTTATAACCATTCCAGTGGTGGTGTCTTTGAGAAACAACTAATAGAAAAACAGACTGTAATTTCTGTGCCCACTAATTAAGCATTGGCTTCTCAGTCCAGCTGCATCCAATTGTTTCTAATTCTGCGATCCCATGTCATTTTATCTGCATCTCTTTTACTGCACGTTTCACTCCAGTCTATTATAATTACTTAAGGGGATCATCTCTCCTCCAATACTGTAGGATTCCTAAGGCTGGAATCCATATTGAATCTCTGTATTTCCTATAACTTTTGGTAGAATGTGAGTTATAAGTAAGAACTTACCAAGTCTTTAAACTTAAATACCTAGTCTTTAAACTTAAATACCTAAAGGGACCAGGTCAGTACTGTAAATGTTTGAAATAGGAAGTGCTGGGAACTGTGATAGATGGAAAACACAAAACATTTGGTTTCACATTTTTAAAAACACTGATAGACTGAACAAAATCCAACTGAAGCCTGTTAGCTGGTGACCCTTAAAACGAATGAATGATAGAATGAATAATTTGTTTCCTTAGGTCCACATAGTGGTCATCTCTCCATTTTCAGGGTGAATGATGGCCAATAAATCTTGGATGAAAATTCTGACAGCTGCATCCAAGAGGATTACTAGAGGAGTGGGTACTTGGCTCTTGTTTCTAATACCAGTTAAAGAATGAGAAAACCAATATACTCCACAACATACTTATACTGATAATCTGTATATAATTTTGTAGTATTAAAGGAATAGATGAAGAAATATATAATTGTTGAATGAATAAAATGCATTCATTTTAGCCCCAACTTGAATTATCCTAGAATCAGGGAATTCAATGCTGATATCTTTGAACAACTATGACTTGTTAGAAAGTACTTTCTCAAATGGAAATCTGTCTTCCTATCAATACAACTTTTTCTCTCTTAGTAGAACTGGCACAAGAAGGATCCAAATGTTCTCTTTCACAGGACAGCCTTTCAAACACTGAAGACAATTGTGTCAGCTATCGCTGTTTTTAAATTTCCCTAAAGCATAGCGACTTAAAATGATATGAGTCTATAGATTAGCTGAGTGGTTCTGTGATCTGTGCCAAAGTCAGTTGATCTCAGTGAAGCTTTCTCATGCATCTGTGGCCAGATGGTGGGTTTGCTGTGAGCTGGCTTGTCTAGGAGGACCTTGGTTATACAACTTGGGTTTCCTCCATGTGTACCTCTTATCCCTCCAGCAGGTTAGACTGGACATGTTCTCATGGTAATAACAGGAATTCATGAAAAGAAGGATAAACTCACACTTTTTCAAGTCTCTGATTGAGTCAAGTTGCTACTTCTCACTGGAAAAATCAGAAAGTTACAAGACCAAGCCCAGAATTGGTGGGGGAGGGCATTAATAAAAGGAAACACATTAATTAATACAATTAATGCTCTCCGAAAGCTCTTATGCTCTTTCTGATTCTTCTTTCCTTTAGTCCAGCCATAGTTCATTCAGCCATTGAAGATACAGCAATAATTTAAATTTTTCTTTCATGCTGTTAAAGTTACCTGAGTGACCAGGGAGAAAAGGAAAAAATATATATTAACAGAATAGTGAAGTCTAGTTGACCCTTTGGTGACTGATGGGTCAAATGTGCCTTACCAGACTCCAGGGTTATAGCATGCCTGAGATTCCTGGTTTAAAAAGTTAAAAAAGTTTAAAGTTAAAAAAGTTTCCCCTAATTGCCTAAAACATGAGCTATTACACACATAATGACCTATACTTTCCTAACTCCTCTTGGAGAATTGATTTCTACCAAGTGTCATGCTAACAGACTTGAGGAAATTAGTTATTTTAATAAAAGCTGAATATAGTTAAGTATATAATTTTGGGCAATTCGATTCCAATTCCATTAAAACTAAGACATGGAAAGAAGGCCTTGTAAATAGTAAAATAAAATAATACTTTCTTATGCATTTGAATAATAGTCATCTCATCCATAATGTGTATTCTCTAGGGATTTATGATTATTATCTTTTAAAAATGATTTATTTTTATGGGATAGATTTATGATATTGTTTTCTATTACTGAACCATCCCAAACACTACCATAATGAGTAAATGTTTTCATAAAAGCACAAATTATAAAATTTCTCTTTTAAATCATTGATTCACAAAATGAATGTTTGCTACTGACATTAGAATTGCAGCTTACAGAACTAAACTGAACTAAACTAAACTAAACTACACCAAACTAAAACAAAACAAAACAAACTTCTGAAATCAACCTCAGGGATTCTGCTTCAGTAGGTCTGGGAGTAGAAAGCTTTGATTATTTCTTCATGCTCCCCATTCTATGCTGATTGACAGCTAGATTGGGAGCCACTTTCCTTAATGATACAATTTACATAAAATAAGAATGGAAAAGCAGAGTAGTTTGGAAAACCTTTTAATAAAATTAGCATCAACATTGGAAATGTAAACCCAATAATTTTTCTCAGGTGAAATGAATTTTGTTAATAAACAGGTAAAATATATTCTGTGTGAAGCAGTATATCACCTCCCCTTACTCTCCCACCTCTGGCAACCACCAGGCTGTGCTCTGTATCTATGAGCTTGTTTTTTGTTTTGTTTTAGATTCCACATATAGGTGAGATCATACAGTACTTTCTTTTTTCATTCAAAAATGTCTATGCATACAGGGGATCTGTGCATATGAAGATGGCTAAGTTTCTCCTCTAAAAAATCTTAAACCCTTTTTTAGGATGTAGGTCTATAAAGTATAGAGACAAATTACCACGGACTCCAGAGCAATTGTTCTCAGCATGGCTGTCTTACAATCACTGGGGAATTGAAAATCCCAATACCAGGGTTGTATCTCAGACCTATTATATCCAAATTGCTGGATGAGACTCAGGACTCAGTATTTTTTTTAAACTCTCTAGGTATTTCTAATGTATAGCCAAGTTTGAGAACTACCGCCTTAAAGAGAAGCACACATGAAAGACAATGACAGAAGAGGGAGGAACAGTTGAGGATGAACATTGAAGGGTGCATAGGCTTTTGACAGGCAAGTAGCAGAAAGAAAGGACATCAAAAAATGGCATGGCATAAGCAAAGACATGGGAATTTAAAAGTTCATGAAGTGTTTGGGAGAGTTTTGCCAATAGGGAGAATTCCTGAATGGCCAGCATAGAGCTGAGCTTCTGATGTGTAGCTGAAAGTTTGGTTAGGGCTAGCGAGTCAAGGGCCATACTGCATTTATTTTGTAAATATGTGCTGTCACCCATCTGGTCTGTTGTTAAAACCGACAAACCTGATGAACCAAACTCCTGAGCTTGGTATTTCCGAAATGCTTTTTCATCATAGGGCACTATCCCCCTGAGATACTCTGAACAAAACATCAAATAAGTTTGGAAAATACTGCCTGTCATACTCATTCTCCTCTTAGAGATTTACAAGGAATATTAGAATTTGTGCAGTAAAATAAAATTGTTTACTCCAGTATTTTCCAAATCATATTCTATTTCTATATTCTGCTTATTAATATCTCCAGAAATTAATGTTTCAAAGTACACATTTTTGTCCCCCTAAATTTTTTCAGAAAATGTCTCCTTTATTTTTCTGAAATTCATTTTGTTTTCAGGTAGTCTTGTTTTCATCCTTTAATTATTTCTTTTCTTATGTTACCTAGAATATAGTCTGACCCCAAGAAATTTCTCCATAGTTAACATTTTTTATCTACTCTTAGAGAAGCTTAGGCAAAAAAATGTTGCCTAGTTGAGAGAATAGTTAATGTTCTATTACATAACTGTGATGGTGTGAGTTTAAAAAAAGGAAAAGAAATATTTTGAAAAGATTGAGAAGTGATGAACAAAGTCACATTATTGAAACAGCTGAGGGCAAATTAAGAAATAACAGATGGGAGCTATGTGTGGATTATCACACCCAGGTATCACTGTACACACAAGCTTGGCAGCATTTTACCCAACTCTTTTGCTTTTTTTAAAAAAAGCATTGCCCTTAAATTCATGCTTAGTGAAGTGTAGTCTGTTCAATCTACAAATAACTCCATTTTGAATAATGATGGCTTATGCTTGTGTAGAATCCCATATCAAGGGTTTTAAAAATTATTTTTACATCTGTTATACTATCTATTCACATGACATCCTTATGAAATAGAATGAAAACTATATAGATCCCTATTTCATAGGTGAAGAAAGAAATTGAGGCTCAAGGGGTCACAGCAAGTCAGAGGAAGAAACATTGAAGAGTACTGACATTAAGAACAAGCAGTTAAGTGTGGCTTCTATTACAGATTGCACCTTCCTAACAAATACTGTTAGGAGACCTTAATGTGTATGTCAGGGCAGCTATACAATCATTCCTTGAGGTATAACACATTCTCACTTGCCAATGAAGTCACCTAAATCATTTAAAAAATTTTTAGCTACTCAGGATTATTTAATACACACGATATACATGAACATTTTCTTTTCTGGAGGTGAAGCAAGGGGGAAAAAATGAGCAAAAGTAAATTACTGTGTGTTCTCTGAGCCATATGATTTACTGTGAGGACTTTACAAACATAAGTTTGACATGTCACATATGAGGCCCTTACTAGGAATTTTAGGATATAAAATACTGTCTCTAGAAGAAGTAAAGAAAGAGGAGGGAATAGAAAGGTAAAGTTCAGGCAGTTACTTTGAAAGTGTTTCTAAACAGAAGAGATTTGTTTCTACCATAATATAAACTGCATTTTCCAAGGTAGCGGAAAGACCCTTGCAGATACTGAAGGATGTGGCTTCTAGATTGTGTAAGACTAGAACTAACTTTCACTGTGACTTCATTATGAATTCATTAATAGAAATGATTAAAATATAATTTGACAGTTGCCACCTTATTAATCTTTTTTTTTCAGGCTTTACTTTCGGTAAATATCCTAATACTTAAAATGCTTGAAATTTACTGTTTTGATGGTGTTTTATTTTAATGTATTTAAGGTCATTCTTGAGTGCCATAAAACTCCCATGTTTTGTTATTTAAAAGTATTTTTCTTTATTGTGATAGTTTTTCTAAAATATTATACTAAGAATCTATTTTTTAGAGGGAAAATAAATCCCACATTCTATTAGGCAAACAATACAGTGCACTTATAAGGCTATTTTCTCTGTCTTAAGAATCAAATATTTATAAAATTAAAAAAAAAGATATTTGGTTTTGTGGTACAGGGTGGTAAAGACACAATTTGTTTAAAATACATTCCATTTCTAGAGTAGATTCATTATTTCTTGATATTTGCTTAGTTAAACAATGGAAAACACTTTCTGACTACATTCTGACTACATTTTAAACAGCTGTTGTTACTAAATAACCATTTACCTAAACTTTATATAAAAATTCTTATTAATTCTGTATACCAGCTTTTAGACAAACTCATGTGGAAGTTGAATTGTTAAAGCTGAATAATTTTCATCGATGTATATCATCAGGATAATTTGTTCTGCTTAATCCTCTTCTTACCTACCGACACATTGTTTTCCTCTCTCTTATTAGCGCAGTTGGGAATTTAGCCCCATTTAATGGAGTCTATGTCAATGCTGCGCTGGTGAAGGACTCTAGCTTACATCTAAATTTTTAACTTGTTTCTCTCATAAATGTCTAGATAAAAATATGATTGTTGCTCCTTCCCACTCTCTGATCTTTTCTTTCCTCCTCCTCTGCTGCCAGACCCCAGAATGCCTAGCATTACTCAGAAAACTAATGGGTATGCCTATTAGTGTGTTATCCTGAGGTGTTCTACCTCCAAGTGTAAACATTAGAACATTTAAGGCCACCTTAGAGCTGTGAGTTTAACTCTGAGGAGAACAGTGGCCTTAGGACTTCCAGGTGGAGTATTAGTTCTGAATTTTCCCTTAAAGATTCAGATGCCAAGGGAAGGATCTGGAATTCCATGTTTAAGATTGTCTTAGACTAGAATGTTTAGGCGACATCTCCATAACTTATTGAGTAACTTGAAGAGCTCATTCTAAAATAATTTTCCCTTAGGTTTTCTACTCCGTCAAGTTACTGCTCAATCTCTCTTTCTTCCATTCACTAGTTTTTAAAATGTAGACTGCCTGTTGCTTCCACATCCTCTCATTACTTTCTCCAGTCTCTTGCAAAACTATCTCCTTTCATAATCTCAATTATCTTCTCTGTTAGGTGATTCCTAAATCTACATTTGTAGATCTCACCTCTATCCAGAGTGACAATATCTTCCCATCTCAGACATGTTTCACCTGAATGACCTCCTGATACCTGATACTAATCTGTCACAAAGAGATTTATTATAACACATACTTATTCTATAAGAGTAAGTTCAGGAGCATATGTGTGCTTGTATCTTGCAACATTAGTGCCCATGAGAGTTAATAGTTTTACACACATGTACACGCACACACATTGCTACACTATTTCCTAGAACTTTATTATGTTTATGTAAAATGTAAATATTTAAGAGGATGATATGATATTTAGTGTTTCTTAAATTGATAGTGGAAATCTTTGTGTTAAATATCTACAAAGATATTAAAGTCTCCAGTAAACTGTTGTTTGAGAAATATTGCTTAGACGAACAGCCTAAGCCCAGCTACTTTGTTGACAGCTATTAAGGAAAGCATAAAATGTTTCCCTCTTGCCATTTAGACTTGAAATCTCAGTTATTTTTGTTGCCTCCCTACTTCTTATCTTCCATAACAAAACAAATATCAAGTTCTTTCAGTTATGTCCTTAGAAAATTACACATTTCTCTCCTCTTTGTGACTTTTTTCTTCAAAACCTTTTCCCCCTCATCTAAAATGTTATATTTTCCAAATTGACCTTCTAATCTCCACCCCTTCCTTTCACAGTTCCTTGTTTCTAGAGTTATCAGATTAGTCTTTAGAGCTTTGTCATGGTTATGTCACTACCTTCTTCCATAATTTTCAATGACCCTTCATTTTCAACTAAGTGACATATTGACTCTTCTGGCATTCCAAACACTTTACACCTACTGTTCCTTTACCTCATCTCCTTCCTCCTTTCACAAATCCTGTGCTACAATCATTTTGGATGACTCATTGTCCCCTAGGACTGTATTATACTTCCCTTCTTGAGCTTATGTCCACTCTGCTTCCTCTACTTCAGTGCCTCTCCTCCATCTCCTGTCTGAATTTACTCTCTGTCCTTTTAAAGTCCATGCTTCAAGTCCTAATTCAAATGCTACTGTCTTCATGAAGTGTTCCCTGATTTTTCCAGCAAAAATAAGCTTCTCTTCTTTTGTGCTTTAATGATAGTAACACTTTTTTTTTCTCATAGCTCTGTATTTCTGAGCATATTTGTAAGAAATTGGTATAATAATTTATTATTTAGTGCATATCCTATCTTCCCTTAGTATAAACTTATTGATGACTGAGGCTTTGTCATGTTTATAGAATTATAAAATAATCAGGTTGAAAAAACCTTATGTCTAGTGCAACTCTCTTATTTCATAGATGAATAAACAAAAACTTTAAGACATTAAATGTTTTGGCCAAGTTCTCACAACTACAGAGTCAGGTCAGAATCAGGACTAGAACACAAGTCTTAACTCTCAATCCAGTGTTCTTTCTAGTCTAATTTCTTTACATCTCTTATGCTTCTAGCCCAAGGTAATAATCCCTATTGAGCATCTACTGTGAACCAGGGATTTTACCTACCTATTTTATCTAATAGTAAGAGTAACACTAGAATGTGGGCATTAATACCCTGATACTACAGATAAAGAAACTGAAGTTCAGTGAGGTTAAATAACTTTCTTAAGAAAAATTTGGAATCAAAGCCAGGTCCACCTGACTCCAGAGCCTATGCTCTAGAGTCAAATATTTAATAAATAGGGGCTTCCCTGGTGGCACAGTGGTTGAGAGTCTGCCTGCTGATGCAGGGGACACGGGTTCGTGCCCTGGTCCGGGAAGATCCCACATGCCACGGAGCGGCTAGGCCCGTGAGCCATGGCTGCTGAGCCTGTGCATCCGGAGCCTGTGCTCTGCAACGGGAGAGGCCACAACAATGAGAGGCCCGTGTACCGCAAAAAAAAAAAAAAAAAAAAAAAAAAGATTTAATAAATAAAGAGGGCTGTTTAGTTTAGGGTGGGAGTTTGAAGTAGCTTTCTTGGGAACCTGAATTGGTCTGCCACTTATGGACCAAGTTTCAAACTTTAAAATGACTGTATTTAGTTGTCATATAATGCAAATTAAAATCTTCAGGAAATGCAATGATGTGCCTTCGGGAATGGCTAAATGTGAAAACCAAAAATTTACCCAGGGCTAGTGAGGCTTTAGAGCAGAGTTTCTCAGCCTCAATGCTAGATCAAATCTTTGTTGCAAGGGACTGTCTTGTGCATTATAGGATGTTGAGCAACATCCCTGGCCCCTACCCAGATGATGGCAGTAATATACCCCCAGTTGTGATGAGAAATAGGTTTCCAGGCATTAACAGATATTCCTTGTAGTATAAAATCATGCCCAACCGAGAATCCATTGATTTAGAGAAATCAAAACTCTCATACATGATTGGTGGGACTGAAAATAAGTACAGCTTTGGAAAACTGTTTGCAGCATCTACTGAAGCTCAACATATGTACACCCAGAAATTTCACTCCTAGGTGTTTACCCAAGACAAGCACATATATTCATCAAAGACCTGTACAAGCATGTTCTTAAAAGCACTATTTGTAATAAACTAAAATAAAATACCATCAAGTGCTCTTCAACAGTAGAAAGCATAAGTACATTGTGTGGAATACTATAAAGCCATGAGAAACAATGAACCAAAAATACATGCAATAATATGGGCTAATATCTCAAAGATCTGTTGAATAAAAGAAGCCAGACACAAAAGAGTACATATTGTATGATTCCATTCAAGGTTTAGGAACAGGCAAAACTAATATAGGTATTAAAAGTCAAAAAAGTGGTTACCTTTGGAGTCCCTTGAAGGGAGCATGAGAGAAGATTCTGGGCCTTGGTGACATTTGTTTTTTGTTTTTTGTTTTTTGTTTTTTTAATGTGGCTTCTGGTTATATGGGTATATTTAATTTTCAAAAATTCATCAAGCTAACACTTATGATTTGTGTAATTTTCAGTATGAATGTTATAATTTACTAAGAAGTTAGAAAAAAAACTGGAGCATTTTCTGTTTGGGGAAAGACTTACACATTCCATATTAAATGACTGCAGATGAAGCTTCAGAGAAAACCTGGTGGTTGTGCTAGGGCAGCTTTGAGGGGTATACACTTTGCAGATGACTTTGCATGGTGTGGGTGGGCATAAAAGGAATGAACAATGCTTCTCTTCTGTGCCCTGTTAATGGAAACCTGTCAAAGAAATTATTAATAAATGTAGAGGACAATTAGAAGTTGATGGGCATACATTTAATTTTTAAATTTTCTGTTTGTCCACATATCTTGCAAGTTTTATTATTTTACGTTATTAATGAAAGTGATTATACTAGTCTCATGAAGCAGAGTTTGAGAAATGGAAATGCTTTACACATAATGACACAGACCATGTGATCCAAGTTATATTATTCTATTATATACCCATGTATTACTTGTATTGCAATTTTTATATGTTCATTAGAGAGATATTCCCACATTCATATTTAGATTGCCAATCTTTGTTTTATAGTTGGGAACAAGTCATATCAAGACTTATACCAAGTCATATCAGGCCTTATATAAGATAAATTATACTCTAATAAATGTTTATCCATGGTTTCAAACTGTGGGTGCATTTTAAAATGGTAAATTAGTTGAATTGTTTATTATACAATTTTGAATTTTTTCACAATAGAAAGTATAAATTTAGAAACCATTCATTAGGAGATGTCATATGGAAACAAGAGACATGGCCAGTGTTAGGAGGAGAGAGGAGAATTAGACAGGAATGGAGGAAGTCACCAGAGAGCCACAGAGCAACAACCAACCAGTAACAAAGATGGAGCTAAAAGTCTTGCTTTGGAATAGGTCTGTGTCTCTGCCCAGCCTCTAGCTAGTGAGACAAATCACTTCACCATTCTGAGCTTCAGTTTTCTCTCTGAAAGGTGAGTGAATTGTCCTCAAGTGGATTTTGCAGCCCCTGAATTTTGTGAACACCTTTGTGAGAATGAGCAAAGGCCATAGAGTTGATCTCTGTTGGTAACACTTAAGTGAGACCTTTAGAAGAATGGAAGAAAGCAGGAAACTATGTAGTACTAAAGAAGGGGCAATGAGTATAGATCATTTATATAAATAGTTTATAAGAAAGTAGATTTTTAGCAGGAAAGATATCACAATTAATTTTAAATGTATTTTAGGAAAATAAAATAAACCCTCTATTTAGTCCACCAGTTATCACAAGTAATTGCTGCCCAAGATATTTGAAATATTTAGGAGTCTGCAGCAGATGGCAGATCCAGTGCCAAGGCGAAGGGATAATCATGATAGTTGCGTTGAATGAGTACCTAAGACGTAAAAGTGCCTTTTGTTTGGTATGTATGTAAGTTATGTCATGCTAGTGAGTATTTTTTAAAGTTGAAAAATTAAAAGTGAAGCTCAGAAGGGTAGCTAACTTGCTTAAAATCACACAGCTAGGAAGCTAGGAAGTAGCAGAGCCAGAATTCAAACTCACATCTGCCAGACTACACAATCCATGCAAAGTCTAAATACTGTACTGTCTCAAATAGCTGGGAGTAATAGTGTGGGGGAATAAAATATGGAGGGAACCATTGGAGAGCCACTGTTTTTTTTATTGACAAGAACTTTAAAAATGATTATTTTTACATAAATTAATTGACTAAATCCCATTGGCTCAAACCAGTATCAGTGCCTTGTGTGGCAGGGAGGCAGCTGTCCTTAGGTGCAGGCACTGTGACTGACATTTTCCATAGAGAATTTAAAAACAATAATAACCTGCTATAGCTCAGTCTGCTTTTTATTATTACTGTGTGCCAGCAACGCTAAACAAACAGCCCTAACTCCTCCTAACTCCTAAATAATTGGTATAACTCCCAAATAATCGCCATGGTACTGAGTTTTAATTATCTACATATTTATATACATTATTATATATACGTGTATATATCATGTGTATATATAGTATGTATCTATGTGTATATATATATTGGGTTGGCCAAAAAGTTCATTCGGGTTTTTCATAAAGTTTTATGGAAAAACCTGAATGAACTTTTTGGCCAACCCAATATTTTATATATACATACATATATTATTTATTCTTTAATAAACATTGTGTCCTACATGGGAGATATTTTGGGGGAAATTCCAGTTATTTAGTAGACTCCCAACACATGCAGACTCAGTTACATACATTTGTTTCAAGAGTAAGCAGTCAGCCAAGTTTTGTTTTTTGGTCACTGGACTGTCATTTATTTCAAATGTACTGTTTAAAATGTGTTGAAGAAAGCAAAAACTGTACTTAAATTGGACACAAACAATTCTGAGCAATTATAAGCTTTGGAAAAGTTTACCAAGTATAGTACAAATTTATGCAGACTTTTCTGGTGAAGTTATTTTAGTGGCAATTTTTTGATCAAAGAAGCATTTGAAAGCTATTAGACTCAATCCTGAAGAAGCAAAGATATGAACAGCATTTTATTGTGAAGTGAGATTTCATAAATCTCTGCCAAACTATAACTTTAATACTTTTCCTATATATTTTTATATCTGTTGCTTCATGTGAAGGAAACATTTTTAGAGTAAAATTAATATAAAGTGCCTTTTTAATTACTCTGAGCAAAGATAGATTGACAAATCTGGCTATACTGTCTACTGAAGATGAATATGTGAAGACAATCAATTTTGACAACTTTGTTGAAAAATATGCAGAAGTCTCAAAACAAGAACTGTAATATTATTGATTTCTTTAATAGAACACCATGTAGATATATTTTTGTTGTTTTTTATAATTAAAAAATCAATCTGTTACTTTTTCATTTTTCTGTAATATCTATAATATATTTTTAAAATTATTTATATTTGTATATGGGCATACCAGCACAATTCAACTAGAGAAAATGTTTACTCTCTACATTTCCTTTCTGGCCATTATAATTATTGGTCTCACTTCATGATTATTTCTGAGAATAATTTTTTCATATATATAAGGGGAGTATTAAAAAATGATCCACTCTGGGTATCCAGTATGCTAGGTATGCCACTGGCTAAAACTAAGAGTTATTTTTAAAAATCTTGATTGATTGTGGGAAACAGCTTTTTATTGCTTTGTCTTCATCAGATATCTGAGTATAGCCATTGATAATACATACTTATTGAATGAAAAGACAAATGATGAATGAATAATAAACAAATGCTTAAAATAAGCCATGTTTGGTCTGCTAGCATTACTGGAAATCTACATTTTTACTCTGAGCCCAAGATTCTAAAAATAATTTGACTGCTAATCAAAAGTACTCCTTTAGGTTTATGGCTAAAGATGAAAAGTCCTAAATAAATGCAGTAAACTTCAGAATTTTTAAAGCCTGATTCCCTAAAAATACTCTGTAAAAGATTTTGGAATTTCAGTCCTGGATTGACCTTTTGTTTTTTCATCTCTGAAGTGAGAATAATAATAATAATAATGCCATATAGGTTTGAAATGAGAGTAAAATGAGATAATAGAGAGAAAGGACTTAACAGTGCTCAAAATAGTCTAAGCATTTGATAAATTATAGCTATCATGATCTATATGTCATGAGCTATCATGAGATAGAAACTTAATATTTTTTGGTAAATTTATTCTGACCTAAAATGAGTCCATAAGCCTTTCCATTTGAGGAGAAAATATTTGTGAGTCAATGTTTTTTTTTTCTTTAACAAATTTTAGGACACTAGGATTTGGTGACTATAGTTTTTGTCAGAATTAAGTGAAAGCCAGAAAATGATGAAAATGAGAAAGGAACAAAAAACATAAAGTGAGAGAAAGAAATTAAATCTTCTCTGAGAGACATATTTACAGCTTCCTGCAAGCTAAGTTTATGTCAGACCATTTAACAAAATCCTATCTAGAATTTAGGCTCATGAGATGCAAGGTTCCACTGACCCTGGTGGCATCCTGCAGTTCAGGGCAGCAGTAGGCTCCCTTTCAATATCAGCTCTGTCTTCTTGTTCTCCTTGTATAAATGATACTGGAGAAATAGAAGAGTAACAATTCATTTATATCTTTAATTTCCTGTGTACTCCTCATTTTATCCTGAGATAGGGCTGTACCACTGAATTTTATATATTTATATAGTTTCAAAATTCTGTTCTCAGTCATGACATCCGCCAACATGTGCCTTGACTGTCACTAAGTGTACAGCATTTTGTGTGATTCATTCTGTTGTCATTTGGACGTTATTGACCCATAGTAGATGCTCTTTATTGCCTGCTTGTTGTGGTAAAAGCAATAGTCCTCTCTCACATTTTTCCTTTGGACCACTACAGAAATAATATAGCTAAGTATCTAGAGTATTTCTATAGTTCATTTACATTCCTGTTCTACTGTTTTAAATTTAAATCTGACACAAATGCTGGGGGAAGAGGTAGTGTTTATAATTCTTCCTACACATATTACAAATGAGATGATTAAGGGTTGGAGACCATAAGTGCAGAGTCAGGAGTTACGTGTTTAGTAAGTAGTGAATTCCCATCAAGAGCACCTTACAGTTTTTGATAGAAGTTTGCAGTGAAAATAGTGTTTGTAGCAAAACAGTATTGGATTGAGAAGCTGCAGTATAAGTTGATAAAAGCTAATTAGAAACTTGAATTTTATTTAGAAACCATGTTCAAAATTTCTATTGAACAAATAATCATGTTAAGGGGGTGGTTGCATTGTTATTACAATAGTAATGCCACAAGTGGTTACTAAGCAACTCTGAAAGAACAATTTTGTGTGACTCATTTTCACCACTGTTGTATTTCTGTAATTTTGAGGATAGGGGACAAGTTGGCCACCAGTAAAGCCGCAATCAATAGAGATTTATGCCCAAATCTAAATCCTGACAAGCAGTCTTCTGTTATTTTCATTTATAAACATTGTGAGACTAAGCAGTTCATTTTCTCTTGACTTCAGTCCCTGCCCACTAACCTAAACTTCTTATAATAACCCTTTACGATGTGGTGCACTGAAATTCAACACTCCCCGCTGCTTGCAACTTATTGAACTCCATTTTTTTTCTTAAATAGAGCTAGAAATAGTGGTGTGCTGGTAAATTGCCTTTATAAAAAGAAATATAAACGCCTTTATTTCTAGCATTAGCCAGTTTCCATGGTGTAAATATTTCCATCATGGACTCAGAATTGGGAAGACATAGCACAGTGAGCTCTCAAGAGCTGCCAGGGGCTGGCTCCAGCCCAGCACTGGGGAGGGGATCAGAGATCACCCAACTCTGACCTCTCAAGTCACAGAGGAGGAAACAGGCCAATGTAAAAGTGAATACTCATTCTTTCTCTCTTTTTTCTCCAACTATGGGTACTTAATTTAGTAATTTACTATAAACTACCTGAGGGCTGAGCAATTTATCCAGAAGAGGAGGTAATGGTAAGCAGAGGGCAGGATGTTACTCTATATATGGGAGATGAGATAAAGCTAACATGTGTTGATAGCCAGAAGCCAAAACAGATTGATGACAGAAAAATGCTGTTCCCACCTACAGATGTTACTCTGTAACCAAATGGATTAGATTGACAATTTAAAAATCATTGAGCATTGGACTGGAGAGCTATCTGTAGCTTCAAATAATCTGTTACAAGTTTGTGTTTTCCTATCTCTTTGATTGCCAAAGTCACAGAGTGACTTCCTAAAGGTTCACTTAGATGCTGATCCAGTGATGCTGTTGCTGCTGTTCCTCCTGGACCACACTTAACCAGTGGAGTGTTAGATTTTCTCTCTAACCCTTCACTTTGCATTTTCGCTTGGAAAAGTTAATTAGAACTTACTCATAGATGAGGCTTGACACTGCCATGGTTTCAACATGTTCTGGTTCTAGTTTCTGTCTTCCTGCCCTTCATGTAGTTTCTGGCATTTGTTAGGCTTGATTTTATCATCTCACTCCTGGTTTCTTCCTCATTACTTTTTTGGGATCAGTTCTGCTAGGCTATTCTTTGATTCCTGTGGGATTGCCCACCTTTCAATGTTCTAATGCTGTCTTCCTGATATCTTCAAGAATAGCTAACTCTTAGCTTTTGTTTAGCATCTCATCTTGAATCTCCCCATCTATTCTCTATCTCTGGTCTCCACATCCACCATGCCTATTTTCCTGGTCTGAAATTGTCAGATATAAGGTCAAAAGGGTAAAGACACTATTTTTTGTCTAATATATTACTTAATTATTAATTATAATTTTATTAAGTATTAATTAATTAAAATATGATTTTATTAAGACTCTCTCAAAAGTCTAATGACTTCTAGTCAATAAAGTTGAACAACAGCGATAAAAATGGATCTGTTCCATTCTGTATTTGACCTTTTTTTCTGGATATGGGGCGCTTGAAAAACTGACTAAAAGTGAATTGTTAGGAAAAATTGCAACTCTCAGGTGAGAGAAAAACTTGGACTTCTGTTCTCCTTTCTGATATAGAAGGTCTTCTTGGGATGTTCTTTTGCATGCCAAAGGATAAGTCATTTCTCTTGAAACTTGGTCTGTGGGATATAATGAATTTTACATATTTCTCATAGTGATTTCCCTCTGCTCTTCTCCTGGGCCATTAGTCAAAAGATATCCAAGAGAAAGGTGGAGCTACCAGGTTTGGAGCTTGGATGAACTTCCAGTCTATCTGTAGCATGGAACTTCTTCTTGGCTTATTCCATATTCACTGAAGCCATTTTCAAAGCATACTTTTCTTCTAATAGAATATGAATATTTTAAAAAATGTATTCTTATTGACATGTGATACCCCAGATTAAAACAAGGCTTTTGTCTTATTCTGTGAAGAAAAGCCTTGGGGGATAGAGAGTTTTTTTCATGTACACTTATAATTCATAAGTAAGGACTTATAGCAAAAAGTAAACACCAGTGGATTAATAAAAACTCCCCTTTAGTAGGAGTTGTTTATGTTTTGCGCTGGACTTGAAGGCCAGAAATGCTCTGACATTTTGACAAAGGTGGTATTTTCTACTAAGCTTTGTGGAAAAAGAAACCTCTGTGACAGGTTTAGAGCAGGTTGACCAAGATAGCACCTGCCATTATTCATCCCAGCAAGGGGTCCTTCTCTTGCCTGCTGTTTTGGCCTCAATTTCCTAACCTTTTCTGCAATCGGTCCTTCCCTTCATTATATTAAACTCAAAATATAATTTCACCTTCTCCTCTTGCCATAAGAGAATGATTCCTTTGAATAAAAACACTGCTATGCTTAGTCCTTTAGTGGCTTAATTTGAAAAATTCCCCTCAGGGTTACCCTTCAGAGTCATCTGAGAAGCTAATTAGGGCTACAGCACCTAAGGAGACATTCAGAGACTCCTGCAAGTAAAGAGGTAGGACAGTCATGATATGCATGCTCTGAAGGCTCTTTCTGCTGCCATAAACAAAGTCACGTTGTCTGGGAGCATTATTCCTAAAGGGTTTATCTAAAGTTATTATAATATAGATGAAGCAAGCATTTCTCACTTAATAGAAGTATATTTTAACATGTAAAATCTATTGCCTCCATGTCAGAGGGGTTGCTAACTTGAAACAATGCTTGGGAACAGAGAAAGGAAAATTTTAAGTTACTTTGCTCAGTATCTGCTATATATCAAGGACACTCTTCATTTAGTCATGGGAAAGACACAAATAGCTTGATAGAAAAGTGTTCAATGACATGAACAAAGAATTAAAGATTAAAATCAGTTATTACTAATTATTGTGAATCATATTATATTGTCAAACTATTCAGCAGCTATTAAAAAAATGAAATAGAGGTCTATATTAATCCGGAAATATTCCCAACATATATTAATATTGAAAAAGTAAGCTTGTAAATTCTACCTTCAAATGGTTTCACTAAAAAACAGAATGGGACTCTATAAGTTTAAATATATGTATAAATGATTGTAAACTGAGCATAGAGAAAGTTGTAGAAGGGTACATACCATACTATAATGTTGATTAGCTTAGAATCAATGGTATTGGTAAAAAAATGGGAACACACTAGCTTTTAAATTTATGTACTAATGTATATAATTTTTAACTCTTTAGAATAAGCATATATTAATTTTATTATTAAAAATGTATAAAGGGCTTCCCTGGTGGTGCAGTGGTTGAGAGTCCACCTGCCGATGCAGTGGACACAGGTTCGTGCCCCGGTCCGGGAAGATCCCACATGCCACGGAGTAGCTGGGCCCGTGAGCCATGGCCGCTGAGCCTGCACGTCAGGAGCCTGTGCTCCGCAACGGGAGAGACCACAACAGTGAGAGGCCCGCGTACCGCAAAAAAAAAAAAAAAAAAAAAAGTATAAAATTGAGAGCACATCAGTAGTTTCTGGGGATTAAGATTTGGGGGAGGGTTTGAATCAAAAGGGCAACATGAGGGAGTTTTTTGACTGAGGAACTGCTCTATATTATGAGTCTGATGGTAAGTGATGATACATGAATCAGTGCATGTGCCAAAATTCATAGAATTTTACATCAATAAAGCACATTTAATTGTATGTGAGTTTGTAAGAAACTATAAAAATCAGTTAAGAAAATACAATGAATTGTTTTTAAATGTTGAGAAATGGGTAATAAAAAGTAGTCCTCCAAAATCTACTAATTATAGACTAGACTAAAAGAATTTTTTTCCCAAGAGAAAACTATGTTATTATGTTGAAAGTTTTAGGGTTATTTTCCAATTTGAGCCCACTTAGTCATTGATGGTCAGGAAAGTCAGTTAATCGATAGGGTAGGTCAATAGGTATTATTCACCGAGTTTTATAAATAGCTAAACTAAAGCTAAAGCTAGGACAGTTTAGTAATTTACCCAGAACTAAACAGTTAATAATAGGACTTCAAGTTGAAATTCAAACTTTGGGAAAAAAAGAAGGTCAAGATTTCTAAAAGTGAGAAATACACAGGATACAAACTATTTGTATGAGTTAACTATAATAAGTTAATAATGAAAAATGTAGCACGATTTGATATAGAAATATACTACTCCTTTACAGTAAGAGTAATAAAACAGACCTTAGACATAAGTAGTTATTCGTAGCCCATGTCTACCCAAGAGCTCCTGCAGGATCTGTGGATATAGTGATTACAAATTATTGGAATCATCTAAGTGTATAGCTCCAGGATGCTGAAAATAAAGTAATATAATATTTTTATAAAGAATCTTAATTCAACTCTGCAAAAGAACTTGACCTACACACTTGCAAAAATACATTAAAAAGTGAAATAGTAGAGGATAAAGAGTCAATGGTAAATAATTTAACATGGGGTCACTGTAGTAAAAAAGAAGTATCATAAATTTGAAATCTGTTTGGTAGTGCTACATTCATATCTTATGACGATGTTGAACCCTGCATTTTCATGTTAATAGGAGTAAAGCAGCAAAAGAGATCAGAGTTGCATAGGTAAGGTTGAGAGCTTGCATTGTAATTCATGGATATATTCATTTGCAGTAATAATAGTGAATATTAAATATCTGTCTTCCTTTTAAGTGATCATAATTCAAGATAGCACATTTTAAATATAAACTGTTTTACAAGAGTAAAATAGAAATTTCCTCATTGACTTCATCCAACTCAAGATTTTTAATTTTGTATTTTAAAATTTCCTTTTGTTTTTCTTTTTCAGTGTCAAACACTGTTTTTAATTTTTGCCTCTTCTATCTAAACCATGTCCATCCTTTCTGAGCTCAGTTGAAAATTTTCATGTAAACCTCTTTGGAAATAACACTTTTTATTTTCTGAAATCTTACTATAATTAGAATTAAATACTTAGTACTTTTTGTTCAGTGCAAGTTAATTTCATCTCTCGGAACAGATTGTGAGTAACTTAAGTGCAGAGACTATATCATGCTCCTTTGACATTTCCCTAGCATCCATTCATTCAAGCAATAAGTAGTTACTGATCACCTTCTCTGCTCAAGGCACCATGCTAGCTGGGGAAGGAGATACAAAGATGACCTAAAACTTGTCTTGATTTTAAAGAATTTATCATTCAGTAGGAGATATAAAACTTGTTGTGCATATTACTCCAATACTAGACATTGTTTGGTACAAAGTGTTGAAAAAAGAGACGAAAAGACACTGGAGTATTGGTACAATTGGTGGAAGGCATTTTTTTCTGACTGATTTTTGAAACATTTAGTGAAACTACTATCCTATTCTGGTTTCTTATCCCAGATATTTTCCCTTATGTCTGACACTAACACTAATAATTTTAAAAATTGTATGTACCTTTTTTTCTGGGAAAGAATTTATTGAAAAATACCCTTTTTTTCTGATTCATTACAATGATGTACAATCCCCTGTATTACAATGTGCCTGAAATTAGGTTGTGTCTTTTAATGAATGATGTCTCACAATACCTTTTGAGGAGATGGCAATCATGACATATTAGGTTAAGCAATATGAAATTGATATTCAACAGTTTTTGTCCTAAAAAAGCAACAATTTTATATGACAATATAAAATTTTACATTGCCAGCCCATTTGTAAATTTTGTTATTTCTCTTCATCTTCTCATCACCTCAGGTGATGTTAATTATATTACTGTTACTACACATGTTGAGTTCATTAATCGCGCATAAAGAAAGACATGAAAACAGAGCAATGGGGCCTATATTTGACATTGGAGCAGATATTTACTATGGGGTAAATGACCTTAATTATCCATTTTCTTGCAACGCGAAAACAAAATGCTTGAAGAGATCTCAAAAGTGAGAAACTCACAGGTAGATAAAGCTGTGCTACATTGTTCCTTAGATATATGCACAAACATTGCTTTTACTCACCAACCAATACAACTGGAAGTAATAGTAGTTGCAAAATCACCTGGATTGATGAAATAAATGCCCAAGTGATGATAAATGTGCCAAAGTGACAATTAGTGTCATGGAGGAATATTGTAAGAGCATTTGGTTATAGCTTAAATGACAAATTTGATCTTTTTAGTGTCTTACAGTGTTTTGGATTCAGTGTGATTGAATAATTTAGATATTTGTTCTTTCTTGCAAAACTTTTAAAAAGTTGTTTACACAAATTATGCTATAAAGAAACAGACTCTTCAAAGGACTATAAATTTTTGGAGAACACTCAATTAGCGTATCTTCTTTTTTAATCCAGTCAAGGCTAAAATGTGATTTCATTTACTTCTCCTTTGTGTTGTATTAGACAAAAATTCTATTTCAAAAGTTTCTTTATATTTATAAAAATTCAAGTGAACTGTCATATACTAATCATTTCCTATATTTATGATATGATCTCCTCTACAAGTGGTTG
Source organism: Mesoplodon densirostris (assembly GCF_025265405.1). Taxonomy (NCBI): domain Eukaryota; kingdom Metazoa; phylum Chordata; class Mammalia; order Artiodactyla; family Ziphiidae; genus Mesoplodon; species Mesoplodon densirostris. The sequence goes on along the minus strand of NC_082668.1, from coordinate 100,279,609 downwards.
TGCTTTTGTGTACAGTACTATACAGTAAACTACACAAAAGCACAACCACTTGTAGAGGATGCACACACATGCCAATGTATGCCAGACACGTGAACTAACTTACGTGATTGGACATTTGAACTCACGTTCGCATTTTTGAAAGTTTGCAACTTGAAGGTTCGTATGTAGGGGACTTACTGTACGAGTCTTTAACCTTCTTGGTTAGAATAATTCCTAGGTATTTTGTTCTTTCTGATGCAATTGTAAATGGGATTTTCTTAATTTTTCTTTCTGATGGTTTGGTATTAGTGTATAGAAATGCCACAGATTTCTGTATATTTATCTGGTATCCTGTGACTTTACTGAGTTTATTTAATAGTTTTAACAGTTTTTGGTGCCATCTTTAGGGTTTTCTATATATAGTATTATGTCATCTGCAAATGGTGACAGTTTTACTTGTTCCTTTCCAATTTGCATGCCTTTTATTTCTTTTTCTTGCTTAACTGCTGTGGCTAGAACTTTGAAAACTATGTTGAATAAAAGTGATGAGAGTGGGCATCCTTGTCTTGTTCCCAACCTTAGAGGGAAGGCTTTCAGCTTTTAATCACTGAGTATATGTTAGCTGTGGATTTGTCATATATGGTCTTTATTATGTTGAGATACTTTATTTCTATTCCCACTTTGTTGGGAGTTTTATTGTAAACAGATGATGAATCTTGTCAAGTGCTTTTTCTGCATCTGCTGAGATGTTTGTATAATTTTTATTCATCATATTGTTAACATGATATATCATGTTGATTGATTTGTGGATGTTGACCCATCCTTGCATCTGTGGAATAAATCCCACTTGCTTGTGTTGTATGATCTTTTTAATGTATTGTTGGATTTGGTTTGCTAGTATTTTGTTGAGGATTTTTATATCTATGTTCATCAGTAATATTAGCCTGTAATTTTCTGTTTTTGTGGTGTCCTTGTCTGGTTTTGGTAATAGGCAATGCTGGCTTTGTAAAATATGTTTAGAAGGGTTTCCTTCCACTTCAGTTTTTTAGAAGAGTTTGAGAAGGATGGATATTAAATCTTCTTTGAATATTTGGTAGAATTAGCCAGTGAACCTCTCTAGTCCTGGGCTTTATTTTGGGGGAGGTTTTCCTTTTTTTTTTTTTTTTTTTTTCTGCGTGGGCCTCTCACTGTTGTGGCCTCTCCCGTTGCGGAGCACAGGCTCCGGATGCGCAGGCTCAGCGGCCATGGCTCACGGGCCCAGCCACTCCGCGGCATGTGGGATCTTCCCGGACCGGGGCACGAACCCGTGTCCCCTGCATTGGCAGGCGGAATCTCAATGACTGCGCCACCAGGGAAGCCCTGGGGAGGGTTTTTTGTTTATTTTTTTAACATTTATTGGAGTATAATTCCTTTACAATGGTGTGTTAGTTTCTGTTTTATAATAAACTGAATCAGTTATACATACACATATATACCCATATCTCTTCCCTCTTGCATCTCCCTCCCTCCCACCCTCCCTATCCCACGCCTCTAGTTGGCCACAAAGCACCGAGCTGATCTCCCTATGCTATGTGGCTTCCCACGAACTGTCTATTTTATATTTGGTAGCATATATATGTCCATGCCACTCTCGCACTTTGTCCCAGCTTACCCTTCCCCCTCCCCATATCCTCAAGTCCATTCTCTAGTAGGTATGCATCTTTTTTCCCGTCTTTCCCCTAGGTTCTTCAGAACCATTTTAATATTTTTTTAGATTCCATATATATATGTATTAGCATACAGTATTTGTTTTTCTCTTTCTGACTTACTTCACACTGTATGACAGTCTCTAGGTCCATCCACCTCACTACAAATAACTCATTATAGTTTCTTTTTATGGCTGAGTAATATTCCATTGTATATATGTGCCATATCTTCTTTATCCATTCATCCGAGATGGACACATAGGTTGTTTCCATCTCCTGGCTATAGTAAATAGAACTGCAATGAACATTTTGGTACATGACTGTTTTTGAATTATGATTTTCTCAGGGTATATGCCCAGTAGTGGGATTGCTGGGTCGTATGGTAGTTCTACTTTTTGTTTTTTAAGGAACCTCCATACTGTTCTCCATAGTGGCTGTACCAATTCACATTCCCACCAGCAGTGCAAGAGTGTTCCCATTTCTCCACACCCTCTCCAGCATTTATTGTTTGTAGATTTTTTGATGATGGCCATTCTGACCAGTGTGAGATGATATCTCATTGTAGTTTTCATTTGCATTTCTCTAATGATTAGTGATATTGAACATTCTTTCATGTTTGTTGACAAGCTGTATGTCTTCTTTGGAGAAATGTCTATTTAGGTCTTCTGCCCATTTTTGGATTGGGTTCTTTGTGTTTTTGATATTGAGCTGCATGAGCTGCTTGTAAATTTTGGAGATTAATCCTTTGTCAGTTGTTTCATTGGCAAATAGATTCTCCCATTCTGAGGGCTGTCTTTTCATCTTGTTTATGGTTTCCTTTGCTGTGCAAAAGTTTTTAAGTTTCATTAGGTCCCATTTGTTTATTTTTGTTTTTATTTCCATTTCTCTAGGAGGTGGGTCAAAAAGGATCTTGCTGTAATTCATGTCATAGAGTGTTCTGCCTATGTTTTCCTCTAAGAGTTTGGTAGTGTCTGGCCTTACATTTAGGCCTTTAGTCAATTTTGAGTTTATTTTTGTGTATGGTGTTAGGGAGTGTTCTAACCTCATACTTTTACATGTAGCTGTCTAGTTTTCCCAGCACCATTTATTGAAGAGGCTGTCCTTTCTCCACTATACATTCCTGCCTCCTTTATCAAAGATAAGGTGACCATATGTGCGTGGGTTTATCTCTGGGCTTTCTATCCTGTTCCACTGATCTATCTTTCTCTGTTTTTGTGCCAGTACCATACTGTCTTGATTACTGTAGCTTTGTAATATAGTCTGAAGTCAGGGAGCCTGATTCCTCCAGCTCCATTTTTCGTTCTCAAGATTGCTTTGGCTATTCGGGGTCTTTTGTGTTTCCATACAAATTGTGAAATTTTTTGTTCTAGTTCTGTGAAAAATGCCAGTGGTAGCTTGATAGGGATTGCATTGAATCTGTAGATTGCTTTGGGTAGTAGAGTCATTTTCACAATGTTGATTCTTCCAATCCAAGAACATGGTATATCTCTCCATCTATTTGTATCATCTTTAATTTCTTTCATCAGTGTCTTACAATTTTCTGCATACAGGTCTTCTGTCTCCTTAGGTAGGTTTATTCCTAGATATTTTATTCTTTTTCTTGCAATGGTAAATGGGAGTGTTTTCACTTTCAGATTTTTCATCATTAGTGTATAGGAATGCCAAAGATTTCTGTGCATTAATTTTGTATCATGCTACTTTACCAAATTCATTGATTAGCTCTAGTAGTTTTCTGGTAGCATCTTTAGGATTCTCTATGTATACTATCATGTCATCTGCAAAAAGTGACTGCTTTACTTCTCCTTTTCTGATTTGGGTTCCTTTTATTTCCTTTACTTCTCTGTGGCTAAAACGTCCAAAACTATGTTGAATAAGAGTGGTGAGAGTGGGCAGCCTTGTCTTGTTCCTGATCTTAGTGGAAATGGTTTCAGTTTTTCACCATTGAGGATGATGTTGGCTGTGGGTTTTTCATATATGGCCTTTATTATGTTGAGGAAAGTTCCCTCTGTGCCTACTTTCTGGAGGGTTTTTATCATGAATGGGTATTGAATTTTGTCGAAAGCTTTCTCTGCATCTATTGAGATGATCATATGGTTTTTCTCCTTCAATTTGTTAATATGGTGTATCACATTGATTGATTTACTTATATTGAAGAATCCTTGCATTCCTGGAATAAACCCCACTTGATCATGGTGTATGATCCTTTTAATGTGCTGTTGGATTCTGTTTGCTAGTATTTTGTTGAGGATTTTTGCATCTATGTTCATCAGTGATATTGGCCTGTAGTTTCCTTTCTTTGTGACATCTTTGTCTAGTTTTGGCATCAGGGTGATGGTGGCCTCATAGAATGAGTTTGGGAGTATTCCTCCCTCTGCTATAGTTTGGAAGAGTTTGAGAAGGATAGATGTTAGCTCTTCTCTAAATGTTTGATAGAATTCGCCTGTGAAGCCATCTGGTCCTGGGCTTTTGTTTGTTGGAAGATTTTTAATCACAGTTTCAAGTTCAGTGCTTGTGATTGGTCTGTTCATATTTTCTATTTCTTCCTGATTCAGTCTTGGCAGGTTGTGCATTTCTAAGAATTTGTCCATTTTTTCCAGGTTGTCCGTTTTATTGGCATAGAGTTTCTTGTAGTAATCTCTCATGATCTTTTGTATTCCTTCAGTGTCAGTTGTTACTTCTTCTTTTTCATTTCTAATTCTATTGATTTGAGTCTTCTCCCTTTTTTCTTGATGAGTTGGCTAATGGATTGTCAATTTTGTTTATCTTCTCAAAGAACCAGCTTTTAGTTTTATTGACCTTTGCTATCATTTCCTTCATTTCTTTTTCATTTATTTCTGATCTGATCTTTATGATTTCTTTCCTTCTGCTAACTTTAGGGTTTTTTTGTTCTTCTTTCTCTAATTGCTTTAAGTGCAAGGTTAGGTTGTTTATTCGAGGAGTTTCGTGGGGTTTTTTTTGTTTGTTTCTTTTGTTTTGTTTTGTTTTTTGCAGTATGCAGGACTCTCACTGTTGTGGCCTCTCCCATTGTGGAGCACAGGCTCTGGACACGCAGGCTCAGCGGCCATAGCTCACGAGCCCAGCCGCTCTGCGGCATGTGGGATCTTCTAGGACTGGGGCACTAACCCGTGTCACCTGCATCGGCAGGAGGACTCTCAAACACTGTGCCACCAGGGAAACCCTACTGTTTCTTAAGGTAGGATTTTATTGCCATAAACTTCCCTCTTAGAACTGCTTTTGCTGCATCCCATAGGATTTGGGTCGTCTCGTCTCCATTGTCATTTGTTTCTAGGTCTTTTTTGATTTCCTCTTTGATTTCTTCAGTGATCACTTCGTTATTAAGTATTGTATTGTTTAGCCTCCATGTGTTTGTATTTTTTACAGATCTTTTCCTGTAATTGATATCTAGTCTCATAGCGTTGTGGTCGGAAAAGATACTTGATACAATTTCAATTTTCTTAAATTTACCAAGGCTTGATTTGTGACCCAAGGTATGATCTATCCTGGAGAATGTTCCATGAGCACTTGAGAAAAATGTGTATTCTGTTGTTTTTGGATGGAATGTTCTATAAATATCAATTAAGTCCATCTTGTTTAATGTATCATTTAAAGCTTGTGTTTCCTTATTTATTTTCATTTTGGATGATCTGTCCATTGGTGAAAGTGGGGTGTTAAAGTCCCCTACTATGAATGTGTTACTGTTGATTTCCCCTTTTATGGCTGTTAGTATTTGCCTCATGTATTGAGGTGGTCCTATGTTGGGTGCATAAATATTTACTATTGTTATATCTTCTTCTTGGATCAATCCCTTGATCATTATGTAGTGTCCTTCTTTGTCTCTTCTAATAGTCTTTATTTTAAAGTCTATTTTGTCTGACATGAGAATTGCTACTCCAGCTTTCTTTCGGTTTCCATTTGCATGGAATGTCTTTTTCCATCCCCTCACTTTCAGTCTGTATGTGTCTCTAGGTCTGAAGTAGGTCTCTTGTAGACAGCATATATATGGGTCTTGTTTTTGTATCCATTCAGCCAGTCTGTGTCTTTCGGTTGGAGCATTTAATCCATTTTCATTTAAGGTAATTATTGATATGTATGTTCCTATTCCATTTTCTTAATTTTTGGGGGTTTGTTATTATAGGTCTTTTCCTTCTCTTGTGCTTCTTGCCTAGAGAAGATCCTTTAGCATTTGTTGTAAAGCTGGTTTGGTGGTGCTGAACTCTCTCAGCTTTTGCTCATCTGTAAAGGTTTTAATTTCTCCATCAAATCTGAATGGGATCCTTGCTGGGTAGAGTAATCTTGGTTGTAGCTTTTTCTCCTTCATCACTTTAAATATGTCTGGCCAGTCCCTTCTGACTTGCAGAGTTTCTGCTGAAAGATCAGCTGTTAACCTTATGGGGATTCCCTTGTGTTATTTGTTGTTTTTCCCTTGCTGCTTTTAATATGTTTTCTTTGTATTTAATTTTTGACAGTTTGATTAATATATATCTTGGCGTGTTTCTCCTTGGATTTATCCTGTATGGGACTCTCTGTGCTTTATGGACTTGATTAACTATTTCCTTTCCCATATTAGGGAATTTTTCAACTATAATCTCTTCAAATATTTTCTCAGTCCCTTTCTTTTTCTCTTCTTCTTCTGGAACCCCTATAATTCGAATGTTGGTGCATTTAATGTTGCCCCAGAGGTCTCTGAGACTGTCCTCGGTTCTTTTCATTCTTTTTTCTTTATTCTGCTCTGCAGTAGTTATTTCCACTAGTTTATCTTCCAGGTCACTTATCCGTTCTTCTGCCTCAGTTATTCTGCTATTGATCCCTTCTAGAGTAATCTTTCTTTTTTTCTGCATGCGGGCCTCTCACCATTGTGGCCTCTCCCGCTGCAGAGCACAGGCTCTGGAACGCAGGCTCAGCGGCCATGGCTCACGGGCCCAGCCGCTCCGTGGCTCATGGGATCCTCCCGGACCGGGGCATGAACCCGCGTTCCCTGCATCGGCAGGAGGACTCCCAACCACTGCACCACCAGGGAAGCCCCCTTGTAGAGTATTTTTAATTTCATTTATTGTGTTGTTCATAGTTGCTTGTTTCATCTTTAGTTCTAGGTCCTTGTTAAATGTTTCTTGCATTTTCTCTATTCTACTTCCAAGATTTTTGATAATCTTTACTATCATTATTCTGAATTCTTTTTCAGGTAGACTGCCTATTTCCTCTTCATTTGTTAGGTCTGGTGGGTTTTTATCTTGCTCCTTCATCTGCTGTGTGTTTTTCTATCTTCTCATTTTGCTTATCTTACTGCATTTGCGGTCTTCTTTTTGCAGGCTGCAGGTTTGTAGTTCCCATTGTTTTTGGTGTCTGTCCCCAGTGGCTAAAGTTGGCTCACTGCATTGTGTAGGCTTCGTGGTGGAGGGGACTAGTGCCTGTGTTCTGGTGGATGAGGCTGGATCTTGTGTTTCTGGTGGGCAGGTTCACGTCTGGTGGTGTGTTTTGGGGTATCTGTTGACTTATTATGATTTATGCAGCCTCTCTTGCTAATGGGTGGGGTTGTGTTCCTGTCTTGCTAGTTGTTTGGCATAGGGTGTCCAGCACTGTAGCTTGATGGTCGTTGAATGAAGCTGGGTGTTGGTGTTGAGATGGAGATCTCTGGGATATTTTTGCCATTTGATAGTACGTGGAGCTGGAGGTCTCTTGTGGACCAGTGTCCTGAAGTTGGCTCTCCCACCTCAGAGGCACAGCACTGGCTACTGGCTGCAGCACCAAGAGCCTTTCATCTGCACGTCTCAGAATAAAAGGGAGAAAAAGTAGAAAGGAAGGAAGGAAGGAAGGAAGAAAGAAAGAGAAAGAAAGAAAGAAAGGAGGATTAAAGAAAATAAAATAAAGTAAGATAAAATAAAGTTATTAAAATAAAAAATAATTATTAAGAAAAAAAATTTTTTTAAGTAAAAAACAAAAAAATGGACGGATAGAACCATAGGACAAATAGTGAACGCAAAGCTGTACAGACAAAATCTCACAGAGAAGCATACACATACACACTCACAAAAAGAAGAAAAGGGGAAAAAATAATAAGTCTTGCTCTCAAAGTCCACCCCTCAATTTGGGATGATTCATTGTCTATTCAGTTATTCCACAGATGAAGGGTACATCAAGTTGATTGTGGAGATTTAATTCACTGCTCCTGAGGCTGCTGGGAGAGATTTCCCTTTCTCCTCTTTGTTCGCACTGCTCCTGGGGCTCAGCTTTGGATTTGGCCCCGCCTCTGTCTGTAGGACACCGGAGGGCGTCTGTTTTTCACTCAGACAGGACAGGGTTAAAGGAGCCGCTGATTCAGGGCCTCTGGCTCACTCAGGCTGGGGGGAGGGAGCGGTACGGTGTGCGGGGCGAGCCTGCCGTGGCAGAGGCCAGCGTGATGTTGCACCAGCCTCAGGCGTGCCGTGAGTTCTTCCGGGGAAGTTGTCCCTGGATCCCAGGACCCTGGCAGTGGTGGGCTGCACAGGCTCCCTGCAAGGTAGGTGTGGATAGTGACCTGTGCTCGCATACACGCTTCTTGGTGGCGGCAGCAGCAGCCTTAGCATCTCATGCCCATCTCTGGGGTCCGTGCTCTTAGCCGCGGCTCATACCCATTTCTGGAGCTCCTTTAAGCAGCGCTCTTAATCCCCTCTCCTTGTGCACCAGGAAACAAAGAGGGAAGAAAAAGTCTCTTGCCTCTTCGGCAAGTCCAGACTTTTCCCCGGACTCCCTCCCAGCTAGCCATGGTGCACTAACTTATTTTTAGTTTTTTAAGGAACCTCCATACTGTTTTCCATAGTGGCTGTATCAATTTACATTCCCACCAACAGTGCAAGAGTGTTTCCCGTTTCTCCACACCCTCTCCAGCATTCACTGCTTGCAGATTTTTTGATGATGGCCATACTGACCTGTGTGAGATGATATCTCACTGTAGTTTTGATTTGCATTTCTCGAATGATTAATGATGTTGAGCATACTTTCATGTGTTTGTTGGCAAGCTGTATATCTTCTTTGGAGAAATGTCTATTTAGGTCTTCTGCCCAGTTTTGGATTGGGTTTTTTGTTTTTTTGATATTGAGCTGCATGGGCTGCTTGTAAATTTTGGAGATTAATCCTTTGTCAGTTGTTTCATTGGCAAATATATTCTCCCATTCTGAGGGTTGTCTTTTGGTCTTGTTTATGGTTTCCTTTGCTGTGCAAAAGCTTTTAAGTTTCATTAGGTCCCATTTGTTTACTTTTGTTTTTATTTCCATTTCTCTAAGAGGTGGGTCAAAAAGGATCTTGCTGTGATTTATGTCATAGAGTGTTCTGCCTGTGTTTTCCTCTAAGAGTTTGATAGTGTCTGGCCTTACATTTAGGTCTTTAATCCATTTTGAGTTTATTTTTGTGTATGGTGTTAGGGAGTGTTTAATTTCATTCTTTTACATGTAGCTGTCTAGTTTTCCCATCACCACTTATTGAAGAGGCTGTCTTTTCTCCACTGTTGGAGATACTTTTGATTACTGTTTTAATCTCCCTACTAGTAATCAGTCTAATCATATTTTCTGTTTCTTCATGGTTCAGTCTTGGAGGATTTATGTTTGTAGGAATTTATCCATTTTTTTCTATGTTGTCCAATTTGTTGGTGTGTAATTGTTCACAGTACTCTTTTATTGTCCTTTCTATTTCTGTGGTAGCAGTTGTAACTTCTCTTTCATCTCTGATTTTATTTATTTAAGCCCTGTCTCTCTTTTTTTCTTGTTAGTCTAGTTAAAGGCTTATTGATTTTATTTATCTTTTCAAAGAACCAGCTCTTAGTTTCATTGATCTTTTCTTTTTTTTTTTTTTTAGTCTCTACTTCATTTATTTCTGCTCTGATTTTTATTATTTCCTTCCCTCTAATTTTGACCATCTTTTTTTTCTAGTTCCTTTAGGTGTAAATTAGATTGTGTATTTGGGATTTTTAAAATTTTCTTGAGGTAGTCTTGCTTTGCTATGAACTTTCCTCCCAGAACTGCTTTTGCTGCATTCCATAGATTTTGGTATATTGTTTTAATTTGTCTCTAGGTATTTTTAAAAATAAATTTTAGTTATTTATTTATTTTTGTCTGTGTTGGGTCTTCGTTGCTGCGCGTGGGCTTTTCTCTAGTTGCAGTGCGCGGAGGTTACTCTTCATTGCGGTGTGTGGGCTTTTCATTGCGGTGGCTTCTCTTGTCAGGGAGCACAGGCTCTAGGTATGCGGGCTTCAATAGTTTTGGCACGTGGGCTCAGTAGTTATGGCTTGCAGGCTTAGTTGCTCTGCGGCAAGTGTGATCTTCCCGGACCAGGGCTTGAACCTGTGTCCCCTGCATTGGCAGGCAGATTCTTATCCACTGCACCACCAGGAAAGACCTAGGTATTTTTCAATTTCTCCTTTGATTTCTTTGATGAACCATTTGTTGTTTAGTAGCCTGTTTTTTTTTTTTGTTTTTTTGTTTTTTTTTTTTTTTTGCGGTATGCGGGCCTCTCACTGCTGTGGCCTCCCCCGCTGCGGAGCACAGGCTCCGGACGCGCAGGCTCCGGACGCGCAGGCTCAGCGGCCATGGCTCACAGGCCCAGCCACTCCGCGGCATATGGGATCCTCCCAGACCGGGGCACGAACCCGTATCCCCTGCATCGGCAGGCGGACTCTCAACCACTTGCGCCACCAGGGAGGCCCTAGTAGCCTGTTTTTTAATCTGTATATTTTTTGGTTTTTCCTGCTTTCTTCTTGTGATTGCTTTCTAGTGTTATACCATTATTTTGGGAAAGGATGCTTGATATGATTTAAATCTTCTTGAATTTATTGAGATTTGTTTTGTATGAGACCTTTTAAATAACTTTTTAATTTGGTGTAAAACTAACATACATGCCATTGTTCTCAAAATGAACAAGGAGATGTATCACATTGATACGAATGGGTGGAGGGAATGATGTACTCTACCAAGAGAGGAGAGAAAGAAAACTTGGAAAGGTTAAAGAGCAGCTGAGTTTTCTAAGATGAACTGGTTTTGGAGAGGGGATCAGGGCAAGCCTGAATAAAGGCAGAGGGACATAATAGAGCAGGGGACTATAGTAGAGAGCCTAAAGGAGAGAGTGTAGGAAAAGAAAAGAAAAGAAGAGAAAAGAAAAAAAGAAAAGAAGAGAATAAGATTTTGGTGGATCTGGTCTATGATGCTTAGAAGTGTGTCATAATGATGGTGGTCCAGATTCTTTAGCTTTGCCTATGAGTTGCTGCAAATTAAGGTGCTCATTCAAGAATCTGGACCATCATGAATGAACAGAACAGAAAATATTTCATCTTGACAGAATCCACACCTACTACTTTAGTCCAAGTAAGGTGATCCTGACAAATATCCACTTTTGAAAAGAAAACATATTTTATAAATAATTCATGGCTATCTTTGCTTCAAAGTAAGAGCAGCCCTGTTAACACTTTATATTTAAACCTTTATTTTATATTTATTGTACATTTCTTTCCACCTAAACTTTACAGAATGATGCATTTTTTCCTCCATTTGCAGGATTATTTACTCTTGCAAAATCCTTGCCTGTGAGCATTGCTTTATTCCTGTTTATGCTGTTAAAGTTCAGCCAGATGGAACTCTTCCAAGCCCTTATTTCTGTCAGATATTTGAACAGCTGGGATTGTGTAGTTTCTGAGTTTGAAGGAAAGGATCTGTAGAGCTCATGTCAGCAAGAGCATGAGCTCTCATGATCTCTCTCAGTAGCTTTATATCACACAGTTTCACTTGGAAAAGACTAACATCTGTAATTTGTGCCAAGATGGAAGAGAGAGTGAAAAGGAATTGTGTCTAATATCTGGCTTTTAACATTTCAGGCCATTTGTGATTGCTTTATTAAACTCACTTTAGAAAATTGTAATTATACCATTATTCTATCTTGTGAAGTCATTTGGCATGAAGTATGGACTTAAGTAGCTCTAGAATAATTTTTTTTTGAAAGGGGTTGAGATTCACCATGTTCAACTTAGATCACTAAGTAGAACATAATTAAGAAAAACTGGTGTTGGTGTAGCATGTGAGATTTATCTCAAAGATTAAGTAGGTTTCAAAAAGTGTCCTTTACACTATTAAAAAAGAATGGAGTTCATTATTTTAATTTCTGAAAGTAGTTATAAATGGGATTTAAACAAAATGGTTTCTTCTCTCCTCATTTTTAATGGCTTAATGGTCATAAAAACTAATTTTTAAAGTTTTGTCAAAAATAAATTTCCACTTGTTGCATGTACCTTTGTGAAGTATGTTGAAAGTCTAAGCAAATGCTATGATCAGATTAGAAACTATCCAGTTTTGATGCAGATAAAGCTATGCTAAAATAGTATTGGCTTTTAAAAATATGAAAATATTGGATAATAAAAATATTTCATAGTAAAGAGTTGTAATAACAAAAAAGCATGATGTTACTAGTAATGTAATTCTGATTGGAGATGAAGTGAGAAGGCTGGAAGACTGAGAGCCTTTGAATAATACAGTGAATGACATCTGAGTCACAGCTCATTAATTGCAATTTGAAACTAATTGAAAATCTATGTAATGTTAAACTTTTAAAATAGTAACATGCAAATGGCTCTAAGTATTATATAATGTATAGAGTTCCTTCAGTAATTATTTTCATGAAAGCTAATACTTGGAAAATTCTTATAGTTTTGACAAAAATATTAGAATAGGAAGGGACTCATAGAAATCACTTGGTCCAATCAGTTCTGTTTAATTAATTGAGGCATAATTTACATATAGTGAAACACAGATTATATGTGTTTAGTCTAATGAAATTTGAGAGTTGTTGACACATGTAACTAAAACTCCAACTAAAATATAGAGTATTTTCATCTCTCCAAAAATTTCCTTGTGGCCCAGTCAATATTCACACCCTCCCATCACACAGAGGCAAACTTTGTTCTAATTTCTCTTACTTTACCTTGGTTTTGCCTGCTCCAGAACTTCATTTAAATGGGATCATTCATTATGCACTCTTTTGTATATGGCTACTTTAGCTCAACATAATATTTTTGAGCTTCAATCATGTTGTTTTGTGTATCAGTACTTGATTATTATTATTATTATTAATTATTTTTGAGTAGTATAATATTTCATTGTATACAAATGCCATAATTTATCAGTTGTCCTGTGTGGACATGTGAGTTATTTCCATTTTAAGAACATTATGAATAAATTTACTATATACTTTCTTACCCAGATCTTTTTGTGGACAAATTTTTTCATTTCTTTTGGGTAAATACCAAGGAGTAGATTTGCTGGGTCATAAAGAGGCTGTACATTTAACTTTAAGAAAAACTGCCAATCTAATTTCTGCAGTGGTAATAAAACTTTTCTCTCTCACCAGCAATGTAGGAGAGGTCTACTTGCTTCACTTTCTTAGCAACACTTGACAAAAAATATTTTATTCCATTCTTGTGGGTTCAAAGTGGTAACTCATTAGATTTAATTTGTATTTCCCTTACTATTATAATGACTATAATCACATTGAACATCTTTTTATGTTCTTATTGATCATTTGCATACCTTCTTTTATGAAGTATTTAATCAGGTATTTTGTCCATATTTATCGGGTTGTTTTCTGTTGATTATAGATTTGTAGGAATTCTTTAAATGTTCTGTGTGTGAGTCTTTTGCCAGATATATGTCTGGTGAATATTTTTGTCTAGCTTGTGACTTGACTTTTCATTTCCTTAGTGATATTTTTAATGGTGTCTTTTGAAGAGTGGAAGTTTAACTTTATCAATTTTCTTTTACAGTTAGTGCTTTTTGTGTCCTAAGAAATTTTTGCTTACACAAGGATATTTTTCTGTTTTTTTTCTCTAAGCTTAATAATTTTATCGTTCATGTGTAGGTCTTTGATTCATCCTGAAATCAATTTTTGTTTGTGATGTGAGGTAGAGGATAAAATTTATTTTTGCCATATGTGCATATAGGTGTTCCTGATGATATTCATCAAGCATCTATTATACCAGTCTTCGAGAGGTTTCTATTTTAATTTGATGCATGAATAAATGCACATACAAATTTTTAAACATCACATAGAAAAATAATATTAAGCATATGCTACAATCACTTATCTTTTATGTGGATTTATCTACCTAACAAAATTTAAAATTTTTGAACACACTTGTGCCCTGGCTAATATTTTTCCTCCATCATTCCCCAAATTCTTAGTGAATATTTATTGACTGAATGATTGGATTATTGGTGTGGAGAATCCATTAATATTTATTAGTTTTTTTAACATCTTTATTGGAGTATAATTGCTTTACAATTGTATGTTAGTTTCTGCTTTATAACAAAGTGAATCAGCTATACATATACATATATCCCCATATCTCCTCCCTCCTGTGTCTCCCCCCACCCACCCTCCCTATCCCATCCCTCTAGGTGGTCACAAAGCACCGAGTTGATCTCCCTGTGCTATGCAGCTGCTTCCCACTAGCTATCTATTTTACATTTGGTAGAATTTATAAGTCCATGCCACTCTCTCACTTCATCCCAGCTCACGTCTCACTTCGTTCCCACTCCCTATGTCCTCAAGTCCATTCTCTATGTATGCATCTTCATTCCTGTCCTGCCCCTAGGTTCTTCAGAACCATTTTTTTTTAGATTCCATATATATGTGTTAGCATAAGGTATTTGTTTCTCTATTTCTGACTTACTTCACTCTGTATGACAGACACTCGGTCCATCCATCTCACTACAAATAGCTCAATTTCATTTATTTTTATGGCTGAGCAATATTCCATTATATATATGTGCCACATGTTCTTTATCCATTCATGTGTCATTGGACATTTAGGTTACTTCCATGTCCTGGCTATTGTAAATAGAGCTGCAATGAACATTGTGGTACATGACTCTTTTTGAATTATGGTTTTCTCAGGGTATATGCCCAGTAGTGGGATTGCCGGGTCGTATGGTAGTTCTACTTTTAGTTTTTTAAGGAACCTCCATACTGTTCTCCATAGTTTTTGTATCAATTTACATTCCCACCAACAGTGCAAGAGGGTTCCCTTTTCTCCACACCCTCTCCAGCATTTATCGTTTGTAGATTTTTTTTGATGATGGCCATTCTGACAGGTGTGAGGTGATACCTCATTGTAGTTTTGATTTGCATTTCTCGAATGATTAGTGATATTGAGCATTCTTTCATGTTTGTTGACAAGCTGTATGTCTTCTTTGGAGAACTGTCTATTTAGGTCTTCTGCCCATTTTTGGATTGGGTTGTTTGTGTTTTGATATTGAGCTGCATGAGCTGCTTGTAAATTTTGGAGATCAATCCTTTGTCAGTTGTTTCATTGGAAAATAGGTTCTCCCATTCTGAGGGTTGTCTTTTGGTCTTGTTTATGGTTTCCTTTGCTGTGCAAAAGCTTTTAAGTTTCATTAGGTCCCATTTGTTTATTTTTGTTTTTATTTCCATTTCTCTAGGAGGTGGGTCAAAAAGGATCTTGCTGTGATTTATGTCATAGAGTGTTCTGCCTATGTTTTCCTCTAAGAGTTTGATAGTGTCTGGCCTTAAATTTAGGCCTTTAATCCATTTTGAGCTTACTTTTGTGTATGGTGTTAGGGAGTGTTCTAATTTCATACTTTTACATGTACCTGTCCATTTTTCCCAGCACCACTTACTGAAGAGGCTGTCCTTTCTCCACTGTACATTCCTGCCTCCTTTATCAAAGATAAGGTGACCATATGTGTGTGGGTTTATCTCTGGGCTTTCTATCCTGTTCCATTGATCTATATTTCTGTTTTTGTGCTAGTACCATGCTGTCTTGATTACTGTAGCTTTGTAGTATAGTCTGAAGTCAGGGAGCCTGATTCCTCCAGCTCTGTTTTTCGTTCTCAAGATTGCTTTGGCTATTCGGGGTCTTTTGTGTTTCCATACAAATTGTGAAATTTTTTGTTCTAGTTCTGTGAAAAATGCCATTGGTCGTTTGATAGGGATTGCACTGAATCTGTAGATTGCTTTGGGTAGTATAGTCATTTTCACAATGTTGATTCTTCCAGTCCAGGAACATAGTATATCTCTCCATCTGTTTGTATCATCTTTTAAATTTATTTTTAAAATTTAGTTTCTATTTCATATTGGAATATAGTTGATTTACAATACTGTGTTAGTTTTAGGTGTACAGCAAAGTGATTCAGATATACATATATATATATATATATATATATATATATATATATATGATTCTTTTTCAGATTCTTTTCCCATACAGTTTATTACATAATACTGAGTAAAGTTCCCTGTGCTATACAGTAGGTCCTTTTGTCCTTTTCTAGTTACTACATATCTGTGAATACCTTTAAGTAGTTGCACATGGGGAGCTTCCCTGGTGGCACAGTGGTTAAGAATCCACTGCAGGGAACACAGGTTTGAGCCCTGGTCCGGGAAGATCCCACATGCCACGGAGCAAGTAAGCCCATGTCCCACAACTACTGAGCCTGCACTCTAGAGCCCACGAGCCACAACTGCTGAGCCTGTGTGCCATAACTACTGAAGCCCGTGTGCCTAGAGCCCATGCTCCACAACAAGAGAAGCCACTGCAATGAGAAGCCCGTGCACCACAACCAAGAGTAGCCCCTGCTTGCCACAACTAGAGAAAGCCCAAGCACAGCAATGAAGACCCAAGGCAGCCAAAAATAAATAAATAAAATAAATAAATGTATTTAAAAACATGGTGCACATGATTTGGTGACTCAATGCAGTCATACGTAAAAGTCTAATTTATTTTCCTGTGCTATTAATATTTCCACTTTCTTTCTTATCATATTTCTCCTCCAAATATTCCCTTTTACATGTGTTTTAAAACTTTGTCTCTTCCTTAATTCCTTCTTCACTGCCTTTAAACAAGCTCAGGCATTAGAAAACAAAACAGAAAAACCCCACTATCCAGTTTTCAATTTTTCTGCTCATCAGATACCGTCTTTTGTCTTTCTTCATTCCTTTACTTCTTTGTTTCTTACATGGGATGCTCTCATATACTGTGAGGAGTCTGTGACTCTTCCCATGAGAAATTTGGGTTTCACTTTAAGGAATATCTATGAAATAGCCTTTCTATTCCGGTTCATCTGGGTAAATATCTTAAAATCAAGTTCTACCACAGTTTTAGAAATGCCCTTGGAATTTGTGTTTATAATTCCACCGTGACCAAATGATAACCTAATGGTAAGTCCGTTCAAGTTCTCAAACAAGGAATGTGGCTTTACTAATAGATTGTGTAAGAAGTTATTTGCACTGTTGATTTCTTTGCCCTCTTCTTCCCTCCTTCCTTTATCAATCCCTTGTCATATGGCTTTGCCTTCCACCATTTTATTAAAATTGGAAATTGATCTCTTAACAGTACCCACAACAGACTTGACCATTCTTAGGCCCATTCAAAAAGAGCTTAGATAGTAATTGTCCCCTTCCATTATTGCTGTGATGCCATATTTGATACTAAACTCTCGTACTCAAGATGTATGATCCAAGTAAATCAGCCAAGCTCCTCTAATGCCTTTTTCCTTCAAGTCTTCTTCACTGACAACCACATGTGAGAACTGGCATTCTATGAGTTCATGAAACAGCCGAGCCTCAACAATTCCGCCTTATCACTACATGGTATCCTAGTCCATAGGACTTGGGCTTTTGTCTTAGTCCCATTTCACAAGTACTGAGTAGATACCTCACCTGTACATTATTGCCACCCTCAATCCCTGTGCTTATGACATCCCTGCTTCTGGGCTGTCATGTCCAGTCTTTCCTCTATCCAGGAAATAGTCTTGTATTATGCTTCAGGTTGGTGTTTGGGCATTTTCTTCTTATGGGAATGCTCCCCAGGTGATAACCACTGGTCTGCCTTATTCTTTAGCATTCAACACGGTTCTGAATTTCTCTGTTTGGTTCTCTAGTGTGTACTCCAGTATTCTCAGATTGGTTATCCAGTATGAAAAACTTCTGAATTTGGAGTAAAGTTGTGGCATTGCACCTTCTTAGACATTGCACATTCTCACTCTCCAGAGCCAGACCTGGGTTGAAGTATGTGTCTCCCATCTGCACCCTTCCTAGCCCTGGATTCCTCACTAATTCAGAATGTTGTGTTTCCTTTGTACTTAAGGAAGTGCTATGATACTGGTGTATAACAATGTTACCTGTTTAATTCTTTGCACTACTATTTTCACATCATCACTGTTTCAAATATTTCAGTGTCTGCTGAGGCAGAGTGGGGAGAGTTTTCTCATACTTTTTTTTGCAGCTATTGACATCTTATCTCAGTACAATCCTTTCCCTTCACTCAGCTCCCTCAATCCTGTTAATAGTAGACATTTATCAGAATAAGTTTTCATGTCAGGAGATTTGATGGTCTTACTTAAAAATAACATTTCAAATAAAATATTGCTTGGAGAAATTTCTTCTGGTTTTCTTTCCTTAACAAAACAAAATTTGTCAGGATCTTGATCTTAAATAGAAACTGATGCTTGTAGGTATTAAAAGAGTAATTTAATGTGGAAGAAATCTATATTTAAGAAAGGTTTATAATGCATATTTTGTAACCACTTTTTCCATGATCTTTTTTGAGACTATTGTCCTAATGTTTTTTAATGATTTTAGAATTGTGTGACATTAAGTTGTGATTCCATCCAGCTGCTACTTTAGATAGGCAAAGACTTTCTGCCTAGCCTGTACCTCTAGGAAAGTTTTTTCTCTTGTAATTCTCAGACATGTTAATTCATCCCGTTTGATTCATTCTCCCTTTCTTCTTCTCCATCTCATGGTAAACTCTATAAAGGTTCTCTTTGCAGTTTTTTTCTCTTTCTTCTTTTCTTTTTCTTTGCTGGAAGGTCCCTGAAGGCATCTGAAAGATCATAATTTCAGTATCCTTAATGATAGTCCATTTAACAAACTCTTAAGAATTCTCTGATCCAATGACTTCCTCCCTGTTTGAGCAGCATACTCCCATAGTCCTATTTTTGAGATCTTGAATTTTGAAAGTTCCCTTTCTGACCACAGTCTTCTTCCTATCCTTCCATATAGCTGTTCATAATTCTTCAGTTTGTCACCTACTCTTGGCCTTCTTTCTCTTCCTACCCTGATTGAAGAGTGTTTTAATCTCTTTAACAGGAGTCTCACTAGTAACAGCAACCAACAAGAATTTGAAGAAAGATGGTCAACAAATACTTGAAACTTGCTTTCATAGTTTGTGGTGTTTTGTCAGGTTTATGGTTATCTTGTCATAGTAAAAAAGCCTGTGATGACTTAACATGGGCTTGTGACAATGATGCTTTACTCTATTTCTATACCACTCTGATTACTCTTTGTCCCACATTAGCCATGACTGCCAAGTCTACTAGTCAAAACAATTTTACAATTGAACATTAATGGACTCAAGAACATTAGCAGGAGCAAATATAAGCAGGATGCCATAGTAACCTATGGAGTCTGAGGAAATGATGGTCTATTAAAGGGACAGGTAATGTCCAAAAATAAAGCTTTACATAAACACATTGACTTCTCATACTTGAAGTGTCTCTTAATGTGAAATGAGCTTCCAATTTCATACTGCCCATACTTCTCACTATCATCATCGTACTTAAAAAATTCTGTTAATACTTAATTCATTTTAAAAATTTAAGAATGATAGATTATTAAGTTAATTGGGGGAGAAGATAAAATTACTTTATATAGAGGTAGTTTAGGGTTTTTAAGGTTATGTGATAAATTTTAAGAAAAACAGAAGGCAAATCATAGGCAATAGATTACTATGATTTTATTTTATTTTATTTTATTTTATTTTATTTTTTTTGCTGTACGCAGGCCTCTCACTGCTGTGGCCTCTCCCGTTGCGGAGCACAGGCTCCGGACACACAGGCTCCGCGGCCATGGCTCGCGGGCCCAGCCGCTCCGCGGCATGTGGGATCTTCCGGGATAGGGGCACAAACCCGTGTCCCCTGCATCGGCAGGCGGACTCTCAACCACTGCGCCACCAAGGAAGCCCTACTATGATTTTAGATTCAGCATTAACCGAAATGTCACTTAACCCATAAAGGCTCATAGGAAAACACCTCTCAGTCTATTTCTTTTTTCTCATCTTTTTACTTATATTGGTCATTCCCAACTCTGCAAATAAATATTTATTACAGTGGATTTCATACTTTTCATGTTTGAGGCTAACTCTTTCACACTAAAAGTTTTGGAGTCACCCTTGAAGGGATTTTTTAAAAAGTCAAAATAGCACTAAACACAGAAGGAATAATTAAATTTTCAAAACTACTCTAGTAGAGATACTTCTCAGTGTCTATTCCTATAAAAGCAATCACAACTGCACAGAATTCACGTCATCACCTTTCAACAGTGTGTCACTGAATATAGCTGTTTATTGCCACATTAACAACTCTTAGTACTTAGGAGGCAAATTCCTGCACATTGCAGACACTACAGCATCTTTCAACATTTGGCTACACACCTAGGAAGAGTATGGTAAATAGCAGAAGTGAGAACCACGATTTATTAAGTGTTTACCAGGTGCAAAGCCCTGTGATAAGTTCCATGCACTCTTTTCATCTCCTACTTTGAGTTCAGTTCCATAGATGGCTATACAAAATGAGGAATAAATTTCTACGCAAGGAAACTAGCAAGTGGATATTTGTGTTATATTCAATCAAAAGGATTCTAGGACGAGTCAGCACATTTTTAATATTGAGAAAAAAATACAAATCTAAACAATATTAATTCTGTCATTTCAGGCCCAAGATATTGGTAAGAGAAAGGGAGGTTAAGGAGAAGAATATAAACAGGAAGAAGGAAAGATAGAGCATACAAGGAGCCAGTGACTTACAACCAAGAATTAACTTAGGAATGTGCATTTCCATTAGTTTTACAATTTGTCCATTTTGTGATTGAGAAGTTTTAGTTTAGAAGATTTAGTTTAATATGATTCTCCTTGCTTTGTAATACATATTTAATATATTTATACTAAACTGCATTAAATGTATAATGCTTAAAGTCATGCCAGCAGAGGGACGATCTAAAAAAAATAGCTGTGTTTAATTTCATGAAGACAGGAGAAAACAGCGATTGTAGAAATCATCAGTTATTTTAAAGGATAGCTAGTAAAGCAGGAATCATATAAATCCATTGTGACCCATACATAGGATGATTGTATCTGCTTATTTGCCTGGCATTGTCTCAGTTTATACTTTCTGTCTCCCTATATTTACTAAGGGTGTCCTATTTCATTCTCAGAAGTGTTCTGGCTTGCATGATAAAGAAAATAAACCCCTATTAATATACTGAAGTTATAGTGGTATAGATTTTTAATTCAAACTTAGGAAGAATTTTCCATAAGTTAAAATTGTTCAATAATGGAAGGAATTGCTTTAAGAGCCAATTGAAACATTAGAAGTTCTCAATCAGATGCTGAAAAATTATTAAGGGAGCCTAAACCAGATAATGTTTAGAGCAGCAGATCTATTAATGGGAATTACATAAAGGTGCCAATATTTAATTCTTTTAGACTTGCAAAAATGTTAATTTCATATAGTTCAACCTAGCATAATGTCTTTCAAACTCTAGGAGTCTGTATTATGTTTATAGTCTCTTGGAAAAGATATAGACATATTGACTATGTCTATTTGAAAAGTAACCTACAAATTGTTTTGTTTTGAATCTTAAAACTTCATCAGGAATAATAAAAATTAAACTATCCCTTTATTTGCTATGCCCTTAATAGAATAATAAAGTGTATAAGTCAGAGAGACAGCATTGAAAGCTGAGAGAAAAGTTGGATGTATTTTGATGCCGAGCTCTCATGAAATGTCAGAGCTCTATACTAGCACTTTCTGTAAGGGATAAGATTCCTAGAAAAGAATTCAGAGTACGTTTTTTAAAAACAGTGTTCTAATGTAGTCTGGGAATGCTGTAAAAGCCATGTTAAATTAAATCATGATTGATAACAGTTAAGATTAGTGAAAGGCTTAAAAAAGTAGACTAATATTTATTGATTTGTAAGATTGCTTTATAATTGTGTTTTCCAAACAGATAACAGTCTCAGGCACCCCTGTTATGTGGGAAATTGCATTGAGGCAATCGTTGCCTCTAAGCATATTGACTGACAGACATTCACAGGAGTCAAAGGACAGAAAGACTCACAGACCCAAACTAAGGTTCTTGAATCAAATGGTTTATTGAACCAAATGAAAACACACAGCAAGAAGCAGGGGAAAGAGTTGAAGATAGGTTAACATACTTGGGATATAGTACAAGAGGTGTGAAAGTACCACCGACCTGAATCCTGTATTGCAGAATGTTTATATGTCCTGCCTCTCTCTCTGCTACATCAGACTTCCTTACTGAGAATGTGATTAAACATTACATTGAAAAAGAGGGCTCAGGGAAGGTAGGTACTTGCTACCAACACATTCTTGTTCTATTTAGGAGGAGGACCTAGTCAATTGCTGTCACTTTCACATGACCTGTTGAATAGCCTTGACTTTTCTCTGCACATATGGGGCAGAACATACATGGGACCAAAAGGGACCCATGATGTGTGTCACAAATGGGTGACTGACTTGGTGATGATGTACCTTTCAATCTGAGGGTGGCATTATTTATATCTTGTGACTTGGTCTTTCTGTTTCCATCTGTGATACTCCTGTTTATTCCATTCACTTTAAATCCTATATTCCATTAACTCTCTCTATCTATAATATAGATATCCATATCTTACAAGTTACTAATTTACTTTCTATCTATATGTAACACATGAATTTTACCTATGCCTCTGAAACCAACTGCTTGCTCACTGTCTCTACTTAATATTTCTTGAGAGTTTCATTCATTCCATTTTGTTTCCTTGTTTTCTACAAAGCAGAATTGAGTATTCTTAAATAATATGGCAAATACACATTGCAGTCCCACAGGAGGAAAGTAGGAGAGGAAAATAAGGGTGAAAGCCTGGATGTCTCCATTTCAGCTTCAACTTGAATAGCTATGATTTGTACTTTTACTATTTTGTGTATTCTGTACAAGATCTTGTGTTACTTAATCATGCTAATAAAAGAACCTGAAAATCAATGCTACATAACGTTATTTACTTTATTATTTAATATTTAGGTTTGATTAGTAATTCCAAAATTATAAATGAAATTTTAAAATGCATGATTGCAACATTGATGGGGGTTGAAATGAAAATGCTAGTGGTAGAAATTTACCAGAAATCAGATTTCATGTTTAAAGTGAATGTTAGCAAAATAAAAATACCTTCATAGATAAAAAGCTGTGGTTTAAATAAAGTTGTCCCAAATCATAGTCATCATTTCATTCATTCATCAAACTATCCATTTTTCCATCTTTCTAACAAGTATTATTTAGATGCCAGACACTGTCCCAAGAGCTAGTGATACAAAGATGAATAAGACTCATCTCCTGTGCTCAAATAATTCATCCTGGTAGAGAAGACAGAGAATAAAGAATCTGTTAAAATCCAATGTGATAACACTTTTAAAGGGGTCTGCTTTGGAGACACAGAGGAGGAGTGGAGTGGGGAGGCACTGTAAAGGAAAGCTTCATAGAGGAATTGAAGATGACGCAAGAATTAATGGAGGTGAGGAACTAATTGGAATGAGGATAAGAGAAGCACACTAGTAGATAGAGGAAATGGCATTATTGAGGGCATAAAGGGAAAACAGATGTAGATTCCAGGCACAGAATTATAAGGAAATGAGACCAAGACAAATCTGGTTATGAATAGTTTTCATGTTATGAAATAAGGATTAGAATTTACTCTGAAGCTGAGAAAGAGTGTCTGAAGAATTTTAAGAGAATAGCATAATCATGTGATCATGTTTGCAATTGAAAAGATAACTTTGGAAGAGAAGAATGGAGAGGAGAAAGCCTCGATTGACTAATAGCCCATGATAGCAATCCAAATAGAAACAGAGCTGCTACAAGGAGTGGAGGAGATTCTCAAGTTATTTAGTTAGCTACTGAGGATTAGACCACATCTCCTGACTTCTAAATAGCCCAGTACTATTTCTAGCTCTTCATACCACCACCACCACAGAGGAAATACTGGCTAATAGCATACACATCTGTAAAATATCTATTGGCTTGCACTTCAATTTTAGAAGATGTGTGTTGACTTCTTAGTCATTTCACTTGTTGCATCAGAAATGTTTTCTCCAAGCTTAGTTCCCTGTTATGAAATTTAAAACTGATGAAGTTCACACATATTTGTGAAATGCAATTCGTTTTCTTTATTAATATCAGTGTAGTTAATATCACTGTTGCCTCTTAAGATACAAAGCAAATTACTACAAATATAAAATGTTATTTGTGTTATATAGAATATTTTCCAAAGTTGTTTATGCTCATTTTTAAACACAATAAGTACTGACTCTATTTCTCCTCAATCTATAAAACTCATGCTCATCAGAGCTCTAAGTCTCTCAAATCTTGTATCTGTAGTTTGCGGTAAACATCTCTTAGTGAGACCATTGCCTTGTTGGTCTCTAGAGGCATTTGTTTCTAATCCCTCCTGATAAAACCACCCCATGGTTAATATTGTTGTTCTAGTAAGTGTTGCACGCTGCAGCTAAATAGTCTAGGAGAATTTGAATTTCCTTTCTGACTTCATCTCTTCCTACCCTGTTCCCAGCCCCACCCTGGACTTTCACTTTTCCTCAAATACATAAAGCTTGCTCCCTGCTTAGAGTCTCCGTATGTGTTGTTCCCTCTGCCAGGAACACACTTCTCCCCAGTGATCCACATTGCTGACTTTTACCTCCCTGAAGTCTATGTTCAAATGTCATCTTCTTAGTAAGCTTCTTCCCTGAACATCTTACTTAAGGTTCCTTCCCTGGAACAATCCCTCTCCTCTGTTCTAGCTTTTTAAACAACACTTAGAATTTTGTAATGTATTACATACTTCATTTATTTATTGTGTTTATTTCCTATCTCTCTTCCTCCATTAGGACATAATGTCCTTGTCTTGTTTTCTTCCTTCTGTATGGCGATATATGTGCATATACCTGTATGATTATTAAATAGCAACAATCACATTCTCGACAGACAAATTTGAAAATAAAAGGAAGATAAAAATGTAACTTGAAAATTTAAAGGAAAACATTTTTGGCATCTTATTCTGGTTTGTCTGGGACATTGTCAGTTTTAGCACTAAAAATCCTGTGTCTTGGGAACCCTTTCAACCCTTAGCAAACCAGGACAGTGGGTCACCTTTTATTCTTGTGATTATCTATCACTGTTTAATGTTTTTATCACCTATTTCTGTCTTGGTGTGAGATGACTATGCCACTGCTGACCACTATGTTTCCAATAATTCTTAGTAAGATTGTATATGTCTACCCCACAAATGGCCTGGGGAGCTTCCTCCTTTAACTGATAAATTTCTAAATTGTCATTTCTTTGTCTTCTGGCTTGGTTTGCAGGATGAATGCATGTTCCTCTCACCAATACTTGTCTTGTTATTATGAAGGAACTAAAAGACTAGTAAACAAATTCTGCCACTAATTTGCTCAAATCATCTCACCACCCTGGCCTCAGTTTTTTTCTTTCATAAAGTGAAGAGAAAACAAGACGTTAAACCACATCCTTTTTACCACTAACATCCTAGGGTTCTAGTCTGTGGTATTTCTTCTGACCTGCAATTGAATCTGTTCCTTTTGCTCGGGAGATGGCTTAGCCACTGCTACCCTCTCAACTGGAAAATTTGGCACTTGGGGAAAAGCAGGAGCCTTCTTGGACCACAAAATGTTGAAAAAACTTTAGTTTCCTTACCTTCTCTATGTTAGAGCCTTACTTGCCCTTTCCAACTAAGATTTCCACATGAAAAGTGTGGTGTGGTTCAAAAACATTTTGCTTCTGAAGTGGCTTTGTTTCCTGCTGAATTAATTTGTTTTTTTAAAGGACCCAGCTGTCTCTTGAACAATTTAAAACTTAACTTGAATTTAATAATTTACCAGCAATTTCCTCATAATACACACCTATGTATGACTGAAATAATACATACACATCTGTGAGATTGAATTGTATATTTGAATGTATAGAATAGATTAAAGGAAACCTGACACTTCCTATATTTTCCTTATACCCCACATATTTAGGTTTATACTGTAGTGTTATGAGTTTGACTAAAACCTAGATGACAAACAAGTAGTTTCATCTATAAACAGCTCTCGTATTTGAATCAAAAATGGGGAAAAAATGTTAGCAAAAGCAAATGTCATCATTTGCAATTAAATACTTTACATTTAAATGATTCTTTGGTATTTAGAAATCACTTCATTCGTCTATGGATCTGCGTACTGACTGGAACGAGAGCAGGTGTTCAAATGAGATTGGCTTCAGGTGTTTGCTCTACCACTCACTAAATTTTTGTAGGTACCTGGGGGAATCAGGTCAGCCCTCTGATCCTCGGTATAGGCAGGTGTATAATGGTGATTGGAATGTCTGCCTCATTCAGCTTAACCTTTTCTAAGTTGTTGTAGGACTAAATGAAGTAATGTACCTAGGAGACTGTTAAATACATAGCCATGATTATATTTTTAAATTATTTTTTATTGGAGTATAGTTGATTTACAATGTTGTGTTAGTTTCAAGTGTACAGCAAAGTGAATCAGTTATACATATACATATATCCACTCTTTTTTAGATTCTATTCCCATATAGGTCATTAGAGAGTATTGAGTAGAGTTCCCTGTGCTATACAGTAGGTTCTTATTAGTGATCTATTTTATATATAGTAGTGGGTATATGTCAATCCCAATCTCCCAATTTAACCCTCTCCCCTTCCCCCTTGATAACCATAAGTTTCTTTTCTACATCTGTGACTCAATTTTCTTTTTTGTAAAAGGTTCATTTGTACCATTTATTTAGATTCCACATATGAGCAATATCATATGATATTTGTCTTTGTCTGACTTACTTCACTCGATATGATAATCTCTAAGTCCATTCATGTCACTTCAAATGGCATTATTTCATTTTTTATGGCTGAGTAATATTCCATTGTATATATGTACCACTTATTCTTTATCCATTCCTCCATCTATGGACATTTAGGTTGCTTCCATATCCTGGCTATTGTAAGTAGTGCTTCAGTGAACATGAGGGTGAATGTATCCTTTTTAATTATGGGTTTCTCCAGATATATGCCCAGGAGTGGGATTGCTGGATCATATGGTAGTTCTATTTTTAGTTTTTTAAGGAACCTCCATACTGTTCTCCCTAGTCATAGCCATTATTAATATTACTCCTGTTTATAGAGAAAGAAACTGAGGGTAGAGGAGGTTAAGTGATTTTTCCAATTGTCAAAACTCCTAACTTGTGGAACCAGGACTTGTTTACTAGTCTAGGGATTTTTCTCTGAGAACCACAGTAATATTTTGAAGCTTGTCAAGTGTCCACTCAATAAAAGATCAACTAAGTTCAAGGCTGCATTATGACTTTCTTGGACTTGGACACTTTGCTTTCATGGGTTCCTTTTACCATAGGAAAAAAATAAATCCAGGTGAGATTCATTATGATATAGGCATTACTATTATATTCACTTTTTCTTCATATTTTAAAGGAAATTAAAATTAGAACATTTCCATGGGTCTCTAAATATATCATGGACCCTAGACACTGTACTCACTGTGCCTAATGGTTAAATCAACCCTAAGTTAGGAAAAACTGTTTCATACTGGAACAAACAATAAAAATAATGGATCCTTCTATCCCCATGTTTGGTCTTGCAATTCAGAGAGTGTTTTAGTGAGGTCTTTAATCTGCTACCACAGAGCCTCACAAAGTATGCTATAGTTAGCTTCTGAACCAAGTTAGATAAAACTGGGATATTGGCCAAATCCTATTCCTTCACTCTCTATGAGTGATAGATGGCATTATACAAATTTAAAAGATCGTGATAAAGAAGTTAATATTTTAAAATGTAAAATACAACAATTCTTCCACATGAGATAATATAATCTAAGATGAATCACAAAAAATGCTTGCTAGGAAATGTAGTAATTCATCATTTGTTCTCCAGAAGCAACATGTGTGTTGAGTGTTTCCAGTGTCAGAGTCAGTGTCTGGAGTCAATGAAATCAGGAAGGAAAAGGAGCCCAGAGTCATGCATTTTAAATCTGTAGATGTCCTATGATAATTCCTGTGAAGAAGAGGAACACTACATTGAAACTTCTATAGCATGTCCTATGTGATATTTCGGTTCCACTTTGAAGACTATAGAATTTAGGAATTGACGGTTTGAACTCATAAAATCATCGGACCATCTTCAAGAAACAAAGATAAATAAACAAGTCATTGCTGGGTAATCTCGGGATAAGCCTACCCTTCTTTGCTGGGTATATTTTGGTGTGGCTTGACCATCTAAGTTGCCCCAGACAGGAAGGTTTATGAATGCAGAGGATAAAAGCTCATGGGAAAATGCCTTCTGTAACCTTTTCCCTGTTACTTTTCTTGACTTCTGGGAGCTTTATTCTCAGCAGCATAAAGTGTGTCTATGACATACAATCCTGTACAGATTTTAACTACTCAATTATTATGCTGACATGGACGTCAAACAACAAAAAAAACTTTACTAAAATGACATCAATAATCTTTCTGATGCATAAAATGATGTTTCAAACTGAGGGAAATTTGTTAGTTCAGATATAAACTTAAGCATCTGAATCCTTAGACCCAGCAACCGATCTCGAACTGAAAAAGTCATTTACATTAATCATTGAGGTGTCAGCTGAAAGGTTGTAAATTTGTCATCTCTAATAGAGGTTTTACGTTACAAAGTCACTCAAATAAAACCCCTCAAGTATAGGATGGAGGGGTTTATTGCCATTATTTATTACAAGGTTTAACATGATCATTTTTGTTTTGCCCTTTAAAAAAATCAATTAAATGAGTTAGTATGCTCTGAAAGAGTGTACTTAAATTTTTCTTCAAATGCATTCTGGTTATCATCAGTTTCAAACTAAGGAGACAGAACTGTTTATATATAATTTAACTTAGATTTGTTACACTTTTTAAGAGTTTGTTTGGGAAGACACTGAGCCTACCTTTCCCCAAGACCCACTCATGTGTGTTTAAGCAATATTAATTAATTTGTTCAAGAAACATACAGAGCTACATGTT
This sequence comes from Mesoplodon densirostris, assembly GCF_025265405.1. Lineage (NCBI taxonomy): Eukaryota > Metazoa > Chordata > Mammalia > Artiodactyla > Ziphiidae > Mesoplodon > Mesoplodon densirostris. The sequence continues at coordinate 100,250,804 of NC_082668.1, read as the reverse complement.
AGAAACTATAATAGGCACTGAAAAGTGAAAACAAAACAAAACAAAGGAAGAATGAAAGAACAAAAGAAAGAAAGGAAAAAGGCAGTATAGAAAATTGGTTAACAGTGGGGGTCATGGATTCAGATGGCCTCCCTTTGAATACTGTCTCTTCCAATAACAAGAAACAAAGCCTTGAGGAAGTTACTTCTCTCTGCCTTAGTTTCCTCATCTTCAGCATTGGAATGATAATAGTCTAACCTCCTAAGGTTGTTATAAGGATCAAATGGGTTTATGCATTTTAAGTGCTTAGATTCATGCCTGGCATTATTGAGTAAACCACTCAGTAAATGTTAGCCATTAACTGAATATCCCTGCTGCCAAGAAACTCATAGTGTTTCAAGAAAACAGCAAAATACAAATGCAGGTGTACCATATAATACAATGCAATAAATACTATGTTATAAAATTGAGCAAAGTGCTAGAGGAGGCACAGAGGTGATTCCAAAGGAAAAATGTGGTGATTAGGCAATGGAGATGACAAGGGATTAAAAAACATCATTGGATAACACAAAGGAGGAAAGATCAATTCTGATTAGTGAGTCAGACCAAACTTCATAGAGGTGGTTGCCTGAAAGCATATTAAGATTTTAGAAAGCATGCAGATGAAAGAGCATGAGCAAAGGATTGGGGGGTATAAAAATATAAGTTGACTTAAGAAATGTTGAGTGGTTAGGTGTCCCCTGAGGGAGGGAGTGGCTGAGTTGAGGGAGATGAGTCTGGAAAGTGAGAATCAGGCTGTCCATAGCTTCTGATGAGCATATGAACATTAGAAAGCCCTTAAAGGATTTACATGAAAAGGTGATACCATAGTATCTGTCCTTGAAAAGATAACTCTGAGTGTAGAAGAGTGGAATCATGTACACTCAAAGCATGAAGCTGGGAAATTCAAGTAATTATGAAAAAAAGAGAAGGTGGCTAAGAAATGGTTGAAAGGCGACCAACAAATGTCCATCCACTAGAGGTAAGAACTGCAACAGTGCTCATCACAGTGAAAGGGGTGCCCACTGCCTATCCCAGTTCCACCTCCCTTGATCTAGAATTCTAGAGCTTAGGCATCAGTGGGACCAAATGCTACCTTGGAACAAACTGCTTGGAAATCTAATTATTTCATGATCTACTGATAACAATTTATTTCTTTGAGGCATGTATTTAACTCAACGGAGCTGCCTTTAAAATGAATAATGGGACAATTGAAATTAAAATCATGGAACCTAACATTACTTAGACAAAACAGAGTTAGTTATAAAGCTAGTTTCTTCCAGACTCCATCCAAAACAATTTAATACTAAAATACAAAATGGACACAGTAATACTGTATTCTTACTCTTAGGGATTACATTAGTGCTTAGATTTTGACTAAAGCATTATTATGAGGCTCTATGGAAAAGAGTAAACTTTGTGGTCTAAGTATTTATTAT